>NC_138771.1:464702684-465302684 GCF_965119305.1 Pelophylax lessonae | reverse complement strand
TTATCCAGCTACAAGATCTCTTAGGTCTGCACGCATTCAGAATATGTGCACAAGACAGCTCAGCCCCTTTGTAGCTTCTTGTGTTTGGAACATAATAAATCAGGCTGTAAATACATTTACTTTGTGAAGTGATGGGTATATATGCAACATTTTTAAAGTGGATCTTCCGTCTTTTTTTAAACTTTCTCTTATAAGCAATTTTTCCCTCTTTTTAAATATCAGTGGATGAAAATATAAGAAACTTTCGAGGTTCGAACATCTTTTTTTTTCATAGTTCCTGTCCACTTGCTGCTTTCCACGCCTAGACGAATGACGTCAAAACTCTACTCGTGTTGACTCCTGGGATAGTTTAATCAGACATCCCAGGAGTCTTCAGGCTTTTTTTTTTTAATTTCTAACAGGAGGGGAGGAGATCTGGAGGAGGGTGGAAAGGAGCTGGAGGAGGGCTGAGGACAAGCAGAGATGGACAAAGACAGGTGGAGGACGGACGCAGACAATGTATAGCAGTGATGGCGAACCTTGGCACCCCAGATGTTTTTGGAACTACATTTCCCATGATGCTCAACTACACTGCAGAGTGCATGAGCATCATGGGAAATGTAGTTCCAAAACATCTGGGGTGCCAAGGTTCGCCATCACTGATGTATAGTGTGCATGTATCGCTGTACTTTGCATGTGCCAATTCACTATGCACTGCACTTGCGTGGACTCGCATTGCAGAGAGTGGAGCAGCGGCATAAATTCCCTGGAAAACTGAGGTCACTGGTTTCAGCTGCTCCCAGTCAAAATGGCCGCAGTAACACATAGGGCAGTGATGGCGAGCCTTGGCACCCCAGATGCTTTGGAACTACATTTCTCATAATGCTCATGCACTCTGTATTGTGGTTAAGCATCATAGGAAATGTAGTTCCAAAACATCTGGGCTGCCAAGGTTCGCCATCACTGATATAGGGTGAGTGCAGTAACAGCCTACTTTTTACATTGAAAAATGGCAGTTAGAAAAAATAGGTAGATAAATCAGATCATTGAAGTTTTTACAAGCTGAATGTAGTTTTTAAGGTGTGACTGAAGTTCCTCTTTAATTTAAAAAATACTTTTTAAAAGAGACACATTCAAAGGAACATTTAGTGCCTGAGAAATAGCCAATGGGTGGATAGTTTCTACCCCTTAGCCCTGGGTGATAGACTTATGAAAGCTATTGTGGAACTGCCAAAGACCACTTAGTGTGGTTACTTTGGCTTGCAACCTCAGAAAACTGGGAAGTAAAGGATAAGTTGCAGGTAAAAAAATGTGCATCTATTATTTTTTTTTAGAAGCCGGCAGAGCATTGCACCCACAATCAGCAGGTGCTTTAGTACATGTTAACTTTTACTAAAGTTACACTTTAGTAACATGTTACTAAAGGTGAACTTATCTTTTTATAATTTTTGGCATCAGCATAACCTATACCAGTGATGACGAACCTTGGCACCCCAGATGTTTTGCATTTGTTTTTACACTTCACATGATGCTCATGCACTCTGCAGTGTAGTTGAGCATCATGGGAAATGTAGTTAGAAAAACATCTGGGGTGCCATGGTTCGCCATCACTGACCTATACTATACTATAAATGTTTGCGAACATTTAACCATCACACCTTTATGAGATTCATGGACATTCCATTCCAAAACCATGGGCATCTCTTTGCAGTTGCCCCAGCCCCCTTTAAATTTCAGATACAAAGCCACAACTTTGAGAAGGTTTTCACGAGAGAGATCTGAGTATCTGTGGGAATGTGTGGATTTTCAGCCAGAAGAGGTCAAGGTTCTGTGCAGCCCACTCAAGTTCCCCAAACTCTCCCAACCATGTTTTATGGGGCTGGTTTTGTACACACAAGCACAGTTATACTGGAACAAAAAGAGGCCCTCACAAACTTTTGCCACAAGGTTGGAAGTACGCAATTGTAATAAATGACGACACCCAAATCTATCTCTCTATTTCCCAGCTCACCTATTCAGTCTCTCTGCACATCAATCGTTTACAAACTGATATATTAGTATGGATAACAAAGCACTTTCTACAACTCAACCTTTCAAAACCTGATATATAACATTAACCACTTAAGCCCCGGAAGATTTTACCCCCTTCCTGACCAGGGGGTATTTTGCGATTCGGCACTGCGTGACTTTAACGGACAATTGCGCGGTCGTGCGACGCTGTACCTAAACGAATTTGACGTCCTTTTTTTCCCACGAACAGAGCTTTCTTTTGGTGGTATTTGATCACCTGTGCGATTTTTTGATCATGCGCTATAAAGAAAAAAAGAGCGTAAATTTTGAAAAAATAACAATATTTTTCAAATTTTTTATATGAAATTCCCAAAAGAAAAAATGTAAAAATCTAAATTTTTTAATATTTTTGGCCAATTTGTTTTCTGCTACATATGTTTGGTAAAAAAAAATCTCAATAAGTGTATTTTGATTGGTTTGCGCAAAATGTATTGCATTTACTAACTAAGGGAAAGATGTTTGTCATTTTTGTTGTTTTTTTTTTTAACGAGTAATGGCAGCGATCTGCGATTTTTTTTGCTGGACTGCGACATTGCGGCGGACAGATCAAACCCTTGACTGACATTTTTGACACTTTTGGGGTTACCAGTGACATTACTACAGTAATCAATGCTATACATATGCACTGTTACTGTAAAATGACACTGGCAGTGAAGGGGTTAATTTTATTGGAGAAGGAGGGGTTAAGTGTGTCCCTAGGGGCGTGTTTCTAACTGTGCAGGGATGTGGCTGTGTGTGTAACAGCAGAGATCTACGGTCCTACATAGCAGGACCGTTTGACCTCTGCTGTTACACAGGGGAGAATGACAGGCGGCTGTGTTTACATTAGCCGCCTGCCTTTCTCCCTCTGTAACTGACGATCGCGAGTGACCGGCGGACATCGGGTCCGCCAGTCACTCGCGCGGAGGTGTCCGTGAACGAGCGGGAGCGCGCCTCTGGCGGCGCGCGCTCGCCCCCTATTGGCTCACAGGCTAGTGACGTACCGGTACGTCACTTTGCCTGCATGCGGCTGACCGCCGCAGTATATATACTTGCGGCGGTCGGCAAGTGGTTAATATTTCCTCATCCCGTGCCCCCTTCCCTGGACTTTTCCATCCAAAACCTCCACTGACTCCTGAACACCCAACACATACAATTCAAAATTTTAACAACATTTTAAAAAGCCATCCACCAACCTGTCTCAAAATGTCAACAAAACCACCCCCACAAAACCTTCTGGTCTCTAGGTCCCTTATCACCTCCTTTCATGCTCACCTCTAAGACTTCTCCACAACCTCTTTCATCCTCTGAAATTCCCTACCTCAATCTATCTCCTACTCTGTTTGCCTTCAGGCAATCCCTGAAAACTAAATTCTACAGGGACGACCATCCAGCCCAGCTAACAATTTAATTTTACTAGCTAACAGAATGACTCATCACCACACAGTTTTTACCTATTATATCGCTTGCCCTTCCATTTAGATTTTAAAGGGGAAGCACAGCCAAAGCTGGTTTGGCTGTACTCCTCCAATGGTGCACAGGAGTGCAGTTCGCTCTGCACTTCTTTGACCCGATTTCAGCAGACAGCGGGCTGAAGTCCGCTGTTTGCTGACGTCAGAGAGCCAGTCAAGGACAGCCAGACAAGGGAGTCAGGATCGGCCCCCATGCCTGAACTGGTACCTGGCTTAACCTCTCAGCAAGCCCCTGAGAGCCGAGCCGGCCACCCTTGCCCCTTCCACCGCCCAGCACTCCAGTGAGCGAGGGGGGAGGCAGAGCACAGAGCTCTCTGCTCACGGACGCCTGAGAATTGAGCGATCGGCGAAGTTTGAGAGCTATAACATGTTCCAGCTGCTGCTGCCTCTTCTACTGATTCCCCTTCCCCCATAACAGCGGGCGGGGGGTGCACCCACTGGCACCACTGTGGAGAACTCTGCCCACATAGCAGTGCCATTCATTCAATCTTTCACCGTGGAAGACAGACTTGTAGTTTCAATTGGATGCAGAGACGCTGATGAGTCTTGTAGTCCACTGGCTTTCAAACAGAGAGCTCATACAGAGGAACAGACTGAAAGTTAGAGAGGACAAGTATGCAAGTGCCTAACATTGCACCTGTAAACTACTGATCACGGGTGCATGATTTCTAGGCTCCTGCTGGAAAAAATAATAAATGCACATTTTTTGCCCCCCAAAATTTGTGCATTTATTATTTTTTCCATCAGGGCTTGTTTACAATGGAACGCGGTGCTGGAAATTCAAAGCGCACTGCCCTTGTGATCTGCAGCGGGTGTCAGTGCAATGTTATCGACATCCCAAACACACGTCGTAAACAAAGTGCATTTACAACAAAAGTACCTTGCAATCCAGTTGCAGTTCATTACCAAAAAAAGTGCATTTGGTGCTGTGCGGTACAGTTTCTGCCCATTCAAATTGAACTATGCCCATAAGATAACCTGGGGTTTGGTAGTACAGTCAAAAAATGCATCCACTGTATCTGGTGTGAATGGGTGAGCCTATCCTTTAATATTGCATAATGACTGTGCACTGCCCATGAAGAAGAGACACTTCCAGGAGTTGGGCAGTGGAAGATTCTAGCACTGGATAGAAGTCTAAGCTGTGATAAGATACATCCATTAAGACAGGTTACCTTTAAAAAAAAAAAGTACACCCTAGCAAAACATGAAAATTAAGCATTCAATCTAACTTAAAAAATGATGTCTACCTGCTGATTGACTCCTATTTTTAGTGTTGCATTAAATTTGTATAAACAACCTCCCTATTAACTAGATTTCAGTCAATATATGGAGCTGCCAGCTGCTCAAGATGAATGCCAGAATGAAAATTAAAGTCACTCAGCAGATAGGCACTCAGAGTTTTCATGAAAAATTTCATGCCTGACCAGAATATATCTTCAAAGTTGGACTCAAGACAAACAGCTAAATGCACAATTAAAATACACATTTGTATATTTGTGCCTGCCAAGGGATATTTAATTCAGTTCAGTCAGTCTTGTGATTCATACATCTCTGTCATAGCCAGGGCTTTTTTTCCTCGGGGAATAGGTGCAGGAACTCCCCCTATCTATCTCCGAGCACCGTCCCTTGGTTCCACCTCCTACCCACATCTCAGTATCGTCCCAGAGTCAAGTATTTTTTTATGGTGCTAAGTAATTTGTATTGAATTTGTTAAGAATCCCCTGCAGCCAGTAGCAATAGACCCCGCCCCCCCCCAGCAACAATAGACCCCCCAAGCAACAAAATACTCCCAGAAGCAACAACAGATCTCCAAGCAGCCAGCAACAATAGACCCCCCTCAACAGTAGATTCCCTCCCAGCAACAGTTGACCCCCCCCAACAATAGATCCCCCAGCAACAATAGACTTTGCTATTAAAAATAGACCACTAAGCAAAAGTAGATCCCTTCCACCAACAATAGATCCCCCAGCAGCCAGCATCAATAAACCCTTCAGCACACCCCAGCACCCCTTGCCGTTACATACATTCAGTGCTGGAGGTGCCGGAACTGTGTTCCCCCACGTTCCCACTGAAAAAAGCCCTGGTCATAGCCATCAAGGTGAAAACACTATTTTCTATTTTCTCTGGGTAGCTTCCTCTGTCCAATCCCTGCTCACTGAACAGCAAATCAGCAGTGTGATGATTCTGATTCATTGCCTAATTGTGGGGAAGTGACGTAGGAAGCTGCAAAGTTGAATCAGGAATTATAGTAGTGTCACATGCCTAGCTATGCATTGGGATAAAGGTGTGTGGATCACAGTACTGGCTGCACGGAATTATAGGTCTTTTGGTAAGTAAGTAAAGCAATTGAAAAATATTTGTATTTCAACTGTGCCATTAATTGTTGGTATTAAGATTATTAATTGGAAAGCAAATAACTGTTAGAAGGCTACAGTTTGGTTGCATTTAATGAAAAGCAAAATGCTATGAATTACTAGCATGCTGCCAGAACTGTATAGGCATTCCATTAAAGCCCTAGTGGAACTTTACATAAAATGCAAAAATGTTGCAGGCAGGTTTATATTTGCAGAATAAGCATACTATGGGGTTGATTTACTAAAGGCAAATAGACTGTGCACTTTGCTACCCAAAGTTGCAATCTGCAAGTACAGTTTCTCCAGAGCTTAGTAAATGAGGTAAAGCTTTACTTTGCAAAGAATACCCAATCATGTTCAAGGGAAATACAATTTTTTTTTTTGGCTTGCACATATTTGGATGACGGAAGTCAGCAGAGCTTCTGCGCATTTACTAAGCTCTGAAGCAACTGCAGAGTGCACAGTCTATTTGCCTTTAGTAAATCAACCCTTATGTCTCTTCTGCAATAGAGGATTCTTACCCGCCTGTTCATGATCCTATTACCAACGCACACTAAGCTGTACATTGTTAAAATTTTGGCATCTGCCAGGATCAATGAACTCTGGTGCATGCATGGGAGTTAAGTCAGCCCACCACAGCCAATAAAGAAGGCTGAAGATGCTGAAACCAGAAACAACTAGGCAAAGGTTTTGAACATTGCATTGCATTGCTGGAGGTAGATTTCCTCTTTAAAGTTAACCCTGGCCTCAGGTGATACACAGAGATTAAACAAATCCTCCTATGTATGCTGTACCTGTCTATCTGCAGGCCTCTCCTCTCTATATCTGTTCAAAGTGCTGGATTATAAAGCTTGTCTGAGAGTTTAGAAAAAAGGGGGCGGAGAGCTAAAGTTACACTCTGCAGAGCTCAGTTAGGAGTGCTCTGAGAGCTGATTGGAGGGACAAGACACACCCCCCTGTTCACACAGCATACCGGAACAGAGCTAAGTCTGTCAGTCAGCTGGAGATCCCTCCCCATCACCATTTTTCTCTTGGTGTCAGGTACACTTGTCAGAAGTGACTCGTGCTAATAGAGGAAAGAAGCAGCAGACAAAAGTGACACCTCATGCTCTTAACTGAGAAAAGTACACACTATAGATGGATATGCTCACAACCTTAAGCTAAAAAGGCTTATAAAAAAATCAAACGTTAGCTGACCTATCTTTCTATTTACAGTGGGATAATTCGATCTTTGAGTTGTGCGTACACTCTCTGGCTAATCCGAGAGGTGAAATCCATGGGAATAGTTAACCTGCTAAAGTAAAAAAAAATGCTTTTTTTTTTTAGTCATGTAATTATTAATATTGTAGTCTTTATTCATACACATCTTGGGCTCTAGCCCTTATTCATATGTAAATCATCTGTCGGAAAAAAGCCCATTTAATACAGAACTCAAGGGGGTTGATTTACTAAAGGCAAATAGACTGTGTACTTTGCAAAGTGCAGCTGCACTCTGCAAGTACAGTTGTTCCAGAGCTTAGTAAATGAGCAGAAGCTCTGCTGACGTCCATCATCCAATCATGTGCAAGCAAAAATGCTTTTTTTTATTTTCCTGGCACGTAATTGGGTATTCTTTGCAAAGTGGACCTTCACCTCATTTACTAAATTCTGATGCAACTGCAGTTTGCAAAGTGCACAGCCTAATTGGCATTGATAAATAACTCCAATAAATCATCACAGCAGCTACTCGTCCATTGTCACAAATCTAAGTTTAAGGTCTTAATCAGGAAAATTGATCCTAAAAGCAAGCATCTGCCCTGCTGTCTCTATAGCTACCCCAATGCAGTGCTCCTTTCTCATATGTTAAAAGTTTACAAAAAATATATATATATTTTGTATATTTATTATTAATTAATATTAATAATTTATTTATTTTTTTATTTATTTATTTTTTATACGAAAGAGTTCCAGTCATTTTTGTGTTTTTTAAAAGTCAGCAGCTACAAAAAGTGTAGCTGCTGACTTTTAATAAACACACACTCACCTGTCCCACGATCCAGCGATGAGGCCGTCCGATCCCTCGGTTCTCTCCCTCGCCTCTCCTCGGCGTTGCCATCACAAGTGTGGGCGCTCGGCTGTGACAGGTTGCGGCTTCATGCACTGTGCACTGCGCGTGCTGCGGTAAGCATAGAATTTATCAGGTGGAGGTTGCACTCGTTGTGATGATCCGATATTACACTGGAGGATATTTTTTCATTTTTCATTTATTTTTTGTTCACGAGTGGTTTGGTTACTTATTTTCACCCATAAGGACAGATTATCATTATTTTTTTTTTATGTGGGACCATTGTCTTATTGGGATCTTTAATTTTTGCATTTATTTTTGAATGTTATATATTTTCTT
The DNA here is from genome assembly GCF_965119305.1 of Pelophylax lessonae. Classification (NCBI taxonomy): domain Eukaryota; kingdom Metazoa; phylum Chordata; class Amphibia; order Anura; family Ranidae; genus Pelophylax; species Pelophylax lessonae. The sequence continues at coordinate 465,294,447 of NC_138771.1, read as the reverse complement.
TAATATTACACTAATCATATGTGTGTTTTAGCAGCTCCTTTACACCTTTATTTGTTCCACTGTGCATATCTCACAGCTGAGTTGCTGCTTTAGATGATTAGAGGTCATTCATAATATTTTTTATTTAGCAAAGTTTTTTTCTCTTTTCACTTTGCAAGTCATGCTGCACCTCCTCAATGGCCGGTGTTCCGTGAGAATTACCTACCCTGTGAGAATTACCTACCCCTCGTCACTTCCGGCCAGAAGCATCTGAGCAGCGCAGCAGTGCGCATGCTCAGAGCGCCGGATACCTAATGGCAGAACAGAGGAGCTTACTAGTGCGCATGCGCACTAGTATAAAACGATCACGGTGTACCGTGAAAAAAACCTACCGACGCGGCACTTACCTAAAACAGCTGTGCTGACATACGAGTCATCTCCGCTCCTGTCCCGGTCACTTCCCTGCTCTCGGCAAGTAAATATAAAAGCGGCTTTCGGCTCAGTGATTTATGTTTTCATACAGCCGCTGCCGCTTTTATATTTACTATCCGAGAGCAGGGAAGTGACCGGGACAGGAGCGGAGATCACTCGTATTTCAGCACAGCTGTTTTAATGTACCCGCTGCATTACATACAGTGCGGAGTACCGGAAGTGACGAGGGGTAGGTTTTTCTCACGGGTAGGTAATTCTCACGGAACACCGGGCAACCTTCTAGGACCTTTGATGTGACCCATAAGATTGCAAGGAGGGAGGGGGAGAGGGGAACTTCCGCTGGAGTTGCCTACCTGTCAAAACTGGGTACCCACTCCCCTCCCAAGCAAAATGAGGGGGTGAGGAGTCCTTAAAGCGAAACTTCCACTTTTGGGTGGAACTCCACTTTAATCACAAACTATAATCAAATTAACCAATAACATTATAGTTTCCCTTTCAAACAACATACATAGGCTACCAATCAATACTATAAACAAATGATTTTACGAAACAACTGTCATTAGGAAATACCTTATCATTTATTAGCCTCCTCTTGCATAGTTTCCCCTTGAAGAGGAGTTCCGCCCCCCATGAAAAAATTCAAAGTCAGCAGCTACAAATCCTGTAGCTGCTGACTTTTAAATATTAGAACTTACCTGTCCAGGGTTCCAGCGATGTTGGCACCCAAAGCCAATTTTCATATCAGCTCTTGGGTGCTGCTCCTGTCATTCAGAGTAAGGGACCCCGGCAGTGAAGCCTTTTCGGCTTTACAGCTGGTTCCCTACTGCGCATGCGTGAAGTTTGCTGCGATTTATAATTGGCCCGGCGGCGGAAGAAGAAGGAGGGGGCCAAACCTCCGAGGGACAGCGCCGCGGCACTGTCTCCCGAAAGTGGGGAAGGGTACTTGTCAAAAACAGGTACCCGTTCCCCCCTCCTCCCTGAAAGGGGCCAAATATGGCACCGGAGGGGGGGAGGAAGCATAGAAGCGGAAGTTTCACTTTTGGGTGGAACTCCGCTTTAGGTACAGCTACTCTTGCCCTGATGCCAAAGTGCAAAGCTTCTTGCATAAACCACCCTTTCATGTCCTGACATTACCGGGTGGGTGGCAGGGGCATGTCTATACAGCAACTTTCAGACAATCAGTAATTGCCTATAAACATTAGAAGATTCCATTGAAGCTATGAAATAATCAGACAAAAGAGAAAACAAGTTCTGGTACCTTTGGTGACCAATCTTCATCAAGCTGATATGTTATAGCATTAAGTGTTCAACTATGTAATAACATTTGTCTGAGACAAGGTGGCACTAGAAGCCCCTAAATGAAGCAGCATATGGATGCCAAGAGGGATACTACTGACTCCTAATAAAGAAAGGGCATTGAGAAGAGGAAAAGCAGGAGGTTTGAGTATATATACATTTCCCAGCAGTTTCTTGAACGCATTGTGCAGACGGCACTGCCAGATCTTTAAAGTTATCCAATTTCAGATGAACCTATCTCTTCTAAAAGTAAAATTAAGGCAACTGAATAGCAACATCAATGATGCAGCCAGCATTGCTATGGTTCCTATAAAGGGGAATGTGATCTCACCCAGCATACTGCTGAGAGGACCCAATTGTCTCATTCAGCTCTCAGTCTCTGGGTTACCGTGGAGAGACCAATTAGGCTGCATATCTGCTAACAGCAGCCTGGGATTTCGCTTAATTCGCCTACCCAGTGCACAGATCTTAATTAAATGCAAATAATCTTTAATTTCAGAGGCGCTAACAGGCTGCGGCCATTTCCCACTACTGAGCCGGAGAGGGGAGGGTCGTCAGCGATGTCAGAGGAGAAGAGTTTAAGTGCCACTAAACATACATTTTGTATCAGTTTATGTAGCAGAGCTTTTAAAACTCAGTGATAAAAATATATGCAAGTTGTAAGAATGTAACAGGTTTTAATACACTTTCTTCCACCTGTGGCTTGTTTCTTAACAGTGCTGGATGTTTTATTAGCCTCTGCTTTGGAGAGCAGCAAATCACCATGTGGTGGGTCAATGGCTGGAGAGATGTGGTTGCCATGTGAAGTGTCTATCTATCTATGAGTATATGTTCTATACTGTTCCTCTGTCTGTCTGTCTGTCTGTCTGTCTGTCTGTCTGTCTGTCTGTCTGTCTGTCTGTCTGTCTGTCTGTCTGTCTGTCTGTCTGTCTGTCTGTCTGTCTGTCTGTCTGTCTGTCTGTCTGTCTGTCTGTCTGTCTGTCTGTCTATCTATCTATCTATCTATCTATCTATCTATCTATCTATCTATCTATCTATCTATCTATCTATCTATCTATCTATCTATCTATCTATCCTGTTCCACTGTGTACTCTACTCTACATTTATACTGCACACACCTCCATTCTGAACACTGTCCTGTACATTTTATACTTTACATTGCTTTAAAGGGTAACTCCACTTTTGTGGGGGAAAAAAATAGCAAATAAAGCAAAATTATTTTAGCGTATACAATTGCGACATAAATCATATTGTAAATTAATGTTAATAAAAATTACCTTTCCTTTTCTATCTGCAGCTGCTGTAATTTTCTAAAAATGCAATGCAATATGGCTACCTGGGGCTGTTCTGTACACAGAATGTGTACTGACCACACCTCCAGAAACATAATTTCCTGCTTGTGGTATTGGTCCACCGATTTTCCCAGAAGTCTGTCTAAGATACAAGTCAGATTTCTGGCATCCCCTGGAACACAAACCTCATTTTTGGTGAGATACTCCCAATAGGAACACGTCTAAAGGGATGCAGGCCCAGCAGATTTCCTCACTAGTGCTCTGCAGCTGCACAGCTGAGTGATAATCATGAAACCACTCCCATTAGACCCCCTCAGCCTATAGGCACAGAGGAAGAAACAGGGATTTCTTCAAAATAACAAAAGGTAGGAATCTGTAACAAAGCTTGTTATAATCCTTGCAATGTACATAGATCAGCCAGGGGGGAATGTTATTTTCTCAACAAAAGTGGAGTTACATTTTAATTTGTACACTATGATGTAGACTACTGTAAACTGCACACTATTCCACTCTGTACACTGTGTTGTACATTGTATTGCAAACTCTCTAATATGTACACTGTGCTGTACATTATACTGTACACCAGTTCACTCTATATGCTGTGCTATACATGATACTGCATAACCACTCCACTCAGGTAAGCTGCACTGTACATTTTACTGACACTTCTCTGCTCTGTAAGTCCCCCAGCCCCATCACCCCTCATTGAGAGCCGAATCACCCGTTCAATACTAAGAAAAGAGAATTACAAAGGGTATTAAAATCACCCTCTTGGTGGACCTACTGCCCAGTCTAGGAACCAGTGAACAGGTAAGGGGTCCTTAGGACCCCTATTTCTAGTAGTATATTAGGCCAATCGAAGTGATGCTCGATTGCAGAGTGAGAAACTTGGTCTACTCCGCTGAATTATTTAAAGAGGAACTGCAGTCTGCTCACATATTTTGTAATAAAAACATATTTGCCATTCCGAAGCTTCCCTCCAACCACTTTGCATATTATTTTATATATACTGTGATTGTGTACTTGCCAAATAAGCTGCAGAAATCTCCCTCCACTAAGTCTGGCTGCAGCCATTTTAACTGTGGGCATCTGACGCTGCTGCCTATTCACTTCCTGGATTTACATAGACACACATACACACACACACACACACATATATATATACAGACAGACACACCACACCACTGCTTGCCTGCACATTTCTCCTCTCTTGATGAATACTCATGGATCTCTGCAGTCTCCTATTAACTCCGCCCTCATCCAGGCCCCTCCAGCTTTGCAGCTCTCATTGGATCTCCTATGACTCACCCTCCCTCCCTTGCTGGCAAACTCTCACGGGAGTTAGTGAGAGAGCGCTGTGCATGATGGCATTAGCCTAGGCTTTTTAACAGACAAGAAAGAGGAAGTGGGCAGTATAAGGTGTTTACTGGCAGAAAAAAAAAATGTTTTACTATCCAAAGTTAAAACAACAAGGGCAGAGGATTTAATAGATGGAAAGATGAAAAAAATGACTGGAGGTCAGTTTTAAGGAGTAGAGTTCCATTCATCTCCAGGTACAATGGCAAATTATAACAAAATATTTTTGTGACCCAAAAAAATCCAAATCTAACCGATGTTATGCACTAGGTACAGTCTGAAAAGATGAGCCATTTTGCTATATTGGCCTCCAGTATTCTTTCCTTCCTTCCTGTCATCCAATGAAAGAGAGAGCATTCTAGAGAATCAGCCCCACAATGCTGTTGTAGCGGACTACCACAATATATATATATGCATGTTTATCATTCATTTTAAAACTGCTAGTGTGCCCCTTTAAGGCTGCTCTCAGAAGTAGATTGGCCTCTCACAGGAAGTGGAAGAACTGGATTGTGGGAGATATAGTTCTGTACTGGGAGCAGACTGTGATCTGGATTGCCGAAGGAACTGTACTCCCAGGAAGTGAAGGACCATGGGAGAGCCTATAAACCTATCTGCTTCACAGTGCACGCTCTCTTGCTTCCGGGACTCAGCGTGTACACACCAGCCTGAGAGGTGTGTCGGGGACGGTTGGTAATTATGGCCTAGTACATGCAGCCTAGAGAGTGCGAAGCTCTTCCTCAGCGGTGCTGATGCTGGTGACTACACATAGGGAGTGGATCCAGTGAAGCTGAACGGAGAGTAGGCGGAGGTCAAACTGACTGACCGGGACAGCCAAGCATCGATCACTCCCAGATGCAGGAACATGGGAGGGCGCATCGCCTGTGTCACAGGATCATCACATGTGGACACTAGCAAGTGGAGGAGTGCTTGGTAAAATCCTAATCGCAAGTATAATTCTCCCTCAATAACACACTGACTGCGGATAGTATTGCATGCATTACTACCCAGGGATTACAAATATCACATTGAACAGTGATAGGAGCTCCAACTGCCGGTAAGGACTTGGCAAGGCCTTGCTAGGAGAGGGGTTTAATATCTGTTATGCTTTAAAGGGGACATGTTTAAATTATGTCATTGCTATTAGTTAGACCAACTACAGTCTTAGCATAATTCTCAGTTCTTCCTCTAAGCAATAGTCATAACAGGACTATAAGGGTTAACAGTCATTATTCACAATTCTATCAAACTGTGTTCCTACTGGTCTTTGACATTCTTTAATTGCTATTTACACCTATATCATATCTATATCAGTCTTGCTGAATTTCACTGACTTTAGTGGGATTCGACTGACTGATAGAGTTGTACTTGTTTACCTCAATGTTATACCTGTTTATCTTAAAGTCATACCTGCTTATTCTTTAAGTAAATATAGCAAAATGTTATCCCTTGTGTCAGTGTGTTCCTTAAAGGTGTATACACTCTCAAATTACCAGGCGTGCCAGTGGGGTGGAGCTTGTTTTTGGGATTGAAAGGCAGAGTGTGGGAACCATTATACTTAAGCGGCTCCTGCGGGGGTAGCGCTACAATGTTAAAAGCATTTACCAGCAATAGATTGCTGGCTTATTTTGGTCATTTATTTTGTAGATATTTGTTTGTTACTTTTGATTTTTTTTGAAGGGGATGAAGCAATATGGAACCAGATGTAGGCAAAAGCCAAGTAGTTTGTTCATGTGTTTTTCAAACAAACATTATCATTAAGTGCAGGGACAAAAAAGCATTGCATTTTCAATATATTTTTTTTAAACAAACTGTATTTTCTTCTCTAATGGAATGTCAAGTGCTCTTTTGGACAGATCGGCGAGAAAATGTTTGAAAAAGCAAAGAATGTTCTCAAAGAAAACAGTGTATTTTAGTGAGTTATTATTGTAGAGTATAGTTATTTTTTCATATTTTTAAGGGTCTTCTATATTTATACTATTATATTAAATGGGGAGATTTGCAGATTAATCATTAGAGGAAGATCTTATCGGCTCAGTGCTATCATTCTGTCTTTCTATTAACAACTGCTGAGGTATCAGCCCACAGGTAGAACAGTGTACAGTGAGTTGACTGACTCTTGGATTCCATGATAAGAAGGAGCACCAAGTCTAGGCAGCCTGGTCCAACTCACTCACACATCTCTGTAACAACAAATTGCTGGAAGACACACTATTGTCACTTTGCCTTCTCAGGGCAAAGTGGCATTGGGGTTGATTTACTAAAACTGGAGAGTGCAAAATCCAGTGCAGCTGTGTATGGTAGCCAATCAGCTTCAAACTTCAGTTTGTTCAAGTAAGCTTTGACCAGTGGCGGCTGGTGCTCAAAATTTTTGGGGGGGGCGCAAAAAGAAAAATGTAATAGGTATTGCTTCGCGTCAAAAAACGCAGTAAAAAATTGCGTGACTTTGAAGTCATGGTACAGGCATGGCACAGGTGATGGTATAGGCATGGCATACGTGATGGTACAGGCATGGCACAGGTGATGGTACAGGCATGGCACAGATATGGTATAGGCATGGCACAAATATGGTATAGGCATGTCACAGGTCATGGTACAGGAGATGGTACATGCCCCCTTTCAATGCAGAGACCAGTGTACATGCCCCCTTCAATACAGAGTTCAGCGTGCGTGCCCCCTTCAATGCAATGAACATTGTGCTGTGCCCCCTTCAATGCAATAAACACTGTGCTGTGCCCCCTTCAATGCAATAAACACTGTGCTGTGCCCCCACAATGCAGAGTTCAGCGTGCATGCCCCCTTCAATGCAACTGTGCTGTGCCCCCTTCAATGCAATGAACAATGTGCTGTGCCCCCTTCAATGCAATAAACACTGTGCTGTGCCCCCTTCAATGCAATAAACACTGTGCTGTGCCCCCTTCAATGCAATAAACACTGTGCTGTGCCCCCACAATGCAGAGTTCAGCGTGCATGCCCCCTTCAATGCAACTGTGCTGTGCCCCCTTCAATGCAATGAACAATGTGCTGTGCCCCCTTCAATGCAATAAACACTGTGCTGTGCCCCCTTCAATGCAATAAACACTGTGCTGTGCCCCCTTCAATGCAATAAACACTGTGCTGTGCCCCCACAATGCAGAGTTCAGCGTGCATGCCCCCTTCAATGCAACTGTGCTGTGCCCCCTTCAATGCAATGAACAATGTGCTGTGCCCCCTTCAATGCAATAAACACTGTGCTGTGCCCCCTTCAATGCAATAAACACTGTGCTGTGCCCCCTTCAATGCAATAAACACTGTGCTGTGCCCCCACAATGCAGAGTTCAGCGTGCATGCCCCCTTCAATGCAACTGTGCTGTGCCCCCTTCAATGCAATGAACAATGTGCTGTGCCCCCTTCAATGCAATAAACACTGTGCTGTGCCCCCTTCAATGCAATAAACACTGTGCTGTGCCCCCTTCAATGCAATGAACACTGTGCTGTGCCCCAACAATGCAGAGTTCAGCGTGCATGCCCCCTTCAATGCAACACTGTGCTGTGCCCCCTTCAATGCAACACTGTGCTGTGCCCCCTTCAATGCAATAAACACTGTGCTGTGCCCCCTTCAATGCAATAAACACTGCGCTGTGCCCCCTTCAATGCAATAAACACTGTGCTGTGCCCCCTTCAATGCAATAAACACTGTGCTGTGCCCCCTTCAATGCAATAAACACTGTGCTGTGCCCCCTTCAATGCAATAAACACTGTGCTGTGCCCCCTTCAATGCAATAAACACTGTGCTGTGCCCCCTTCAATGCAATAAACACTGTGCCCCCTTCAATGCAATGAACTCTGTGCTGTGCCCCAACAATGCAGAGTTCAGCGTGCATGCCCCCTTCAATGCAACACTGTGCTGTGCCCCCTTCAATGCAATAAACACTGTGCTGTGCCCCCTTCAATGCAATAAACACTGTGCTGTGCCCCCACAATGCAATGAACACTGTGCTGTGCCCCCTTCAATGCAATAAACACTGTGCTGTGCCCCCTTCAATGCAATGAACTCTGTGCTGTGCCCCAACAATGCAGAGTTCAGCGTGCATGCCCCTTTCAATGCAACTGTGCTGTGCCCCCTTCAATGCAATGAACACTGTGCTGTGCCTCCACAATGCAGAGTTCAGCGTGCATGCCCCCTTCAATGCAACTGTGCTGTGCCCCCTTCAATGCAACTGTTCCGTGCCCCCATCAATGCAGAGTTCAGCGTGCATGCCCCCTTCAATGCAACTGTGCTGTGCCCCCTTCAATGCAACTGTTCCGTGCCCCCATCAATGCAGAGTTCAGCATGCGAGCCCCTTTCAATGCAGAGCGCCACAGCATTGTCCCCCAATGATTGCAGAGCGCCACAGCATTGTACCCCAATGATTGCAGAGTGCCACAGCATTGTCCCCCAATGATTGCAGAGCGCCACAGCATTGTCCCCCAATGATTGCAGAGCGCCACAGCATTGTCCCCCAATGATTGCAGAGCGCCACAGCATTGTCCCCCAATGATTGCAGAGCGCCACAGCATTGTCCCCCAATGATTGCAGAGCGCCACAGCATTGTACCCCAATGATTGCAGAGTGCCACAGCATTGTCCCCCAATGATTGCAGAATGCCACAGCATTGTCCCCCAATGATTGCAGAGTGCCAGCATTGTACCCCAATGATTGCAGAGTGCCACAGCATTGTCCCCCAATGATTGCAGAGTGCCACAGCATTGTCCCCCAATGATTGCAGAGTGCCACAGCATTGTCCCCCAATGATTGCAGAGTGCCACAGCATTGTACCCCAATGATTGCAGAGCACCACAGCATTGTCCCCCAATGATTGCAGAGCGCCACAGCATTGTCCCCCAATGATTGCAGAGCGCCACAGCATTGTACCCCAATGATTGCAGAGTGCCACAGCATTGTCCCCCAATGATTGCAGAATGCCACAGCATTGTCCCCCAATGATTGCAGAGTGCCAGCATTGTACCCCAATGATTGCAGAGTGCCACAGCATTGTCCCCCAATGATTGCAGAGTGCCACAGCATTGTCCCCCAATGATTGCAGAGTGCCACAGCATTGTCCCCCAATGATTGCAGAGTGCCACAGCATTGTCCCCCAATGATTGCAGAATGCCACAGCATTGTCCCCCAATGATTGCAGAGTGCCAGCATTGTACCCCAATGATTGCAGAGTGGCACAGCATTGTCCCCCAATGATTGCAGAGTGCCACAGCATTGTCCCCCAATGATTGCAGAGTGCCAGCATTGTACCCCAATGATTGCAGAGTGCCACAGCATTGTCCCCCAATGATTGCAGAGCGCCACAGCATTGTCCCCCAATGATTGCAGAGGGCCACAGCATTGTACCCCAATGATTGCAGAGTGCCACAGCATTGTCCCCCAATGATTGCAGAGTGCCACAGCATTGTCCCCCAATGATTGCAGAGTGCCAGCATTGTACCCCAATGATTGCAGAGTGCCACAGCATTGTCCCCCAATGATTGCAGAGCGCCACAGCATTGTCCCCCAATGATTGCAGAGCGCCACAGCATTGTACCCCAATGATTGCAGAGCGCCACAGCATTGTCCCCCAATGATTGCAGAGCGCCACAGCATTGTCCCCCAATGATTGCAGAGCGCCACAGCATTGTCCCCCAATGATTGCAGAGCGCCACAGCATTGTACCCCAATGATTGCAGAGTGCCACAGCATTGTCCCCCAATGATTGCAGAATGCCACAGCATTGTCCCCCAATGATTGCAGAGTGCCAGCATTGTACCCCAATGATTGCAGAGTGCCACAGCATTGTCCCCCAATGATTGCAGAGTGCCACAGCATTGTACCCCAATGATTGCAGAGTGCCACAGCATTGTCCCCCAATGATTGCAGAATGCCACAGCATTGTCCCCCAATGATTGCAGAGTGCCAGCATTGTACCCCAATGATTGCAGAGTGCCACAGCATTGTCCCCCAATGATTGCAGAGTGCCACAGCATTGTACCCCAATGATTGCAGAGTGCCACAGCATTGTCCCCCAATGATTGCAGAGTGCCACAGCATTGTCCCCCAATGATTGCAGAGTGCCAGCATTGTACCCCAATGATTGCAGAGTGCCACAGCATTGTCCCCCAATGATTGCAGAGCGCCACAGCATTGTCCCCCAATGATTGCAGAGCGCCACAGCATTGTACCCCAATGATTGCAGAGCGCCACAGCATTGTCCCCCAATGATTGCAGAGCGCCACAGCATTGTCCCCCAATGATTGCAGAGCGCCACAGCATTGTCCCCCAATGATTGCAGAGTGCCACAGCATTGTCCCCCAATGATTGCAGAATGCCACAGCATTGTCCCCCAATGATTGCAGAGTGCCAGCATTGTACCCCAATGATTGCAGAGTGCCACAGCATTGTCCCCCAATGATTGCAGAGCGCCACAGCATTGTCCCCCAATGATTGCAGAGCGCCACAGCATTGTACCCCAATGATTGCAGAGCGCCACAGCATTGTCCCCCAATGATTGCAGAGCGCCACAGCATTGTCCCCCAATGATTGCAGAGCGCCACAGCATTGTCCCCCAATGATTGCAGAGCGCCACAGCATTGTACCCCAATGATTGCAGAGTGCCACAGCATTGTCCCCCAATGATTGCAGAATGCCACAGCATTGTCCCCCAATGATTGCAGAGTGCCAGCATTGTACCCCAATGATTGCAGAGTGCCAGCATTGTCCCCCAATGATTGCAGAGTGCCACAGCATTGTACCCCAATGATTGCAGAGTGCCACAGCATTGTCCCCCAATGATTGCAGAGTGCCAGCATTGTACCCCAATGATTGCAGAGTGCCAGCATTGTCCCCCAACGATTGCAGAGTGCCACAGCATTGTCCCCCAATGATTGCAGAGTGCCAGCATTGTACCCCAATGATTGCAGAGCGCCACAGCATTGTCCCCCAATGATTGCAGAGTGCCACAGCATTGTACCCCAATGATTGCAGAGTGCCCACAGCATTGTCCCCCAATTATTGCAGAGTGCCAGCGTGCGTGCTCCGTTCAAACTTACCTGGCGGCGGCGCGGCTCAGCTTCTTCCTCCTATTCTGCGGCGGGTCCTTCTCCCTCGTCGTCTCGGCGGCGGGAACCGGCGGGCGGCCTCTCCTCTTCTCTGAGCGGCGGTGACGGTGAGTGATTGACGCACGCACCGGCACCGCCCCCATTGCGACGTCAGCGATATCCTGGATGATGATTGGTCCAGGCTGTAGACTGGACCAATCACAGCCAGGATATCAGAAAGTGGGGGTGTCCAACCGCAAAGACTTGCGCCCAGGATACCCCCCTACCTCCCCAGAAGGCAGCCAATCGGCGCCTCTTCTGGGAGGTAACCCCACCCCCCCCCAGCCACCAGTTCCTTGGGTTCAGGCCGGCGAACCCAATTTTTTTTTTGAACAACTTTATTTGTTCGTTTTGTTTTTTTTTTTTTTTTTTTTTTCGTTTTTTTTTTTTCTTTTTTATTTAGGGGTAGGGGGGGGCGGCGCCCTGGCGCCCCCTATGCACGGGCCGCCACTGGCTTTGACAAAGAAACTGGAAGCAGATTGGTTTCTATGAAGAGCTGCACCAGATTTTGAACTCTCCCGTTTCAGTAAATAAACCCTCCTAAAGCCCACTCCCCAGTACGGTAAACTCACCAATGAACACTCCTTCGCCAACACAGTTGGACCTGCTGCCCCCGTTGCTTGGAGCATGTGGCCTCCCCTATGTGACAATGCTTGGGTATGAGTGGTCAATCAAAGGCTTGAACACCATCACATGGGGGTAGAACAGCAATGTCTTCCACCCTGGTGAGCACTTAAGCTTATCCAGGTGGAATCCTGTGGCAGGTAGGTGGTGAAGGACCATAGAATGAAGAGTTTACCTTGCTGTAGGGTTATCAGGAGATACTGTTACTTTGCTTTGAAAAAAATGTCTTTTTAGGACACCTACCTAATAAAAGTACTACCTAAAACAGCAACAGTTCAATAGGATAAGTGTCCATTCACACTACCGCGACTTGTCAGCCTGACAAGTCGCGGTCCATTGTGTGCTACAGGAACTGTTCTAATAGGAGTGACACAAGTCGCTCCGACTTAGAAAAAGGTTCCTGTACTACTTCGGGCGACCTGGAGCGACTTGCATAGACATTCATTATATGAAGACATTCATTACACGCGACTTCACAGGTCGCCCCCGAAGTCGTGCCGCATTAGTGTGAACCGCCACTTAGTCTACACATAAAGCTGAATATGTTACAGAGATGCCATCAGCATTTCAATATCAATCCAAATGTGATGATCCCTGATGTCACCAGTCTACTCTTCACTGTGGTACTGCAAACTTCTGGGAATCAGGCTACAAAAACAAAACATACAATCCAAGCAGGATCATGACCTGTACAAGATGGAAGGTCAGTAAGATGGCTATAGGCTTTTTTCCTATTGTAACACGCAAGGGTATATTGTAACTAAATGTATTTATTCCTGTACTTCTATACTATGTACCGTGTTGCATAGGCCTTGAGTGGTTGGTATTCTTGCTTTAGGAGGGGATCCTGTGTATTAAATCCCACCAGAGAGAATATTTTCATGGAGTTCATATGTACTACCTGGGTTTTTTTTTTATTGGTTTTCCTTAGAAAAAAAACTCTTGGCTAGAATATGATTGCATGACCATAAAACGGTACAATAAAAAAACATAGGTAAATGTGGACTAGAAAATAGCAATGATTAGAATGGGACAACCTTTGCTGTATGACATAAATGCATACCCACTTCAGCCCCGGAAGGTTTTACCCCTTCATGACCAGGTCATTTTTTGCTATATGGCACTACGTTAATTTAACTGACAATTGCGCGGTCGTGCAACACCTTCCCTAAATAATATTGGTGTCCTTTTTTCGTACAAATAGAGCTTTCTTTTTATGGTATTTTATGACCTCTGCAGTTATTATTTTTTGCACTATAAATAAAAAAAAAAAAAAGACAAGTAAAAAAAAAAAAAAAATAACATATTTTTTACTTTCTGCTATAAAACATATTCAATTAAAAAAATGTAAAAAATCTAATTTTTTCATTAGTTTAGGCCAATATGTGTTCTGCTACATGTATTTGGTAAAAAAAATCCCAAAAAGCGTATATTGATTGGCTTGCGCAAAAGTTATAGCCTCTACAAATTATGGGATAGATTAAGGGACTATTCCTTTTTTTTTTTTTCGTAGCAATGGTGGCGATCAGCGATTTTTAGCTAAAGACGTAATATATATCAACAAACCCTTTTTGGCTCATTCATTAAAGGGAAGTTTACCCTAGCACTAAAGTCTCTACATCTACAGGCATCTACGATCTAAGGCCTTTCTTTCCCTGTAAAGAAGAAATCTGTATACATACCTTTTTTGCCGCTCCGCTCCGGTCTCCATCGGCGGAGGCTCTGCAGAGCAGATAGCCGACAATGGCTGGAAAATAAATGGGAAGTGACGTCCCCCATACACGTACTATGGGGCTTCTGTTGTCGGCTGCCTCTTCTGCACTCCCCTCCACAGTGAAGCTGCAGCTGACAGCTCAGCGTGGGACTGGACAAAATAGGCTTCAGAAAAGGCATGTATAGTATAGCGATTTCTTCTTTACAGGGCTAGATAGGTTAGTATTAGATCGTGGATGTCTGTAGATGTAGATATTTTAGTGTTAGGGTGGACTACTCCTTTAATAGCAAAATATTAGAACCCACACTGACCAATCAGAGTTTACCTTTCACACACCCTATTACCGAGACCTAAAATGGATTGCGTGCCATTGTTCACGGAATTGCGCTCATTACTTAATTTTGATGTAGATGCAGACTGATGGGGGGCAGCCTGTTTACAAAATGATACTTGCCTCTGAAGCAGATGTGAAAATCCAGATCCAATGGGATAAAAATGAAATGCTAAGAAAGAAAAATGACCCCCACATCCCACATAGACAGAGTGCGGTGGCATCAAGGAGCAGAATACAGATTGCCGAGTTAAAGAACACATAAGATTACCCAAAAGCTTGACTCTGTAACCTTTATTACATGTGGTCCTTAAGGGAGTAGAAGAGGGTAATGGATTGCGTTGAAAAGACCTCCATTATCAAGGAGTATAAATACCGGATTGAGAGGTCAGAGGTCTTATACTAAACCCTTTAGCTATTGTGACAATAAGACATGTTTAGAAAAACTCCATTTCTTCCTCCTCGGAATTCCTGTGTTTAGCTGCTGTGCAATATTGTGCTTTAAAAAGGTGTCTAAAATACAAGGTCATAGTGACAAGAAAAGCAACATCGCGTTGTAGAATATCAAGGTCAATGCACTCATTCTATCTCTATACACACTGGACTTTGGCTTAATAGATGGCTAGTGCACTAATTCATCATAATTCATCAGAAATTCCTACAAATTTTGCATAGGTTCAGTGGTATTTAAATCAAAGTGTATTTCAACAATAATTATCACCTATTTGCTCCCTTTTTGTCTTATTAACCCCTTAAGCCCCAGCCCTATTTCGGACACTTTTTGTTTACAAGTTAAAACCAGTATTTTTTTAACTACTTAGAACCCCCAAACATTATATATATTTTTTTAGCAAAGACTCTGGAGAATAAAATGTCGGTCATTGCAATATTTTTTGTCACGCGGTATTTGCGCAGCGGTCTTTAAAACGCCATTTTTTGGGAAAAATTTTGAAAAATCAAATTTCACTGCATTTAAAAAATACTAAACAGTAAAGTTAGCACATTTTTTTTGTATATTGTGAAAGACGAAGTTACGCCGAGTAAATAGATACCCAACATGTTATGGTTTAAAATTGCGCCCCCCCACGGGATGGCGACAAACTACGGTCAATAGAGATCTCAATAGGCAACGCTTAAAAATTTATTTAACGGTTACCAGTTTAGAGTTAGAGTGTAGCTCTTTTTTTTAACTATTGCCCACGCTCTGGCGATCGCGGTGATACCTCACATGTGGTTTGAACAGCGATTCCATTCGCGGCTCGACTTCCGTATACGTTTTTTTTGTGCGCGAGCTAACGGTGACGGGGGCGGCTAAATTTATTTATTTTTTTTCCTATTTATTTTATTTTTTTTTAACTTTATTACAGTTTTTAAAAAAAAAAAAAAAAATCTGATCACTTTTATTGCTGTCACAAGCAATGTAAACATCCCTTGTGACACCAATATGCAGTGACAGGTACTCTTTATGGAGGGATCGAGGGTCTAAAAGACCCTAGACCCCTCCACTACACTTCCATGTATGCAAAACGCCGAAAACGGCGTTTTTGCATACAGCCATTTTTTAAATTTGCCGCCTTTTGCAGCACAGTAATCCAGAAGTGACGTCGTGGATGCCGCCTCCGTGTTACGTCATCGGAGACCCGATCTAAGCCACATCCGGCTTAGATCGGGACTCCATCCAGCCGGTGGACGTGCCGGCTGGGTGCTCAGGGCTCCCGGTGGGACGGGAGGCCCGGGCAAAATCATGGAAGGCGGCGGGAGGGGGGGGACGTCCCCTCCCGCTCACCCGGGTAACGATCGAGCGGCTCCCGAGCCGCATCGGTCGTTACCGACGGAAAGCCGACCGGTGGCTCTAAACAACGGTACCGGGATGGTGCCTCTAGCTAGAGGCATCATCCCAGTATACCCCCACAAAGTCTGCCGACGTAAATATACGTCAGTATGCGGTAAGTGGTTAAATACACCATAGAAATCATTTTGATTATCTGTTTGATAAGTGCAAAAAAACACATTGATTACGTCAGAAATTCACTGATCTGTGTCCTGTACGCAATTCCTGTGTTATGTCAAAGAGTATAATTAACCTTCCCAGTAGTTATCTTGGACTACAAAGCAATGACTTTGTATGTTGTGAAAATGAGAAGGGGGGGGGGGATTTAGTAGTTTAACCACTGCTGGACCTGAATATTTTCCTCCTTAATGACCAGGCTATTTTTTGCGATACGGCACTGCGTTACTTTACCTTAATTATAATTGCGCAGTCGTAATTTTAATTGCGCAGTCATGCAAAGCTGTACCCAAATACAATTGGTGTCCTTTTTTCCCCACAAATAGAACTTTATTTTGGTGGTATTTGATCACCTCTGCAATTTTTATTTTCTGCGCTATAAATAAAAAAAAAAAAAAAAAAATACAATTATGAAAAAAAAAAATTCACTTTCTGCTATAAAAAATTCCCAATAAAAAAAAAAAAAATTAAAAATCAAATGTTTTCATCATTTTGGGCCAATTTGTATTATGCTACATATTTTTGGTTAAAAAAATCCCAATAAGTGTATATTGATTGGTTTGCGCAAAAGTTATTGCGTCTACAAACTAGGGGAAAGATTTATGTCCTTTTTATTTATTTTTACTAGTAATGGCAGGGATCAGCAATTTTTAGCGGGACATTGCGGCATACAGAGCGGACACCTGACAATTTTTACACTTTTGTAAGTATTCATAGCCCTCGAAATTTTCCAAATTTTGTCATGTTACAACCAAAAACGTAAATGTATTTTAATAGGATTTTATGTGATAGACCAACACAGAGTGGCACATACTTGTGAAGTGAAAGGAAAATTATAAATTATTTTTACATTCTTTTACAAATAAATAGTGTGGTTTGAATTTGTATTCAAAGTCAATACTTTGTAGAACCACCTTTCACTGCAATTACAGCTGCATGTCTTTTGGGGATGTCTCTACCAGCTTTGCACATCTAGAGAGGGACATTTTTTGCCCATTCTTCTTTGCAAAATAGCTCAACCTCTGTCAGATTGGATGGAGAGTGTCTGTGAACAGCAGATTTCAAGTCTTACCACAGATTCTTAATTGGATTTAGGTCTGGACTTTGACTCCCTACTGAAGAAAAGCATCCCCACAACATGATGCTGCCACCACCATGTTTCACATGGTGTATTCAGGGCAGGGGTGGACTGACAACTCATGGGGCCCCCGGGCAATCAGAGATCATGGGGCCCCCTGTTTCCACACTCAAGCCACACAAAGCCCCACCTACAAATTGAAGCTCAGCCACATAGAGTGGGCATTTAAAATATCTACCACAGCATAGCCTGCATGGAAGTTCCTGGCTTCTTTCTGTAGTGTGTAGCCTCTCATGGGGCCCCCTACTGACCCTGGGCCCTCGGGCAGTGCCCTAATCCCCGAATGGTCAGTCCGCCCCTGATTCAGGGTAATGTGCAGTGTTAGTTTTCCGCCACACATAGCATTTTGATTTTGGTCTTATCTGACCAGAGCACCTTCTTCCACGTGCTGTGTCCCCTACATGGCTTGTCGCAAACTGCAAACTGGACTTCTTATGGCTTTCTTTTAACAATGGCTTTCTTCTTGCCACTCTTCCATAAAGGCCAGATTTGTGGAGTGCACGGCTAATAGTTGTCCTGTGGACAGATTTTCCCACCTGAACTGTGGATCTCTTCAGCACCTGAAGAGTTACCATGGGCCTCTTCGCTGCT
Organism: Pelophylax lessonae; assembly: GCF_965119305.1. Lineage (NCBI taxonomy): Eukaryota > Metazoa > Chordata > Amphibia > Anura > Ranidae > Pelophylax > Pelophylax lessonae. The sequence continues at coordinate 465,276,582 of NC_138771.1, read as the reverse complement.
TCCCTGATTAATGCTCTCCTTGCCCGGCCTGTCAGTTTAGATGGACGGCCATGTCTTGGTAGGTTTTCAGTTGTGCTATACTCTTTCCATTTTTGGATGATGGATTGAACAGTGCTCCTTGAGAAGTTGAAAGCTTGGGATTTTTTTTAAAACCAAACCCTGCTTTAAACTTCTCCACAACTTTATCCCTGACCTGTCTGGTGTGTTCCTTGGCCTTCATGATGCTGTTTGTTCACTAAGGTTCTCTATCAAACCTCTGACAGCTTTACAGAACTGCTGTATTTAGTTCTGAGATTAATTTAGTGACTTTGAATTATGGGAGATATAGTTCCGGGAGGAGCCAGGACCATAGACTGCTATGTAAGTAAGGAGACTCTTCTCCCAGGGAGCAATGACTCGCTGAGCCTGCTGGGGGTGTCAAGGAGGAGACTCGGTAGTGAGACAGAGAGGAAGGTCGTTTGACAGGCCGAGGGAGTCGCTGAGCAGAGCGGGGCCTGGTTGCAGCGGAAAGCGGAGTTCCCGGTTTGGGTGAGAGACATCCATTATCTACATCTGCATCAATCACAGACCTAGACTGAGTCAGAGCAGGACTGCCAAACTGTTTGAATAAGAAGGCCATACTGAGTTATAGAGATACCACTGGACACTGCAGTTTCATATGGTGCAAGGTGGGTGAATTAGGCCTTAAGCCCTCTGTCCAGTCCTAGGCTGTTATCCTGTAAAGAAGCATCCAGAACTATTTTACATTCATCTCTGTGGATTACAATTATTGACTACTTTGGGGATTATAGTTCATAATCACCTTTATTTGGATTACAATTACTTTCCTTGGATTGATTGAGGATTCCTCGCCGATGAAGACTAGTAAGACACAAAAGTACCGTGTAATAGGGCCCAAACCCCTAATTATTATGCAAATATGGAGAGAAAAAGATGGGGCTTTGCAGGCCAGTGGGAGGAGAAGGATCACAACAATAACAAAATATATAATATAAAAAATAATTTTATTTTATTACAATTTTTTAAAAAATACATGAGCAGAAATTGCGCATGTTAAGAACACAATAAGAATTGAATATAAAAACAAAATGCAGGGTCACAATGTAGAAATACTTCCTAATAAGGGAGAGCTGGTAGCCTGTATAGATAAGATGGTATATGGGTCTCAGATGGAGCACGGTCAATGAAGGTCCCCAGCAAGCCGACGCGTTTCGCTCAAGGCTTCCTCAGGGCCAGAGAGACCATAACAGTTTGCTATTTCCTATGTGATTCAGGGGGTGGCAGGTGATAGCAGAATGCAGCAAAAGATCAGATAAGGACAATAATGGAATTAATTGCCACACTTGGCACCAGTGGCTCAAGGCTTTACTCTCACAGCGTATGTGGATATGTGTCCATCTCCTTATTCCAGGCCAGATTAACTACTCAACGTAATTAAGTGGATAACATATAATCACCCCAAAAGAAGGGGGAAGGAAATAACTGTAGCAGGTTAGCTAGAGGGTCCTATCAGACGGATGCTCTAGAGACAGCATATAGTCTATATCATATATATGAGACTTCTAATTAGTCGCCGGTCATTGAGGGAGAAGGAGGCAGTCCTTGTTCCAGCTAGAGGTGCCAGATATATAAGGCCTATATATAATATATCGATTGCCCCAGGCAGGTAATACTTCAAGACATTACATCATCCTATATTATGGAAGGGGGTTCAACAGGATACCAGGCCACCAAAAAGCCTTACATGTATCCTCCGTGGGTGTACCTGCCTGAAGACTAGTAAGGCCTCACTCTCCAGGAGACTTTGAAAATCCAACATAAATGGGGCCCCCGTTAGTACACAGAGTGCACTCTGCTAACTGAGACAGTATTGTTATACTGTTTATTCTATGTTATTCACTAAGTGTAGTCAATCCTAATTTGTGGTCACTCTCTATATAAACTAAAATATTCAGTGTGTCATTATTGTTGCTGAACGCAGTCCTCTAGCACAGTGGTCCTCAACCCTGGCCCGCAGGGCCCACTAACAGGACAGGTTTGCAGGATAACTGAAATACATCCCAGGTGATATAATTTGCTGCTCAGTGATTGCAGTACTCTTGTCTGCATCTCCCCAAGGTAATACTTAAAATCTGGCCTGTTAGTGGGCCCTGAGGACCGGAGTTGAGGACCACTGCTCTAGCATATATATGTACTCATTTACATATACATGTGTGGTCTGTGTTCCAGATCCTGAGTGCTGAACTCTATTTAAATCCTTGGTTGGGAACTCAGGATCAACCCCATTGGCAACTTTTGCATTATCTCTGATTCTGTTTGTATACTCTTGTTTTATTTCAAATCTAAAAGCAGTAAATTTGTTCTTTCACTGCAATACGTGTGGTCTTAATCATTTAATATGACAGAACAAATAGTGTCTGTTGGGTTGGAGCAGGATCAGGGTGAAAGAAGTGAAGAGGATACACCTGCATTAAGCCACTCCCATGGGAACAGGGCTACAGGGAAATCAGAGTAAAGGGAGTTGAATACAAATGCACACCACACTTTTCACATATTTGTAAAAAATGTGAAAACCATTTATCATTTTCCTTCCACTTCACAATTATGTGCCACTTTGTGTTGGTCTATCACATAAAATCCCAATAAAATACATTTACAGTTTTGGTTGTAACATGACAAAATGTGGAAAATGTCAAGGGGTATGAATACTTTTTCAAGGCACTGTATGTATTTCAACTGTGTAACTAGCTGTTCGTCTGGAGTTTAGCTTTAAATTCTATCTCTTTCTGTGGATTATGCTATGACAATAGAAATTAAAACCAATTTAAAATATTCTAGTAACCTTATACAGAGTCCGTGTATGCAGAGGAGCAACAGAGTATTTATTGGATGTGTTTCTAATCTTTCCTGTGACATTGTCGTGGAGTGCAGCAGTTGGTTGTGTATTGTGGGGACAATCTTCCCTCCAGAGCTCTCGTCTTTTATGTACTCTTCAGAAAAACGTGGCAGAATAATTTGTTTACAAAGATTAATGGGAATGAACAATAATTACCAGATAACTTTCACATTACGGCGGGATGACACGAAGCGGCAGAGAACAACTGAAACATTAAATAAAACTAAAAAGGCAGCTAAGTAAAGATTTCAATAGGGCGAGAAAGTTTTAAACAAAGGTAATTACTGTAATACGTTACTGAGAAAAGCATCTGCATCAATTAGCTGTAAGTAAATGTTCTTAACCTGGAAAAGTGATTTGACAGTGTTCATGTTGTTAATTGGCTCAGATTTAAATATATATATATATATATATATATATATATATATATATATATATATATATTTTTTTTTTTTTTACAGAGGGGTTTACAGAGAATGGTTAAAAAAAGACAAGCTATTCAGTGAGCGGAAGGCAGCTGTGTGGACTGGTGTGTGTATATATGTATATATATATATATATATATATATATATATATATATATATATATATATATATATATATATATAATATGCTGCTCAAAAAAAACACATCAGATCTCAATGGGGAAAAATATAATGCCTGTATGCATGCCTGACAACATCAGGGCATGCTCCTAATAAAAAGGACAGATGGTGTCGTGGGGTATTTCCTCCCAGATCTGGACCACTGAGCTCTTGTACAGACACTTGTGAGGTGCAACCTGGTGGTGTAAGATAGACCAAAACATAATGAATGTCCCTGAGGTATTCTACTGGATTTAGGTCAGACGAGCGTGGGGGCTATTCAATGGTATTGATTCCTTCATCCTCCAGGAACTGGCTGCATACTCTCGTCACATGAGGCCGGGCATTGTCGTGCACCAGGAGGAACCCAGGACCCACTGCACCAGCGTAGGGTCTGACAATGGTTCCAAGGATTTCACCCTAATACCTAATGGCAGTCAGGGTGCCATTGTCTAGCCTGTAGAGGTCTGTGTGTCCATCCATGGATATGTCTCCCCAGACCATCACTGACCCACCACCAAACCAGTCATGCTGAACAATTTTACAGGCAGCATAACGTTCTCCATGACTTCTCCAGACCCTTTCACGTCTGTCACATGTGCTCAGGATGAACCTGCTCTCATCTGTGAAAAGCACAGGGTGCCAGTGGTGAACCTGCCAATTCTGGTGTTCAATGGCAAATGCCAATCGAGCTCCACAGTGCCAGGCATTGAGCACAGGGCCCACTAGAGGACACTGGGCCCGTAGGTCACAAATATGAAGTCTGTTTCTGATTGTTTGGTCAGAGATATTCACACCAGTGACCTGCTGGAGGTCATTTTGTAGAACTCTGGCAGTGCTCACCCTGTTCCTCCTTGCACAAAGCAGCAGATACCGGTCCTTGTGATGGCTTAAGGACCTTCTACAGCCCTGCCCAGCTCTCCTAGAATAACTGCCTGTCTCCTGGAATCTCCTCCATGCTCTTGAGACTGTGCTGGGAGACACAGAAAATCATCTGGCAATGGCACTTATTGATGTGCCATCCTGGAGGAGTTGGACTGCCTGTGCAACCTCTATAGGGTCCAGGCATCGCCTCATGCTACCAGTAGTGACACTGACCCTAGCCAAATGCAAAACTAGTGAAAACAGTCAGAAAGATGAGTAGGGAAAAATAAAATCAGTGGCCTCCACCTGTAAAACCATTCTGTTTTGGAGGTGGTCTCATTGCTGCGCATCTAGGGCCCCTGTTGTTAATTTCATTAACACCAAAGCAGCTGAAACTGATTAACAACCCTCTCTGCTACTTATATAGTATATACACACTCACCGGCCACTTTAATAGGTACACCTGTTCAATTGCTTGGTAACACAAATTGCTAATCAGCCAATCACATGGCAGCATTTAGGCATCTAGTTGTGGTGAAGATGACTTGCTGAAGTTCAAACTGAGCATCAGAATGGGGAAGAAAGGGGATTTAAAAGCCTTTGAACGTGGCATGGTTGTTGGTGCCAGATGGGCTGGTCTGAGTATTTCGAAAACTTCTAATCTACTGGGATTTTAACGCACCCATCTCTAAGGTTTACAGAGAATGGTCTGAAAAAGATTGAATATCCAGTGAGTGGCAGTTGTGTGGACAAAAATGCCTTGTTAATGTCAGAGGAGAATGGGCAGACTGGTTTGAGAAGATAGCAAAGCAACAGTACCTCAAATAACCACTTGTTACAACCAAGGTATGCAGAATACCATCTCTAAACCCACAACACATTGAACCTTGAAGCAGATGGGTTACAGCAGCAGAAGACCACACCAGGTGGCACTCCTGTCAGCTAAGAACAGGAAACTGAGTCTACAATTCACACAGGTTCACCAAATTGGACAATAAAAGATTGGAAAAAAGTCGCCTGTTCTGATGAGTCTCAATTTCAGTTGCAACATTCAGATGGTAGGGTCAGAATTTGGCATAAACAACATGAAAGCATGGATCCATTCTGCCTTGGTTCTGGTTGGTGGTGGTGGTGTAATGGTGTCCATTCCATCTTCTGATGGCTCCTTCCAGCAGGATAACGCACCATGTCACAAAGCTCAAATCATCTCACCACTGGCTTCTTGAACATGACAATGAGTTTAATGGCCTCCACAGTCACCAGATCTCAATCCAATAGAGCACCTGCCACGGCAGGGGGTATAATTGCAGCTGCAGAATGTGAACATGGCCACCTCTGCCTCTACAGCTAAAAGAGGGTAGTGGTTGAAGAGTGGTAAAAACACGACTCAGCAGCAGGGTTTTACTACACTTCAACAGCTAGTGTGAACAATTAAATGTTTTAATAAATTTAAAAAATTTAGGTTTTCCTTTTTTTTTTTTTTTACATTGATATGTGTTTATTGAATTAAAACGTGTTTAAATACATTTTAAAATGTTTGTTTACACACGGTTGTTTGAGCCTTGGGGTGCACACGCTAATGCAATAGGCTGCGTACACCTATGACGTAGACACAAAACCGTGTTGACTTGTCAACCTTCATATACATCTAAAGCCCCGTACACACGATAAGAAAATCTGAAGGGAAATTTCGTCCGACGACCGATCTGCCGATTTTCGGATTGTTAGTATGGTGCTTTCGACAGCCGACTCCGACTTTTCGGCCGAAAAAATCCTGATGTGCAGGCTATAAAATTTTTGTTGTCCGTAATACAACGTCCGATTTTCGTCTCATTAGTACAGATTTCAACGGAAAAAAATCTTAAGAGCAAGACTAGGCATGCTCAGAGATGAAAGAACACATAGAAAGCAATCCAACACATGACATCACTTCTGAAGTAGAATTCTGTCGTACGGGAAAATTCGTATGAAAAAAACCTCTTCACTTTCCACATCAGACTAGCATGCCACAAAAAACGGATGACAGATCGTCCGATAATCTGATCATGTTTACTGGGCTTAAGACCTCCAACTTCACAACATTTTTATTGGTTTAGTGGCACTGCCCCTTAACGTGGATAAGGGCACTAGTATTCCTTATCACTTCCAACTACATCAATCATGAAACCAAAATTAGCTTTAGATTTTTACCTACCAAACTACAAGTAGTAGTTGTGTATAAGAAATAAGTTGGCTGTTAAAAAAAAAAAAAATGAAGATAAAGTCTTCCTCTGTGTGAACAAAAACAAAGTGCCTACATAACCCAAAACATTCAAGAACAAGTAACACAAGTGCCAATATATTCTCTTCAGATATATATATATATATATATATATATATATATATATATATATATATATATATATATATATATATTGTATAATTATTATTTTATATACATATATATTTTTATATACATATTTATATTATATATATATATATATATATATATATATATAGATAGATAGATAGATATCTATATATAGATATATATATATATATATATGAAGAGAATATATTGGCACATTATCTTGTGTTACTTGTTTTTGAATGTTTTGGGTTATGTAGCCACTTTGTTTTTGTTCACACAGAGGAAGACTTTATCTTCATTTTTTGACAGCGCACTTATTTCTTATACATATTTTTTTTGTACCCAGTGTTCAGGGTTTATGCTGTTGCAGCAGTCCTTTTATTCCCATTTAGTTAGCGCATCTATTTTTCTTTGTTTTTATTTGCAGGTAGTAATTACTTTGGTCTGTGTTGTGCTTGCTCTTTTCTCTGTATGTTGTGTGCGCTCCCAGTTGTTCCTCCTGAAGAAAGTGTTGTGTATGCTAAATGAAGATAATATGATGTCACTTCATATGTCTCTAGTGAAATCAATTAATTGTAATTAATGGTTTGGGGGTATTATATGCCTAGACTACAAAGACTAAAGGCTGGGTAGCTTCTTGTCCCATGACCCTGTGCAATGGAACTTTATTCTCATGTTCAATGTGTGCTGTGGTGACTTCATTGGGTTTAGAGGGAGGGCAGTGCTTGCACCAGTGAATACATTATTGTGTTCTAACAGACCCTGGATTATAGCCATGAAGAAGTCAAGAATGACAGTATTATTATTAATATTATACAGGATTTATATAGCGCCAACAGTTTGCGCAGCGCTTTACAATATGAGGGAAGACAATACAGTTACAATACAATTCAATACAGGAGGATTTAGAGGGCCCTAGTATCTATGGATTCAGTACCTGCAAGCCCAACTTTGTATACATTAGTAGTCTTACTGCAAGGAATTGAGAGAAAAATAGATAAAATATAGGTACCCAAGACTAGGTTCCCCTTTAATTGTGCACTACACATTTCCCCTTTAAATTCAGCTGGCTTTTTGTGCATCCTATCCAGAAAAAACATTTCTAGAAAAGTCAGCTAACCTCACAGCATATTTAGTTAAAATATATTGGCAGACATTACCCATTCCACGCACAGACATTTAAATAAACTACGGGAATTAAGTCATATAATGCTCTATACCATTTTTATCACTTGCTCAATAATTTTAAATATGTTTAATAGCAGTTCAGCGTTCAGACCTGCAGCTTTGGCTCCAGACTACACAACAGCAAACACTGCAAAATATAGCACAAGAAATTCAATTCCATTTCATACTGGCTCATAGCTTCGAATGACTTACAGACTTTCCTCCCATCTGAAGGCAAAAGAAGCCTTGCAATAAGAATCTTCCTAGAACATTGCAGTATAATACTAGAGACCAGGAAATTATTTAGATTGCAAGCTCTGCAAGGCGGTAAGGCTTTTTGTATTTGTCTTGCAGTCTGTAGGGTGTGACATAATTCTTAAATAGCCAACCAAATAAATAAAAAAAAAACTGACAAAAATTGAGGAAAGAAAAAGATGGGGCTTTGCAGGCCGGTGGGAGCAGAAGGATCAGAAGCAAAACCAATATTTGTAAAACCAAAATTACATTTTATTGATAAACATAGAATAAAAATACGCATGGACAACCATGCATTCTTGGAAATGACAGACTAACATATATTGGTAAAAACATATAAAGTCACTAGCAATACAGAAACAATCCCCAAGGGGGATATGACCACAAACGCCTGTGTAGGATGGAAGATGGGTCTCAAGTTGGATTCGGTCAAATATAGGTCCCCAGCAATCCGACGCGTTTCGCTCAAGGCTTCCTCAGGGCCTGAGAGACCATAACAGACCGGTGTTTCCTTTTTGGTAGTGACTCATACTAAGCGACAAGGTTGTAGTGATGACGGATGCTGTTTGGAAGATATTGCTTCCGTATTTCCAATATAAATTCTTATATAGATATCATAGACAATTAGTTGCACTGGATCCGATACTTTAGAGTCCCAACTGCGTCACCAATGGCAAGGCTTATGGGTTTACCTTTACTATAACCTCTTGAACAGAAAGTCGCATTTAGAAAGGCAACAATCCTCTCCTTAGCGCCTTTCCAATTTTATATAAATGTGTATGTTCACCATGGTGTGATAGATCTACGTCTACACAGGAGTGGCTTCAAATATGGCAGGAGTCAACCTTCTCTTTGCGATTCAAGAGATGCTAGTGTTCATGGTCTAGAAGCCCTAGAGGGTGGCAGTAAATGACCTCTTCTTAATGTATGGAGTGCTCCAGGCAGGAAAGGGGGTGCATATAGGGACAATTGGTCCTGGGCTAATTAGCCCTTCATCTTCAGATTGCTAGACAGCCTGCCTGTCAAACCTGCAAATTTTCATAAATTGACTCAAGTAATAAAGCTTTTTCCTGATATTTTTGTATTTTAGTTGTTTTAGTATTTAGTTGTATTTTAGTTGTTCTCTCTAGCTAAAACCCTTCACCTGCAAGTTTCTATATTCCCTAAATCAGAGACAGCAAATGTGGGGTCAAAGTGTTCACTGGTTCAAACCCCGCCATGTAGACAGCAATATCACACCTCCAATTATGAAGACGAAAAGAATATGCAATACATGGCAGGTTAAACTCAAAAATGTTTTTTTTCATCACTACTTTTACTAAAAGCTGGCTTTGAAAAATATAAGATATCATTTAGATGTCGGATGAAAGGTTTATTGCAGTGTAACACTTTTGGTAGTTATTGTTTTTCTAGAAGCCTAAACATCAGACCAAAAAAAGACAGTTGCGGAGGTTATAAAACCCAGATAGAACGTAAACGAAGTGAAATATATGACTTAAGCATTGGAAGGTCACTGTGGGTGCTTCACATAGTAACACAATCAGGTTGGAAAAAAAAGACAATAGTCCATCCAGTTCAACTACACAACGGTTCAACCAATAAAAAAATAAAAATAAAAATAAACAAATAGAAAAACTTCCATATACACAATCCTATATCCACTGTTGATCAAGACGAGGAAGGCAATAAAAAAACTCAATAAATCATAATACAATTTTCTCCCGTGGCAATCATAATTCCCGAGATCAATAATTATTGGTGGGATTACATATAAATGTAAAGGAGATAGATGGGGTAAAAAAAAAAAAAACATACATACTCACCTCCAGGCTGCAGCATCGGTCTGATGCTGCAGCTGTTCACTGCCAACTCTAAGCCCAAGAACTGAAAGATCAAAAGACTTCTGATTGCTTAGCTCTCAGCCTTCTCAGAGAGTAGTGACTGTCAGTCACTGCTCTCCACTCTGCCCCTCCACTGCTTGCTGGAGTGTCAGGCTAAAGAGGGGGGCAGGCGATTTGGCTTTGGTTCTCAGCCATACACTGAGAGCCAGAGCCATCTCTCAATCAGACACCTTGGTGGGTCCAGGCGCTGTCGGCTGATTCAGGTCACAGGAAAGTAAAAGTAAGTACACTCCTGTGACCCAGAAGATAATTATGGTCAAAAAGGATTTGGCCCTGCTTCGCTTTAACCACTTAAGCCCCGGAGGATTTGGCTGCTAAAAGACCAGGGGGTATTTTGCGATTCGGCACTGCGTGATTTTAACGGACAATTGCGCGGTCGTGCGACGCTGTACCTAAATAAATTTGACGTCCTTTTTTTCCCACAAACAGAGCTTTCTTTTGGTGGTATTTGATCACCTGTGCGATTTTTTGATCACGCGCTATAAACAAAAAAAGAGCGTCAATTTTGCAAAAATAACAATATTTTTCACATTTTTTTATATGAAATTCCCCCCCAAAAAAAAAAAAAAGTAAAAATCAAAATGTTTTAACATTTTCGGCCAATTTGTTTTATGCTACATATGTTTGGTAAAAAAAATCGCAAAAAGCGTATTTTGTTTGGTTTGCGCAAAAGTTATTGCGTTTACTAACAAAGGGAAAGATTTTTGTCATTTTTGTTGTTGTTTTTTTAACGCGTAATGGCGGCAATCTGCGATTTTTTTTGCGGTACTGCGACATTGGGGCGGACAGATCGGACCCTTGACTGACATTTTTTACACTTTTGGGGTTACCAGTGACATTTCTACAGTAATCAGTGCTATATATATGCACTGTTACTGTAAAATTACACTGGCAGTGAAGGGGTTAACTTTATTTGAGAGGGAGGGGCTGTGTGTGTCCCTAGGGGCGTGATTCTAACTGTGATTGGCTGTGGCTTGAGCTGTAGGAACACTGATCAACGGTCCTACATAGTAGAACCGTATGATCAGTGTTTCTACACAGGGGAGAATGACAGGCAGCTTGTTTACACAAGCTGCCTGCCTTTCTCCCTCTCCCCCGACGATCGCAGAGTGACCGGCGGACATCGGGTCCACCGGTCACACGCGCGGGGGGACCGTGACCGCGCGGGAGCGGGAGCGCGCCGGCGGCGGGCGCGCGCTCGCTCCCCAGAGCCTCACAGGCTAGTGACGTATATATACGTCACTTTGCCTGTGAGGGGCTGACCGCCGCAGTATATCTACTTGCGGCGGTCGGCAAGCGGTTAATATCCAGTTATATTTTGTGCAGTTAGGAATGTATCCAGCTGTTTTTTTAAAGCAATCTACTTAGTTGGCCAGAACTAGTTTTTGAGGGAGCCTACTCAACATTTTCATAGATTTTAACCACCAGCCCTATTTCGGACACTTTTTGTTTACAAGATAAAACCAGTATTTTTTCCTAGAAAACTACTTAGAACCTCCAAATATTATATATATTTTTTTAGCAAAGACTCTGGAGAATAAAATGTCGGTCATTGCAATATTTTTGTCACGCGGTATTTGCGCATCGGTCTTTTAATTTAAACGGTTTTATTGAAGGCAAAGGAAACATGGTACAGCAATATGCATTGAAAATAGAAGGTACACGTCTAGATAAAACAAGGCACATTGTGATTCAATACTGCTGTATATAACATACAAATAACATGTAACAAATGCAATTCATATATGGGATCGACCCGACGTACCGTCTGGGATGCAATGAGGATACACTCAAACTGAAGGTGTGGCACGAGGCCACGCTGTGTGGATGGACCCCCACACAGAAGGGGTCTCAACCAAAACCAAGGTATAGCTCTCAAGTGGGTACGCCAGGGGCCGAGTGGGGGGGGGCTGGGTTGACAGGCAAGGAAAAAAGTAGGGTAAGGAGGGGAGGGTTGTGGGAGGGAGGTAGCAGCAGGGGTCCGGAGGGAGCCTCGAACCCTACTAGGGGCCCAGGAGGGAGAAGTGAGCCGGAAGTGAGGAAGCCCAATCAGGTGAGTGCGCATCGGTCTTTAAAACGCCATTTTTTTGGAAAAATTTTGAAAAATCACATTTCACTGCATTTAAAAAATACTAAACAGTAAAGTTAGCCCATTTTTTTTGTATATTGTGAAAGATGATGTCACGCCAAGTAAAAAGATACCCAACATGTTACGGTTTAAAATTGCGCACACCCGTGGGATGGCGACAAACTACGGTCAATAGAGATCTCAATAGGCGACGCTTTAAATTTTTTTAACAGTTACCAATTTAGAGTTAGAGTGTAGCTCTTTTTTTTTTTTTAATTATTGCTCACGCTCTGGCGATCGTGGCGATACCTCACATGTGTGGTTTGAACAGCGATTTCATTCGCGGCTCGAATTCCGTATACGTTTTTTTTTGCGCGCGAGCTAACGGTGACGGGGGCGGCTAAAATTGTTTTTATTTTTTTCCTATTTATTTTTTAACTTTATTACATGTTTTTTTTAAAAAAAAAAAAAATCTGATCACTTTTATTGCTGTCACAAGTAATGTAAACATCCCTTGTGACACCAATATGCAGTGAAAGGTACTCTTTATGGAGGGATCAAGGGTCTAAAAGACCCTAGACCCCTCCACTACACTTTCATGTATGCAAAACGCTGAAAACTGTGTTTTTGCATGTAGACGTTTTTTAAATTTGCCGCCTTTTGCAGCACAGTAGCCCGGAGGTGACGTCATGGACGCCGCCTCCGGGTTACGTCATCGGAGACCCGATCAAAGCCATTTCCGGCTTTGATCAGGACTCCATCCAGCCGGCGGACGTGCCGGCTGGGTGCTCAGGGTCTCCCGGTGGGAAGGGAGGCCCATTGAAAATCACGGAAGGCGGCGGGAGGGGGGGGGACGTCCCCTCCCGCTCACCCGGTTAACGATCGAGCGGCTCCCGAGCCGCATCGGTCATTACCGATGGAAAGCCGACCGTTGGCTCTAAACCACGGTACCGGGATGGTGTCTCTAGCTGGAGGCATCATCCTGGTATAACCCCGCAAAGTTTGCCGACGTAGTCCTACGTCAATTTGTGGTAAGTGGTTAAGCTGGCCATACATGGATTGAAAATACATACAGTATCTCACAAAAGTAAAGACACCGCTCACACATTTTTGTAAATATTTTATTATACCTTTTCATGTGACAACACTGAAGAAATTACACTTTGCTACAATGTAAAGTAGTGAGTGTACAGCTTGTATAACAGTGTAAATTTGCTGTCCTATCAGTTTAGACATTAATGGCTGTGTGTTGACTTATTTAGTCAACACACAGCCATTAATGTCTAAACTGCTGGCAACAAAAGCGAGTACAGTAAACCCCCGTCCATTGCGGGGGTTACGTTCCGGAACCAGCCGCGAAAAGTGAAATTCCGCGAAATAGAAAAACCCTATTAAAATGCATTGTAGGCATGTTTATTTTACTGTCACTGTACGTGTAGAAGCATTTTAAGGTCTTTAAACACACTTTTAAAACAATAGAAACTCATTTAAACACATAAAAGATACATAGCAAGAGCTATGGAAAACACAAAAATATTTCATTTTTAATGATTTATATAGTAAAATAACATTACAAAAAAAAACGCGAATTACCGGGACCGCAAAAACTGAACCGCGATGGAGCGGGGGATTACTGTACACCCCTAAGTGGAAATGTCCAAATTGGGCCCAAAGTGTCAATATTTTGTGTGACCACCATTCTTTTCCAGCACTGGCTTAACCCTTTTGGGAATGGAGTTCACCAGAGCTTCACAGTTTGCCACTGGAGTCCTCTTCCACTTCCTCATAATGACATCACAGAGCTGGTGGATGTTAGAGATCGTGCACTCCTCCACCTTCAATTTGAGGATGCCCCACAGATGCTCAATAGGGTTTAGGTCAGGAGACATGCTTGGCCAGTCCATTACCTTTACCCTAAGCTTCTTTAGCAAGGCAGTAGTCATCTTAGTGGTGTGTTTGGGAAACGTTATCATGTTGGAGTACTGCCCTGCGGCCCAGTCTCCGAAGGGAGGTGTTAATGCTCTGCTTCAGTATGTCAAAGTACATATTGGCATTCATGGTTCCTTCAATGAACTGTAGCTCCCCAGTGCCAGGAGCACTCGTGCAGCCCCAGACCATGACATTCCCACCACCATGATTGACTGTAGGCAATACACACTTGTCTTTGTACTCCTTACCTGGTTGCCGCCACACACGCTTGACACCATCTGAACCAAATAGTTTTATCTTGGTCTCATCAGACCACAGAACATGTTTCCATGAATCCATGTCCTTAGTCTTCTTGTCTTCAACAAACTGTTTGTGGGCTTTCTTGTGCATCATCTTTAGAAGAGGCTTCCTTCTGGGACGACAGCCATGCAGACCCATTTGATGCAGTGTGCGGCGTATAGTCTGAGCACTGACAAGCTGACCCCCCACCCCTTTAACCTCTGCAGCAATGCTGGCAGCACTCATATGTCTATTTCCCAAAGACAACCTCTGGATATGACGCTGAGCACGTGCACGTGCAATCAACTTCTTTAGTCGACCATGGTGAGGCCAGTTCTGAGTGGAACCTGTCCTGTTAAACTTGCGGAATGGTCTTGGCCACCGTGCTGCAGCTCAGTCTCAGGGTCTTGGTAATCTTCTTATAGCCTAGGCCATCTTTATGTAGAACAAAAATTCTTTTTTTTCAGATACTCAGGGAGTTCTTTACCATGAGGTGCCATGTTGAACTTCCAGTGACCAGTAAGAGAGTGAGAGCGATCACACTAAATTTAACACACCTGCTCCCTATTCACACCTGAGACCTTGTAACACTAACGAGACACATGACACCGGGGAGGGAAAATGGCTAACTGGGCCCAATTTGGATTTTTTCACTTAGGGGTGTAGACATTAATGGCTGTGTGTTGAGTTATTTTGAGAGGACAGCAAATGTACACGGTTATACAAGATGTACACTCACTACTTTACATTGTAGCAAAGTGTAATTTCTTTAGTGTTGTCACATGAAAAGATATAATAAAAGATTTACAAAAATGCGGTGGTTGTACTCACTTTTGTGAGATACTGTAGACTGGGCTGATCGAAAAAAACTGAATGGATTCCTCCATCCACACAAGTGAGGTGGATGGAGGAATCCACCTTGCAGTGTTATTGTATTCCGACAGCGGGACTCTTCCACTGTCAGAATACACTGATCAGTGCTGTAGCTGACTAGCTGCAGCAGTGATTGAAAAAAGATACTGTATTTCAACAAGCCATTTCAGGAGAAGTCGATTATTAGATCAAATGTAACAGGGCCAGACAAATTTTAATCCATCTACAGACAGCTTTACTGTGAAGAAGCCTTTCTGTATGTGGAGGTTACATTTCATTTCCCCCAGATGTAAAGAGTGCCCCTTGTCTTCTGTAGTTACCTAAATGTGAATAACTCAACATCAAGTGGACCACCTATGTACTGTATGTAGCATGCAAGTCTGTAATGCTAAGCATATTTGTTACTGATTAATCAGGCATCCCAAAATATGACAGGACCAGTGGCAGACTGCATAAAAATAAATGCAAGTTACAAAATGTTAAAGCTGAAAAAAACACAAACTCCAAGAACAGAGTAATATTCATTCAAGCAGCGTTGCCAATCAAGCTGCTTGTTTCTATTTGCAGAAAGACATCCTGATATTAATCAACATGACGGTAAAAGCTGGCGCTGGAATCAAGCTTTTTCACTACTTCAAAGTATAGCCAAGATCGAAACAGGAAATGCTGAGGGCACAATTTATTGTCTTTTTATTCAAGGCCAACAACCTGAAACTTTATGGCTGTTTAAATAAAAGTTTTACAGGCTGATTTAAGATGGACTTACAAGCTGCCAATCATTATGCGGGCGGGCACCCATTTTAAACATTCTATGCATAATTTAACTTTACAACTAGGTCATCACACTAAGAGTTCTAACAGAAGATTCTGGAGGACATTTAAAGGGGGTTTTCAGTTTGGATGGAGGTTTAGATTTTTTTTTATCATTGGGGAATGCTTTGCGTAATAAAACAGGAGAGTCGCCATCTGCTACAGTGTTTGACAGTTTTACATTTTTAGGGATCACCAGAAATGTTTTCTATTGGAAAGACTGCTATTATAGAAGCGCCCTGTTGGGTCACAAAACAATAGTAAATTAAAATGTGTTGTCCAGGAAAAAAACTGGGACCACAACATTAATAGACTGACCACCAAATTCCTAGATCAGGGGTGCACAATCTGTGGCCTGCGGAGCCCTCTGATGTGGCCCTCAACCTCAAATCAGGGAAGGGCGTGCCCATGCTCTGGGATGGTGGGTTGGCAAGCCCAGATTGTGATCAATAGGTGCCAAACCACCATCCTAGAGCATCAGAGTACATGGAGCTGGCGCTGGCAGCGGAGAAAGCAGGCATCTGCGGAGGGAGCAAGAGCCACATAAGCCGAAGCTTCCTCTGCAGGATACCAAGCACACTTCATCAGGGACCTTTCCAGCAGATGGAGAGCAATGACAGCAAAAGCAGGAAGAGGAAAAGGTCAGTGTATTAAATATCACATCCGCTGCACTTTTGCAAAGAGCATATTAGCACTTATAAAAAAGAGTTATTAGGCTGCTTTCACACTCATCAGCAGGTGCAGCACAGTGTACCTGCGGCTTTCCTGAAGACTAGCTGCACTGAGCCATAGAATTCTATTACATCCTGCGGGTTTGGTGTGCTTTCTAAAAGTGAACCGAAACTCCTGAATGCATGAGTTTTGGTGCGCTTTCAGAAAGTGCACCACACCCGCAAGTTACATTAGAAGTCTATAGCAAAGAGCAGCTAACCCGCAGGATAGCCGCAGGTGCAATGCATTGCACCTGCGGTGCAGGTAAACCACAGCGCATCAGTGTGAAAGCCATATAGTGGGCTCAGGACAGTAGGGCTCATTTACATTTGTGGTTTGGAAGGCAGTAAAACTCCATAATTTATTGTGGCCCTCGACCAGTAACTAAATCTCTTAAGTGGCCCTCACTCTTCAAAAGGTTGAGCACCCCTATCCTAGACCTTTTATTATGTATGGTGTCACAATACTGTTTTTCACCAGCAGGTGTTCTATGTGATATCTGGAGTTAGATTACTTATTCTAAAAATAATAAAACAAACACAAGGGCATACCGGCCTAGTGCATTATCCTCTAAAAAAGGTTTATTTAAAATAACGGTATAAAAATATTCACAAACGAGTTATTGTTAAAAGCACATCAAATATGGTATGCAGTCTTCAGCATCGAGATCCAAGGGTGCTGTCCCTTGAAGCTGTAAAGGCTTACACATTTCGAGGCTTAGCCTCTTCTTCAGAGCCTTATTCTACCTGACACTTGACTAGAAGGTCGGAGGCGAAAGGTATTACCACAGAGCATTTAGCACACATAGTGATGCCCCCAAGAAAGGCTCTCACAAAGTAGCCTTTCTTGTAACCTTAGCAAAACCTTCCCCTCCCTTACTTACATTGAACCCAATGCATACTCACCTCTCCTAGACTAGTATCTTCTGCACAGAAGACCAACTGTTCCCTTACTGAAATATACTGCTTTTCCTTCTGGTAAAATCTGGGAAATAAAGTAGGCTGTATGTTATGTCTCATAAACAGAGGCTTTAAAACCTGGTCCTCAGTGGAAGTTTATTATGCCTATTAAGCACTCCAAGCTGTCAGAACAACATAGAATGGCTTGAAACAAAGACAGGTACAAGATGTGGCTCTTAAACATTGAACCATATTAAAATGTCTGTGGTATAAGGTCTTTGACACTACAGGACCATTACTTTCGACTGCTTTTCTCAGTCAGGAAAATGTTTGACAGCTAGCGCCGATGACATCCACAGGTTACTCATTAAGAGTACACTTCCATTTCAGCATCTACATGACTTTACTACACTTATAGACCCATAGAGTTAGGATATTGCTATTTGCCAGCAGTTGGTGCAATTTCATTGCCCCCCTCTAGTGAGATGGATCAGTAATCCTCTAAATGTTCTTGCTTCAGGAGGGATTTAACTTACCGTACTTACTTGCACTGAAGCTGAAAAGCTCAGGCAGGACCTAAATTTCCTTCCCCCAGGCCTGACTTCTTGGTGCCTCCTGCTATTTCATGTGTAATCTTTGTCTTTCACTGCAATAGAAAGATTCTGTATAGAGGCAATGTTTTCTTCATTGTCCATGGCTGCAAGCCAACTGATGGACTACAAGGGGAAATAATACATTTGCTTCAGTAGAAAACAACATCTGAGGCAGGATTATCCCCTTGCCACATGGCCCTGAGATGATCAGGGACAAAAGAAATGGCAAATCATGGACAGCTTGTCAGTTCTTTGACAACTATAAAGAGAGGAGAAACTAGAACTCTAGATTCTCAGAGAAAATGGTGGACTTTGTAGGCATAACATGAGGCAATTTATGAGAAAATATATCAATCTTTATTACAAAATGTAATTACAATTAAACACATATAAAATCAAAGCAGCGCCCTCTACATTGAACAGGGCAAGAATACCCAATCCCAAGCATGGAGATACAAATCCAGCTGAATCCAGATTCCCACTTCTCCCAATTCACAGACAAAAACGCTTGGACATACTGTAGCATGACTTTACCATGCCTAGCCGGATAAGAATTGGTAAAGAGGTAAAAGAGTAAATGGACTCAGGAGAAGGAGTACACGGACCAGCAAGCATTGTGCACACAACAACCTTTTTGAAGGCCACCTTTATGCATACCAATGTGTAGGCATTGGCCTGGAGCCAGGGTGCAGGAGGAACTGCGAAGTCGATCTGTGATATCCATGCTGACACCACATACACCAGCATTGATTAATGAACTTCCATCTATAATTCAGATGGATTTGTATCTCAATGCTTGGGATTGGGTAGTGTTGACCTGTTCAATGTAGAGGGTGCTGCTATGATTTTATATGTGTTTAATTTTAATGAAATTTTGTAATAAAGATTGATATATTTTTTAAAAAAATTGCCTTATGCTGTGCTTACAAAATCCACCATTTTCTAAGAGAATCTAGAGTTCTAGTTTCTTCTCTCTTTATACTCAATTTGGAGGTTGGCTAGGTGAGGGTCTCCCTTTTTCTTCTATGACAACTAAAAGTTATGAACAACATAATGTTACAAATGTTGTCTGGTTGCCTAATGTTCATGTTCTCCAAAGCTGGGACAAATGTACAATCACACTTTATACAACTACCAAGCATCCTCATTGGAGACTAAAGTCACTCAGTCACTCTTTCTCCACCACTGCCTCTCCGTTAGGTCCTATGTAGAGATTTGTAAAAAAAAAGAAAAAAAAAAAGATTGAATAATTCAATTTCAGTGAGTACACATTTTAAAGCCCCTAACATTAATCTCACTTTTTTTTTTCTTTGTTTATAGTCCTACACTGTCCTAGGTTACGATTTGTCGACTTACACTTGGAAATGCCTAGTAAAAATACTTTTTTCGGTTGGTGAAAATGCACTTCCTGGGTGTCCCACTCCAGCTCTCTGTGGTGTGGTGGCATAGCTGAGTAATGGGCACATCTCTTATCACAATTATCCTCACAAAAACCCATAGTGCTGAGGATTATCTGACTAAGTCTGTTACATTACAGAGTTCACCGGAAAGAATGGTCAAACTCTTTTGCCTATTGCATTGTGCAGTCGTATTTAAGATCACTGAACAACTGCTATAACAGAATAAGGAACATTGACATTGCTCTATTTTACTTTTTTTTTTTTTAATTGACTATGCATTTTATGTATTTATGTGATTATGTGATTTAAATCAGGTTTTTAAGTGTACACTATATTACCAAAAGTATTGGGACGCCTACCTTTACACGCACATGAACTTTAATGGCATCCCAGTCTTGGTCTGTAGCATTCAATATTGAATTGGCCTACCCTTTGCAGGAATAACACCTTCAACTCTTCTAGGAAGGCTGTTCACAAGGTTTAGGAGTGTGTCTATGGGAATGTTTGACCATTCTTTCAGGAGGGCATTTGTGAGGTCAGGCACTGATTTTGGAGAGAAGGCCTGACTTGCAATCTGCGCTCTAATTCTTTCCAAAGGTGTTCTATCAGGTTGAGGTCAGGACTCTGTGCAGGCCAATCAAGTTTCTCCACCCCAAGCTCACTCATCCATGTCTTTATGGAGCTTGCTTTGTGCATTGTTGCGCAGTCATGTTTGAACAGGAAGTGCCAACCCCAAACTGTTCTCACAAAGTTGGGAGCATGAAATTGTCCAAAATTTCTTGGTATGCTGACGCCTTAAGAGTTCCCTTCACTGGAACTAAGGGGCCAAGCCCACCCCCTGAAAAACAATCCCACACCATAATAACCCCTCTACCAAATGATTTAGACCAGTGCACAAGTTTTGGATGGAGCACCTTGACTGGCCTGACTTCAACCAAATAGAACACCTTTGGAATGAATTAGAGCAGAGACTGCGAGCCAGGCCTTCTCATCCAATATCAGTGCCTGACCTCACAAATGCGTTTCTGGAACAATGGTCAAACATTCAAATAGACACACTTCTAAACCTTGTGGAAAGCCTTCCCAGAAGAGTTAAAGCTGTTATAGCTGCAAAGGGTGGGCCTACTTAATATCGAACCCTACCAACTAGGACTGGGATGCCATTCAAGTTCATGTGTGTGTAAAGGCAGGGATCTTAATACTTTTGGTAATATAGTGTATGTAGTGGACAGCAGCAAGCTAGGATTTTATGAGAGGGGGGGTACATTTTGACAAGACTATTGAGCAGATGGGTTATAAAGATTATAAGATGTAGGTGGGGGTATTAGGAGTGTTAGGCCTAGATAGGTTGCCCAGTGAAGTGAGGGAAGACCTGCCTTTAGAGAAATGTTTATCAACCTTTCTTCAGTTAGGCACCCTTTCACATTATGCACAATCTCGAGACACCCCATTCTAAAATGTAAAAAAACGAAACTAATAGTTTTACATAATGGAGCAACATCTGCACAAGTAGTACACACAACATTGAGGCCCCGTTCACACTGGGGCGATCCGACTTCCAGGGGCGACCTCTGAGGTCGCGGTGTGAGCAGCGCGCCGCGACCTCGGAGAGGCCGGCGCGGACTTCATAACATTGAAGTCTATGACGGTCGCTCCGGGTCGCCCCAAAGAAGCTCCGGACCCTTTTTCTAAGTCGGAGCGACTTGTGTCGCTCCTATTAGAACGGGTCCGCAGCTTCCCTATGGAAGGCGACCTACGGCGACCTGTGAGGCGACCAGGTCGCCTCACAGGTCGCCCCAGTGTGAACGGGGACTAAAGGTGATTTAATCTACCAAAACAAACACACCTTTGCACAATGATACACACTAGTATTCCAGTGTTTCTCTTCTCCCTCATTTTATCTCCCTTCCACAGCTAATGTGACCCCAGTTCTGATGGAGAGGAGCAGGGGAGAGGCAAACAAGGATGCTGTTCAGGTGATGACATTTACCCATGACATCATTGAGTCTTAGGATGCTGGCGGCTAGATGGTTGTAATAATTCACATTAAAAATCTGTGGATTTGTGTAACTTAAAGGCAGGCTTGATCCACTCACTGGTTTGTAAAGAATATTTGGCAATTTTTAGGTATTTTGCCAAGGCCAAGCCCAGTCCCTGACAAACAACCCCACACCATAATCCCCCTCCACAAAATGATTTGGACCTCAACCCTTTAGGGTGAATTAGAACGCAGACTGCAAACCAGGTCTTCTTGTCCAACATCAGTGCCTGACCTCACAAATGCGCTTCTGCAAGAATGGTCAAACATTCCCATAGACACTCCTAAACCTTGTGGACAGCCTTCCCAGAAGAGTTGAAGCTATTATAGCGGCAAAGAATGGGCCAACTCTATATTGAACCCTACGGACTAAGGCTGGGATGCCATTAAATTTTATGTGCTTGTAAAGGCAGGCGTCCCAATACTTATATATGATTATATATACAATGTATATATTTTGGTAATATAGTGTATGTATAAACAAATCTTTTGGCTTGTTTTGGAATAAGGAAGGTTTATAACACCTGACACATTTTTATTGCTCTGTCGCCGCTGAGTAGCTACACTGTCTGGTGGTCTTCTGGTGGCCATTATCACTGAGACGAAACATGATAGGAAGACAATATTTAATAGTTGTCACACTATGGTGGGGTCACCTTTTTCAGGACAATTGTCTAAGAAGGGATGATTGCAAATGTTTCAGTAGTGACTGTCTAGCAAGGGATTTTACCCTCACCTTGTAGAGATGTCATCTCATTCCCAGTTGCATCTCTGCAACAGGAAGAAATGGGAAGTCTTACCAACAGGACATAGACAGGTAAAAATAAACTGACAGGGGATTTAACCCTTCTTTACTGTAGCCAAAACTAAAAAGAAAAGTTTGTTTATACACACGCATACATATGCATGTCACTGATTGGAACGCATTTCATTTGATTTAAAGACATATCACGGCATTAAACACAAAAACCTGGCATCCAGTTTTGCCACTGTTATCTAAGAAGGAGAAATACTGGGTTCTAAACCAGCAAAATAACCCAGTAATAAAAAAGCCAGCATTGAACTGTCCTCCTTATAGGACAGCATGCTAAGAGAAACAAAGCCATTTTGTTCTCAGTACATCCCTGCACAAAGCCTTTAATTATAAAACTAGGCGTGCTCCCTTCTGAGACACTTAGCTTACCGGGAAAATGATGATATTTGCACAAAATCCTTCCCCGAATCTCATTCCTTAACGCACGTTTCCATGTCCCTGGGGAAGAGTTTTGAAGCATCACCTTTATTTCCTTCAGGTTCCTCTCCACTATGGTTTAACTTATTACTGCAGACATACAATCCTCTAATACATTGTAGGTGTAACCACTTGAAATATCACTCTCCAAATCTCCCCCCCCGCTGGAGACAGCAATGTGAACTGACCCCCCCGGGCTTCTGATTTTCTGAAAGATTAGAAGTGTATGCTTCATAGATCTTTTAATGGTAATCCTATACTTGGGCTTAGAGATTTAGAAAATCTTCACTTTTCACATCTTTCCAGTTCATTGCCATCTATTATAGGGCAGCCATCTAAAAATAAAAACTCGCTTTGGTTAGGGTTCCATGAGTTAAAGCTGAACTCCAGGAAAACATTTATATACATAAATGAAATACATACAGTTTATGGGAGCTGCTTTACCTGCCAAAGAATTTTTATTTCTGTTTACTTAGTCCTGAGATTTACAGAGCACACTCCTGGGAAGAGATCTGATTGTTTGCTACTGCACTTTTAGGGTCCTTTCACACAGGCTGTCTGCCCCGCGGACTGTTTTGCTCAGCGGGAATCGATCCGCTGATCCCCGCTGAGCAGGCGGGTGACAGATTACTTTGCATAGACAGACCTGTCAGATCCCCGCTCTCCTCTATGGGAGATCAGATTAAAACGGACCGCCTCTTCCTTTTCATCTGATCTGATCCTCCAGACGGATGGAAAATAGGTTTCCATCCGTTTGGATTTCATAGGATTTCGACAGGATCAGATGGCAGCGGGTGGCAGCGGACATGTCACCGCTGATATCCGCTGCTCCACAGGGGTGTATGGAGCATTCGATCAGGTCCGCCTGAAAAACTGACAGGCGGACCTGATCGGAAAGCCGTGTGAAAGTGCCCTAAGGGCCAGTTCACACTAGTGCAATGCCAGACGTCAAATGTGATTCGCACCACATTGCTGTGCAGATCACATGCAATGTCTGTGCGAAGCAAATTCAGCATCGCATTCGGACCAAACTCATGCAGGACCCTTTTTTTTATCCGCATCAGAATCAGATTGCATTTGCAATTCCTTTTAGCATTCACAGTTCGCACTGCAATCTGTGAACCAATCTGGGGCTGTTTTGACACCTGCAGCGGTTCGCAGAGGGCAGTGTGAACCGCCGGTGATTCAGGTGCGATGTGGAAACCTACATTGGATTTGCAGGGTTTCCCACATCGCACCAGTGTGGACCGGCCTTAATACATGTTCCCGTATCTGTAATAATCCCGCCCCCCATCCCCTGTAGATCTGTACTTATCTCCACTTATGGCACCAGCCTTGTGTGCAGGGACATTAAAACTGGGCTCCACCCAAAATTGAAAGCTCCGCTTGTCTATCCCTTCCCCCCACCCTCATTGCCATATTAAGCACCTTTTGGGGGGGGGGGGGGGAGGGTACCTGGTTTTGACAATTACCCGCTCCCACTTCTGGCTCAGTTCGCCGTGGGGGAACTGACATAGAAATTTGTCCCTCCTCCTCCTTACCCCCACGGCCGGCCCATTCACAGAGTGCAGGGCGATTCACGCATGCACAGTAGTAAACCGGCTGTTAAGCCGCAAGGCTTTACTGTCAGTTTCCCTTAAGCAAGATGGTGGCACCATCACCTGAGAGGCGATTCAAGGCTCGGGTGACAACAGCGCTGGATGCCTGGACAGGTAAGTGCCCTATCAGTAAAATTTAGCAGCTACAGTATTTGTAGCTGCTGACTTTTAATTTTTTTTTTTTTGGGGGGGGGGAGGGGGGGGAGAAGGGGCACACCTGAATGTAAAGGCTAGGGTTATTTCTTGGAAACCATGAATTTGTATTTCAAGGGTAGCTCCACTTTCATGGGAAAAAAAGCAAATAAAAAAAATTATATATATATATATATATATATATATATATATATATATATATAATGTATACAATTGCGACAGAAATCATATTGTTATTGAATGTTATTTAAAATTATCTTTCCTTTTTAATCTGCAGCTCGGTAATTTTCTGTAAAATGCAATGCAATATGGCCACCTGGAGGCATTCTGTACATAGAATGTGTACAAAATGCCCCTCAGAAACATTTCCTGCTTTTGTGATTGGCTCGCTGACTTCTATTTTATCTATGTACTAATGCTAGCAGTATGAGTAATAAAAATAATCCATGTTGATTGGGAGAGTGAAGTTTCACATTAAAGATGTAAAAGTATGGATTCATGAAGGTGTGGGCCCATGGCAGGAAGGAATGCCTTTCTGTAGACCTGTTATGGCTCACCTTAGTATAATGTACAATTGTATCTTTAACCGTGCCCCTCCTGGGACAACCACAGGGGACACATTTTATGATGATGAGGGGTGGCTGGTGTGGATGGCAGCACTAAAATCACCAGTCAGGGACACATGACAGCAGAGTCAGATAAGTGCAAAGGGGCTTTTTAGTCAATCACCAGTAAATGGTGGAGAAGATGTTGGGGATTTTATTATTGCCTGCTGATGGGCCTTACAGAGTATAGAACTACCTCCAAGGGATATTTAAGCATTGCTGTATTACATTATTTATGTCTCAAGTTGGGAACTCAGAAAATTTAGAGTAGCCTTTCTCAACCTTTTTACTATGGAAATAATTTTTAGGTCTTCGAGAACCTATCAAAGAATCTCTAGCAATCTCTGAAGAAACCCTGGGGTTCCACAGAGCCGTGGTTAAGTAAGCCCAGATTGGTGTTAGAGACCACATTGTGCTTCACATGTATTGCAAATTTATGCAACAAAAAGTCTCTGTTTTTACCCTAAACATTTGAAACTGTTGTGTTAGGCTTTGGTACTGGCTAGTTGAAAAGTGATCATTTTGTATTGTTAATGGGAGCACCTTTTCTCATTGTGCTCCTACGATGCCACACAAGATGAAATTCTCACATTGCCTTATAGAAGACACGGTAAGGTATTCAAACTTTTACGAAGATTTGAAGCTATAACAGATGCTATACCTGTATATATAACTAAAACGTACGTACTTGTTATAAACAGAAAATCTCTATACAGTAAAAAAAGTTCATGGTGAGAAATTACTCCCCACCTTCCCTATTTAACTTATTCTGTGTAAAATACTGTAGCCTCCTTCTATATTGTAACCCTGCTCAACCTCCTGCTGCACATCTCTTCTATAACTGCGCCTCCTGCAGCCCCTACTGACTTTCCAACTGGGCTTCCTGCTGTTTCTACATGACAGTTACTTTCCAAGTGAGATTTCTGCGCTAAAATAAAATCCCGTCTATCCTCCATGAAGCCCGTGGCCTACGATAACCTCTCCTCTTCTTCCTCCGACGGTAAGATTTCAGTTCCTGCTGTTTTCCATAAAGAACCAGAAAATTGAAAAAGCAACTTTTTAATGACAAGACAAAGTAGACCTGTCACAAACCTGGGCGATACAAACTGAGCAAAGAATGAAAAAAATGCAACTTCAAAGTTTAGGTTCAGGAAAAAACGTAATTCAAATTGGGATTCTTGGGGGGGTCGGGGGTTGAATAAAAGCGTTTGACACTGTAAAATGGACCTGTTACTTCGCCTAGTATGCACTTTAAAGTGACCCCTGCCACAAGGGTCACTTGTACACAACAGGAACTTAGTAAAAGAAGAGAGAATACACTTACTGATTGTATTGAAACCCACAAAAGGGGGAGAATGGGGAAAAAAGAGACTTTTTGATACCCACAAAGTATAGAACATGTATGTAGAGGTAAAAATTAGGGATGATCGAACTTTTGAAAAAGTTCAGTTCGACCAGAACACCCGAACTTCCCGAAAGTTCGGGTCCGGATTCCAGAACCCCATTGAAATCAATGGGACTCGAACTTCATTAATCAAAAAACACCATTTTGAAGCCCTAAAACCCAATAAATGCCCCTAAAAAAGTGCCTAGGGTTCTGGGTCATGCCCCAGGGACTATTAATCACACAAAAAAAGTTCTTAAAAATTGTCGTTTTTTGATAGAGAGCCAATTATTGAAAAAATTATTGAAAAAAAAATTAAATTTCTTTGGATTTAGTGTCTGGTGGGTCTAAAAAGTGTACCTGTGAAGTTTCAGCTCTGTAGCATATCCAGAACCAGAAAAAAAAGATTGTTTGTCTTAGAATTGCAGTAGAGCAGGGATATGGCTCCGCTATTTTCACACCTGGCCGTTTTTGTTGCAGGCGTTTATTGGGCTTTTTTGTGGATGTCTTTGGAGGCAGGCATGACATCTGAACTTCTGTGTAGGGGTATATATACACACACACACATATAGGTGTGAAAGTAGCAGAACCCTATGCCTGCGCTAATGAAATTATTTGCAGGCATAGGGCTCTGCTCCGATCACACCTATATGTGTGTATGTATATAAATACATATATGTGTGTGTGTATATATACCCCTATACAGAAGTTCAGATGTTATGCCAGCCTCCAAAGACGCCTAAAAAATGCCCAAAAAAATGCCTGCAACAACACACCTGGGCGTTTTTGTTGCAGGCGTTTTTTTGGGCATTTTCTGGGCGTCTTTGGAGGCAGGCATAACATCTGAACTTCTGTAGAGGGGTATATATACACACACACATATATGTATATATACACATACACACATATAGGTGTGAAAGTAGCGGAACCCTATGCCTGCGCTAATTAAATTATTTGCAGGCATAGGGCTCCGCTCCTATCACACCTATATGTGTGTATGTGTATATATACATATATGTGTGTGTGTATATATACCCCTATACAGAAGTTCAGATGTTATGCCTGCCTCTAAAGACGCCCAAAAAATGTCCCAAAAAAACGCCTGCAACCACACACCTGGGCGTTTTTGTTGCAGGCGTTTTTTGGGGCATTTTTTGGGTGTCTTTGGAGGCAGGCATAACATCTGAACTTCTGTATAGGGGTATATACACACACACACATATATGTATATGTACACATACACACATATAGGTGTGAAAGTAGCGGAGCCCTATGCCTGCAAATAATTTCATTATCATTTCTAATTATTCATTTCTAATCAGGTGATATTATCAGTATCACCTGATTAGAGCCAGAGGCTCTAATAGGGTGATGCAAAGGGTGGTCCCCCAGAGCAGTGCGCCCAGAGCCCACCCATTGTGTGACAATAGCGAATGAAAATTCACTATTGTCACACCGATCCTACTCCTGGCCAATCAGAAAGCCGGTCTAATACCGGCTTCCTGATTGGCCGCATGGCAAACCCCATGCCATTGGCCGAGGAGGAGGCGGGAGCGGGAGGAGGACTCGAGAAGATGCAACGCCGGAGTGGGAAGAAGCCGCCCGCCGAAGCCGTCGCCGAGTGAGGAGAAGCCGCCCGCCGGGACAGAAGACAGAAGCCGTTGCCGAGTGAGGAGAAGCCGCCCGCCGGGACAGAAGACGTTGCCGAGTGAGGAGAAGCCGCAGGGCTGCTCCAGGTAAGTGCACTGGTCTGAGGGGGGGCCCACACTGCATTGAAGGGGGCATGCACGCTGGTCACTGCATTGATGGTGGCATGCTGTGGTAACTCTGCATTGATGGGGGCACGCTGTAGTAACTCTGCATTGATGGTGGCATGCATGCTGTGGTAACTCTGCATTGATGGGGGCACGCTGTAGTAACTTTGCATTAATGGTGGCATGCTGTGGTAACTCTGCATTGATGGTGGCATGCTGTGGTAACTCTGCATTGATGATGGCATGCTGTGGTAACTCTGCATTGATGGGGGCACGCTGTAGTAACTCTGCATTAATGGTGGCATGCTGTGGTAACTCTGCATTGATGGTGGCATGCTGTGGTAACTCTGCATTGAAAGGGGGCACACTATACTTTGATTACTGAAGGCCCCTTTCACACTTTTGTGACCTCAAAGTCATGCAATTTTTTGCCGTGTTTTTTGCCGCAAAGCAATGCCTATTCGATTTTTTCTGTTTGCGCCCCCCCCCCAAAAATTTTGAGCACCAGCCGCCACTGCCAAGCAGCAATTGTTTCCCAAGCTCTGCTCACCCAATCAAGGACTTTATTTTCCAAAGGGAAATAGACTTTATGTGCACTTTGGTGTTTGCTAAGAAAAGCACTGCATGTATATGTTTTTAGTGTATGTATGTACTGTATTTATTTCAAATTACATGGTGCCCAACCAATGGGGAAATCTGTTCTGTCCAAAAGGAGATTTCACCTCACTTTTGGGAGAATTCCTCTCTCATCATATTTATGGAACCAAAAATCCATGGAATAGAGAAAACACTTTAATGTTTAACCTGGTATGGACCGCCCCGCCCAGATATAATGCTACAGGGCCGCCCTCCTGCGCAAAATCACGTACCTGTACGTGATTTCGTGCACTGGGTCTGGGGAGCCGGTGACCCCCTCCCGCTGTGATTGGTCCCAGCAGGAGCCAATCAGTGGGTCTGACAAACGCGATGGCTGCCGGGACACACCGATCGTTTTTAGGAGCGGCAGAACAGGTCTTAATCCCACTTTATACTGTAAAAAAGGCACACCACCGTTTTGTGGTAGGAGAAGATGGAGACTAAGCAGGAACATGGATCTCTGTCTTCCCCCAGTCAAAGCAACTCCCACACAGTTAGAAAGTACTCCCTAGGAGCACAATTAATCCTTTGATCGCCCTTGATGTTAACCCTTTCCCTGCCAGTGTCATTAGTACAGTGACAGTGCAGGTTTTTTTTAGCACCGATCACTGCATTAGTGTCACTGGTGCCCAAAAAAAGTGTCAATTAGTGTCAGATTTGTCCACCACAATATCGCAGTCCCATTAAAATTTAAAACATATCGCCGCCATTACTAGTAAAATAAACAAATACATTTATAAAATAAAAATTCAACACATTCTATAGTTTATAGATGCTATAACTTTTGCGCAATCCATCAATATACGATTATTGGGATTTTTTTTACCAACAATATGTACCAGAACACAAATTGGCCTAAAACTGATTTTTTTAATTTTTTTTTTATTGGGTATTCTTTAAAGCATAAAGTAAAAAATATATATATATTTTTTTTCAAAATTGTCGGAATTTTGTTTGTTTTTAGTGCAAAAAACACAGAAGTGATCAAATACCACCTAAAGAAAGCTCTATTTGTGGGGAAAAAAACATTGATTTTATTTGGGTACAGTGTCGCACAACTGTGCAATTGTCAGTTAAGGTAACGCAGTGCCCTATTGCAAAAAATGGCTTGGTAGTAAAGGGGGGCAAATCTTCAGAGGCTGAAAAGGTTAAAAAAGGGTCCACTCTAACAAAACTTTGCTGACAGCCATGAAAATATTGTAAGCAATAAGGGGGAAAGGAGGTTCTTTATAAATACAACAACAGCTGAAGAAAACGTGCGTGTCGGAGCAGTTTTGCATGATAGAGCTCACAGCAACTTAGGAAGAGAACTGTGCATGCAGATCTGAAGCCTTTTTATGTTAATTACAACCCACGTACCATCAATATTAAAAAAAAAAAAAAAAAAAAAAAAAAAACAATAGACCCTGATTTATATGAAGAATTAAGTCTGAGATAATAGATTGAGGATAAAAACAATAAATCATGCAGCTTTATACAACAGACAAGCACAAAGGAATATATATCTATATTTTTTTTGGAGGTAAAAAAAAAGCCCTCTACCCCCCTCCTTAAAACGCTCACTGCCAACTCTTGCTCTACAGTCTGGTTACCATGGTTACTTACAACAGTAAAGTTCATGACTTTGAGTATCCAGATGGTCATGGCGAGGTTCACCAGGATAAGTATCATGAGGAGCAGAACGAAGAAGTACAGGCATCGCTTCCTCCAGCCATATATCCCCACCTTGTAGACATGGGGTCCCTCGCTGCTGGAGAGCGTGCTCCTCTGAGCATACTGTTCCTGAGGCATCTGTAACAAACACACAGAAAGACACCTTGTCATTTTTGAAGTTTCTTGCTGAGAATTAATGACAGGAGCAGAATAAAAAAAAAAAAGACCTTAATGCCTTTTTAAAACAGAACCTTAAAAAAGTATGACGCTATATCTAACGCATAACTCCGCTTTTGTTGGAAAAAAAAAAACATTCCTTGGGTGATCTATGTACATTGCAGGGATTTAAACAAACTTTGTTGCATATTCCTACTTTTTGATATTCTGAAGAAATCCCTGTGTGTTTGTCTGTATCCATGTGCAAAAGTGAGTCTAATGGGAGTGGCTTTTTAACCACCACCAGGGGGTTTTTTGCGATTTTTTACTGCGTGACTTTAACGGACAATTGCGCGGTTGTGCGACGCTGTACCTAAACAAATTTCACGTTCTTTTTTTCCCACAAACAGAGCTTTCTTTTGGTGGTATTTGATCACCTGTGCGATTTTTTGATCATGCGCTATAAACAAAAAAAGAGAGTAAATTTTGCAAAAATAACAATATTTTTCACTTTTTTTTATATGAAATTCCCCCCCAAAAAAAATGTAAAAATCAAAATTTTTTAACATTTTCGGCCAATTTGATTTATGCTACATATGTTTGGTAAAAAAAATCGCAAAAAGCATATTTTGATTGGTTCGCGCAAAAGTAAAAAGTAATAGCGGCGATCTGCGATTTTTTTTTGCGATACTGCGACATTGCGGCAGACAGATCAGACCCTTGACTGACATTTTTGACACTTTTGGGGGTACCAGTGACATTACTGCAGTAATCAGTGCTATAAATATGCACTGTTACTGTAAAAATGACACTGGCAGGGAAGGGGTTAACTGTATTGGAGAGGGAGGGGTTAAGTGTGTCCTAGGGGCGTGATTCTAACTGTAGTGGGACAGGTCTCCTATTGTAAAAACAGAGATCAATGTTTCTACATAGTAGAACCGTCTGATCCCCATTTTTACACAGGGGAGAATGACAGGCGGCTTGTTTACATAAGCCGTCCGCCTTTCTCCCGCTCTACAGACGATCGTAGTGTGACCGGCGGACATCGGGTCGGCCGGTCACACGCCCGGACTCCTCTGTGAACGAGCCGAGGCAGGCACGCGCCCACCCGCTATTGGCTCAAAACCCGGTGACAGACTAGCGACGTAGACCTACGTCACTCTGCCTGGCTGGGGCTGACTGCCTGTCAGGGTTCTAGTCGTACCCGCCAGACAGCTAGGCGTGGCCACCGCACTGGTGCCTTTCAGAGGTATTGAACCTGTGTCCTTCTGGCTTCCCAGTCTGCAAACTAGCCTCTGAGCCACTTCAGGACTTTGGAGAACTCCTGTTTATTCCTGTATTGCCTGCAGCACTAGGGGGCTGGATTTCACCAGAGGCTCAGACCTGTCAGTAACTCTCCAGCTGTATTTGATACCTAATTAACAAGGTATAAGACACTGCCCCTCCCTAAGGGCAGTGTCAGTTCATTGATTCTGGTTTCCTGGTTCGGTTCCTGTTGTTTGAGTTCCTGGATTCCTGTTTGTTTCCGGCATCTGACCCCTGGCTTCACCTGACGGTTCTCCTGCTCTAGTCCTTGCCTGTATTTGGACCTGGTTATCCTGAACAGCCCCCGTGCACAAACTCACAGGCCAGGTGGCTTCTTACCTGGTCACCCTGGTCTGTGTTTGTTTGCAAGGGTGAGCATAAATCTCTGCCTGAATGACTCCCAACAAAGGTAAGCCTTGACACTGCCGCAGTAAATATACTGTGCGCAGTCGGCAACCGGTTAATTATAAACCAGCTGTGGGACCTGCAGAGCTCTAATGAGGAAAGCTGCTGGGCCTGCATCTCTTTAGACATGTTCCTATTGGTAGTATCTCACCAAAAATAACATTTTTGTTGCAGGGGATGCCTGAAATCTAATTTGCATCTTGGTGCAGACTTCTGGGAAAAAAATAAAATTACAGAGCTGCAGATTGAGAAGCAAAGGTAATTTGGCCAGGAGGTTTGTGGAACTTAGCTTACCTTAGAGAGGTCGGGAAACTCCTGTTTCAGCTCCCCATGTCCCTCTTATGTGTAAGTCACCCTGTGTCTATTAGGGGCACAGAGTGACTGAGAAAATGATGTGTAACAACTTAATGGATGCTGGATTACTTGAAATGGGACAGTAATATTTATCAACCATATCCCTCAAGAAATATATAAAGATTTAATCCCATTTTACACTGTAAAACTCATAGCAGATGTTAATCTCATCAGTTTAAGCCAACTGCCTTTCACCCATTGTTAATTGTGCTAATTAACACACCTCTTTTCTGCTAGCAAACTACTGGGGGTTGCGTTTACACTTGTAATAATGTGTATTGTACTTTGTGAGCTCGATGCCGGCAAGTCTGACTCGGAATGAGATCCCCGATTGTCCAGATGGCTTGTTGTTTAATTAACTTAATGTTTATAGCGTTAATTATATTTCACTATACAGTTGCCTTTTCATATGAAGATTAGATCAGCCTCATCTGATTGCAAAATTTTCTAAAAACAATTCCAGCCAATGTTGGAGATGTGGTGCCCAAGTGGGCATGCTTCTCCACATGACATGGTCGTGCCTACACATCAGAGGGTTTTGGAATGCCGTTTTCAGATTGATAGCAAAGGTTACGGGAAACCTACTCAAGAAAAACCCTGCTCTTGCTGTTCTGAGCATAGGCAGTGAAACGATTCACTGCTCCGTCTATCACCATGCAAAATCTGTTTGCGGCCAGAGCGGTCTTGTTGAGAAAATGGAAATCTGTTGAGGTCCCTGACATTACTGAAGTTACCAGGTTAATTAAAGAAGTTTACAAATATGAACATATTATGGCCCTTAAGGAAGGTTCTGTAAACAAGTTGTGCCAATTTTGGAAACCCTGGCAGGAATACACGCATGACAAATGACAAATGTTAGCTGTCCCCTCGCCTTGTCCACTAGGGTGCATACTGCTTTAGTTCTATTGTCTTGTCATTCTTTCTGGTTACGTTTGTGATTATTATTTCAATGATACTTTGTGGAATGTGTTCAGTTTTATTTGTCCACCAAAGAAATTGCCCGATAAAATGTTCTCATATTGTTGCTTGACCCTTGTTAGATGTAATACCATTTTTCTTTCTATCTTAATGCCAATTTGTTTGTACACTGTGGTTTGTTTCTCTTATAAAACCCAATAAAAATAAAAAAAAAAAAGAAAATGAGATCAGCCTCACCTGAGTGTGCAGTATACAAAAAGCCTGTATTCTTGTTCAATAAAGTGTTTGAGTTCCAGATCTCATACAAGCTATTTGTCAGCTAGTCATGTATGCTATAATATCTGATATCTATGTTCATACTGGAGGAAGTGTTATACTGATGAAAGCACCAAAGCTGGGTGCTGGGATGGTTCCATCACAGTCATTTTTAACATTCCTTTACAATAAGACTTGTGTCGCAACTGTGTAGGCTATATTATTTTATCTTTATTTGCTATTTTTATCCCAACAAAAGTGAAGTTACCCTTTATAAAAGAACTCCAGCCAGAGTAAAAATAGGTGTCAGGTTACATAAGGTCATGCACATTTATTTAAAAATTTAAACTGCACAACTGCCTGCTATGAAAGGGTTCTTGTACTTTTGCCCACTTAAAGCAGAGCTCCAGATTTATTTATTTATTTTCTTTCTTTAAATAAGCTTTCGTTTTAATACTCACCTTGTCTCTGGTACTGTGCCCAGTGGAAAGTCTATGCTGCTGCCAGTCCTCTTCTAGGTTGAAATATGGCCAGCATCAATCAACCCACTTTTTGCCAGCCCAGACTGTTATGAACACATCCTAAAGGTGCATCACCACCTTTTTGCTTTTCCTCTATTTGTATTAAAAGAGGAACTTTAGTTAGCAAATTAATTCCTGCTAGAATACTTCAGGCTGGCCCTTTTTTTGCAGGTCTACCCTATGTAAAACTTTTAAAAAAAAGTGTCTATACTATTTAAAATGCTCTGCATATGCTCAGTTGCTCTCTGTTTTTGGTAATTTTTTAGGAACTGCCGAGATTGTAGAGGCTGATCTGCTGACAACCTTAAAGTGGAATTAAACCCTCCTATCATTTACAGCCAAGCAAATGTGACGGTTAGCAATCCCAGCGTTCAATTTGATTAAGGAAAACAGTTAAGGGGTCCCAGACCCCTTCACCAGTTCAACAGGGCATGGGTGGTATATTACTTTTATAATGGATGGAACAATAAAACCTTACCCCAATCCTTCACAATCCCTTTTTGTTCATCAGATGATACTTTTAAATTGGAGCATTTTTTTAAAGCCCCCCTTCCAAAGCATGTGCCCAGTGCAGAAGACCAAATACTCTGCTACCAACATGGTAGGGGTCATGGATGTTTGTGTGCTATGGTATACAGAAGAGAACCGATAACCTTTTACCTTGGGGAAAACATAACCATGTGACCCTTTCATGGTAGGGACAGACTTCTGTGGGTTAAATAAAGTTTACCACCCAAAGTGTGCTGTAGTGCCACAGTAACTGGTGGGCATGACTGTGGGCAAGGTGGAGGGTGGTGGTTCATTGTGACACACTATCTACCAGTATTAGCTTCCTTGGCAGTCTGGCACATGGCATCTTAAAGCTGCAAACAAAAGGTTGGTGCTTGAAAACTTCCTTTTGCCAGGTGCTATAATACAGAGAACAGATGCCTACCATGCGTCAATGACTTACACCATGATCATCCTTCCTGAATGGTGAAGTAGCTCCACTCAGGGCCACCAGCCCGTCACACCTTGTTAGTATTAGCCTGGGTTCTCTCCTGATGGGACACAACCTTATCTTTCTGGTGTGTCAGGCTTGTACCTTAAGGAGACAGTAGTCTTTTCTTTTTAATTCAATAAAATAATAAAAAAAGGAAAAAGACATAATAGAGTGTAAGCTCTAACAAGCAGGACCCTCTGATTCCTTCTGTAGTTAATTTTATTGTAACTGTACTGTCTGCCTTTATTTTTGTAAAGCACTGTGCAAATTTCAGGAACTAAAAAATCCTGAATAATAACACGAATACTACTACTAATAATAATAACAAATCAGATTGGCTGGTCAGCACAACACTGCAACTTAGTCCAATCCAGATCGGTTTCCACACATCACCTGCAGTATACATAAGTAATTTGTAGAACAAAACACATTTATAGATATAGAAACCCCCTAAAGCTCCTGCACCGATGGCTTAAGTGGTTATAAAGGCATATAATGCATGAAGGTAAAAAACCTTTAGTATGCAGCTTCCCCCTAAGCCCCCCTAATACTTACCTGAGCCGGATCTCGATCCATCGATGTGCACAAGATCTAAGGCTCTCCCAGATTTCTCCCTCCTTATTGGCTCAGAGACAGCTTGAGGAGCCACTGGCTGCTGCTGCTGTCAATCACAGTTAGTGAGGAGGGATCAGGACGCAGTGCCAAGCCCTACTCTGTGTGTCTTATGGACACATAGAGCGGGGCTTGGGAGCGAGCCCTCACAAGTGACCCCATAGCAAGTTGCTTGCTATAGGGACACTCAGCAGGGAGAAGGAGCCAGGAGTGCCGGTGGTGGACCCGAGAAGAGGAGAATTAGGGCTGCTTTGTGCAAATTGCTGCACAGAGCAGGTAAGTATACCATGCTTTTTTTTTTTTTATGTACCCTTGATAATACTTTACGAATTGAGTTCTATGCAACCTACACCAAGCTTGCCCCTTGCCTCATGGCTTTAGACCAGACATGTCCAACCTGGGGCTCGGAACCGCAGGCAATGCAGCCCACCGCCGGCGACTCACGGACACCCGCAAGTGCCGTGTGATTTCCAGGCTGCCGCGGAAGACTTAGGATGTCTGCAGTCAGTGACAGAGCCGATTCTTCCTGTATAGTTCCGGCTCTGTCACAGGCGGAGTGATATTAAATGCAGGAGCCATACAGGAAGCAGCAGCTCTACTCTCTACTGCAGCCGCTGTTTCCTCCAGCAGTACCTAACATCATGACCAGCAGTACCCGTATGACCAGCATTACCCACCAGCAGTGCCAGCATTACCCACCAGCATTACCCGCCAGCAGTAACCACCAGCATTACCCACCAACACTACCCGCCAGCATTACCCAACAACACTAGCAGTAACCGTCAGCACTACCTGCCAGCAGTAACTGCAAGCACTACCCAATAGCAGTACCCAGCAGCAGTAACCGCCAGCACTACCTACCAGCAGTAATCGCCAGCATTACCTACCAGCAGTAACTGCCAGCAGTGCCCGCCAGCAGTAACCGCCAGCTGTAGCCGCAACAGCAGTACCCACTAGCAGTAACCGCCAGCAGTCTGCAAAATAAGTAGAAAAGGTATGTGCATTAGCGTGTGTAAATTGTTGCAATATGTTTTTTAATAACTAGTTGTGTTTTGTCCTAATATGTCATGTCCTTGTTTATACATGTATGAATAAGGACATGACGTTTCCTGGCTGCCTAAGTCATATGTGCCAGGGGTGCAACTAGCCCCCAGCACATACCTGTAAATATCCCAGCATGTGCAGTGTTTCTGACTCCTACCACCATGACCACTTCAAATCAATGACGTGGTCATGGTGGTTAGAGTGTTCCTTTAATATCTCTCAGAAGAAGTAAACCTCTGTATACTGATTCCATTTAATTTGATCATCCTCTAGCTGTGTTAAATTGGTGTGGGGAGGGAGGGGGGGGCACGGCGGGCGTTTTATTACTTATATACCCTAACTATAGTATATATTTTATATGCAGCCCAGAAAATTTCTCTACACTAAATGTGGCCCAGAGAAGCCAAAAGGTTTGACACCCATGCTTTAGACAAAGAATATATGCAAATTCCACACTCCCACCATTTATCTCTGAAGCACTTTTGGGCACTAAGATTCCCAATTAAAATAAAGATCCTCTTGATCCTGCATCCTATAGACCTATATCTATGCTACTAACTGATGTTAAGAATAGAAACCGCTTCTATCTAACAAACACACCACAAAACCATTGTGGTCTTTATAACAGAGCTGCTTTTCACAGATGGAATGTAAGGTTATTCCTGGTGGAATAACTGATGCATACCGCACACTAAACTATTAATGGCTACAGGCAGTAAAACACTTAAACATTAAATGATGGCGCTGAAACGCCAGGTAAATAGCTACATGCACAATTGAAATACATACAATTGAAATGTTTGACAAGCTAGAAGATTTGCAATTCGGTTAGGACTCTCTCCTGCCTGCGGTCTTATCAGTGAACAATAAATAAGCCATCTGATGATTGTCATGATCCAATAATCAGACAGGTCACCCAGGGCACTACAAAGTTGAAATAGGAAACAATATTGTTACCTTGCTGACTAGGCACAGTGGGAGACAAGTGTGAATTACAAAAGTGGCTAAACAGAATTAAAATAGTTTATGTGCTTTAACATTTTCTGTGGTTTTACTATAGTAACTAAATGCATTATACTGCTGAAGACAGCCTAGATCAGTGTTTCTCAACCGGGGTTCCGCGGAAACCTAGGGTCTCCAGGGGTTCCGCCACGATTTGCCATTCATCACAAGCAGATGAATGGCAGATCACATCCCCAAACATCCGACAGGATGCAGAGGAAAACTAACATCATTGTCCTGCACCTGTTGCGGGCAGCCCTTCCCTCCCATTCCTCCCAGGAGCCTGTGTGTGGGTGTGACATCACGAGGGAGGGACGAGAATTGGCACACAAGATATAATAGCGATCCAGCAGCTTTCCTGAGCTACTCTGCATTAGGTTCACGGTACACCAATACAGATGCCAGCATTGTTCCCTCCAGTTTCCTCCTGCCCCCCCCCCCCACTATACTTTTCTCTCCTGCCCCCCCAATACTATACTTTTCTCTCCTGCCCCCCTATCTGATATGGATATCAGTACAGGGGTGCCAGAAGAGAACAGTATAGAGGGGTCAGGAGAGAACAGTATAGGGGGGCCAGAAGAGAACAGTATAGGGGGGTCAGGAGAGAATAGAACAGGGGGGTCAGGAGAGAATAGTGTAGGACACTACTAGTGTACTACCTACAATATTGTCTACCACACATAAAAAAAAAAAAAAACCTTTATGTGCTCTGTCCTCACAACCTGTCATTAACTAATTGTACCGAAAATAATCCTGATGTGTCCAACCAATTGCACCACAGTTTTGTCAATCTATCTGGACACCCCCTATATTGATAAACAATATGTTCTCTTTGTAATTCTTCAATTACAGTTTTTACCCATAGAGAGTGGGTTGGGGGAGCCGTGGAGATCCATTTCACGCTATACAGTAAGTAGCAGTCGAAGGATCCCCATACAAATCTGAGGAGTATATACACATATCTTGGGTTCCATAGGAATATTAACTCTAAACACATTATTAATAGTGTCCAATACACAGGTCCAGTATCTAACCAACTTAGGACATCTCCACATCATTTGCTTCAGCGTCCCAACATCCCTTTCACATAGTGGACATAGAGGTGTTTCCCTCTTGTGCCACTTAAAACGTTTCTGGGAGTATAATATGTTCGATATAAAACGAACAATTGAGTAAGTCTCCGAGATACAGAAAGGGATACCTGTTCTACATTATAAAGAATGTCAGACCACTCCTCATCATTTAGGGGGCCAATGTCTATTTGCCAATATGATCTGCACCTCAGAGACTGATTTTGACCTTTGTTGTAGCAGTGTATTATAAAGCCTTATTTGAAACTTTGGTTAAGAATTGTGAATGTAACATAAACCCAGGGCAACTGTCTAGACTGGGTTTGGGTGGCATGCCTGAGCTACGAATATGGGACAAAAAAACTTTTAGTAGGCAGACTGACCTGATCATGCAGAGTATAATCTACCTCTAAATGCAATTTTCTCAGTGAAAATGCTGCCTCCAGCTCTCACACTCCAGTGCTCTGTAATAGCAGAGCTGAGTAACAGCCATAACCCTTAACACAAGTGTCCTCACATAGACCTGTACCACAAATAATGGAATAGGGGTTGGTCTGACCAGATCTATTACACTTTTAAAAGTAGTGAGTCTCAGCCTGGTGCCTTTTGCACTACAATGAAGACACGTGGTCCCCTGTGTCGTCACGCGTAGGGGAGGGGCAAGGACGGACGGAGCGCTTCACTGTCAGTGAGACTGTCGGGCTGTGCTAGCGTATGAGGACACATACAGCCGCGGCGTCTCCCACTACACCACCATGGTACCTGCTTGATGATCGGCTGGTATTATATGGCATTCTAAAGGTGCATGGATGCACCGCTATATGTGAGTGTAATAGATCACTTCTTTATTTGAATAAAGCCTTTTAAAAAGTTATAAGCACTATTGAAAGCTTTTCTCTTTATATATCACGCTGATATTGCGTTTGATTGACCTAACTTGAGCTGCTGGAGTGATATCACCCGGATGGGTCACCTCTAAAAGATCCCTCGCATTCGCCTGATTGTATCATATCTAAGGTGAGCACCCACTCACAAGGGGGTGCACAGTTGTTATGTGATCTGTGTCACTCTGGTCACTCACTCTCCTGGGGAAGCACCTGCCACCCTCAGGTGGCCTGAGCACTTATGAAGGACTTTTTGGTTGTTTGCACTATTTCACAAAGACTATAATTACATTTTTTTTTTTTTTATTTCTATATGTATTTTTACTGTTCACTTGATAATTTTTGATCTGATATACATCTATATATTTATGCTTCATCACAGAGATTAGCACATTGAAGTTTTCTCAGACATTTGTTTGCACATTGCACTTTTTTGGCTGTCAACAC
Organism: Pelophylax lessonae; assembly: GCF_965119305.1. NCBI lineage: Eukaryota > Metazoa > Chordata > Amphibia > Anura > Ranidae > Pelophylax > Pelophylax lessonae. Next base: position 465,235,996 of record NC_138771.1, on the reverse strand, counting down.
TGATTTTATTGAGAAATTATTGTGTCTTATGTTTTTATAGCATTTTATGCACCTATTTGAGTACTATTTATATGATTATATTTTATACACCAGTTATATACATTTATATTTTTCTTTTTGCCACCACTTTATATTTTACAGATATTTATTGCGCAACACTATTATTGCACAAAATTACCTTTATTAAAGCGGAGTTCCACCCTGGATTTTTTTTTTTTTTAATACCCCCGGGACAGTCAGGGCTAGTGCATTCCACAATGGCTAGCCTCTGATCTGTCCCGGGTTGCACTTACCTGTTAGGACAAATACTTACCTTGCAAACGTCTTGTCCAGCGCTGCCATCTCAGATGTGGGCAGCTTGAAGCCAGCGCGTCCTCTTCGGCGTCTTCTTCCGCCTTCTTTGGTCCCACGATGCTCTGCGCCGGCCCCGACGTCAGTTCCGGGTCGCGCGCGTCATCCCTCCACAGCTTCTGGGCATGCCCAGAAGCTGTTTAGAAGGGGATGACGCGCGCAACCCGGAACTGACGTCGGGGCCGGTGCAGGCGCAATGATTCCTGGGAGCTATGGCGTCCAGCTCCCAGGAATCATTGCAGAGCAAGGAAGTGACGACGGGCCGCGGCCGAGGAAGGAGGAAGAAGGAAGTAAGGTAAGTATATTTTCTTCGCTACGAGGTAAGTAAAAAAAAAAAAAATATGCGATTATCCATTTCTTTTTCAGGTGACCCGGAGCGAGAAGATGGAGGTAAGTATAAAAATAGGGTGGAACTCCACTTTAAGCAGAAAAGACTCTTTTGTGCCACTCTCTGATTTTGTTTCACTTTGTTCACTAGGCTTGCCCGACTTTATGACTAATGCCCTCATAAGTCATTCAGCTGTGAAGTTAGACAGCTTTGGTGGCAAATAAAGGCACTCTCACTAGACAAGGGTGTGGCAGCTGGTAAAGATTAGCCATCGAGTTAGGTAAACTCAGGCCCTGGTGGCAAAGTAAAAGTATGTAAAGAGAGTTTTCTGAGTAGTAAAAGCATTAGTGATAAATCTTGACTTGTGACTTACACGAGTAAACACTTACCGCATTCACACTTGTGTGACTTGTCATGCAACTTTGGACATTAATGTCACTTGACAAGTTGTACCCCATGTTTTCCAATGATAGCTAATCGTATATGTATGACTTAAAGTCGCAGCAACTTCAAAGTAGTTCATGCACTACTTTAGTCTGACTTTCATGCAACTTGAGGGCCAAAGACTTCAATGTTAACCCTCAAAAGTTGCATGAAAGTGGTACCTGAATGTTTTACATGCAACAGTGGGTCCGACTTTACAGAGGGACAAAAAATTGCATCCAAGTCGCACCCATCCAAAGTTGCATCAAAGCTACGTTAAAGTTGCATTAATGTTGTGAAAAACGGTGGTATACTCGCGCCTAGGTATTTATTTATGGTATTTTGGGAAGCAGCAAGTATTCAAGAACACTACCAAAGTAGTGATCTCATAGGTAAATGGTGGATGTGTAAATGACCGCGCTACCCTAATAATTTTCTGTGGCAGCATGAATATAAATGAAAAGTGCCTGTGCAATTTTATAACCAATGCTCATATAGTAACTTGGTGGGATAAATAAATAATATATTACTGTGAAATATCGTGATTCCTCTTAAAGTGCAACGTGCTGAATAATAAATATAGTAAAATATAACACTCAAAAAATAAATATAATAAATATATAAATGTCCAATTCAATCAAGTCCATAAAGTGAATACAAAAAATTGTGCAAAAAACGTGCTCAAAACACTGCCGGTGTGGGGATGAAAGTGCTGCGTGCCGGTGATCCTTGGGTTCTCACTCTGTGCCCAGGGGTAAGGTAGCACACTTACCGGAAGGTGTGGATTCCAATGGCATACGCCAAAAGGAATCGAAATCGCTTTGTCTGCTGCTCCTGTATATCGATAGGTGGGTGGACGGTCTCCTTATGGATATAGGTAAGCGTTCCGCATGGAAGAAAGAAGGTAGAAGCTCCTCATAGTGTAAAAAGGTTTTTCCTTTTATTAGACTTCAACTTCATAAAACAAATCAACATCAATCTTCCCATACAGCTTCCAAGAATAAATCCATAAAAACCCCCGATCGGTGATGCAGACTTTAGAAAACACTCCAAATGTGGTAAAAAACACTCCAGATAAAAACGTAAGGTGACACAGCAAATAAAACAAACTCGACCCAAAAATTAACTAGGGGTCAATATAATAGTGAAAAACGCTCTTAGAGCTCCTATGGTGCCTCGCGGCTGGGATACCTCATAGGATGCTGGCTGTAACCGCTGACTCGCGCCGAACCCGGAAGTCGGAGCCTTCCGAAGGCCACTTCCGAAGACGTCACACTCTGACGAAACGCGTCAAGTTGGCACGCACGTTGCCTCGCTCTGAGTCAGTAGCTGGACCGCACGCCGAGGCTCCAAATTCCGGGTTCGGCGCGAGTCAGCGGTTACAGCCAGCATCCTATGAGGTATCCCAGCCGCGAGGCACCATAGGAGCTCTAAGAGCGTTTTTCACTATTATATTGACCCCTAGTTCATGAGGAGCTTCTACCTTCTTTCTTCCATGCGGAACGCTTACCTATATCCATAAGGAGACCGTCCACCCACCTATCGATATACAGGAGCAGCAGACAAAGCGATTTCGATTCCTTTTGGCGTATGCCATTGGAATCCACACCTTCCGGTAAGTGTGCTACCTTACCCCTGGGCACAGAGTGAGAACCCAAGGATCACCGGCACGCAGCACTTTCATCCCCACACCGGCAGTGTTTTGAGCACGTTTTTTGCACAATTTTTTGTATTCACTTTATGGACTTGATTGCATTGGACATTTATATATTTATTATATTTATTTTTTGAGTGTTATATTTTACTATATTTATTATTCAGCACGTTGCACTTTAAGAGGAATCACAATATTTCACAGTAATATATTATTTATTTATCCCACCAAGTTACTATATGAGCATTGGTTATAAAATTGCACAGGCACTTTTCATTTATATTCATACTGCCACAGAAAATTATTAGGGTAGCGCGGTCATTTACACATCCACCATTTGCATTAATGTTGCATCAAAATTGCACTCCAAAGTTGATCGACATTGGAGTCGTACAAGTGTGAATGGAGCCATAATATGTTACTAAACCCTGGATCCTGCATTTACTATATTTGGTCTCCAATAGTGTTGAGCGAACACGGACTGTATTATTCGTGTTCGTACCGAATAATTGGATTTTTTGTACCCGAACACGGACACGGACACTTTACTGTATGTTCGGGTAAAAATCCGTGTTCGGTCGTTTTATTTCCGGGTTTTGCATGCTTTGGCGCTCTTTTCATGGCGGGCTTTCAACAGCCAATCAACAATCGTTTAACTGGTGTGCCTTAAGCCATCCCAGCCATGCCTGCAAATGTCTCAGTAGCTGTGATTGGCCGTCTGAAGCATGTGACCAAGTCTTTATAAGTTCGAGGCAGCCGCAGCGGCGTCATTATGCTGCTTAGATTCAGGGACAGAGCACACATCAACGTGCTGGCTGCTGATTAGGGAAAGATAGGCAGGAAAAAACCATTTGTGTCCGGATAGAATTGAGGGACAGGTCGGAGTGTTTAGGCAGGGCGAGTTGTAGGCATTTTAGGGATAGAGTCTGCTGAATTATATAGGGTCAGTGTCTTCTACAAACTACAATCGATATTGCTGTGTGGGGGGTGGGGTCTGCACTCAATCCTGATCTACGATCTCTTCTCAATCCTGTTAGGGACAGAGTCTGCTGAATTTTAGGGAAACTGTGTTCTACAAACTACAATCGATATTGCTGTGTGGTGTGGGATTGGAGATAGGCAGGTGTCAGTGATCCACATCCATTTTTCTGTGTGTGAGCTGCAGTGAACACAATCTTTTTGGGCTGCAGTGAACACAATCTTTTTGGGCTGCAGTGAACACAATCTTTTTGGGCTGCAGTGAACACAATCTTTTTGGGCTGCAGTGAACACAATCTTTTTGGGCTGCAGTGAACACAATCTTTTTGGGGTGCAGTGAACAAAATCTTTTTGGGGTGCAGTGAACACAATCCTTTTTGGTGTGCAGTGAACACAATCTTTGTGGGGTGCAGTGAACAAAATCCTTTGTGGGGTGCAGTGAACACAATCTTTTTGGGGTGCAGTGAACAAAATCCTTTTTGGGGTGCAGTGAACAACATCCTTTTTGGGGTGCAGTGAACACAATCTTTTTGGGGTGCAGTGAACAAAATCCTTTGTGGGGTGCAGTGAACACAATCTTTTTGGGGTGCAGTGAACACAATCTTTTTGGGGTGGAGTGAACAACATCCTTTTTGGGGTGCAGTGAACAAAATCCTTTTTGGGGTGCAGTGAACAAAATCATTTTTGGGGTGCAGTGAACACAATCTTTTTGGGGTGCAGTGAACACAATCTTTGTGGGGTGCAGTGAACACAATCTTTTTGGGGTGGAGTGAACAACATCCTTTTTGGGGTGCAGTGAACAACATCCTTTTTGGGGTGCAGTGAACACAATCTTTTTGGGGTGCAGTGAACACAATCTTTGTGGGGTACAGTGAACAGAATCTTTGTGGGGTGCAGTGAACACAATCTTTGGGGGGTACAGTGAACACAATCTTTGTGAGGTGCAGTGAACACAATCTTTGTGGGGTGCAGTGAACACAATCATTGTGGGGTGCAGTGAACTCAATCTTTGTGGGGTACAGTGAACACAATCTCATACTGAAGGTTTGAGGGTGCTGCCTGTTCCATACTCCCCCTACTCCTCATCTAGCCTTTTAGGGGTACAAACAATAGTAATTGGGGCCTAGTGTGGTTGTGTACGTGTGATATACATACACTTTTTTGGGATCATATTTTCTATTCCGCTATTTAATCAAAAACCTTTGGGGATCAGTTAAATTGGGGGATAGTCTGTGTTGGTACGTGTGAGAGAGATCCACCTTTCCAAGTTGTTGGGGTTCATCTCATACTTCTGAAGGTTTGAGGGTGCTGCCTGTTCCATACTCCCCCTACTCCTAGCCTTTTAGGGGTACAAACAATAGTAATTGGGGCCTAGTGTGGTTGTGTACGTGTGATATACATACACTTTTTTGGGATCATATTTTCTATTCCGCTATTTAATCAAAAACCTCTGGGGATCAGTTAAATTGGGGGATAGTCTGTGTTGGTACGTGTGAGAGAGATCCACCTTTCCAAGTTGTTGGGGTTCATCTCATACTTCTGAAGGTTTGAGGGTGCTGCCTGTTCCATACTCCCCCTACTCCTAGCCTTTTAGGGGTACAAACAATAGTAATTGGGGCCTAGTGTGGTTGTGTACGTGTGATATACATACACTTTTTTGGGATCATATTTTCTATTCCGCTATTTAATCAAAAACCTCTGGGGATCAGTTAAATTGGGGGATAGTCTGTGTTGGTACGTGTGAGAGAGATCCACCTTTCCAAGTTGTTGGGGTTCATCTCATACTTCTGAAGGTTTGAGGGTGCTGCCTGTTCCATACTCCCCCTACTCCTAGCCTTTTAGGGGTACAAACAATAGTAATTGGGGCCTAGTGTGGTTGTGTACGTGTGATATACATACACTTTTTTGGGATCATATTTTCTATTCCGCTATTTAATCAAAAACCTCTGGGGATCAGTTAAATTGGGGGATAGTCTGTGTTGGTACGTGTGAGAGAGATCCACCTTTCCAAGTTGTTGGGGTTCATCTCATACTTCTGAAGGTTTGAGGGTGCTGCCTGTTCCATACTCCCCCTACTCCTAGCCTTTTAGGGGTACAAACAATAGTAATTGGGGCCTAGTGTGGTTGTGTACGTGTGATATACATACACTTTTTTGGGATCATATTTTCTATTCCGCTATTTAATCAAAAACCTTTGGGGATCAGTTAAATTGGGGGATAGTCTGTGTTGGTACGTGTGAGAGAGATCCACCTTTCCAAGTTGTTGAGGTTCATCTCATACTTCTGAAGGTTTGAGGGTGCTGCCTGTTCCATACTCCCCCTACTCCTAGCCTTTTAGGGGTACAAACAATAGTAATTGGGGCCTAGTGTGGTTGTGTACGTGTGATATACATACACTTTTTTGGGATCATATTTTCTATTCCGCTATTTAATCAAAAACCTTTGGGGATCAGTTAAATTGGGGGATAGTCTGTGTTGGTACGTGTGAGAGAGATCCACCTTTCCAAGTTGTTGGGGTTCATCTCATACTTCTGAAGGTTTGAGGGTGCTGCCTGTTACATACTCCCCCTACTCCTAGCCTTTTAGGGGTACAAACAATAGTAATTGGGGCCTAGTGTGGTTGTGTACGTGTGATATACATACACTTTTTTGGGATCATATTTTCTATTCCGCTATTTAATCAAAAACCTTTGGGGATCAGTTAAATTGGGGGATAGTCTGTGTTGGTACGTGTGAGAGAGATCCACCTTTCCAAGTTGTTGGGGTTCATCTCATACTTCTGAAGGTTTGAGGGTGCTGCCTGTTCCATACTCCCCCTACTCCTAGCCTTTTAGGGGTACAAACAATAGTAATTGGGGCCTAGTGTGGTTGTGTACGTGTGATATACATACACTTTTTTGGGATCATATTTTCTATTCCGCTATTTAATCAAAAACCTTTGGGGATCAGTTAAATTGGGGGATAGTCTGTGTTGGTACGTGTGAGAGAGATCCACCTTTCCAAGTTGTTGGGGTTCATCTCATACTTCTGAAGGTTTGAGGGTGCTGCCTGTTCCATACTCCCCCTACTCCTAGCCTTTTAGGGGTACAAACAATAGTAATTGGGGCCTAGTGTGGTTGTGTACGTGTGATATACATACACTTTTTTGGGATCATATTTTCTATTCCGCTATTTAATCAAAAACCTCTGGGGATCAGTTAAATTGGGGGATAGTCTGTGTTGGTACGTGTGAGAGAGATCCACCTTTCCAAGTTGTTGGGGTTCATCTCATACTTCTGAAGGTTTGAGGGTGCTGCCTGTTCCATACCCCCCCTACTCCTCATCTAGCCTTTTAGGGGTACAAACAATAGTAATTGGGGCCTAGTGTGGTTGTGTACGTGCGAGATACATACACTTTTTTTGATCATATTTCCTATTCCGCTATTCAATAAAAACCTTTGAGGATCAATTGAATTGCGGGATAGTCTGTGTCGGTACGTGTGAGAGAGATCCACCTTTCCAAGTTGTTGGGGTTCATCTCATACTTCTGAAGGTTTGAGGGTGCTGCCTGTTCCATACCCCCCCTACTCCTCATCTAGCCTTTTAGGGGTACAAACAATAGTAATTGGGGCCTAGTGTGGTTGTGTACGTGCGAGATACATACACTTTTTTTGATCATATTTCCTATTCCGCTATTCAATAAAAACCTTTGAGGATCAATTGAATTGCGGGATAGTCTGTGTCGGTACGTGTGAGAGAGATCCACCTTTCCAAGTTGTTGGGGTTCATCTCATACTTCTGAAGGTTTGAGGGTGCTGCCTGTTCCATACCCCCCCTACTCCTCATCTAGCCTTTTAGGGGTACAAACAATAGTAATTGGGGCCTAGTGTGGTTGTGTACGTGCGAGATACATACACTTTTTTTGATCATATTTCCTATTCCGCTATTCAATAAAAACCTTTGAGGATCAATTGAATTGCGGGATAGTCTGTGTCGGTACGTGTGAGAGAGATCCACCTTTCCAAGTTGTTGGGGTTCATCTCATACTTCTGAAGGTTTGAGGGTGCTGCCTGTTCCATACCCCCCCTACTCCTCATCTAGCCTTTTAGGGGTACAAACAATAGTAATTGGGGCCTAGTGTGGTTGTGTACGTGCGAGATACATACACTTTTTTTGATCATATTTCCTATTCCGCTATTCAATAAAAACCTTTGAGGATCAATTGAATTGCGGGATAGTCTGTGTCGGTACGTGTGAGAGAGATCCACCTTTCCAAGTTGTTGGGGTTCATCTCATACTTCTGAAGGTTTGAGGGTGCTGCCTGTTCCATACCCCCCCTACTACTCATCTAGCCTTTTAGGGGTACAAACAATAGTAATTGGGGCCTAGTGTGGTTGTGTACGTGCGAGATACATACACTTTTTTTGATCATATTTCCTATTCCGCTATTCAATAAAAACCTTTGAGGATCAATTGAATTGCGGGATAGTCTGTGTCGGTACGTGTGAGAGAGATCCACCTTTCCAAGTTGTTGGGGTTCATCTCATACTTCTGAAGGTTTGAGGGTGCTGCCTGTTCCATACTCCCCCTACTCCTCATCTAGCCTTTTAGGGGTACAAACAATAGTAATTGGGGCCTAGTGTGGTTGTGTACGTGTGATATACATACACTTTTTTTGGATCATATTTTCTATTCCGCTATTTAATTTAACTGGGCCTCCATGCGAGACCTGTGTGCCTTGTTGCGCTGTTTTGAGTACTCCACCAACATGGCCAGTGGCAATGACGCCGTTCTCAGCTTAACTATCCCACTTCTATGCCTCCTTGAAAAAACAATTCGGGCGATGATGGAAGAGGATGTGGCACAGGATGAGGAGGAGGAGGAGGATGAAGAGGTAACATTTCCAAGGCTTTCAGGGCAGTCATTCGCAAGGGGCTCCGAGGGTGGGTTCCTGCACACGCAAACGCCAGGGACGCAATTGTCCAGCAGGGGCACAGTTCTGGAGGATGAGGAGGATGAGGAGGAGGAGGAGCTGGAGGAGGAGATGGAACCATGTTCACAGCAGGGTGGCACCCAGGCCAGCTCATGGCCATCACTGGTGCGTGGCTGGGGGGATACAGAGGACACGGACCATACACCTCCCACAGAGGACAGCCTTTCGTTGCCTCTGGGCAGCCTGGCACACATGAGCGATTACATGCTGCAGTGTCTCCACAACGACCGCCGAGTTGCCCACATTCTAACTTGTGCTGATTACTGGGTGGCCACGCTGCTGGATCCCCGTTACAAGGACAACGTACCGTCCTTAATTCACTCACTGGAGCGCGATCGCAAGATGCGCGAGTACAAGCGCACGCTGGTAGACGCCATGCTGCTGGCATTCCCATCTGACAGCGGGGCCACAGTGGAAGCACAAGGCAGAGGAGGAGGAGGAGGAGGTCGCCAACGCAACCAGGGCACCGCCAGCACCTCAGAAGGCAGGGTTAGCATGGCCGAAATGTGGAAAAGCTTTGTCAGCACGCCACAACAAACAGCAGCACCAGCAGCTCAGATGGAACGTCTTAGCAGGAGGCAGCATTTTACCAACATGGTGGAGCAGTATGTGTGCACACGCCTACATGTAGTGAATGACGGGTCTGCCCCCTTCAACTTCTGGGTCTCCAAATTGGGCACATGGCCTGAGCTTGCCCTTTACGCCTTGGAGGTGCTGGCGTGCCCTGCAGCCAGTGTATTATCTGAACGGGTATTTAGCACGGCTGGGGGCGTTATAACAGACAAGCGCAGCCGCCTGTCCAGAGACAATGTGGACAAGCTCACGTTCATTAAAATGAACCAGGCATGGATCCCACGGGACTTTTCCGTACCTTATGCAGAATAGCAATGGATACCGACCTTACCCACCCATTGTTCCATTTTTGCTCTTTCTCACTCTTTTGGGGTGTACCCTCATTTAAAATTTGTGAAAAGAAGCAGTGTTGGCTACCTCGTCCTCCTCCTCAGGGCCAGATTAATGTAGGGGCTATTGGAGCTGCAGCTCCAGGCCCCTACCTTTTATATAGGCCCCGGGTTGGCCATATTCACTGTTACCGCTCTTCTGTCACTTGTAAACACAGAAGTCTGGCTTCTATGCTCGCTTCCCCAGGCAGCACCCTCAGAACCTCCCCACACAGCGTGAAGGCCGGACAAGGAGGGACAGTTGGCGATGCATGGATGTGTTTATGGGCTTCAGAGACAGCATCCCATGTTGAATTAGGCATGCATGGCTGCACCCTTCCTCCTCTGGGTGCATGGCAAGGCACGGCCCTAAGGCCCTTCAAAATCCTCAGCACCAAGCCCATGATGCTGTTAATCCGGCCCTGGTCCTCCTCCACCGCCGCTTCCACCTACACCGCCCATAGGTGTGCGCAGCCTATTGCATTAAGGTGTGCACCCCAAAGTTGAAATACACATGCATGTGTTTGCCAGCAGGGAGAGTAATGTATCGGGGCCATGTACCTGTAGGCAAGGAGAAATAGAGCAGAGCAGGTCCCAGGGAGATCTTTCCCATCTCCTCACTGGCAATGCTATGTGCCCTAGGTGATTAGGGTGTGCCCAGGCACACCCAGCACACCCTGTGCGCACGCCTATGTCACCGCCACATCCACCACCACCTTAACCTCCCTCCTACTCCATATGGGCCTCGTCCTTCAGAGATGAAGAAGAACATTGTTTTATTTTTCTGTTTTTTTTTGTTGTTTTAAGTTATTTCCCTATCCACATTTGTTTGCAGAGCACTTGCCATGCTCTTAATTACGTTTTGCTGCCATTTGCAGCACTCTAGCCCTTTCCTTTGGTGTTTTAGAGCCATTTTAGTGCCTTAAAGTTCGGGTCCCCATTGACTTCAATGGGGTTCGGTGTCCGGGAAAAGTTCGGTAATAGTCCGGGACACGGACCCGGACTTTTTTTTAAAGTTCGGCCGAACCCGTCGAACACGGACATCTAGGTGTTCGCTCAACCCTAGTCTCCAACACTAAACAGGATAATGGAAAATAGAAATGCAATTATTTTAGTAAATATAAACTTCTAAATACCTTTTCTCATCAGCAATATATAGCAGTCTTGTTACTTCTATCAGTTTCTAGTTAAAGCTTGTAAGAGGAGTATTTATTCAAATCTGACTGTCCTATGAGGCTGCAGGACCGCAGAGCTTCTATCTGGACAGTGCTGATTGGCCCTGTGCTGATCACATGCACCCTCCCAAGAAAAAAAAAAAAAACTCTCTAGCAATACACACTAAACTGAGCATGTGCAGAGTGTCTCCAAAGGCTCTGTCTTATCACGAGTTGGACTGGGGACAGCGGAGGAAGGGGAGGATCCGAGAAGACAGGATAAAAAATGCTTTACTGCATATACAAACTGGTTTTACTGTTGTGGGTTTAGTAACACTTTAATGACTTATCTCAGGCAAGATGTTTACTTTTAGAAGTTTAAAATTCTCCCGTCTGGGCTCCATTGTTATATGTGTTTTTGAATTGGAGGCTATCCTTTTGTTATCTGTTCTGAATGCTTTGCTGAAGGTCATAAAAAAAAACCGAGGCCGGGTTCACACTGGTACGAAACGACTGTTGAACAACTGTTGATCCAACTTTGCCCTGGTACATCGGTCCTACTTCCATCCAACTTGAATGAACAGGATCAGATTTTGCTCCGACTTTGAGATTGCCTGACTTGTCCTTTGACCAATCAAAACAATCCCAGCGTGACATAACTTCCTTTTCCTGCTGCTGTAATCACCATGTCAGATGTTTAGGACAAGGATCAGACTTTGATCTGACTTCAATGATATTGAATGGGCTGAAAACAGACCAAAGTAGTGCAGGAACCTTTTTCAAGGTTAGACTGACTTGTGTAGGACCAGTTAAGACATAGGGAACCATTGATTTGTACAAGTCGTGTGACATGTGCTCCCAAAGTCAGAGCGTATGTTGCATCAGTGTGAACCAGACCTTATACATTAAAAAAAAAAAAAAAAAGTTTTAAAATTAAGTAAGGTTCACTTTACAGATGAGCTGACATAAATGGCATTCAAGTGTCCCCCCCTCTTGTTCAGCCTAGGGATGTATTAAAGATTATTATATGGCAAATGTATTTTTTGGTGTGAATGGGCCCGTAGAGTCTTGATCGACCATAACTTTTTATTTTTCAAATTCTGTGTGTGCCAATGTTTTGTTTTTGCAAAGCAGCTGCTACTCACATAAGGGGAAACTATATTTTTAGCTCAAACATTGTAATCCTCAGTCCCCTGAGTCATTATCATCAATAAAGGAATACGAATAGCAGCTATTATAACTGACTGTAGATCGTCTCTATACAAACCTGTCCTAGTTCCTTCCTCAAAGCCAATTTGAGTACTGGGGTATTATTCTGTCTGCTGACGATGGGGTAGGGAGAGGCACGAAGCTGCAGGTTTTCCAAAAATGCACTTATACTTACAGGGGACAGTTTCCATGGACACAGCTGAAAAGTACCAAAAATAGCATTCGGTGTTTTTTTGAGGTAGATCCGTAGTTTTGTTTGAGTGCTTTGTGGGTTGCTTACAGTGGAATATAGCTTTAAATGTCAAGAGAAGGATTAAAAAATGAAAGCAGCACTTTAAAGAGAGCATAGGTAAGAGATTGATATGAGGAACGATAAGCCAATTATCCACTTGTGACATTGTTTAATGCCTATGTGTCGTATTTTGACTCTTTTTTTTGCCTGTGACTGATTATCTGTTCTCAGAAACAATCTCACATTCTGGGATTCTTTTTGTTTGAAGATGTGACTTGCCACTGGTATACAGCAAACAATGCCATTTGATGAAGTAAAGGTCAAACCAGTTTATCTTAAGCAGAACGCCAAACTATTTTTTAGCTTTCGAGAGAATACGGAAGGCTTAGAACCTCTGTCAGATTTCTGTTGTTGTTGGTAACACAGCAGCACTCTGTGCTATGGCCACTACACATCCCATAAGGCATTGTAAAACTCAGACATTCACAGACATGACTAGGCATGATGGGAATTGTAGTTCCTGAACAACTGGAGGGCCATAGTTTGAAGACCCTTTAACTAGATGATTAGCTATGTCCAGGTTGAGTACAGTCAGAACCACTGGCCCTGCTGGCCATAGCTCTATCCCCACCCTGTCCTTCCCTGGCAAACAATCACAGATTTTTGCCAGTGACCACCTATCTACATGAGCCCATAAGCTGGCCATACACTGGTGAAATGTTATTTAAATATATATTTTTTAAAGCGTAACCAATGTCCACAGTATCTACCTCTCCTTCCAAGGTCTGAGGTCCCTTGCCAGTGCTTGCATGTTTTACCTGGCTTCTTCTGGGTGCTGGGATGAAGCCGTCTCCGTGAGTTGTGCAAATGCATGATAAAGATTTTGCCTACTTGCAGTTTTTAGGTCAAGACTTTGGTTCCACTTTAACAATATTAATTACATTTTTGATGATTAGTGGGGACAAAACAATTGTTGTTATTAACCGTAGTGAAGAGAAATTTAGAAGCAAAATTCAGTCGCATTTCCAACAGCGAATGTGGTTTTCATTCGGGAAAGTCTATTTTCTCCAAAATAAATGTTATAAACAAACTTTATTGAATGACTTTTAAACAACATTTGTCAAGTCATCAAATTATCTTTTGATGATCAAATAATCATCCCCCTGAGGAAGACACGCAGTCCCTTGTGTCGTCACGCGTAGGGGAGGGGTCAAGCTAGTGTCGATGATCGGAATGAAAGGAAAAGGGAAGGCTGAATAGCCCCCTTTTCCTCATGGGAGAGTGGCAGGATAGGGTTTAGTCAGAAATAACAAATTTTACCTCCTTTTTTCCTCAGGGAAAAGGGGAAGGTGAAGAGTGAGGTATTCCTGAGGTAAAACACATGTAGTGGGCGGTCCTTTAGCTATGCAGGGGTTAGAGCACCTATAGGAAGAGAGCAGCTGGAGGAATTTTCTAGAACTCCTGGGGACCCTATTTAAGGAAGGGATCGCCTCAGAGGGGGCTCATTCGCCTCAGAAGACTCGACCAGTGCAGTTCCCCAACCCCCCCTCCCTTGTCGCGGCTGTTGTTATGTGGTGGGTCACCTTTGCATCTTGCAAAGGGGGACGGTTTTTAATTATATGTGGAAGTGATGATTTTAACTGAGTTATTTATTATGCAGCCTGAGCCGTGGTGGCTGGGTTGTCACAAGTGTTATATGTTTTATCTTATATTTATTAAAGTTTTAAAACCAATAATAAACGGCCGCGGCCAATTATTTGCGTCAAGTACAGTTGTCTGCTGTTTTTTATTTTAGTTATAAGTTTTTAGGTTATTAAATACTGCCTACTGTCCCATACTCCACAGTGTTTGACACTCTGAATCGGATCCCTCTGCAATGGAGCTGCGCTCGGCCATCTGTCAATTCATCTACTCTGTACTTGCCACATTCCCTGCTTGGATAGATTGGTGCGCTCTAGCACCAATTATATGTGAGTGTTATTTACGTTTTATAATAAAGTTGATTTTACCAGACCTTACTTGCACCATGGATTTATGTTTTTCCCCATATGTGAGAGAGCTGCTGAAGTTATACATCTAATATTGAGAGCCTGGATTGAGGAAAAACGAGATCATTCACCATTACCCTGTGAGAGAATATCAGATCTTTTAGACCAAACCTATGCCCCGTACACACTTGCAGATTATCTGAAGACTTTTGTCTTCAGATTTACCTTTTCTATGTAGTGCAAGGGCCTGCCGGATTGCATACAAATTGAAAGTGTTTAGGTTTGACCTCATATTATATGGTTTTGGTAAGTCTGCAGACATTAGGACCTAATATCTTATCTTCTCTCCACCTTAATACCCCCTCCCCCTTGATATTATATAGGTACTGAGCTCTATTCTGTACAACTCTATCCGTATGTCTTGCCCCCCCTTTCCTTTACTTGTACGGTATACTTTTATTTCAGCTACTTCCCACTCGGACATCGCTGAACTTATAATCTGTGGTTGTAATAATCATTGATGGTATTACTAGAGTATTATACACGATTTTCAATTTACCAACTATTTTTCATAGTGTCTATATTGGGAAATACTATGGCATACTATGGCATAGTGTGCCAACATTCCCCTATGCATCTACTGTACATTCATTTTTTTCTTTTTGTATAAATAAAGTTTGATCTTTTTATTACTTTGATGTATACTTTTTTCAGTGTTTAGTGGCATTCACAGTCCCAAACAATCGGGGGTACCCTCCTTGTCTCTATAAACAAAAAAAGAGCAACAGTTTTGAAAAAAAGAAAACAATATGTTATACTTTCTGCTATAAAATATACCCAATAAAAAAAATTTCAAAATCAAATTTATTTATAAATTTAGGCAATATTTATTCTGCTACATATTTTTGGTAAACAAAATCCCCATAAGTGTTGTACAGGACGCCAAGGTTGGGTCCTGGACAATCGCTATATATCTCCTGTGTTTGGGTTGTGGTCTCTTTAAGGGAAGTTGGGAAATGTTCAGGGGGTCACCCAAGACGGGTGAGAAATTCCTGGAAATAGCTAAAATCAGGAGGACTGAATCGCAGTGCTCTCTGTGTTGAATAGAGCGATATTTGGGACCCGGAATTTGGGGGGCTCTGTAGTGATATTTGGGTGGGAAAGAGCCCCCACCCCTGACCATAAGGGATTCCAGCACATACAGGGTTAAGACCCATGAGAAGCAGTCCTTAAGAGACAGGAAGCAGCAATAGGTGAGTGTGGGGGAGGAGTAGTTTGGTGGTTGCTCCTGTCTGAAGGAGCTGCAAGTTTGCTGGAAGCTGCTGAGAGGTCTATTAAGGACTGTTTCAAACCTTGGGGTGAAGACCCATCCACAAAACCGTATGTGCCTTTTTTCTTGCTTTATTCCTTTGTGCTGAAGAAAAGCGGACTTTATTTTGTGTTTGATTTATGCACTGCTGGAAGCCTGTTTAAGTTTGCTGAAATAAAGCCTTTTTGTTTATGTTTTAAACGGTTGTGCACTCAATCCGGTGGAGCTAGAACCCCCAAACTTTACAACTGGTGGAGGATGCGGGCAGAGTGCATTTTGCAGCCGCAAAAGCCGTTTAAAACCAAAAACTGACATTTAAAGAGACAGTATACCTATGGCATGTCTTGGGTGAAAACAGCTCAGACACTACAAACAGCAGGCATGGAGGAAGTTATTAAAGCACTGGTGCAAGCCACTGTGACCCAGCAGCAAGCCTCAGTAGAGGCAAACCGTCGCCATGAGGAAGCAATGGCTCAGCAGCAGCAAGCCCTGGCACAGGCTGTAAAGGCACAACAGGAAAGCACACGGTTGCTAGCTGCTCAGTTTACTGCCCAGCAGGAGTCCACTCAAGCACAGGTGGCTGCCTTGCAGGAGGCAGTACAGCGTTTGGCTCAGGGACGAGAGCAAGCAGTCATTGCCGATGGCAACCCAGTATCTGTGAGAGCCAGTCATTACTTGCAAAAACTGACCCCCAGTGATGATGTGGAGGCTTTTCTCACAACTTTTGAGAGGATAGCGGAGAGAGAGGGGTGGCCCCGTGACCAATGGGCTGGCATTATCTCCCCTTTCCTTACTGGTGACCCGCAAAAAGCCTACTTTGACCTTCCAACTGAGCACATCAGCGACTATGAGCGTCTGAAGGCAGAGATCTTGGCCCGCCTGGGGGTGACCACAGCTGTCCGGGCTCAGAGGGTGCACCGCTGGAGGTACAAACCTAATCGGCCACCCAGGTCCCAGATGCACGAACTGGTACAGCTGGTGAAAAAATGGCTGCAACCAGAGAAGCTGACAGGCCCGCAAATGGTGGAACGGGTAGTGATGGACTGGTACCTGCGGTCCCTACCAGATGACCTACAGCGCTGGGTAAGCCATGGTGACCCTGCAACCGCTGACCAGCTGGTAGAGTTGGTCGAAAGATACACTGTGGTGGAAGACCTGCTCGGGCCTGCCAAGCATCGGGAACCCACACATAGGGCAACCAGGCCAGCCACAGCACCTAGGAGAGAAGCTCCGCCAGACGTTGTCACCCACAAACCGGTATCTTCTTCAGCAGAACCACGGAGGTTGGTTCCTGTCCCAAGGATGGGAGACATACAGTGCTGGCGATGTCGGTCCTGGGGGCATACCCGGGCACAATGCCCACTTCAGGAGGAGCCTATGGAGTGTGGGACTGTTCGGAGAAGCTCTTTTTATGTGCAAAGAGCATGTGCCACCCATCTTGATATAGCGACCGGACAGTTTGAATGTGAACTATGGGTGAACCACCTTCCTGCCAAGGCTCTGCTGGACTCTGGTAGCATGGTAACGCTGATACATACCAGGGTGATCGGAAGACTCGGCCCAGTAAGTAAGACTCTACGGGTAGTATGTATCCATGGGGACACCAGAGAGTACCCCCTGGTGCCAGTGACTGTTGCCTATGGTGGTACCTCTGTGACACAAGAAGTCGGAGTGGTAAGAAATTTGATACATGATGTCATAGTGGGGCGGGACTGCCCACTGTTTTTTGAACTATGGAACCAGGTACAGTGTGAACAGCCTGGACAACCAAGGGGACTGGGGACCCTCGGCCTCGAAGGAACAGAGTCTGAGGGGTCCGGGCCTGAAATCCCCACAACACAACCCCCTGATGGGGAGGTACCTGTCACTAACAATGACATTGCAGAAAATGTTAAAGTGGACGATATTGTTTCTGTTTCAGGTCGCAAGACCGAGCTGACCTCTGAGGGGGGGGAAGTCTCCCCGTTACAGGTTATGCTGGGAGAGGATGATGAGGAACTCTCCCCACCACAGTCCCAGGTTGAGGAGAGTGAAGGGGAAACCTCCTCAAGGCCAGTGCATCCAGACCTGGACGTATCCAGGGGTGCGTTTGGCACCGCTCAATTGCAGGATCTTACCTTGGTCAATGCTAGAGAGCAGGTTTCTGTTATTGATGGGATCCCACAAATACCAGGTGCAGACCAGAGGTTTCCTCATTTTGCATTGAAAGATAACTTGGTTTATCGAGTGGCTGAAAGCCGAGGGGAAACTGTCGAGCAGTTGCTGGTTCCCCAGCCTTATAGGCGGATGCTTCTCGATCTAGCCCACAATGATGCACTGGGAGGACACCTGGGGGCAGAAAAAACAGAGGCCAGGGTAACTGACCGGTTTTACTGGCCAGGGGTAAAGGCCGAGGTTAAAAGGTATTGTGCGTCCTGTCCGACTTGCCAGTTAACTGCCCCGGTGTCCCATTACAGAAACCCCCTGGTACCCTTGCCAATTATCGAGGTACCATTTGAACGAATTGCAATGGATCTCGTAGGACCCCTGGTGAAGTCAGCAAGGGGGTACCAATATATACTAGTCATCCTAGACTATGCCACTAGATATCCAGAAGCAGTCCCTTTAAGGAAAACTTCCTCTAAGGCCATTGCCAGGGAACTGTTTCAAATGTTTTCCCGAACGGGGTTCCCCAAAGAAATATTGACGGACCAGGGCACCCCTTTTATGTCCAAAGTGATGGCGGACTTGTGCAAACTGTTCCAGATTAAGCAGTTGCGGACGTCCGTCTATCACCCGCAGACTGATGGCCTAGTCGAGAGGTTCAATAAAACTTTAAAATGCATGTTAAAAAGAGTGGTCCAGAAAGATGGGAAGGATTGGGATATGTTACTCCCTGCCCTGTTGTTTGCCATCCGGGAGGTTCCACAAGCATCAACGGGTTTCTCACCGTTTGAGTTAGTGTATGGGCGAAGGCCCCGGGGGTTGCTAGATCTAGTAAAGGAGACATGGGAAAGTGAGTCTTCCCCACACAAAACTGTGGTAGAGCATATCTCCCAAATGCGAGAGAGAGTGGCTAAGGTAATGCCGTTGGTGAGGGAGCATCTGCAGAAGGCTCAAGATGCCCAAAGAAGGGTGTACAACCGGTCGGCTAAAATCAGACAATTTCAAATAGGAGACCGGGTGGCCGTCCTAATACCAACGGTGGAGAGCAAGTTCTTGGCCAAGTGGCAAGGTCCGTTTGAGATAGTGGAAAAAATGGGGGAAGTGAACTACAAGGTACACCAGCCTGGGAGAAGAAAGCCATACCAGATCTACCACATAAATTTGTTGAAACCCTGGAGAGATAGAGAACAGGTGTCTGCAGTGATAGGTGTCCAGTCAGGGGACCCTGCAGGGATTGACCTAGTGCAGGTTGCTGCTACCCTGTCTAGGCCCCAGACCCAACAGGCAAAAGAATTTCTGCAAAGAAATAGGGACATGTTTTCAGGGTTACCTGGTCTCACCAATGTCATCGAGCATGACATTGTAACCGAGCCCAATGAAAAAATCCGGTTAAAGCCGTATCGTATCCCAGAAGCTCATAGGGTGGCAGTGTCTGAGGAGGTAAAAAGAATGCTTGAGCTTGATGTCATTGAAGAGTCGCAGAGCGAGTGGTCGAGTCCAATTGTGTTGGTGCCTAAACCCAACGGCACTCTTCGCTTCTGCAATGACTTCAGAAAGCTTAATGAAATCTCCAAGTTCGATGCATATCCTATGCCCCGGATAGACGAGTTAATTGAGAGGTTGGGTCCAGCCAGGTATATCACTACGCTTGACCTCACAAAAGGGTACTGGCAGATTCCCCTAACCAAGGAGGCCAGGGAGAAAACAGCCTTCTCCACCCCGGAAGGCCACTTCCAGTACAAAAGGATGCCATTTGGTCTGCACTCTGCCCCTGCCACATTCCAACGGGCCATGGATAAAACTTTACGTCCACATCAAAGATATGCTTCCGTCTACCTGGATGACATAGTCGTCTTCAGCACTGATTGGGAGTCCCATCTTCCCCGGGTTCAGGCAGTCGTAGACTCCTTGAGAAGAGCAGGGTTCACCATCAATCCAGAGAAATGTGCAATCGGGATGGAGGAAGCCAAGTACCTAGGGTACATTGTGGGTAGAGGGCTGGTTAAACCCCAAATGAATAAGGTAGAAGCCATACAGGGCTGGCCCCGTCCCCTAACCAAAAAGCAGGTCAGAGCATTTTTGGGCATAGTTGGCTACTACCGGAGGTTTGTCCCCAACTTTGCCACCATTGCTGCACCATTGACTGACTTGACCAAAGGTAGAAAGTCAGTGATGATAAAGTGGAGCGCGAATGCCGAAGAAGCTTTTCAGAAGCTTAAGGCGGCATTATGCCAACATCCGGTGCTCGTAGCTCCCGATTTCTCCAAGGATTTTGTAGTGCAGACAGATGCTTCAAGTGAAGGATTAGGAGCGGTCCTCTCTCAAGTGGTCAATGGGGAAGAACACCCCGTGGTTTTTCTGAGTAGGAAGCTAACGACAGCAGAGAGAAACTACGCTGTGGTGGAGCGGGAGTGTCTTGCCATCAAGTGGGCTTTGGACTCCCTACGGTATTTTCTCCTAGGTAGGAGGTTTCGCCTGGTGTCAGACCATGCCCCATTGACCTGGATGAGACAGAACAAGTACACCAATGCCAGGGTGACAAGGTGGTTCCTTTCTCTCCAGGAGTTCAATTTTGTGGTAGAACACAGACCCGGGAGACAGCATCAGAATGCCGATGCCCTCTCCCGAGTCCACTGTATGCTGTCGTGTGGTGCCTCCAACACCTCCGCGTTGAGGCAGAGGGGGGGGATATGTACAGGACGCCAAGGTTGGGTCCTGGACAATCGCTATATATCTCCTGTGTTTGGGTTGTGGTCTCTTTAAGGGAAGTTGGGGAAATGTTCAGGGGGTCACCCAAGACGGGTGAGAAATTCCTGGAAATAGCTAAAATCAGGAGGACTGAATCGCAGTGCTCTCTGTGTTGAATAGAGCGATATTTGGGACCCGGAATTTGGGGGGCTCTGTAGTGATATTTGGGTGGGAAAGAGCCCCCACCCCTGACCATAAGGGATTCCAGCACATACAGGGTTAAGACCCATGAGAAGCAGTCCTTAAGAGACAGGAAGCAGCAATAGGTGAGTGTGGGGGAGGAGTAGTTTGGTGGTTGCTCCTGTCTGAAGGAGCTGCAAGTTTGCTGGAAGCTGCTGAGAGGTCTATTAAGGACTGTTTCAAACCTTGGGGTGAAGACCCATCCACAAAACCGTATGTGCCTTTTTTCTTGCTTTATTCCTTTGTGCTGAAGAAAAGCGGACTTTATTTTGTGTTTGATTTATGCACTGCTGGAAGCCTGTTTAAGTTTGCTGAAATAAAGCCTTTTTGTTTATGTTTTAAACGGTTGTGCACTCAATCCGGTGGAGCTAGAACCCCCAAACTTTACAGTGTATATTAATTGGTTTGAGCAAAAGTTAATGCGTCGGCAAACGATGGGAAAGATTTTTTTTTTAACTAGTAATGGCGGCGATCAGCGATTTTTAACGGGACTGCGACATTGTGGCGGACAAATCTGATACTAAGTGGCACTTTTTAGGGACCAGTGACATCAATACAGTGAAATTGTCACTGTATTCACTCTCCTGCACTGTGCGATAAGTCTCAACATGGTGTCAAACTCCTATCTTGACATATTACTGCATGTGGATAATGTGCTCCTCGCTGCCCTCAAAAGACTGGGGACGTCTGATATGACTGTAAGTATAGGAAACAAAGAAGGCGGGTGGGCCTAGCGCATTGGCCCACCCGCCTTCTTTGTTTCCTATACTTACAACAATACAGTGATCAGTGCAAAAAAAAAAAAATGCACTGTTACTGTATAAATGACACTGGCAGGGAAGGGGTTAATATCAGGGGTTTAGGTGTGCTCCTAGGGAGTGCTTTCTAACTGTGTGGGGGTGGTCTAAGCGGAGGAAGATAAGGATCCGTGTTTCTGCTTAGCAGAAACACAAGATCTCTATCTTCCTCTGTGACAGAACGGCGGTCTGCCTTGTTTACATAGGCAGACCGCCGTTCTGCCTCTCCTCCGAACGATCGGTGGATCGCAGCCACCATACCCACTTATTGGCTCCTGCTGTGTCCAATCACAGCAGGAGCGGGTTGCCGGCGGCGCTCGTGTGCCCCAGACCTAGAGCACAAGTTAACGTACAGGTACGTCGGTTCACGCAGGAGGGCCGCCCTGCTGCAGTAAATCTGTGTGAAGCAGTCCTCAAGTGGTTAAGATAAAAAAACCTTCTGCCTTCAGAACCACTTCAAGTCTAAACTGGGATAATTTCCTTTTACTATCTACTGTGTCATCAGAAGTGTGTTTAGCAATAGCAACAAAGGGATATTTTTTATCATTAGCATGTGGAAAGGTTATTTTACTTTGTGTGTCTATGCCCCTTCTTATTTTTTTTTACTGTTTGTGTCCCCATTTAGAAATATTTCTACACTTCCTTTTCCATTATACTAATAATACAATATTTTTATTGCTGTCTTGCTTCCTGTTGGAGAGTGTGTCTTCACGTCTCCTAGTGACAAAACATTAAGGCCCTGTTCACACCCGAGAGTTTTTCAGCTCATAAAATGCTCATCCCTGAAGTTTCAAAACGCCCAACAAGCAGGATTCCATTAATTTCAGTGGCCCCTGTTCACATATAAGTGCTTTGTCACCTGAAGCAAAATGGCTAAGGCCCTGTTCACACCTGAGCGTATTTCAGCTCGTAAAATGCTTAGCTCTGAAGTCTCAAAACGCCCAACAAGCAAAATCCCATTAATTTCAATGGCCCCTGTTCACATATGAGCATTTTGTCGCCTGAAGCAAAACACCTGAAGCTCGAAAAAGTACAGAAGCTTCTTTTTTTGGTAGATTACAAGTGTTTTTGTTAGTTTGTCAATGCCTAACCTCCAAACACCTGCAAAAAAAAAATGCCTGAAAATTGCCTGAAAAAAGCCCAAAAAAAAACCGCCTGAAAACGATATCCCCAGGTTTGAATGGAGCCTAAAGCTCAAAAAAGAACATGAGCAGATTACAGTAAAACCCCCTCCATTGCGGGGGTTACGTTCCGGACCCAGCCGCGAAAAGTGAAAATCCGCGAAATAGAAAAACCCTATTAAAATGCATTGTAGGCATGTTTTTTTTTACTGTCACTGTACGTGTAAAAGCATTTTCAGGTCTTTAAACACACTTTTAAAACAATAGAAACTCGTTTAAACACATAAAAGATACTGAGAGACATAGCAAGAGCTATGGAAAACACAAAAATATTTAATCTTTAATGATTTATATAGTAAAATAACATTACAAAAAAAAACGCAATATACCGGGACCGCAAAAACTGAACCGCGATGGAGCGGGGGTTTACTGTACAAGCATTTTTGTTAGATGTCAATGCCTGCCTCCAAACACCTGCAAAAAAAACACCCGAAAAAACGCTTGAAAAACGGCCGAAATGATACGCTCAGGTGTGAATGGAGCTTTAGAAAAAGGAGATGTCACTAATGGTGACACAGACAGCAATAAAAGATTGACAGACATTCTTTAACCTTTTTATGGTCAGAGGTCTTTGGTGCATGGATGCCTAGACAGAATTTATCAGCGTTATCATGTTTTGGTTAATTTGGCAATAACTCTGTGACTGATTCGCATAACTAAATAATTTTACATTGTTTTTTATTGCTGACATATAATTTTTTTTTTTTTTCAATATTTTAATAAATACTCTGCTCTCGTATATCTATTTTCAGAATGTCTGGCATCATGTCGTACTGTATACAATTCTCTTAAAGTGGAGGTAAAGTCCAGTTTTTAACTTGTACTTACAGGTAAGCCTATAATAAGACCTAACTGTAGGTAAAGTGAATATCTCCTAAACAGTGCTTAGGAGACATTCACATGGGATGCATCCAGTGACCTCACCGGCGCATACCTTCAGAGATCTGGGTCGGGGCTCCCGCGCGTCACATTATTGCTGCCCCGGCCATTCATAAAGCTGGAGCCCATGAATTCATAAGGAAGACCGGGTGAAGATGGAAGCGTCGTGCAGCTATGATGGCAATGCACTGGAGGGCTCCGGGGGAAGGAAAGTCGGTCATAATGTGCTAGTATGTGGTGCAAAGAACTTTAACCTGCAGGGGCTGGATTTTTTCTATTTTTGTGGCGGTTTACTACTGCTTTGAGCATACAATTATTTGTGATAGTAAAGTTGAGATGCACTGAAATGTGCTCATCACGTGCTCACCAGACAAAATCTGACCGCTGCCTGCACGCTATAAACAGAGAGTTTAGGGTGTGGGCAGTGTGAACGAGGCTTTATACCTTGTTCCCCCTTATACCCCTTTTTTTACAGAGTGGTGCAGTTCAGCTTTAAAGGAAACAGGCTATGAAAGAAAAATGTAGGCTGTCATAGCCAACTTTTCCTTCTAAAAATGCTACTTACTTTGTTGTCATACTGATCCTTTGGTTTGATTAATCTCTCTTATCTGACCCTTTATTGTCATACTGATCCTTTGGTTTGAAAAAACTCTCTTATCTGACCCTTCATACTGATCCTTTGGTTTGATTAATCTCTCTCATCTGATCCTTTGTTGTCATACTGATCCTTTGGTTTGAAAAATGTCTCTTATCTGACCCTTCATACTGATCCTTTGGTTTGATCTCTCATCTGATCCTTTGTTGTCATACTGATCCTTTGGTTTGATTAATCTCTCATCTGATCCTTTGTTGTCATACTGATCCTTTGGTTTGATTATTCTCTCTTATCTGACCCTTTGTTGTCATACTGATCCTTTGGTTTGATTAATCTCTCTTATCTGACCCCTTGTTGTCATACTGATCCTTTGGCTTGATTATTCTCTCTTATCTGACCCTTTGTTGTCATACTGATCCACTGGCTTGATTTATCTATCTTATTTGATCCTTTGTTGTCATACTGATCCTTTGGTTTGAAAAATCTCTCTTATCTAATCCTTTGTTATCATACTGATCTGTTGGTTTGATTAATCACTCTTATCTGATCCTTTGTTGTCATCCTGATCCTTTGGTTTGATTAATCTCTCATATCTGATCCTTTGTTGTCATACTGATCCTTTGGTTTGATTAATCTCTCATATCTGATCCTTTGTTGTCATACTGATCCTTTGGTTTGATTAATCTCTCTTATCTGACCCTTTATTGTCATACTGATCCTTTGGTTTGATTAATCTCTCTTATCTGACCCTTTATTGTCATACTGATCCTTTGGTTTGATTAATCTCTCATATCTGATCCTTTGTTGTCATACTGATCCTTTGGTTTGATTAATCTCTCTTATCTGATCCTTTGTTTGATTAATCTCTCTTATCTGACCCTTTATTGTCATACATATTGTCATACTGATCCTTTGATTTGATTAATCTCTCATATCTGATCCTTTGTTGTCACACTGATCCCTTGGTTTGATTAATCTCTCTTATCTGACCCTTTATTGTCATACTGATCCTTTGGTTTGATTAATCTCTCTTATCTGATCTTTTGTTGTCACACTGATCCTTTGGTTTGATTAATCTCTCTTATCTGACCCTTTATTGTCATACATATTGTCATACTGATCCTTTGGTTTGATTAATCTCTTATCTGATCCTTTGTTGTCATACTGAACCTTTGGTTTGATTAATCTCTCTTATCTGACCCTTTATTGTCATACATATTGTCATACTGATCCTTTGATTTGATTAATATCTCTTATGTGATCCAGAACAAATGTACAGATGAAATGCATTGACGGAAATTTAACCAGAGAACACCAGGCAGCTAGTATTTCCAGTCATTAATGGCAACCTTTGCTTTTCTTTTATACCAGGTTCCCTTTATGAGTCTGTGCGGGCACCTCTGCTGTAGTACTGACATAAAACCTCAAGTAGTGTGCAGGAGATGATGACTTTTTTTTTTTAAAAAGAAGTATTACCAATAATCACAGAGCACGGACTACAAAATCAATATACCAATAACTCATTTTTTTTTCTGTTTCAATATAAAAGGTATTCTATATGTACAGTATATCAGCGGGTGTTCATGTATCCTTTGAAGCAAATGTAACAATATACCATCATATGTTAAACCAAACTCAATTACAATTAAAGCACAGTGTGAGTGCTCAGTGACTTTTAATGGCTTATTCAAATTCTCTAAAAAATACATACCAATATTTACATTTGTCTGGATAGCAGCAACTGTTCCTGCAGACTTAAAATAAGCCTAGCCTCAGAGAAATACAGTGAATGCTTTTCCTGACGCTCTCGTTCTGAAAATTCTAGTTGCCTGGCTATTATGCTGCCGTTCTGGCTTTATTGTTTTTGAGTCACTGTCCTGAATCAAATTTACAGATGAGGAAAGTCAAGCTAGGTCAGTAAGTCCTTATGTCTATTTGTTCTGCTATGGTGGGGCCAGCTCAGAAACTAAAGCCCCGTACACACGTACCGATCGTCGGCCGACCGATCGGCCGTCTTTTGTCCAGGGCTGTCGTGTCTGTTGAAAACTGCAAAAGACTGCACACGAATTTTGTCGGCCAACAACAGCCGACTGCAGAAGTGATGTCATGTGATGGTTAACTTTCCGTGTGTTTTTTCTTTTCTGAGCATGCCCAGTCTTGCTAATCTGCTGTCTGTCGGCTGAATTCTGAACTGACTGGCGAACAATCGGCCGTTCTGGTGTCGGCATACAAAAATTTTAATGCCTGCACAACAGATTCTGTTCGGCCGAAAATGCGCTGTCGGCTGTCGGAAGCATCATACAAACAAGCCTACAATCGGCCGATCGGTAGTCGGCCGAATCTTTACGGCCGACAATCGGTACGTGTGTACGGGCCTTTAGGGTGAATACACATCACAATGCAGAGTGATTCACTACTCCACATTGCCAGCTGTGCTAGGGGGCAGTGTGGTGAGCGATTCAGCGCATCACACAGCTCTTTTTTCTTTTTTTGTAGAAGTTTTATTTGAAGTGTTTAAAATGTACACTTCATTCACTGCAATGCTGGGCAGCGGGATGCGCTGAGCTGCCCAAAATTGCAGTGCAATTCAGCCCGGCGCACTGCAATAAAATGCAGCAGGTCTGCATTTTACTGCAGCATGCTGTGGCTCAGCACGAGGCTGAACTGAAGTGTGAACGGGATACAGAGGAAATTGTTTCCTGTGCTTCCCTGCGGTGACAGATGTTTTATCATGTGGCAAAACATCTGTCACCGCACCGTGAATTGGCCGTTAGTGGTTAGCACTTATACCTTGTAGCAATAGGGTCCTTGACTCAAATCTTGTCCAGGACACTATCTGCATGGAGTATGCATGCTCCCGATCATGTAAGTTTCCTTTGGCTACTTCAGTTACTTGCCACACCCCAAAGACATGCTGTTTAGTGAATTGGCCTTTGT
The DNA here is from genome assembly GCF_965119305.1 of Pelophylax lessonae. NCBI lineage: Eukaryota > Metazoa > Chordata > Amphibia > Anura > Ranidae > Pelophylax > Pelophylax lessonae. Next base: position 465,208,995 of record NC_138771.1, on the reverse strand, counting down.
CTAAATTGGCTCCTAGTAAGTGTGTACAGATTTGTTTTGCACATGTGTTATCACATTCAGCACGCCAGTCCTAATGCCTCGTACACACGCAACGATTGTTGGCCGACCGATCGGCCGTCTTTTGTCCAGTGTTGTTGTGTTGGTTTAAATGTGCTCTAGACTGCACACGAATTTTGTCGGCCAACAACAACCAACTGCAGAAGTGATGTCATGTTCTGGTTTTACTTTTCGTGTGTTTTTTCTTCTCTGAGCATGCCCAGTCTTGCTCATCACATTTTTGTCTACCGAAATCTGTACTGACTGAAGAACAATCGGCCGTTCTGGTGACGGCCAACAAAAATTTTATAGCATGCACACCAGATTTTGTTCGGCCGAAAAGTCGCAGTCGCTTGTCGGAAGCATCATACTAATAAGCCGAAAATCGGCCGATCGGACGTTGGCCGAAAATTCACGGCCAACAATCGGTGCGTGTGTACGAGGCTTTAGCCTAAGCAAGAGGAGAGGTATGAGGAAATACTTGGTGACCTACCTTGTAAAAAAAAAAAAAAGAAATCTATAAAGGCTTTCAACGATATCAGACATGGAGCCAGAGAGCTTGCCCATAGAATAGTCAAGAGTTGCATACAACTGAATATACACAGTACTTTGACAGTGCTGGCCCCTGCCACTGTGGAAAAAGATGTAAAAGACACAGAGGGTTCTCTCGAACACAAATTGAGAGGCTCCAGAATGGCTGTTCTAAGTGGAGAAAATTGATCTTTCAGTTCTCTCCGGGTTTTGAAATTCCTGGGATTAGTAGTCTGGAGTTTGTAGGCTTCAAAAAGACTTGGGAGGTATAAAGCCTCTGATCCTTTGTCCTGGTCTTACCAAAGGCTCCACAACCTTTATAGGCAAGGGGCCGTCACTAGTTCAGGGCTCCATCCAGGATACAGGAGGTTCCCTATACAGGCAAGGCAGTAGGCTACTGCAAAAGGAAGCTGCAAGAATGCGGAGAATGCAGAGAGAGTCGAGAGAGAGAGAGAGAGAGAGAGAGAGAGAGAGAGAGAAGAAGAGATGAGAGTGAAGTTCTGAGGTTGCATTTCTGTGTGGTGCTCTGTGGGAACAGACCACAGGCCTAGGCTTGAGGCCTGAACAGCAGCACTGCAAGAGAGCCAGGAGGCCTAATGTCATTTTTCTTTGTGTGTTTGAAAGGATGGTTGCCTGCGAGGGCAACTGTTCGTGTTCTTGAACTTTTACTTTCTTTTTAAATTAAGTTGGCCCTAAAACAGGACTACATGGCTGGAGTTAACTCATTGGGAAGCTCTAAACCTTGAGCGAACCCCCACATATCACAAATACATATATACAGCATGAATAGTGACTAAAAGCACTGAAGCAAGAGGTTCAAAAATGACAGCCAGTCAACTAACATTTTGAAAATACATTGTAGGATGTCATATAAATGACTCATTAAGGGAAGATGCAAAAACATCAATAGTGCCTGAAGAGCGGTGGTGCCACTGCTGGCTACACATTGTCGATATTTACATGTCAACCCTGAGCTGCGGTGACAGCCAAATGGGTCCATTTACGCTATATGCATGTAAATGCCAGCACAAACTTTACATGTATACAGCCTACAGACAACTTTTTATGTAGGCTTTTGCGGTCAGCAAGATCATGTTTATACCAATATGGTCATGTGAATGAAGTCTTATGGGCAGCAGAATTAGACCCAGTCCATGCAGTAATCAGCACCATACCTGGCCAGACAATCCCTCTCCCCTCTTCTACAATACCAGTCTTTGTACTGCAGTGAGATGAAACAGAGTGTTTCTTTTAGACGAAAAAGTAACCCCTGAATTTTTAGGTAAAAATTTGTCACAAATGATAAAATGTTGGGGAAAAGAACTATAAAGAAAAAGATACAGCTTCAATTATGCTTTAATGCCCCACAGCAGAATAAACTAACCTTACCTTCCCCTGATGCTCAGCTGAGCAGCTGGAAGTACAGAAAAAAGTTGAAGGAACATGTGACATGTTCCATATGACAGAACTAGTGCCTAGTGATCACCCAGGACTGTCAAAATAAGAGGGTAAATCAGTAAAGTTAAGGTGAGTATGCTGCTGGGGAAGAAGGGCTGAAAGTGAACCTGTTGCTTCGCCCTGCAAAAACTTCAACATGCAGAACTGTACAGCCAGTGGAATGAAACATACAGTATCTCACAAAAGTGAGTACACCCCTCACATTTTTGTAAATATGTTATTCTATCTTTTCTTGTGACAACACTGAAGAAATGACACCTTGCTACAATGTAAAGTAGTGAGTATACAGTGTCAGCGTTTATAACAGCGTAAATTTGCTGTCCCCTCAAAATAATTCAACAAACAGCCATTAATGTCTAAGCCACTTGCAACAAAAGTGAGTACACCCCTAAGTGGAAATGTCCAAATGGGCCCAGAGTGTCAATATTTTGTGTGGCCACCATTATTTTCCAGCACTGCCTTAACCCTTTGGGCATGGAGATCATCAGAGCTTCACAGGTTGCCACTGGAGTCCTCTTCTACTCCTCCATGACAACATCACGGAGCTGGTGGATGTTAGAGACCTTGCGCTCCTCCACCTCAGGTTTGAGGATGCCTCACAGATACTCAATAGGGTTTAGGTCTAGAGACATGCTTGGCCAGTCCATCACCTTTACCCTCAGCTTCTTTAGCAAGGCAGTGGTCGTCTTGGAGGTGTGTTTGGGGTCGTTATCATGTTGGAATACTGCCCTGCGGCCCAGTGTCCGAAGAGAGGGGATCATGCTCTGCTTCAGTACGTAACAGTACATGTTGGCATTCATGGTTCCCTCAGTGAACTGTAGCTCACCAGTGCCGGCAGAACTCATGCAGCCCTGGACCATGACAATCCCACCACCATGCTTGACTGTAGCAAAGATACACTTTTCTTTGTATTCCTCACCTGGTTGCCGCCACACACGCTTGGCACCATCTGAACCAAATAAGTTAATCTTGGTCCCGTCAGACCACAGGACATGGTTCCAGTAATCCATGTCCTTAGTCTGCTTGTCTTCAGCAAACTGGTTTTCTTGTGCATCATCTTTAGAAGAGGCTTCCTTCTGAAATGACAGCCATGCAGACCAATTTGATGCAGTGTGCGGCATATGGTCTAAGCACTGACAGGCTGACCCCCCACCCCTTCAACCTCTGCAGCAATGCTGGCAGCAGTACAAAGACAACCTCTGGATATGATGCTGAGCACGTGCACTCAACTTCTTTGGTCAACCATGGTGAGGCCTGTTCTGAGTGTATTCTGTACTGTTAAACCACTGTATGGTCTTGGCCACAGTGCTGCAGCTCAATTTCAAGGTCTTGGCAATCGTCTTATAGCCTAGGCCAGTGATGGCGAACCTTGGCACCCCAGATGTTTTGGAACTACATTTCCCATGATGCTCAACTACACTGCAGAGAGCATGAGCATCATGGTAAATGTAGTTCCAAAACATCTGGGGTGCCAAGGTTGGCCATCACTGGCCTAGGCCATCTTCATGTAGAGCAACAATTCTTTTTTAGATCCTCAGAGATTTCTTTGCCATGAGGTACCATGTTGAACTTCCAGTGACCAGTATGAGAGAGTGAGAGCGATAACACCAAATTTACCACACCTGCTCCCCATTCACACCTGAGACTTTGTAACACTAACGAGTCACATGACACCGGGGAGGGAAAATGGCTAGTTTGGCCCAATTTGGACATGTTCACTTATGTGAACAGGGGTGTACTTACTTTAGCTGCCAGCGGTTTAGACATTAATAGCTGTGTGTTGAGTTATTTTGAAGGGACAGAAAATTGACACTGTTATACAAGCTGTACACTCACTACTTTACATTGTAGCAAAGTGTCATTTCTTCAGTGTTGTTACATGGAAAGATATAATAAAATATTTACAAAAATGTGAGGGGTGTACTCACTTTTGTGAGACACTGTAAATATGTGATGTGTCCTTATTTTCTGTAGCTTAGCAATGCTCAAACTAAATATGACCCCATACATCAGAACACTCTGCTACTATGACATTTAAAACCATGAGTCACATAAGGGAGCAGATTACATTGCAAGGGCAGGATCCTGAATACCAAGCTGTAAATAGTATATGTAATTGTACAATTCTAAAAAAAAATACTGTACATTTCTCTTTTTCTTTAAAAAGGAAAGAATGCCCTTTGTAAACTTTTAACATTTTAGGAAAATGTTATTTCAGACTTTAACCAGACCTTCAGATTTAGGACAGAATGACATTTTTTTAGGTTCACATATTTTACAGGTTTATGGGCCTGCCCCAAAGAAAGGTCTGCACATCTCTGAAACGATAAGCAACAGCAGATCACTCAGATGTCAATGTGCCCCATAGAATAAAAAGGGAATCTTACTGTTGAGCGTTGTCGCTCTTCATGCATAACAAATCGCATAATCTCAACCAGTCAGTAAAGGGATCAGTATCCCTTTAAATTAGCTTTTCTCAACCTTTTTTCACTGAAGGAACATTTTTTAAAAAATCATCCAGTTGTGGATTTCTAGTAGAATATGAATATTTTATGCACAGTTTTCTTTATGGGAAAAAAAGTAATTTCTGTTTTCTCCTAATACACATAATTCCACTGTCAAGTGTTAGAAAATGTGTTATCTATGCTGGATTCTGAAAAGCCCTGTCCAATAACGTTCTTACTCTGGTTTTAGTATGTTTTATGAAACGCCATAAAGTTCGGGTCTCCCTAGTGAGTATGTGCTGCTAAACCTTAGGAGGGAAGCATGAACTTCATGGCTAAGCCATAGCTTAGGTCAGGGAGAGCAACTTTACTGGTCTCAGAGTCATTATTTGAAATCAGGCTCCCGTAACAATGTGACACTAATTTCATAGAGGCACACAGGAGTGTTTCTCTTTTTATGACAACAAGCGCTCCTTGACCACTCTTTTGCAGAGGGTCATGGCTTTTGTATGGATTTGTATTCATAACACCAGGGCTTTTTTTCAGTGGGAACGCGGGGGAACGCAGTTCCGGCACCTCCAGCACTGAATGTATGACATTGCAAGGGGTTCTCAGGTGTGCTGGAGGGTCTACTGATGCTGGCTGCTGGGGGATCTATTTTTGCATGCCAATCTATTGTTGCTGGTGGAGGATCTTTTGTAACTGGGGGTAAATTGTGACTGGAGGAGGATCTACTGTTTAGGGAGGGATCTACTGTTGCTGGCTGCTGGAGAGTCCATTGTTGCTAGCTGTGAGATCTGTTGTTGCTGCTGGGGGTCTGATGTTGCTGGGGGGGGGGGTCTATTGCTGCTGGCTGTGGGGGATCTATTTTATTGCTTTTCTTGTTATCATCACCAAAGTCCATACTACAAAATGATACTTGGCCCTATATTCTCCAAAAGGGTCTGTACTGGGAGCTGGGTAGGGGGGTGAAACCAAGGGTCAGTGCTCGGAGCTGGGTAGGGGGGGTGAAACCAAGGGTCAGTGCTCGGAGGTGGGTGGGGGGTGAAACCAAGGGTCAGTGCTCAGAGCTGGGTAGGGGGGTGAAACCAAGGGTCAGTGCTCGGAGGTGGGTAGGGGGGGTGAAACCAAGGGTCAGTGCTCGGAGGTGGGTAGGGGGGGTGAAACCAAGGGTCAGTGCTCAGAGCTGGGTAGGGGGGGGTGAAACCAAGGGTCAGTGCTCGGAGCTGGGTAGGGGGGGTGAAACCAAGGGTCAGTGCTCGGAGCTGGGTAGGGGGGGTGAAACCAAGGGTCAGTGCTCGGAGGTGGGTAGGGGGCGAAGTGACTTAGAACGGGGGAGTTCCTGCACCTATCCTCTGAGAAAAAAACCCCTGCATAACACCAACTCAAACAAGCGTAAGGACTTTATTGGACAGAGCCTTTCAGAATCCAGCACAGATAACAATTTTAGGATCTCCTATTCATTTGGAACCCTGCGAGGAAGTTGAAGACAACAAAAAAAAAAAAGTTGAGGGAATATTTTTGTGGGGTTAGGCCAGAAAGGAGTTCCTAGAATTCCTCTGTAAAGGTGAAATCTATCCAATAGAGCCATGTGGCTTCGGTATAATATATTCATTACAACAAAGTTGGAGAAGAGGAGAACTGAAATAAAGGAGTGGGCAGCATTGACCAGATACAGTATATTATAACCAATTTTTATAGGCCTAGGGGGGGAATGTGTTGTGGTGAAGAAAGAAATACCCATGGTATGGATTTGTGTCCAGAAAAATAGTAGAACTGGACAAGAACAAAACCACATCTTCAGGCCAAAGAACAGCAGGGTAGATGGAGTTTAAAAGTGTTGGGGTGTGATATCAGCGGGTAATGGTTTAGTACCTGGATATCTGATATCTATTACAGATGGATGCAGTGGAAGAGAAAAGTATTTGGAGGTCTCTTTTCTATTGGTCTGGGAAGTGTAGTGGGGTTAGAGATGTCCTCATAAGAAGCAGTTTGTAGGCATAGGAAAGAGTTGAACTGGTCCAGAGGATTGGCAGTCACATTTAAATGATATCATTAGGCTTTAGAAAAGATGAGCATTAGGTAAGTACTGGAGGTAATGGGATAATTGGAAAATCTGAAGAGGGCCCGATGGGGAGATGTCAAGGTCAAGGAGCACTTCAGCAGCTGACAACCAAACCAAGTTTCTGATAAATTAAGGACCATGAAGCCTGTGCTTTAAGGACAGAAGGTTAATTCCCCAATTTTGAAGGCCTGGGAGAACTTAGGGTTTTCCAGGATAGGAAAGAAGGGAGATGGAGAGGGACCATAGGTGTTGATCGTGTGGTTATGTGTCATGAGTTTTTAATGTTGACCAATAAAAACTTGGCATGTTACCAGAGGCTGAAAACACATGAAAATATAGGCAAAATGCATCATGACTACTCTGGACATCAAAACAGGCGAAAGCAGACTAAAAAAAACGGGCCTGAGCAATTCAAAAATGCATTGCACAGGCTCTTTCTATTCTCTTTCTATCTAACATTGCCTTTGATGATACACAGGTTTTACTGTCTTTGTCAAATGCATTAGAGCACAAATGTGTGAACGGGGTTCTAGTGGGGTTTTAACCCCTTCTTCCAGGCCAGCCCTGACGTTCCTTTACGTAAGAATTTACGACGCCCGGGGGGGGGGGGCAAACCTCCTAATTAAGTGACTACTGTGACTGACTGTCACTGTGGTCACATGATCGGGTGTCGGTCACTGGCTATGGCTATAGACTTAGGCCTCGTACACACGCAACAATTGTTGGCCGACCAATCGGCCGTCTTTTGTCCAGTGTTGTTGTGTTGGTTGGAAGGTGCTCTAGACTGCACACTAATTTTCTCGGCCAACAACATCCAACTTCAGAAGTGATGTCATGTGCTGGTTTACTTTCCATGTGTTTTTTCTTCTCTGAGCATGCCCAGTCTTGCTCATCTGATTTTTGTCTGCCGAAATCTGTACTGACTGACGGAAAATCGGCCGTTCTGTAGACGGCCAATAAAAATTTGATAGCATGCACACCAGATTTTGTTCGGCCGAAAAGTCGCAGTCGGTTGTCGGAAGCATCATACTAACAAGCCGAAAATCGGCCGATCGGACGTTGGCCAAAAATTCACGGCCAACAATCGTTGCGTGTGTACGAGGCATAAGAGCTGTCAATGACAGCATGGCCATTGTGTTAGGAGCAGACAGTGAGTGCAAACTCCAAACAGTAACCTCAGCCGTCCATTAACGCATATGTGTGGCATGTGAGGCCACCCTCTTTGCCGCTGCACAAGTGCGTTACGTGGGAGGCAAGAGAATAATGAACAAATGCTCGTATAAATTGATATATTTTTTTATCTGCCTGAAACTCAGCTTTAATTGTGAAACCTTCTTCCAAGGTCAAATTAAACTTTAATCCATACTATTGTTTATGATATGTTTATTCTTTGCATTCCTTTCCCCAATCTCTTACTAAACACGCCGTAGTTTTGTGCAACTTAATAATGCAGAATACAAAACAGAATTGACTGTTGCCTTCTGTCAGCCAGACAACGGAATAAATAAAAGAACGTATTGTATTAATAAATAAACTGGATGAGGACCAGTAAACTGGAACAATACAAACACAACTTATTTGGAAGCTGTCAAAAAAGAAAGCCACGCTGTAAAAATGTGTTTATTACAGAAGTGAAGAAAAAGCCTTTATTTGCTGCATTGTCTACGGTTCTGGTTAACAGGCGCTAATCAACTCTCATTTAAATAGACAGGTCTCAGCCAGGTACAAAACTGTTCACGAAGTATAATAAATTCATATCGCTCCACTACATCTCATCCACAAAAACATATATTCAGAATGACAGGGTCAATATTTAACTTGAGATAATCAAATGGTTCGATGAAGATATTTGGAAAAAATACATATAAATTGTTTGTGTGTTAGTCTAGGGATCAGTGTAGGGAATAAATCAACTTCGATCCAGATGGCTAGAAAAGTATCTCTTTCTAAGCGACTATTAAATTTAGCATCTGTATCTGAATATCTATTCAATTTAATGTAAAAGGAATCAATTCAATGCTATATGAGCAGCTTCACTTGAACTGAACATATTTTCATATGATCTATGTGAGTAAACAGGCAAAGCAGGCTACCAATTCTTTAAAGGGCAAACGCACACAAGTGACATTTTCATACTGGTTTGCTTAAGAAAGCTTTCAGTGACATTCATAGAGAAATAAAGATTCCTAGGAGATTGGAGAGGATATGTAAGGCCAAAGTGGCATAGCAAGAGGTAATATTTACCGACACACAGCTGACTGGTTATCAGGAAAAACACAAGACTAATCTTGAAGGACTAAAGTGACATTCATTACGTTAAAATGTTACTAAACCCACAACAGTAAAACCAGTCTGTATATGCAGTAAAGCATTTTTGTTATACACACTGTGGAACCTAAGGGGTTAATCATTTGCATTGTATATAAAGGCTGTTTTCTGATCCTTCTCTGCTTTCACCATCTCCAAAAAATAACCTGATATTTACAGAGCCAGGGGACGGGCTGCACATGCTCAGTTTGGTGTGTTTTGCTAGAGAGTTTTTTTTTTTCTCAGGAGAGTGCATGTGATCAGCACAGGGCCAATCAGCACTGTTCAGACATGTCCAGACACCGAAACACAAGAATGAAAACTCCTCCTACAAGCTTTACTAGGAACTGATAGAATAAAACAAGAAAGTGCCGCGCAAAACAACTGAGGAAAATAAATAAATGAAGATAATGTGTGCAATAATTACAAAGTATATTGTTTTATTCTGCTTTAGGGTCCTTTCACACGGCCGCTCCGTGTGAAAGGTCCGCTGCGGGACTTTTTTTTTTTTTTTCCACGGAGCGGATGACATTTCTGTCATCCGCTCCGTGTGCCCGCATATCATCCCATCCGTTTGCGGATGATATGCGGACATAATGTAAGTATATGGCACTGCGGACATCCGATTTTCCTTCCTTTCCGTTTTTTACACGGAAGGAAAAATGGGGTTCTGTTCCATTCGTAAAAACGGAACAGAACTGAAAGGAGGAAAATCGGGTGTCAGCGGATGGTATTCCGCTGACACCCGCAGTGCCATTCACTTACATTATGTCCGCAAATCATCCGCAAACGGATGGGATGATTTGTGGACACACGGAGCGGCCGTGTGAAAGGACCCTTACACTTATGAGAGAGTGCTGGCCCGCCGCATTACTTAGAATTATACTACCCATTTTTGCTCGCAGGATTAACACTGTAGGAACTGATAGAAGTCACAAGGCTGCTATATACTGCTGATAAAAAGGTATTTATCCATTTATATTTACTAAAATAATTGCATTTCCATGGTTTGTGTACTGTAGGAGACCAGATTTAGAGAATGCAGGTTCTGGGTTTAGTAACACTTTAAGTAATAATAAAGAGCTTGAATCTCTCACCCGAAACGTTAAATTTGTATTACTGAAATATTTTTTCTTTGAAAATCCTTAGGTTATCCCTATAGCTGTCAATTTTAGGCGCTTCATAACAGCCAACAGGGGGAGTCACACATCAACTTCCTAAATTCCCAAGCCTTACCCATGCCTCTTCAGCTCAGCCTCCCCCCCGTTCCTTAGCCCCCCCCCATAAATCCCCCTCTTCTCATTATCTCCTGACCTCTTGACCCCCTTCCCTTTTTCTGTACCCTTCTGCTGTATTCAAAATATTAAAGAATGTCTTTAAAAAATGTAAAAAGTGCATAAAATAAAGAAGGATCCGCTACAAAAACTATGCCTGCCTCTCTTGGAGCCTGAGCCGCCAATTTGCTGTAATGAAGAGAAACCACCCATTCACACCGTGGTGTCTTGGTGCATCCCGTATACGCACACAGGTTTAACCTATTACATTAAGGAAGTCTTTAGCAATAGTTGCTTTAAAGTAGTTGTAAAGGTAGAAGATTTTTTACCTTAAAATGTATTATCAGCAATAAAGTGGTTGTAACACTAAGAAAAAAAAAAGAGATCAGTGCTTGTGTTGTCTAATCTGTCCCTGTCTAAGCTGTAAAAAAAGAAAAAAAAAAAACCTGGTTGATCCTGCCTTTTCCTGTATCTCCCTCTGTGTGCTGGCCACGGTAATCATGGCTGCTGATCCATGATACCGTGGTCAGTTTATGTGCCCCTATCATCCCCGTGCTCTCCTCTCTCCCCCTCCCTCCCTGCCTGTCAGCTCCTGTGTGTGTGAGCTGTCTCCGCCCCCCCCCCCCCTTCTGACGCTATTAGTAGCTGGCAGCAAAGGTAAAGAAATATTACTGCCAGCCCCTCTGTTCTATCAATCTATCCTACATAATGTAAATGTTTGTATAAAACAATGCCTGTAAATACTTTATCTCATATCTTTTATGGCTGGTCACATGACCTCCGGACGCTCTCCTCCCCCATCTAAGGGCTACAGCGGGAGTGGCCATCAAAACGGTCACATGACCTCCCCCAGAGGGGGATCTCGGCCCCTCCCGCTGTAGCCCTTAGATTAGAGGAGGAGATCTGCCAGAGGTCACGTGACCAGCCATAAAAGATCTGAGATGAGGTATTTACAGGCATCGTTTTATAAAAACATTTATACAGTGTAGGATGGATTAATAGAACAGAGGGGCTGGCAGATATTTTTCTTTACCTTTACAACCACTTTAAGGTAAAAAACATTTTGTGTGCAGCTCCCCTATAGGCCCCCCTTATACTTACCTGAGCTCAGTCTTGATCCAGTGCTGTGCCTCAGAGAAGCGGCTCTGTCCCTCCTCACAGGGCAGATTGTAGGGCAGCGAGAGCCATTTGTTGTAAAGTTACGTCTTAGGGAACAGGATGTGGTGCCTGCATTCCTTTTCTCTTTTAGGCTTTTTTCTCTCTGTTTTCACCTGGTGATCTGGCCAGAAACAAACCTCCTGTATTAGAGTGCATACGCTCTGCATGAAGGAGTGCAGAGACACCTTTGGGCAGCAGCATTATCAGTCTGGGGGAAGGGAAGTGTGAGATGCGCTAGCAAATTTAGATACACTAAGGCCCCATTCACACCTAGGCGATTTGAATTGTGGGCCCCGATTCTACCCGGGATTTCAAATCGTAGCAAAACGCAGGACACGTCTGCAATACCATTACTTCTGTATGGCACCCCAAACAAGGTGCGATTTTGCAGAGATTGCTGCGGCAAAATCATGCTGCAATCGCAGCAAATCACAACCTGTGGCGCTGTCGCCCAAAAGAAGCTCCTTACCCTTTTTGAGTGACAAGCTTCCCGCATTGCGATTTTGTCGTCATTGGAGTGCCCTTAAAAAGCAATGGTATCGCAAACGTGTCCCACATTTTGCCGCGATTTTGAACCGCGGCATTTCCGCCCGCGATTCAAATTGCCTAGGTATGAATGCCAATCTCCAGCTCACAATTTTTAAGCCATTACAGCACCAGTTTTGTTCCTTTTGCAATAAAGTTTTTACATAAATAAAGAAAAGCAAATATTTTTAAGCGCCCTTGTCAGTGGTAAATGGTTTGTCTCAACCCTTCAACTGCCACATCTGCAGGGCAGCTCGTTCAATTGAAAAACAACAAACTTACTGGCTAGATCACCTAGTGAAAAATACACAAACAAAGCCTAAAGAAGAAAACAAATGAAGCCACCACATCTAAGAATTGGTAAGCTGCAATATAATAAATGTGTGCTTTTGGGTTTAATAATGCTTTAAAGCTCATCTCCAGCTTTAGTTTCAGTTTTAATAGCTCATTCGGGCCAAGCTAGCTGAAATTAACTATTTACCTCACTAACATCACTGGATGTGCTGTATAAACTGTGTATAGCTGTGGCTACATACGACATACAACATTGTGTTTTGGGGACGAGACGAGACCTTAAAGTGATAGTAAACTCTTACAAGAGAAAATGCACTGACAGGCAGGTCTAGTGGTCACAAATGCCTCCCCTACTCGTCGCGCCGCAGTTATGTGACGCTTGTGCGCATGAGAGTGACGTCACCTTCGGCACAGCCATTTAAGCGTCTGCAGCCCGGGAAACCCCGTAGGAAGATCGGGCGAAGATGGAAGCTGCCGTAGACCAAGGAGAGCCTTGTAAGCGCAGCGCTGGAGGGCTCTGTCTGCAGGTAAGTCTGTCATAATATACTATTATGCAGTACATAACTAGTACAATATGACCTAAGCCTGCACGGGGACCATTTAAAAACAAACAAGACTTTACTACCGCTTTCATGTCTTACACACAGAACAAAATAGCATTTGTCTAAGCGGGCGCTCAGTCATTTATAGAAAGCTTTATATTCCATCAATTAGCACAAAGCTTCCTCATTAGCCTGCCTCTCTGACTCAGCCAATTAGAGGAAGCTGTGTATTCATTGATAGAATACAAAGCTTTCTATGAATGGCTGAGGGCCGCTCAGAACAACATTATTTTGTTCCATGTGTGAGACAGTAAGGTTTTTTCTCACACCCAGAACACCGTGCGGTATGCTGTATGTAGCCTCAGCTACACACAGTTTATACAGCACATCCAGCACCCACACATATTAGTAAGAGAAATAGTTTATTTGGGCCAGCTTGGCCCGTATTATCTATAAAATGTTATTGTAAAGTCTCCTTTTTATTATAACAAACATGTTATACTAAAGCCCCGTACACACACGCAGATCGTCGTCATACAAACGTCGGCGGACGAAAGATCTGCCGATTGTACGCGTGTTAGTATGGTGCCTCCGACAGCTGTCTGCACACAATCTGCGGACAAGAGTCTTTCTTGCAAACATGAAAATTTTTGTCTGCGGACACCAGAACGGACAATTGTTCGCCTGTCAGTACAGAAATCAGCCGACAGACCGCAGATTTGCAAGACTGGGCATGCTCAGAAAATAAAAAACACAGGGAAAGTTAACCATTACATGACATCACTTCTGCAGTCAGCTGAAGTCTGCGGACAAAATTCTTGTGCTGTCCTTGTGCTGTCTTTGCACTTTTCAACAGACACCGACATCCCGGGGAGAAAAGACGAACATTTGTATGACGACGATCTGCGTGTGTGTATGGGGCTTTACCTGCTCTGTGCAGTTGGTTTTCCACAGAGTGGCCGGATCTTCGTCTACTCGGGTCCCTCTTCTGTGCTCCTGGCCCCTCCCTCCTGTTGAGTGCCCCCACAGCAAGCAGCTTGCTGTGGGTGCACCTGAGCCGAGTCACAGCTCCCTGTGTCCATTCAGGCATAGACCCGGCCCTGCCCCCCCCCCTTCCTGATTGGCTGACTGACTTTGAGTGACAGCAGTGAGAGCCAATTGCACCAGGCTGCTGTCTCAGTCAATGAGGTGGGGATTCCAGGGCAGTGCAGAGACACTCCTGCAACATCGCTGGATAGAGATGTTAAGTATACACAGAAGGTTTTTTTTTTTTTTTTTATCTTAATGCATAGAATGTATTAGGATGAACAAAACTTCTGCATTTACAATCCTTTTAGGCCCCTTTCACACATGTGCGACTTAAAAGTCAGGCGATTTTACCACGATTTTGTTGCCACGATTTGAAGCAATGCCTATGTCTTTGGATCTCAAAAAGCATTAAAATCGGCCAAAAGTAGTGCAGGGACTACTTTGAAATTGTTCCGACTTGAAGCCGTACAGACATGAGCGGTACTCATTGGAAATCATGGAGAATGACTTGTCATGCAACTTTGCAGTCTCAAAACGCAGGACAACTCGCACAAGTATGAAAGGGGCCTTAAACTGAAACTAAAGCTGGAGATCAGCTAACACTAAAATCTCTAAATCTACAAGCATCCACAATCTAGGGCTAACCTATCTAACCCTGTAAGGAGAAAATTGGTATAAATACCTTTTTTAAAGCTGATCCGGTCCAGGCGGCGGAAGCTCTGCAGAGGATACAGTCAACAACGGCTTTGAAATAAACAGAAAGTGACGTCATCCATAAAGTTCCTATGGGGATTCCATTGTTGGCTGCCTCCTTTGCACTGCCACTGACAGCTCAGCGTGGAACCGGACTGACGCAGCTGCAGAAAAGGTATGTATAGCGTTTTCTTCTTTAGGCTCGGTTCACACTGGGGCGGCACGACACTGTACTACTTCGGGGGCGACTTGTGCATTCCCATGCACCACGATTTCGGAGCGACTTGCACGGACTTCACATAATGGAAGTCTATGCAAGTCGCTCCGAGGTCGCCCCGAAGTAGTACAGGACCCTTTTTCTAAGTCGGAGCGACTTGTGTCGCTCCTATTAGAACGGGTCCTGTAGCAGTCAATGGACTGCGAGGGAGCGCTAGTCGCCTGACAAGTCGCGCTGGTGTGAATGGAGCCTAATAGTCTTAGATTGTGGATGCCAGTGGATTTACAGATTTTAGTGTAAAGGCTCGTACACACTTGACGAAAATCGGACTAAATATCCTCCGATTTTTCTCTCTCATGCTTAGCGGTCATAACCGTTTTTAGTTGACAGTGCATAATGTTCACAAAATTTCTCATCCCATTTTTTTTTTTGGGGTACATTTGTTCCTAGACTTCCGGGTCGTCAGCAACTTCAGATCATGCGCAGACTTTCGTATCCGATTTTTCGCGGACGTACTGCATACACATTAAACGACATTTGGTCATGCTGGGGACGGACAATAAAAAGTTTGTCCCTCCGTTTTTTTTCGTTGAAAATGTCGGCATCGGCTGCTGAAATTTGTGTACACACTAGCCGAAAATCGTACGATTTTACCTCGGATGGGAATTTTCGGCAGATTTTCTACTAGTGTGTACCCCCTTTGAGGGTGGACTTGCCATATTGAGATATCAGCTGCATAAGAAGTGCATTGTTTTCTATGAGTCTGCCAACTGAAAGACTGGCATTGTGTGACGGAGCAGTAAAGCACAACCACTGTTTAGTACGGCAAAGCAGGAAGCCGCGTATATAACCTGTAACTAAAGCTACTGTATGTACATACATAGTTACAAGCTATACACATGAACATTTTTTTTTTTTTAATTACTACACATTGAAAAGTTTACATTACATTTATGTTAAAAAAAAAAATGAAAAAGATAACATTGTATTTAAAGCTAGCAAAGAAAATCAACAGGTCGACAAGGACGAAGGATGCCTTGAAAAGAAAACCTTTGGTACAATTGTTTTGCACAGAAAAATTTAGCACAACAATTTAGCACAAAACAATTTAGGGAGCACTATAGGAATCAGGCAGCGCTGCCCACTATAGATTTAATAGCACTGTTGCCCAATACTGAAAAGGCTGAAAATTTCTAAGGAGTACTCTTCAAATGATTAGGTCAGTCCCTGGAAATCAGGGACAACTGCTAACTATGCCTAGAACAACAAGGCCTACAATGCACAGTGTGCATGTGAAAAAATCACTGCATTACAGATAATATAAGAGCCAGGCTAAGTGTGCTTACTATGCTTTCCTACAAGGCTGCGCTGTGTCTGTAGTATATATTTAGACCTTACCTTTTCAGTATCCGGACATAAACAAACACTCCGCCAACACAGCAGAGAAGAAGAAGCCTCACACACTTTGCCTGTACCCAGCCGGCAAGGCCTGAGCTCTGAAGCTTGCTCTGCCTGTCTCACATTTTCCAGTTAGAAACTTGCAGCCAAGACCCTGCCCAGCCCCAAAGAATTTCCTGGATTGCTCTCCCTCTATTGAAGCCTGGCCGCCTATGTGTTACAGGGACACACTGCCAGCATCTGCTGCTTCTCCTGGTCTCAGCTCCCCGGGATAAAGTGGCTAAACACATGTTTTACATTACACAGCTTCCTGTATTGCCTTCTGATAGCCAAGAGGGCCTGGTTCAATGCTAACTGTTATGGAACAGATAAGATAAGCCACAAGCTGCGAAAGCTCAAAGCCAAATCAGAGCAAAATGCGAAATTTTTGAAAGTGGATCTAGCATCAGATGTGTTATTTCATATTTAATGCATGAATGCTAGGGCAGGACATACACGGTGTAAATTTCTCATTCAAATTATTTTATTAGAGTTATGTACATACAATAGATACAACAGAAGTGTATAAAGGATACAACAAAAATGTA
Source organism: Pelophylax lessonae (assembly GCF_965119305.1). Classification (NCBI taxonomy): domain Eukaryota; kingdom Metazoa; phylum Chordata; class Amphibia; order Anura; family Ranidae; genus Pelophylax; species Pelophylax lessonae. The sequence continues at coordinate 465,192,437 of NC_138771.1, read as the reverse complement.
AAGAGGATAGAGTCCAAATATAGAGTGGCCAAATTGTATACAAGATATAGAGAGAGTCAATGAGCGATAATTACATAGTTACATAGTAGGTGAGGTTGAATAAAGACAATAGTCCATCCAGTTCAACCTGTGTAGGTGTGTGTGGCCGAAATCATCTCACATACCCCTGAATGTTCTGATCCTTGAGATGTACGTCTAAGAGTCTTTTGAAAGCCACCATACTTCCCGCAGAAACCACCTCTTGTGGTAGAGAATTCCACAATCTTGTAGCCCTAACAGTAAAGAACCCCCCAGGTTGCCTGAGATTAAAACGCTTCTCCTCTAATCGCATTGTATGCCCTCGAGTCCTCGTGCAATCCCTTCGACTGAATAGCTGTTTTTCTATGCCGAGATCCCCATTGAGATATTTATAAATTGCTATCATGTCCCCCCTCAGGCGTCTCTTCTCCAGGGAGAATAAATCAAGCGATTGCAGACGCTCTTCATAATTAAGGTCCTCCAATCCCCTAATCAGTTTAGTTGCCCTTCTCTGGACTCTCTCCAGCTCCAACACATCCCTCCTGAGGACTGGCGACCAGAACTGGACAGAATACTCCAGATGTGGTCGGACCAGAGTTTTATAAAGTGGAAGGATTATAATAAATTATAGGATTATTATAGGATAATGAAACGTTAATAAGTATAATAAATAATGCAGAAGTGGAAGTCAATGGGGTTGCAATAATAAGAATAGCGTGCCCGTGTACTCCCCATGGGTCACCCCTAATGGGTTCAAACTGTGACCCAGAAGGAGAACAGGTAATGGGAACACGGTGTAAATTTCTTTCCTGCAACCACCGGTTGCAGAAAAGCTATCCCCGTCGGGAGAAGACAGTGATTATGGCTAGCGGCTGAAGCAATAATTGTAAGAGAATTTGGAGAGACTGGTTGTACACAAGTTGATCAATCGATACAATTAGCCTACCCATTAACGGTTCTAATCTCGGCAAGTTCCTGCTGAGCCAGCCGAGATTCGAACCGTGTATGGCCGGCCTAAGTAATATGGAAGTTTGACACTTCCAGGTGATTATTACCTTCCACAGAGATCACAATACTACCCCTAAGAATGCCTTCATCTAAAATGTTTTTCTCCTGAAAGCCATAAGCATCTACTACCTGCACTGGCTCAGAGGTTGCACAGTCATGTAAATTTTGGTGTTGTGCATGGCAGACACTCCATCTTGCAATTTTGCATTTTCTCATCACTACCATCAGAAAGGAAAATCTATCAGACCCTATTAATCCTAAGAAAATTGAACAAATGTTCCCAAAAGGAAACATTTTGAACAAAATTCTAAAGGTCTATGGCCAGCTTTTGTTTTTTTTTTTTTTTGTTTCCAAAAAGCTTTATTGAAAGATTCACATAGACAAAATATATGTGACAACAATGGAACCAAGCCAATCAACATTCTTGGTGTACTTTTGATATCATGGTGCTGCCTGTTTACACAGCCCAATAACGTAAGTTCAAAATACACACACAACTAAATGAGGCAAAGAAGTTTTTCACCCATCTTCTTATCTGCTATTATCGTGTAGGGCAAAGCAACGGGTTCAATACACAAAGTATGCAGCGCTGTAATAAGTAGATGTAAACGATGTTGTACAGTGAAAAAGGCCTCTTGCACACTGCAGCTTGAAAAAGCTCAGTACAGCTTTTTTTTTTTATTACTGAGCTAAAATACAGCCCATTAATTGTAATGTGCCTATGCACACAGGCACATGAACAAGCGCCATGCATTCTTCATTAAAAAATAAATTAAAAAAATTAAAGATCTGCTTTTTTGGTCAGTAATTTACGCCTCATGCGTGCAAATATGTGCACATGCACACAAATTTAGGCAAATGCATTTTTACACATTGTGCAGAACAAGACCGTGACAATTTGCACAAATGCATTTATGCAAAAATGCGTGTAAATACATGCAAATACATACATAAAAATAAGGCTGAAAAAGTAGATGCTGAAACAGGATTATCATGTGCAAGAGGCCAAACTGACAAAATTATAAATAAAGTACTTTTAAATAGTGCAAAGTAAAAAGTCTTTCTATAGAGCACACTAAATAAATATTGTCTTCCAGTGATCTGAATTGTTAAATGAAAGGTGTATGGATACTCCTCCAGTTATTAGGATTAAAGGCAGGGGCATATCATAAAATCAGTGAGCCTGTGTGCAAGATCAAAAGTGGGCCCTAGACATGGAAGAAAAGCAAAATGAGGGGCGTGAAGCGTAGCTTAAATTGTGCTAAATATTGGGTGTGGCTTAAAAGGGTTGTGGTTAAATAGAGTCTGAGATGACTTACATAGTGCAGAATGTGGTAATGTTAAACAGGGAATGTATACAGCGGAGTGTATGGCGGTGGGTGGTATGTACAGGAGAGGGGTGTGGAGTGTATGGTGGGTAGTATGTGCAGGAGTGGAGTGTCCCAATCCTGGCACTCTAAGGCAGGATTGGGACATCCTATGTATGCATGTATGGGCATGTGTGTGTGCATGTGTATGCACGTATGTGTATATACAGTATATGCATGTGTACATGTTTGTGAGAATGTGTGTGTGTATGAGTGTCTATGTATATGTGAGTCCCAGTCCGGGTACAAGGAAAATTAAACGTGTGCAGCTGAGTGATGGACAGAGCAATCATGTGACCCTATGCAGATTTTAGTGTGTGCAGACAGACCGATCCTCCCTATCTTTGTACTCACTGGATCTCTGGACTCCTTATGTGGACAGATCCTCCCCTATCCCTGTACTCCCCATACAGAATCACCACCGGCACCCTGAGCAGCCTCTGCACTGCCGGGGTAAAAACACAAGAAATGTGGGGGGCAGGACTGCCCCTTCCAGTCAACCCAGCAGCCTGTGGCTCATTGGTCTCTGGACCAAGCGGGGGGCAGAGGGACAGTTGGGGGGTGGCATCACAGGAGGTGGAAAGAGGGATAAGAACACAGGAGGTGGGCAGAGGGACAAGAGGGGGCAGTGTTACAGGAGGGGGACTGCGAGACAGGAGGGGGGTAGCGTCACAAGAGGAGGCAGCAGGACAGGAAGGGGGCAGTGGGACAGGAGGGGGGCAGCGGGACAGGAGGGGGGCAGCGGGACAGGATCAGGGGAAGTATCAAAGGAGCAGGGCAGCGTCACATCAGGGGGACAGCGGGACAGGAGCGGGGCAGCGTCACAGGAGTGGGGCAGCATCACAGGTGGGGGGCAGTGGGACAGGAGGGGGCAGCATCAAAGGAGGGGAGCAGTGGAACAGGAGGGGGCAGCGTCACAGGAGGGGGGCAGCGAAACAGGAGGGGGTAGTGTCACAAAAGGGGAGCAAAAAGACAAGTGAGAATGTGCTAGACTGCATTATGGTGACAGGAAGGTTAGTAGAGATAAAAGTCTCCCGCTCCATCCAGGGGACAGGGCAGGTACTCTGCATGAATCATCCAGCCATCCACCTGTGGGCTGGACTCCCCGCTACTCAAATGAGGAGCGCTTCTACTTAGTGATGGAGCTCTCAGATCCTATCTTCTCTCTGAGACCGGCCTCCCCCCTGCTCGATGTTCTTTTGGTCGGGTGTCCAGGGGATCCCTCTACACAAGTGATGGATGGTACATGGCACTGCTCCCCCATCTTTGGCGCCCTAAGGCATTCAAGGGTGCAATGTGTGTCAGAGCATAGTGGACCCCCCCCCGCCCGGGGCCTGTGACTGTACAACACTATTTACATCTATTTATTACAGCGCTGCATGCTTTGTGTATTGATTTTGAAGGATTTAGTATATTGCCTTTTGCCAGCAGCTGTACATTCATTTGTTTAAGGGCACATCTATTTTCACGAAAGCCACAGGTTCAATTTATTTAGCTGCCCCACCACTCTGTTCAGCCTCCAGAAGAAAAGTAAAGCCCTGTGTAAGCTATGAATGGTTGAAGCCATAGCTTACCAAGACTATGGACTGATTGACCCAATGCTGTCACATTGAGTGAATTACATACTCCTCCATCAATGGAAGCACCGGGTACTTCCTTAGTCTCCTAGTGCTAAAGGGAGCTGTATGGGGAAGCGAAGGAAAGTAAAAGTACAACAAAAAGCTCCTGTATGTAGCCCACAGTGGGAGGGCTTTAGCAAAAGAGGCGGGACTAGGTGCAGCCAGGTGCTGACTGATGAACTAGGCTTGTGGATCAACAGTGACAATGCTGATAGCCAAGCCCCCCTGTAACATCTACTTATTCCACTGCACAGCCTGCATGAGAGTGGCAACTCAGCCCTGAATTCATGTGCAGTGAAGCATCATTGCCAGATCATCACAGGATGCTACATTAGGCTGACTTTACTGGCAGGATCAACAGGTGTCTGTGGGACTTTGTAGGGGGACTAGGGTCGGGTACACACTATAAGAAAATCTGGCTAACGTTTCGTCCGATCTTCCTCATTGATTCACAGCAAATCGAAACCGATGAACGAAAATTTGTATGCAAATTTTCGTACCACAAAGGATTTTTTTTTTTTTTGTTTATTGTTTCTGATGATGGGCAATCTTTTAATCTCTGATTTTTCTTGTATGAAAATCTTACAAAAACAGTACACATCAAACGAAAATAAATCGTTCTGTCCATATGAGAAAAATTTTGGAGTTTGTTCCTTCGGGAATTTTTATACCAAAAAGTTGGAATTGGCTGTCAAAAAGTGTGTACACACTATACAAAAATCGTAGGAAAGTTCCTTGGACGAAAATGTTTGCTCGATTTTCTTATTGTGTGTACGAGCCTTTAGAGATAACTAAGTGCATTTATAATTAAATGCAGTGATACATTTTTTATTAACAGTCCATAGTTCTACTTTAAAATATATGCTTTCCTGAGTGGGAAAGCTCAGGTTTACTTTAAAATTAGACGGTCTAAAAGCATACAGCTTCTGCTGTCCTCTCCCATACTGCTCTGTAGCTTCATTGATGCATTATATTTGAAATGTTTATATAAATGATAACATATATATATATATATATACAGTATATATATATATATATATATATATATATATATATGAAGCATACGTTTAAAACATGTACATGTAAATAAGATTGGCCAAAACCATTATAGTTTTTTAATTTACTTTTTCTTTGAAACAAACTTTTTACTTTCGTTCCATTTCATTTTCATTGTATCAGTCTTTTTTTTCATGGATGCTTTTTTTCAAAGATCATTGCACATGCCAAAAAAAACATCTAAAATGGATTTAAAATAGAAAGAATGAAATTGTTCAACTGCTTTCCATTGTCTGGAAAAGATGGAGCCAGCAGGATCTATCATGCATGCAGCATGCAGCAGATTTAAAACAAGAAAGACAACACAAAGGAATAAATACATAATGCTAATGATTATCTGCACACACAGGCAAGGAAAAAAAGAGCTGTGGGGTGCTTTGGTTTCCCTCTCAATTTTATAAAAAAAAATAAAAAAAAATTAGGAATACAATCAGATGAAAAAAAGACGTAGTCCATTTTTTTTTTAAATTTGCCTCCACATGCGCTTTAACCACTTTTGGACCGGAAGATTTTCCCCCTTAATGACCAGGCCATTTTTTGCGATTCTGCATTACGTTACTTTAACGGATAATTGCGTGGGTGTGCAACGCTGTACCCAAATAAAATTGTTGTCCTTTTTTTCCTACAGATAGAACTTTTTGGTGGTCACCTGTGCAAATTTTATTTTTTGCGCTATATACAAAAAAAAAACTATATTTTCCCTTTCTGCTATATATTATTCCCAATAAAAAAAAAATTAAAAATCAAATTTTCTAATCATTTTAGTCCAATTTGTCTTCTGCTACATATTCTTGGTAAAAAAAAATCCCAATAAGTATATTTTGATTGGTTAGCACAATTGTTATTTTTTACATTTTATATTAGTAATGGTGGCGATCAGCAACTTATAGCGGAACTAACTGACACTTTTTGGTGACCAGTGACACTAATACAGTGATCAGTGCTAAAACATATGCACTGTCACTGTACTAATGACACTGGCTGGGAAGCAGTTAAGATCAGGGACGATCAAAGGAATAACTGTGCCTAGCCTATGATTCAGTGTAGTGAGTAGAGGTGCTTTTACTGGGGAAAGGCATGGATCTGTGTTTCTGCTTTACAGGAACACAGGATCCATGCCTTCTGTACTGACAGAACGGCAATCTGCCTTGTTTCCATAGGCAGACTGACGTTCTTCCTGTGTACTCAAGTATCGGCAGGTACCAGCGGACATCGAGGTTGCCGTAACCACCAATTAGCTCCTGCTGTGTATACTCTGGCACACGTCCCAGATCCACAAGTGTAAGATCAGGTACTAGGTATGTGATCTGGCACAGAGCGGCCGTCTTGCCGCAGTATATGTATGCTGGGTAGACCACAAGTGGTTAAGGGAATCTCTTGGGGACCCCCAGACCACCAGAAAGTGTCCTCATTGGAAGATTTCCCCTCTATTACTTTTCTGGGGACAACCCAAAATGTTGTATTTTTCTTTTACTTTCACTTTCAATGATAATGGTAAACAGGACAAATACAGAGGGTGAATCTCCCCAATGAGGGCACAGACAGTGATAAAAAACTGACAGGTGTTCTAATTAGGGATCGACTGATTATCGGCAAAGCCGATATATCGAGGGCCAATATGCACTTTCCCCGATATATCAGAATCGGCCACCAAGGTAACAGATATTGCCGATATTTGTCCCACCGGGAGACCCGGGCAAAAAGTCTGCACGGCCGCCGAAGACCCGATCAAAGCCGCATTTGGCTCTGATCGGGTCTCCATGCAAAAACCCGTGAGTGACATTACTTCCGGGCACTGTCTGGTGCCAGATTAAAAAAAATGACAGCATTCAAAACAGCCAAACTTGGTGTTTTGAATGCTTTAAAGTGCAGAGGAGGGGTTTGGGGTCTTTTAGACCCCCAGATCCCTCCACAATAGTACCTGTCAAAAAATACATTTTTTTTTTTTAAATGTACAAAAATATCGGCCAATATCAGCCGATACAGATATGCATTGGCCAAAATATCGGTATCGCCAACGAAAAACCGATATGGGTCGATCACTAGTTCTAATTCATCTCCACGCTGTCCAAAACTAAAGAAAACCTTTTGCCTTTAGTTATATTTCAATGTTTTCTAAACACAGACAACCTCATGGGCTAATGGCGCCTTCCCCCGCTTTGCTATAGGTGCCACCATGATGTTACTGCAGCCATCACATGACCATGTCTGAGGTTGGTATCAGAGAATAGGACTCATCCAACACCCTCGGAGTCCCACTTTTATTTAGGCATCTTCATCTGTTCAGCCAGGGGTAAATCTGGAGTTATTTATCTATCTTTGAACCCCTTAGTCTGATAAATTGCTACATCCCTACACCGGCTGTGTTCCTAGCGAGGCAGGTTATGTGCCCTCATGTATTCTGAAGCTGCAGTCAGTGCTCAGTATACTGAGCAATAAAAGAACCTCACATTTTGTGGAGCGCTAGTCCAGTGGTACCTGTGTCTTCTGCTCCCACTTTGAGTTGTAATAAAGTTGTTGAAAAGCATTTAGGAATGTATCCGAACTTTTGTAAGATTTAAATAATTGGGTATAAACTGTCAGGAGACGGTAATCCGAAATGACCCCCCCCCCCCCAAAAACAAAAAACAAAAAAAACAGACATATATCCAAAGCTATTTGTCATGAAAGGTTATTAACTTAAAATCCATAATGCAATACTGAAGCCAACAACATGCCTGCCTTACATACAAAGCTGCTCTTGAGCTTAACAGTTCATTAATCAAGAGAGTCGGCAGAGGAAAATATGGCTGCATGTTACATGACCCAATAAGAGTTAGATGGCTTTCCTCAGCAACTCCTCACCTCTATCTCAAGGAACAAAGAAAAGAATAAACACAAAGCTTCAGTCTTATGCTGCCAACCTCCTGTTCTAGCCACTGACCCATGAATGCATCCCTGTTCCTACACACAATTCTCAAAATAATGAATTCTTACACAATGATTAAATCAGAAAACAGCCATGAAAGGGCACGCTAATACTGTGCACAGCTCAACATTTTATAGAGAAGATCAGGAAATGTACTTATAAATGTATTTGTTCCTGACCAAATATACATACACTATATGGCCATAAATTTGTTGACCCCTGACCATCACTCTTATAGATGATTGTTGGACATGGGAATGCAAGTGACAATCACACAGAAAACAAACACAATAAATCTCCAAATAATTAGGAAAAAATACAAGACTTCGAATTCTTTTGGCAGTTAAAATTTGTCCGGAGCACTTTATTCACTTAACTAAAATAACAATGAAGTGCCAACTGTAAATCAACCATAAATATTAAATTAACCAAATTGCTTAGCCATCAAGACCCTCATTCACATTTGTAAATTGGGCAAATTAGTGATTACATGAGGGAGATTCAATGGGTGTTCCTAGCAAATAGCTGCGGGTAGAAGCCCTACTAAAAGCACAGCTAATTATGGTTGCTCACATGTTATCGCTCAAACAGCAATTACCTAAAAATGATTGACCCTGGATGATTCACAGGCATCTAGGGCCAATCATTCCATGTGAGCGGCTGCTGTTAGGTGCGGGAGCTTTCAGCCTCTCAATGCAAGTGTGAATGGGGCCTAAAACTCAAACACTAGCATCAAACATGTAAATAAAATATCAGTTGACATGCTCCTATCACTACACAACCATGTCAGAAATATTTCATAGGTTATCTGTTCTATTTGTACTCTTTTGGACCTTCTTGTTTTTATACTGCTGATTCATTTTCAATGTTTTCAGACATAACCTGTACTGGATATTGTTTTTCTTGTTTGCCTCCTACTAAAAAAAAACTGATTTGCGCAAATATCAGACCCCCCTCCCCCCCTTCACCAAGGGTGACAAACCACATACAGTTCTATTCAAAATTATTCAACCCCCACTGAAATTGATTGTTTTGGCCAGTTTGACATTGATTTTGATCATTCAGTCATCCTGCTTACAATTAAATCAAAGAGGCACGTGTAGGTCAGACAAATATAACATAACATTTATAATGAAATAACCACAAATGTCTTTTCTGTGCTCACATCATTATCAGTTTTATTCAACCCCCAAGTGACATTCAATCTTAGTACTTAGTACAACATCCTTTTACAGTTATAACAGCTTTTAAACGTGAAGCATAGCTTGACACAAGTGTCTTGCAGCGATCTACGGGTATCTTCGCCCATTCGTCATGGGCAAAAGCCTCCAGTTCAGTCACATTCTTAGGCTTGTGCACTGCAACTGCTTTCTTTAAGTCCCACCAGAGGTTCTCAATCGGATTTAAGTCTGGTGACTGTGATGGCCACTCCAAAATGTTCCAGCCTTTAATCTGCAACCATGCTCTAGTGGACTTGGAGGTATGCTTGGGATCATTGTCCTGTTGAAAGGTCCAACGTCTCCCAAGCCTCAGGTTTGTGACAGACTGCATCACATTGTCATCCAATATCTCCTGGTACTGAAGAGAATTCATGGTACCTTGCACACGCTGAAGCTTCCCTGTACCTGCAGAAGCAAAACAGCCCCAAAGCATGATTGACCCCCCGCCATGCTTCACAGTAGGCAAGGTGTTCTTTTCTTCATAGGCCTTGTTCTTCCTCCTCCAAACATAGCGTTGATCCATGGGCCCAATCAGTTCTAATTTTGTTTCATCAGTCCACAGAACACTATCCCAAAACTTCTGTGGTTTGTCCACATGACTTTTGGCATACTGCAGTCGACTCTTCTTATTCTTTGGAGACAGCAAGGGGGTGCGCCTGGGAGTTCTGGCACGGAGGCCTTCATTATGCAGTGTGCGCCGTATTGTCTGAGCAGAAACTTCAGTACCCACATCTGACAAATCTTTTCTCAGTTCCTCAGCAGTCACACGGGGACTTTTCTCCACTCTACGCTTCAGGTAGCGCACAGCAGTCAAAGTCAGCATCTTTTTTCTGCCACGACCAGGTAGCGTTTCAACAGTGCCCTTTGCCTTGAATTTGCGAATGATGATTCCTATGGTGTCTCTTGGTATGTTTAATATCTTTGCAATCTTCTTATAGCCATTGCCTTTCCTGTGAAGAGTAATCACCTCTTCTCTTGTCTTCCTGGACCATTCTCTTGACTTCACCATGTTTGTAACCACATCAGTAAATGTCTAGAAGGAGCTGAGTATCACAGTCATTTTAAAGCTGCCTAATTGGTGCTTATTAGGCTTTATTGCTGCTCCCTGACATCCACAGGTGTTTTCAATGCCTGATTGAAAACACTTCAATGAACCTCTGTTCTTCAGAGTGGTAGTCTTTAAGGGGTGAATAATTGTGTCAATAAAGAATTCACAAAAGAAACATTTACTACTGTATTACAAAACCAATTGATGTCATTTTAGTTGCATATGGTTCTTTAAGAAGTCCTTGTAGGATTTCATTCTGAATACAATTACAAATGTACACTAAATTCCCTAAAACCCTTTACAGCATTGGGGGGGTTGAATAATTTTGAATACAACTGTAAATGTGCCACAACAAAGTAGGGAGGGGAGCTCACTGAGCTTGGAATCCAGCTGAAAGACTCTGGCTAGGAAAACCAAGAGAAAACAGAATGTTCCACAAGTGGTACAAAATAAGATTTTCTCGCTTAAGCCTTGTTACAGGCTAACTGAGGAGATTTCATGTCACCTGAATAAGCATAAAAGGGGGGGGGGGGAGTAATGAGTAAGGGGACAATGACCATCACAATCCCATGAAGGCAGGCCCTAGATAAATGCCCCCCATACCATCCTATTCCACATCCATGGGCATTAATTTGAAGTTGCGTTCCCCTTTCCATCTGTAACAGCCTCCACTATTCTGGGAATTCTTTCCGCATTATATCTTCTAGATTGTAAGCTCTAATGAGCAGGGCCCACTAGTTCCTCCTGTTTTGAATTGTATTGTAACTGTATTGTCTTCCCTCGCATTGTAAAGCGCTGCACAAACTGTTGGCGCTATATAAATCCTGTATAATAATAATTATAGAGTGTCTCTGTGGGAACCTATACCCAATTTAGCCAAAAGAGTATTTGTGATGTCAGGTACTGATCTGACATGGCATGCTGATGGCATTCCAATTCATCCCAAAGGTGTTCAATAGGGTTGAGGTCAGGGTTCTGTGCAGGCCATTTGAGTTTTTACATACAAATTCATCAAATCTTTATGAACCTAGGTTTGTGCACTAACTTCCAAAAGACATTCCCTCTCCTGCCTGCACTAGAGTGATCGGTCATCAGTAAGGAAAATGGACATGTGGGTGGTCTGCTGCCATAACTGACAAGGTTAGCACTGCAAGCTGGGAGAGCCAAGGGAAAATAAACAAGGACATGCTGTTTGACTTTCACATACAGAACTGATCTAGAAATGGTGATGTCATCCTCTACCATTTGCTTCTCATTCTGAAACATGTCAGTAGCCCCCAGAAAAGAAAATGTTTCTGTTTTCTCCAGCATGGTAGACCTGAAGGTTTTTTTTTTAAATAAAATCCCACTTTAGGTGAAATTGCATAAAAATCTCTCATTTCTACTCTTCTATTATGAATTGTATTTGAGACAGCAATTCAAATGTACCTATCAATTTATCTCTTTGCGTCCCAGGAACATATCCACACACCGTTCTCACAAATGTTTTTTTGAACCGAGCAAATCTCAGGTTGTAACGTGTCCGCCGAGGAGGCCCTTTTTATATCTGTTCGTTGGTGAAATCGGCAGCTGCTTTGCGGGAGATTAAACAGACTCTGCCTAGGGTCAAGGGAATGGAGAAAAGCACAGCTTATAATGCAGGTCTCTCATCTGACATTAATTACTGGACACCGCAGGAACTTGGGATAGAAGCGAATGGTGTAGAAGAAGCGGGATAAGTAGGAGCAAGTGAATCCATTAGAGACCTCTGATAAGCCTATCACTATCTTACAGCATGCGGCTATCTCTTTATGTGCTGTTTCTCTACAAGCTAGAACAATAGGAGTGCTGAGAAATTTCATCCAGGAGGAGCTTAAGATCTAATTTTTCCACATAAAGCTCTAGAAGCGAGAACAAAAATAAACTTTCTTTAAAAGGTAATTCTAGTTTACAGCAAGCATTTTCAAAAAAAATAAAGAAATGGAGCAAAACAGATCTACTGCAAAGTACGGATTGTTAAAATCTACTTATCCCAAGAAAAAAATATGCTAAATGTCTTAACACATACACACACATACAAATATATATACTGTATAGAATGTAAAGAATGCTAAGAAAGTAAAGAATGTAAAGAATGCTTTCAAAAATATATATCTTAGTCTCCATTCACACTACCGCGGCATGACTTGTGCACAACTTCGGGGGCGACCTGTGAAGTCGCGTGCAGCGCGACTTGCACGGACTTCACATAATGGAACTCAATGCAAGTTGCCTCCAGGTCTCCCCGAAGTAGTACAGGACCCTTTTTCTAAGTAGGAGCGACTTGTGTCGCTCCTATTAGAACGGCTCCTGTACTACACTATGGGAGCGGGAGGACCGCGACTGGTAAGGCTGACAAGTCGCGGTCCAAGTCGCGGTAGTGTGAATGGGGTCTTAATTATTTGTTTTTATTAAATTATAAAATACAAAGTGAGCAAACAGAACAAAAATCTAATTTGGTGTGACTACCATTTGGCTTTAAATCAGCATTGATTCCTACACTTGCACACTTTGTAGACTTGCACAAAGTCAGGAATTTGTAGGATTGGAGACAAGTGTATGATAAACCACGATTATACCAATATTATACCAAGCAGGTGCTATTGATCATCAATTACAGTCATTAACTGAAACAGCTGTGTAGGAGGCTTGAAACTGGATGAGGAACAGCCAAAATCTGCTACTAAGGTGAGGTTGTGGAATACAGTTTCATATCACAAGTCATACACCACGGCAAGACTAAAAACAGCAACAAGACACAAGGTAGGTATACTGCATCAGCTATGTCTCTCCCAGACAAAAATTTCAGAGCAGACTGGAGCTTCGATATGTGCTGCTCAAGCTCTTTTGAAGAAGCACAAAGAAGTGGGCAACGTTGAGGACTGTAGATGCAGTGTTTGGGCAAGGAAACTTAATGCAGCAGATAAAAGACACATCATGTTATCTTCCCTTCGATATTGGAAGATGTCCAGCAGTGCCAATACCACAGAACTGGCGGACACTAGTGCGACCCAGGTACACCCACCTACTGTCCGGAGAGGTTTGGCCAAAAGTGGTCTTCATAGAAGAATTGCAGCCAAAGAGCTATACCTCATACATAGGAACTGTGGTGCAGAACAATGGCAGCCGATGCTCTGGACTGATGAGTCAAAATTTGAAATATTTGGCTGTAGTAGGAGGCAGTTTGTTCACTAAAGGGCTGGAGAGTAGTACAATAATGAGTGTCTGCAGGCAACAGTGAAGCATGGTGGAGGTTCCTTGACAGTTGGGAGCTGCATTTCTACACATAGAATTGGAGATTTGGTCAGGATCAATGATGTCCTCAATGCTGAAAAATACAGGCAGATACTAATCCATCATGTCATACTGGCATACTGACAGGAGTCCTGGAAGTGCTAGTTTTGGCCCCTGATCTCAACATCATCAAGTCTTTCTGGGATTATATGAAGAGACGGAAGGATTTGAGGCAGCCTACATCCACAGAAGATCTGCGATTAGTTGACGAACTGATGCAGTTTTGAAAGCAAGGAGCAATGGAACAATGTTGCATATTCTTACCTGCTTTGGCTCCGTAAATAGTGGGACCATTGCATTTCATTCTTTATAGTGAGAGTTTATAGAGATACTATCATCTTGGCCATTGTGGACAAAGTGACATTGTTTGTAGAAGTCTCCCTTTCCTTCCACTTTATACTCACCTTCCCAGTACTCCCCCCTTCCCTCAATGATCCTTCCTTTGTTGCAGCCAACACTTTTAAATACCTAGTGTCAGCTGGTGTCGGAGAGGTAACATCTAGTCATCTACCTTTTCATATGACAGTACTTAGCATTAGCGATTGGCAGCATCATGGGGGAGGGTCACATGCTACCAAAAAGAATTTACACAGAAACCATGTATATAAATATATATATATATATATATATATATATATATATATATACACACACACAATGTACTACCAAAAGTGTTGGAACACCTGCCTTTACAGGCACATGAACTTTAATAGCATCCCAGTCTTAGTATGTAGGGTTCAATATTGAGTTGGCTCACCCTTTGCAGCTATAACAGCTTCAACTCTTCTGGGAAGGCTGTCCACAAGGTTTAGGAGTGTGTCTATGGGCATGTTTGACCATTCTTCCAGAAGCGCATTTGTGTGGTCAGGCACTGATGTTGGACGAGAAGGCTTGGCTTGCAGTCTCTGATCTAATTCCCCCCAGAGGTGTTCTATCGGGTTAAGGTCAGGACTCTGTGCAGGCCAGTCAAGTTCTTCCACCCCAAACTCGTTCATCTATGTCTTTAAGAACCTTGCTTGTGTACTGGTCCAAATCATTTGGTGGAGGGGGGATTATGGTGTGGGATTGTTTTTCAAGGGTTGGGCTTGGCCCCTTAGTTCCAGTGAAGGGAACTCTTAAGGCTTCAGCATACCAAGACAATTTGCACAATTTAATGCTACCAACTTTGTGGGAACAGTTTGGGGATGGCCCCTTCCTGTTCCAACATGACTGCGCACCAGTGCACAAACAAGGTCCTGCACAGAGTCCTGACCTCAAAGCGATAGAACACCTTTGGAATGAATTAGAGTGGAGACTGTGAACCAGGTCTTCTCGTCAAACATCAGTGCCTGACCTCACAAATGCTCTTATGGAAGAATGGTCAAACATTCCCATAGACACACTCCTGAACCTTGTGGACAGCCTTCCCAGAAAAATTGAAGCTGTTATAGCTGCAAAGGGTGGGCCAACTCAATATTTAACCCTACAGACTAAGACTGGGTTGCCATTTAATATATATATATACATATATCAGTATAAATTGGTTTATTTTCTACTTAAAGGCAATTACAATTTTGCTACCCCCTCCAATTTATCATAAAAGTATTTTTTAAATGCTTCAATTTCAAAGACCACCGCTGTACCAAAGCACTTTTCAATCGATCTCCACAGCACCAATCAATTTTTCCACTAACTGTCACAGTACTGACAAACTTCTCTGCCACTGTACTGATATACTTGACCACCACTATACTGATAATCTTCTCTCTACTATACCAATCAACTTCTCCACTCCTCTCCAGACTACCGATTTACTTTTCCACTGATCTCAACTGCACCAATCTACTATTCTACAGATGCCCACTGTATTATTGCAGTTTTCAACTCACCCGCCCACTTCTCCATGAATCAACACTGCACTGCACTTCTTAACTGGCTGCCACAGCACCAGCGCACTTTTCCACTGAATGCCACTATACGAACACACTTCTTTACTAATTGACACTGTGCCAAAACACTACTCCACTGACCGCTATTGTACTAACACACTTCTAAATTGACTGTCAGAGTACCAACACACTACTCCACTGACCGCTATTGTACTAACACACTTCTAAATTGATTGTCAGAGTACCAACACACTACTCCACTGACCGCTATTGTACTAACACACTTCTGAATTGACTGTCAGAGTACCAACACACTACTCCACTGACCGCTATTGTACTAACACACTTCTGAATTGACTGTCAGAGTACCAACACACTACTCCACTGACCGCTATTGTACTAACACACTTCTAAATTGATTGTCAGAGTACCAACACACTTCTCTACTGATTGCCACTGTGCCAACACACTTCTTTACTGACTGCCACTGTGCCAACACACTCCTCCACTGACTGCTACTGTACCAACACACTTCTAAATTGACTGCCATTGCAAAGATTTCTTAACTGACCACCACTGTATTAGCACAATTCTTGACTGCCGACAATGTATTGGTGCACTTTCTGCTGGTTGCCATTGTAATGGTACATTACATACCCTAAACTACTACACTGTGCAATGGGAAACACTGGATTTTTGACTTAACGTAAAATCCTTTTCTCTTAAAGTGGAGTTCCACCTAAAACAAAAAAAAAAAAAAACATAAAAATACCCCCGGGACAGTCAGGGCTAGTGCATTCCACAATGGATAGCCTCTGAACTGTCCCAGGTTGCACTTACATTTGAGAAGAAATACTTACCTTGAAAATGTCTTGTCCAGCGCTGCCATCTCAGGTGTGGGCAGCTGAAGCCAGCGCCATCCTCTTCTGCGTCCTCTTCTGTCCTCTTCAGTCCCACGATGCACTGCACCGGCCCCGCCGTCACTTCCGGGGCTGCAGCGTCATCCCTGCACAGCTTCTGGGCATGCCCAGAAGCTGTTTAGCAAGGTATGACACGCCTGCAACGGAACTGACGTCGGGGCCGGTGCAGGCACATTGATTCCTGGAAGCGATGACTTTCAGCTCCCAGGAATCATTGCAAGCCAGGAAGTGATGACGGGCCGTGGCCGCAGAGGGAGGAGGAGGAAGTAAGGTGAGTATATTTTCTTCTAAAACAAGGTAAGTAAAAAAAAAAAAATTGCGATTATCCATTTGTTTTTCAGGTGACCCGGAGCAAGAAGATGGCCGATGTTAAATTTTAGGGTGGAACTCCGCTTTAAGTTCATTGACGGACGCAGTCTCTGATCCATATCAGTAGGGTTATGCTGCCCCCTACAGGAGTAGGACACTAGGCAGAAAAAAGTTCTGGCTACACCTATGGGCAGTCCCAGGGGGTATACCCTCTCTCTTCCTGCATCAGATGTCAGTTTTGTATCAAAGCAGTGTCAGAGAAATAATACCAACCCAACTCAAAATAGAGGGGCAGGTACTGAGTCCGTCAATGAATTTAAGAGAAAAGGATTTTACAGTAACTCAAAAATCCAGCCTTCTCTATTGTTCATTGACGGACACAGTCTCTGATCCATATCAGTAGGGACGTCCCAAAGCATTGCCATAAAATGAGGGGTGGGAACAGCAGAAAAAATAGGTCCCCAAGGCTGAACATAACCAACCAGGCAACATAGGATTCATCAGAACAACAAGATGAGGCCCACCTGAAAAAACATTAAACGCCCTCAAGGAAGGCTAAGAAGCCCCCTAAACAGCAGCCTGCAAAACTTTGCGGCCAAAAGAGGCATCTGCAGATGCCAGCACATTCACCTTATAAAATTTGGTAAAGGTGTGAACAGAAGACCAGGTAGCCGCCTTGCAAACCTGAAGCACAGATGCCTGATGGCAAAAAGCCCAGGAAGCACTAAGCGCTCGAGTAGAATGCGCCTTAATAGGGAAAGGAGGAACCTGACCCTTAATTGAATTAGCCTGCACCACAGTAGTCACAGCAGACGCAGGCAGCCCTTTCTTTGGACCATCCGTAAGTACAAAGAGCAAATCAGACTTCCGAAAAGACACAGTAGTCGCCAAGTACACTCTGATTGCCCGAACCACATCCAGAGTATGCAGTGCAAATTCCTTAGTATGTTTTGGCTTAGGACACAAAGAGGGTAACACCATGTTCTCATTTAAGTGGAAGCTGGAAACCACCTTCGGAGGGAAGGATGGATCCGGACAAAGAACCACTTTATCCCTGTGAACCACCAGATAGGGAGAACGACAGGACAATGCCGCCAGTTCCGACACCCTGCGTGCAGAAGTAATAGCCACCAGGAAGGCCACGTTCTGGGATAATGTAAGAGGAATCTCCCGAATACTTTCAAAAGGAGGTTTCTGAGGAACCGACAGCACCAAATTAAGGTCCCAAGGTGGCAACGGACGATGCGCCGGAGGTACCAAGTGTCACACCCCCTGGATGAAGTTACGCACCAGGGAATAGGCGGCTAATGGCCTTTGGACAAAAATTGCCAAGACCAAGACCTGACCCTTGATAGTGCTCAAGGCCAACTTTTGATCAACACCAAGTTGAATGAAAGCCAAGATCCGAGCAACCGAGTAAGAGTGAGGGGGAGCCCCAAGAGACTCACACCACGCAATGTACGACTTCCAAGTATGATGATAGATCTTCCTAGAAGTCGCTTTTCTCACTCTAAGCAGAGTGGGAATCACTGAAGCAGACAATCCCCTGTCCTTCAGCACCTGGCTTTCAACAGCCAAGCTGTCAAAGCTAGCAACCGTAAGGCAGGGTGGAAAATTGGCCCCTGAGACAGCAAATCCTCCCTGGGAGGAAGTCTCCAAGGAGCATCTGTGACCAGCCTGACCAGGTTGGCGTACCATGCTTGGTGAGACCAGTCTGGAGCCACAAGCCACCTTCCCCCTCGATCCTGCGAATAAGTCTTGGCAGCACTTGGCAGTGCATCTGCGGCGTCTACCAGAGGGTCCCGGGAGCGGGCCACAAACCTCTGCACTTTTCTGTTGATCTGAGACACCAACAGAAGTGCCCCAATGAAGGCACAAATGCTGGAACACCTCCAGATGGAGGGACCATTCCCCTGCATCCAAGGCCTGTCGACTGAGGTAATCCGAAGGCCAATTTTCCACTCCTGAAATGTGAACAGCGGAGAGAGCTGGAACAAAGAGCCCATTGAAGGATGCCTGCCACTTCCAAGGCCGCAAGGACACTTTTGGTGCCCCCTTGGTGATTGACATAAGCCACGCCCTGGCATTGTCCGATTAAATGCGCACTGGTCAACCCTGCAGGTGCCCGGTCCAGTGGACTAGGCAAAGCCGGATTGCTCTCAGCTCCAGAACATTGATTGGTAACCTGGATTGCACCAGGGACCAGACTCCTTGAGCAGACAACCTGCCAAGAACTCCTCCCCACCTGGACAGACTTGCATCCGTGGTGACAATTGTCCAATATATAGGGAGGAAGGATTTTCCTTGCTTGAGTATCGAGGACTGAAGCCACAAGATCAGGGACTCCCTGGTCACCTGGCTCTGCTGGATCTGATTGTCCAGGGAATTTGGATGTTTGCTCCCTTTGAGAACGATTTCCTTCTGGAGGATCCTCGTGTGGAATCGAACGAAGGAGACCGCCTCGAAGGACGACATCACCAGTCCCAGGACTCTCATACAGGTCTGAAGAGACGACCATTTGCTGGACAGCAACCGCTGAACCACAGTCTGGAGTTTTTGGAGTTTTTCCGGAGGAAGAAACACCCTGGCTGAGGATGAGTCCAAAGTCAGGCACAGGTAGTCCAGTCTCATGGAAGGGACCAGGGACAACCTCTGAAGGTTCAGAATCCACCCAAGCTCCTCCAGAGTACTCATGGTGATTTCCAGATTTGTCACCACCACCTTGGTAGACTCCGCACGTAGAAGCAGATCATCCAGGTAACCCAGGACCGATATCCCCCGCTGCCGTAACAGCGCCAGGACAGGATCCAACACCTTCATGAAGAACCGAGGAGTAAAAGCGAGACCAAAGGGCAACGCCACAAACTGACAGTGATCCTCTCCCACTGCAAAACGGTGTCCTGCACAGATTGGGATGTGAAGGTAGGCATCTTTGATGTATATGGAAGCCAGGAAATCCCCCTGATGTAGGGAGGCCACCACCGTGTGAACAGATTCCATCTCTTGAATTTTTGAACTCGCACGAAGCAATTCAGTGCTTTCAGGTCCAGGATTGGACGCACCTTGCCTTCCTTCCTTGGGACCATGAACAGGTTGAATAAAAGCCTTAAAAATATTCCACACACGGAACCAGAACTATTACTCCCTGTTGTACCAGGTCCTTAACAGAGGGGAACCCGGGAGTGTGAGGGTCCGAACGTCCTAGGGAGTGGCCGGCGTCCATCCCAAAATCCACCAGGGGAAGAGGGGGGAACATTTACTCACCATATCAGAACAGGCAGGCACCATCTCCTGACAGAACCCCTCTCTGCCGAAGTGGGGGGGGGGGGCTGTCGGCCAAATAGAAAAGCTGCGACTTGGGCCTAGACCCGGTCGTATGCGACCTGGTGAGACGTTTAACTTGCGAGGCCAGTCCCCGTTCCAGTGGAACTATGTCGCGGCCGACCCAGCGCGGAGCTAAGGCCTGCGCACGCTCATTGGCCGGCTGGGGTGACCACTGGATCTATACATCCAGCCTGACGCCCAGATCCGGCATAGTTGCTTGTCGATCTCACAGGAAAAAAAATCTGGAGAAAAGCTAACTAAAAAAATAATATCTAGAAAAAACTTTGCCAGGACCAGAGATCCCAGCAGGGAACTAGGTCCTTACTCCTGACTAGGCAGATTAAAACTGACATCCTATGCAGGAAGAGAGAGGGTATACCCTCTGGGACTGCCCATAGGCGTAGCCAGAACTTTTTTCTGCCTAGTGTCCTACTCCTGTAGGGGGCAGCATAACCCTACTGATATGAATCAGAGACTGCGACTGTCAATGAACGATAGAGAAACATGGCCAGACTGCTTAACTGTGTATTACGCATTCTGAACAACTTGGTATTTCATCCTATTCAACAAACTACACTTTAAAAAAAAAAAAACATGCTATGGGTTCATTGCAGTTCCTGTCACTATGAGAGCATAGCACAAGCCTGTGATCTGCGGGGATAGGTGCCAAACAGTATAACTTTTTTAAAATATAGAAAGTTTTACTGTATGATCACAGTAATAAGCTATGACAGCAATCACTAAGGCAGGAGCTGCTATGTCAGACTAACAGCATGTCCCAGTGGATCTTCACACAGAGGAGGTGCCTGCATATGCATATATAAATGTTTGGAGGTTTAAGTGAAGTTCTTCAGGACATTTACATAACGTAACAGGCCCTCGGTTACACTTTTACTTTTCCAGTTTTGATTAAAGCTGGAAAGCGTTATAATATTTTTCAGGTTTGTGGCGCTGTCTAAGACAGTACGTGATTTGAAATCATTCTAAAGTGGACACAGATAACAATAGAAATATTTAATAAAGCAGAATGTGAAATGACCTCTGTCAGGTTTACATTTACGTCCTTACTGGGGAGATTTTATTTCCTATGAAGAAGCTGTGACTATTTGCTGAATTTTACATGGAATGCACTTCAGGGAGGAAAATACGAGGTTCTGCCTACAGCAATCCACAGGGTGTCACCAGGGCAGTAATGTAGGGGATTCTCCACAACAAGAGACACCGACTGCAATAAAAACCCATGGATGTGAAAATATAATTAGGCACAACAAAGGTCCTTTAGAGAGCGGAAAAGGAACCAGATAACTTACTTTACACCATAACGAACCAGTAACTAAAATGCATGATAAGTGCAAAAAAGTCAATATACTGAGTGCTCAACTCCACTTAGAAGGGGTGAAGCTCAATGGCAAAAAGTAGGCAGCTTCATCTTGATCTACTGTTTGTAGCGGTGCACAGCCAACATCTTTTGAGACATTTACAGTTTCCCCTTCACCAGGTTCTTTGCTTTGTGCTTTAGTTCCTGAAGCAAGATAAAGTATTCAAAACCATTTTTCTAAGAAAATCTATTTGTTTAGGTAACAAATCATATAAAAGATTTGGACCATAAAAATGTCTGTCTGGTAGAATTTGCATTTACTATTGCTGACAGACACTTTTATAGTCCCAAAAGAAGGTATTCATGTTACCAGGAAGTGACTTGGGCACCCAAAGAATGACCCTTACACTCTTCAGTCCAGAGAAGTGAGGACTTGGGGTTCGATGTGTTACTGAGAAAAATGCACTGACATCATGGTTGAACCTTTATTAGTTGAACTAATTGACTTGTATCTTTTTTTAACCTAACTATGTAACATCATCTCGGACTAGCCAATGAAAATAGCCATTGATCAGTACCCAAAAGAAGATCAGCAGAAGATGTCAGAGGCTGGTGAGGGAGCAGTGCACGAGTGGAGGTAAGTGTAGTTCAAGAGTTAAAGATACCCTGTCACCAACCTAAACAATTGAACATAAAAGCACTGAAAAGTCAAAGAATGAAAAGCCTACTTGTAGTCCTTTTCTTTTCCATAGATAATTTATGTACAGTAGCTGCCAGAGAAGAGATGAAGGGGATTCCTATACAGTGAATCTTGAGTGACAGCTCAGTATCTGTCGGGGCCGCTGACATCACATCCAAGATGGCGGTGCCTTGCAGCAGTCTCAGAGCTTTTGGATGTCTACATAACATGCCTAAAATAAGTCAAATAATAATATGCCTACTGGAGGTAACAAATGTGATCAAACAACTCACCTCTGTGGACCTGCATTATGATCTAGCAGCGTGCTTGCTACACCTGTCATAGAGATCTATCAAAAAATATAAATCCTCTTTGACCATCCACCTGCTTAATGCGGTGAAAGCATGCACCCCCTCTGCTGGAGGCAACAATTCCCACCAATGAAGTCTCTCTGGTTAGCTAAAGTGAGTGAGATCTGGGACATGGAAGACCTTACAGCCACTTTGTACAACAAAGAGGAAACCTTTCAATCCATTTGGAGACCCTGGCAATACTTTATGTATACTGATGCTTACCTTGCTGCACACCCGCCACCGGATTAAACTCTTGCCCTCACGGACCCCTCTCTGGGAGAGTCCCCTTCCCCCCTCTCTTCCCTCCTGCTGGCTCCCTCCCTCTATCTTCTTCGTCTATTCTACTCTCGCCTACCTTACTCTCATTCTGCACTTTCTTTTCGTGTTCTGGCCCTCTTTGTTCTTGCATCTCAGGTAATGCATTACTCTTCTACATGATTCCTTAACCACCAGGAAATCGCTCTATCGCAGCACTCCCTGTGTCACGCTAACGTTCTCTTTGATTACTTGTAGCATTTATTGCCTTATTCAGCCTTGGTTTAATTACCATAAGTCATATTTCCGACGTGACGCCCCGTCTTTGTTCGTGAAAATTTCTTTGGATCCCAGACTGATTTAATTGCTTTCTTTCTCATGATTGCATAATGTGTGTGCTGTCATTGTGTTACAATTGCTCTATACTATGATCATTTTTGATAAAGGAAATTAAAATTATTCAAAATATGAATATGCCTTAATATTAAATTTTTAATAATAAATAAGTAAAATTTAAATTAAAATTTAAAAAATTTAAAAACTAGGGGGGAAATCTGGCTAAATTTATAGGAAAATATATTTTCATATTCATGCATCATTTGAAGTGAGTGAAAGCAGCTGTTGGGACACAAATATACAACTTTCAAAAGAGAACTTCTATAACAATATGTTTGCATGTTTTTGTGGCGATGTTTTAGAAAGCCATGGTGTGGTCAGAAAGCGGTGAATCCTCAGTGGACTGGCGAAGCTCGCTAGATGAGCTAAGGTTTGACTACACTGGAACACAGACTACACTTGTTAGTGCAGCATTTGTCACATTAAATATATGTAATGTGTCCAAAGCCTAGAACGCAGAGAGGCTGGGAATGGCTTTCTGCATTAGTGACAGCAGGTAGACACTCCGGAGTCAGCCAGGGACAGGGCTCGTTTTGGCATCGTCTTTTCTGTGACAGAACATTCTGCATGCTGATGGCGACGTGATGTCAGAGCGGCGGCCGCTATCTCCCTCTGTGCTATCTATAACAGTGAGTCAGTAACCACCAGAGACATCCAGTTGCACAAATCTGGCCTGTCTGTTGGAGTGTGACTGCGTCACTTGCTATAATGGAAACAGACAGCTGGAGAAAATGAAGCCCCCTTGCTGCCGGAGACCCAGTTTGTAAATTCAAGCACGCTGACCTACTCTGACAAGTCCGTACTTGTCTTGTTGCTGATTACTAAATTGTACAATATATACAAGGGTGGGATTAAAGGGCTAATGTTCACAATCATTTATGCACCCATGATTCTTTTTTTCTGAAAGCTTAACTCCAGTCAAAACTTTTTTGCTTGTATTTTGTATAGAAGGAAAAAAGATTTAGAGCCTCTATTGAGTTTTTATTGCTGTCTGTGTCTCTGTTGAGGATATTTAGTCTCACTTCCTGTTCTGGTGACAGAGTGTCACAAGGACAGAAAGAAATGGGATATCTTGCTAACAGGGAAACAGACAACAATATTATTTTAGGAGAACATCTGACAGGTTTTTAATAGGTTTCTCTGTCTTCTTATCCCACTGACACCCTTGCCTTCTCATTTCTTGTGCTGTGTACAGTAAGTCAGGGGACATTTTGCCAAGGAGAGAGGACCATGGAAGGCAACAAATATACCTACATTAAACTTCAGCTTTATGTTTCTTGCCATAAAGAAAATTGGAAACATAATTATCTAACAAAATATAAGCTTTCTAACAGTCTGCATTCACATACATAGCAGTAATGCAGAAGTATGTGTGGGTTTCGGTGCACTGCAATTCTTTTGATTTTGTTTTTTGTCTTTTTTTTTTTCAAAAATATAGATATAAAGCAACCAAACCCCTGTTTTTAACGCATACTGTTAGACAGGTCAATTCGGTTGGTCGCTGGCTGGTTGGTAAGTTGTGACTGGAAATCTCTTTGTTTTCTGTTATAGGTGGAGGCAGTGACCACTTTTTGCTTTATATCTATATTGAGCCAGGCAACGCACTGACACCTTTGCCGCCATTGTGCGATGTGCTGGGTGTTCAGTGTGACCCTGTGCCTTTAAGGAGGGGTGGGCTCCCTCTAGTCACCTGTCCTCCATCTATCCCATTAAATGCATGTGCTCTCATTGTAGAGACTCTTTAAATTGTAGAGTTAGGGACTGCAGATCACAGGGTGCCTTGTCGGGGCCTGCAGCTTACGCATGTATTTGCAAATGTGTGCAACTAAACCCCTGTTTTTAACGCATACTGTTAGACAGGTCAATTCGGTTGGTCGCTGGCTGGTTGGTAAGGTGTGACTGGAAATCTCTTCGTTTTTTTGATACAAGAGAGACCAGAATTGTCTTGCTATAGAGATGTCCTCTGAAGGGTCTGTGAGTTTTTGTGGGTCATGGTGATCTTTGTGAAGAAAAACAGTCAAGTTGAAGTCTCTGCACAACACCAAGACACCCTTAGCATGAGAGTCAAACAGACGAAAGAAGTGAGGAAAAAAAGTTGGCCCGAATTTGGAGCAAAATATGTGGCAAACGTAATAGGGGAATCATGGATGGAGCCCACAAGAATTACAGTCAGGTTCATAAATATTGGGACATCGACACAATTCTAATCTTTTAGGCTCTATACACCACCACAATGGATTTGAAATAAAACAAACAAGATGTGCTTTAACTGCAGACTTTCAGCTTTAATTTGAGGGTATTTACATCCTAGTCAGGTGAAAGGTGTAGGAATTACAACAGTTTGTATATGTGCCTCCCACTTTTTAAGGGACCAAAAGTAATGGGACAATTGGCTGCTCAGCTGTTCCATAGCCAGGTGTGTGTTATTCCCTCATTATCCCATTTATAAGGAGCAGATAAAAGGTCCAGAGTTCATTTCAAGTGTGCTATTTGCATTAGGAATCTGTTGCTGTCAACTCTCAATATGAGATCCAAAGAGCTGTCACTATCAGTGAAGCAAGCCATTATTAGGCTGAAAAAACAAAACAAACTCATCAGAGAGATAGGAAAAACATTAGGTGTGGCCAAATTGACTGTTTGGGACATCCTTAAAAAGAAAGAACGCACCGGTGAGCTCAGCAACACCAAAAGACCCGGAAGACCACAGAAAACAACTGTGGTAGATGACCGAAGAATTCTTTCCCTGGTAAAGAAAACACCCTTCACAATAGTTGGCCAGATCAAGAACACTCTCCAGGAGGTAGGTGTACGTGTGTCAAAGTCAACAATCAAGAGAAGACTTCACCAGAGTGAATACAGAGGGTTCACCACAAGATGTAAACCATTGGTGAGCCTCAAAAACAGGAAGGCCAGATTAGAGTTTGCCAAACAACATCTAAAAAAGCCTTCACTGTTCTGGAACAACTTCCTAAGGACAGATGAGATCAAGAGTATG
The DNA here is from genome assembly GCF_965119305.1 of Pelophylax lessonae. Lineage (NCBI taxonomy): Eukaryota > Metazoa > Chordata > Amphibia > Anura > Ranidae > Pelophylax > Pelophylax lessonae. Next base: position 465,166,464 of record NC_138771.1, on the reverse strand, counting down.
GAAAAGGAAAGGAACTGCTCATGATCCAAAGCATACCACCTCATCAGTGAAGCATGGTGGTGGTGGTGTCATGGCGTGGGCATGTATGGCTGCCAATGGAATTGGTTCTCTTGTATTTACTGATGATGTGACTGCTGACAAAAGCAGCAGGATGAATTCTGAAGTGTTTCGGGCAATATTATCTGCTCATATTCAGCCAAATGCTTCAGAACTCATTGGACGGTGCTTCACAGTGCAGATGGACAATGACCCGAAGCATATTGCGAAAGCAACCAAAGAGTTTTTTAAGGGTAAGAAGTGGAATGTTATGCAATGGCCAAGTCAATCACCTGACCTGAATCCGATTGAGCATGCATTTCACTTGCTGAAGACAAAACTAAAGGGAAAATTCCCCAAGAACAAGCAGGAACTGAAGACAGTTGCAGTAGAGGCCTGGCAGAGCATCACCAGGGATGAAACCCAGCATCTGGTGATGTCTATGCATTCCAGACTTCAGGCTGTAATTGACTGTAAAGGATTTGCAATCAAGTATTAAAAAGTGAATGTTTGATTTATGATTGTTATTCTGTCCCATTACATTTGGTCCCTTAAAAAGTGGGAGGCACATATACAAACTGTTGTAATTCCTACACCGTTCACCTGATTTGGATGTAAATACCCTCAAATTAAAGCTGAACATCTGCAGTTAAAGCACATCTTGTTTGTTTCATTTCAAATCCACTGTGGTTGTGTAGAGCCAAAAAAAATTAGAATTGTGTCAATGTCCCAATATTTATGGACCTGACTGTATGTACCTGTCCTCAGGTTCAGCAACTTGTTTGTTACATGAGAAATGAAAAGCTTTTAGGACTGCTCACCTATTCATACTTGTAGAATTGAGGATAAGAGGCGTGTAGGAACTTAGGAACCTTATTTTTGAGGTTGATTGAGACCCTGGGTATTGAGAGAGGTCAAATATATTACTGTGGGTAACAACAGAAAGAAGAAAGAAAAGATAAATAACAGAAAAAAAAGGAGGGAGAATGGGGGGTCAGAGGGAAGAGGGGTCGAAGGGGAGGGAGAACAAAAAAGGGGGGGTAAGGAAATAAAAGTTGAAAATAAAAAAAAGGAAAAAAATAAAGGGGGGGGCAAAAAGTTAGGCTGTGCAAGTATACACTAGGAAGCCCAAAGTTCCAGGGTAACAAAAAGCAGAAGGAGTAGGATGTATAGTAAATTAATAGTCACCTGACCATAAACAAGACCAATGGAGGTAAGTACAAGGGTAACATGAATAACAGGCCTGAACAGCGGCACACCTGTTCGAATTTCATACTGTAAAACATAAATATTTGCCAGCATAAGGGGGCATAATCTGGGGACCACCCCCTTGAGAGCACCAACAACAAAAAAAACTCATCATAATAAAAGGTCACAGGGAAGGCACTATGCCCCAACAGGACACTGCCATTCATTTAAAATGGCACTCCAATGCCCATACACAACCCAGCCCAATGCACCTGCATTATAACAAACCACATTGTTGTGATGGGCTACATTGGACAAAATAGTACAGTTGTCTTAAGTATGTTGCCCTACATTGTCAGCCCACTCATTGTGACTTGGCTCTATGTAAAAAAAAAAAATGAAAGACTATAAAAATGACATAACTTTTTAAAGTTTTTCTTAGCATTTACTGCAGCTCTCAAACCCAAAAGAAGGCACCTTGCTCTTAGATTAATGCACACTGTATCTCTTTCAATGTCATTTAGAGGACACATAGGGATGATGTACAAGAGCTTTTGCACACACTGTTCTTACTGCAGTTTTTATGGTCACAATTAACCTTGTAAATTCTTTTTAGAAACAATTGATTTAAAATGGTCGCAGCAGTCTGAATACACAGCTTTAGTCTAAGTTTTTATCTTATTGAAAGTATGAGCACGATGCCAAGGTTGAATAGGGGACATATAAGAGCCCTAACAATAATGTTTATACTGCTTTTACTACCTAGCATGCAACTGAGATTGTTGAAGTGCACTAATCAAGATTTCAAGTCAGAACGACCAAGGTGTATGACATCTCATCGTACAACAGCTCACCACTGCCTTTTAAACACCTCCTACAGAATGAAAGGAAAAGGGGAACAGTAATAAGCCCCCTTTTCCTCATGGGAGAGTGGCTGGGGAAATAGGTAGAATAGTTCATAAGGTAATTCTCCCTCCTTTTCTCCTCAGGTAAAGAGGGAGGGACTCCTAAGGTATCCTGAGGGAATAGAAATAGTGGGCGTGGTGTTGCAGGGGTCAGAGCACCTATAGGAATAGGTATAGGGTAGAAGTTTCTAGAGCCCTCTGAGCCCCTATATAAGGTAGAGCTCTCCTCAGAGGGGCTCATTCGCCTCAGAAGATTTAGCAGTGTGAATTCAGGAGCTGCCATTTTTTGGAGTATAGGAGACTTCTGAGGCGAGAGGATGAGCCTATTGAGACAAATTATAGAAAGAGCAGGGGAGGACGGTGGTGAAGAGTGGTTACGAATGTGCTTAAGCTTACCAAGGAATGCGGGACAAGCAGCCGGTGGAAATTCTGCTGCGGACGTGCGGGCTGAGGTGATTCCAGCTTTGAATGCCCCGCCGACGGAAGAAGATACGGCTGAGATGGAAGAAGGTCCGGGTCAAGTGAGAAGAAGCACCGTCATTTCAGAGGGACGGACGAAGAGGAAGAGAACGCCTGCCAGGCGGCACTCACAGTCACCAGCGAGACCTCCCGCGAGAAGGCCCGGGACCGGGACACAGCGCAGGCGCAGTGACCGGGAGTCAGCGTCATCAAGCGGCGCCGGGAGCGGAAGAAATGAGGAAGGCTCCGGTCGTGGAAGACAAGCTCCGGTGCCGGAAGAGTCTCCGCGGCAAGAGATACAGGGCGGGAGCGGAAGGAGAGCTGAAGAGCCGGCGGTGGAAGGTCAAGCAATCCCGGTGGTCGGGGAGGAGCTGGAGGAGAGACTACAAACACAGCAGAATAATGAGAATGGTGAGTGGACAACGCTGCCAATTCTCTCCAATATTTCTGAAATGTTATTTAAATTGTCTAGAGATGTTAGGGAGCTGCAGCAAAACAGTAGATTGGTTCAGAGTAGCCAGGTTGCAGAGCCAGCTTTGTCAGCAGCAGAAGTATGGGCGCCACCTTGTGGGGGCTTAGCTAAAGACAGGAGTATACAGGAGAGTATGGTGGATTTAGTTGAATTAGATGGTAGACAGGTGGCAAGGTCACAAAATATTCCTGAAACATGTCTTAAGGAAGCTATACCTTGTGAGGTGTCACCGCTGGGCTTCCATCTATCACCGGGAATAAAAGAAAAGATTTGGAGAGGTGAGTTTATGGATATACTATCTCTTCTGCCATCAGCTAGAGAATTTATTAATAAGAGTGACAAAAAAGATGATAAGTCAGAAGAGGATAGGAAAAGGCCTGTTGCTAAGAATTTTAACAATTGGCTGCAATCCTTTTTTATTTTTGCTGCAGTTCTTTGTGAGAAGTCACCTGAAAAGAGTGTTGGACTTTTCCAACACTTGGATATTATTTTAGAAGCGTACAAGAGCTTCAGTGGTTTTGGATGGTATAGTTACGATGAGGCTTTTAGACAAAAACTGTCAGTGCACAGGAATTTAAGATGGGGGATTAAGGACGTAGGATTGTGGCTTAACCTTTTTCTACCCCAGAAATCAGGTTATGTCAAGCAGCCTGGTCCCTCCTCGCAGCAGTCCACCACTACATATAGAAAAGGGATCTGCTTTAACTATAATGATGGACAGTGTAAATGGCCCCATACATGCCGATATAGGCATGAATGTGCATTTTGCGGGGGAAGTCACCCGGTGTCAAAATGTTTTAAGAAACTGTCCGCTAACAACCAACAGAACCTTCAAAAAGGCAACCTCCCCAGTGAAATTACAAAAAATGTTGCCTTACCTGTTAGTTTTCCCAGACAAGGTGAGGGCTCAACTACTGTTTGAGGGCTTTGAGGAGGGTTTCTTGTTGCCCTCCTTTTCAGGTTTAGGTTGTAGGCAGTTTAACAATTTAAAATCAGTTGATCAGTTCCCTAGTGTGGTCCAAGAAAAATTAGATAGAGAAATTTTGGAAGGAAGGATGGAAGGTCCTTTTGTTTCACCTCCTTTTAAAAATTTTAGAGTTTCCCCATTAGGTATTGTCCCAAAGAAGGAGAAAGGTTCTTTCAGATTAATTCACCACCTTTCATTTCCCAAAGGGGAATCATTAAATGACCAGATAGACCCAAATTTAATATCAGTATCATATGCTTCATTTGAGGATGCTCTTGAAAAGCTTAGGGCTTTAGGTGCAGGGACTTTAATGGCTAAAGCGGACATAAAATCCGCTTTCCGTCTACTCCCCATTAACCCGGTTTGTTTTAACTCTTTGGGAATTTTCTTTAAGGACAAATTCTACTTCGACAAATGTCTCCCGATGGGGTGTTCAGTTTCATGTAAATATTTTGAAGATTTTGCTTGTTTTTTGGAATGGGTAGTGATGAAAGTCGCAGGTTCTAACTTTATGATTCACTACTTAGATGACTTCTTGTTCATGGGTAAAGCAGAATCGTTAGAATGTCTTCAATTATTAAATACGTTTTTCAATATTTGTAGTAAGTTTGGAGTCCCATTGGCGGTTGAAAAGACGGTGTATCCCACCACATGTCTGGAGTTCCTAGGAATTACAATAGACACGGCGGCGCTGGAGTTCAGATTGCCGGAAGAAAAAATTCAAAGGATTAAAGGTATGTTAATTAATCTGGTTAGGAGAAAGAAAGTGTGTTTGAAAGAGATTCAATCTCTTTTGGGCCTACTGGCTTTCGCATCAAGGATCATGCCGGTAGGAAAGGCATTCTCCAGGAGAATGTACTTGGCAATCTCTGGGCTAAAATCCCCTTTTTCTCATATTAGGGTGACCAGCGATATTAGGGAAGACATGTTAGTTTGGCTTCAGTTTTTAGAACATTTCAATGGGAGGAGTTTATGGCAGAAGGAATTCATTATTGATGAAGAATTTTTATTATTTACTGACTCTGCTGGTTCGGTAGGCTTTGCAGCGATCTGGCGAAACCATTGGTGCGCAGATCGCTGGAGCCAAAGCTGGAGAGGAAAAGGTCTATTGAAAAATATAGTTCTTCTGGAGCTTTTTCCCATAATAGTCGCTCTGGAAATATGGGGAAAAGAATTTAGTAATAGAAGGATATTGCTTAGTACGGATAACAAAGGAGTAATGTACGCTATCAATTGTTTAACATCCAAGTCTCCACCAGTCATTGCTCTTTTGAGATATATGATTTATTTATGTCTGAAATATAATATATGGCTTAAGGCTCGACATGTGCCTGGTAAGAGCAATGACATGGCAGATGCGCTATCTCGCCAACAGATGAGCAGATTTTTCCAACTATTACCAGAGGCGGATCCAGTGGGTACCAAATTCCCAAGGAAGTTATGGGAGTTGATATAAGTCTGGTTACAGAGAATATCAAACACTCCATAGCCCCTTCGACCATGGCAGGTTACCAGTCAGCTTGGCTGATGTGGATTTCTTTTCTGAAGGATCTTAAAGAAGATGAACATAATTTTTCTGAAGGACTTGTAATGTTGTTCTTAAATAGTTTATTCAAGAAAAATTACTCCTGGGCACACGTGAATAAAATCTTGGCCGGAGTTTCGTTTTTTCAAAAAATGAGAAATTTACCATCTTGTGTGTCGTTTTTTACAGTTAAGCAGGCGCTTAAAGGATATAGGAGGAGGAGTTATAGCAGTGATAAGCGCAGTCCAATTACACCAAAAATTCTTTTGGACCTATGTATGGCCACAGGTGAGGTTTGTTTTTCTGTTTTCGAAGCTGCCCTGTTTAAAGCAGCCTTTTCTCTAGCATTTTTTGGAGCTTTGCGGATTTCAGAGTTATTAAATATTTTTAAAAAGGAGGTAAGTCTGGAGGGTAACTTAGTGAGGATAAAGATAAGAAGGTCAAAAACAGACCAGGTAGGTAAAGGATGTGTTATTTGTTTAAATGCTCTCAGTGGTTCTCTCATATGCCCAGTTAAGTCATTGCAACAGTATCTTGAGTTGAGACCAAGTTTTGGTGAAAAGGCTCTTTTTATTCATGCATCAGGTGCAAACTTATCTAAATATCAATTTAATAGCGTTTTCAAGAAATGTGTGGTCAAGTTAAATTTACCAGGAATGCATTTGACATCACACTCTTTTCGGATAGGGGCAGCCACTGAGGCATCTAGATTAGGATTGGAAGATTCAATAATAAAAAAGGTTGGAAGGTGGAAGTCAGATTGCTATCAATCATACATCCGACCTAATTCATTTGTTTGATTCTTTTCAGATGGAAAAAGGATCATTTGGATTGTCGGGCATTCGTATATCTTTTGGGCGTTCAAGAGGGCAAGACAGAGGGTTTACTCAGAGAATTTGGGACTGGATCCAGAGAAATTCAAAGTATACTGGTATGGTAGGAGGGGCATGGTTTGGGCTGACCTACTATTTGAGTTAAACAGGTTACAATCATTGTTTCCTCCTCCGGATGCACTTATCGTGCATTTAGGAGGAAACGATATTGGTCAGGAAAAAACTTTGGAATTGATCTTCAGAATCAGGGATGATCTTTTTAGTTTTGGGTTGTCGTCACCAAATACTGTTATTATCTTTTCTGAAATCGTTCAAAGGCTGAGGTGGTTATTTTCACCTTATTTGAAGAGTTTGGAAAGGATAAGAAGAAGGATTAATAGGTCATTGGCTAAACTTTTGCCTAGTATAGGTGTTATGTCTTTCAGACATAGGGAATTGGAAGGGGGTACGGAAGGATTGTACAGGGATGATGGGGTACATCTTTCCGAGATAGGATTGGATGTTTTTAACGCAGACCTGTCGGATTGTGTTGATATGGCCGCGGTGCGGGGTCGTTGGTGACAGAAGGGGTTAGTTTTCCCCCTTCTGTCTTTTGGAAGTTGATGCTTGAAATGTGATGTTATTTATCCGGCCTGAGCTGTGGTGGCTAGGCTGTTGAGTGTGTTAAAATTTTTAATTATATATTTATTTATTGAAGTTATTTTAAAATAAATAATAAACGGCCGCGGCCTATATATTTTCCAAATAATACAGGTGTCTGCTTCTTATTTTATTTACTTAAGTAGAAATGCTAAGTTGTTATTGAATCCTGCCTACTGTCCCATGAAAGGAAAAGGGGAACAGTAATAAGCCCCCTTTTCCTCATGGGAGAGTGGCTGGGGAAATAGGTAGAATAGTTCATAAGGTAATTCTCCCTCCTTTTCTCCTCAGGTAAAGAGGGAGGGACTCCTAAGGTATCCTGAGGGAATAGAAATAGTGGGCGTGGTGTTGCAGGGGTCAGAGCACCTATAGGAATAGGTATAGGGTAGAAGTTTCTAGAGCCCTCTGAGCCCCTATATAAGGTAGAGCTCTCCTCAGAGGGGCTCATTCGCCTCAGAAGATTTAGCAGTGTGAATTCCCCATCCCCCCCCCCCTTTTTTGTCGCGGCCGTTAAAAAAAAAAAAAAAAAAATATAAATAAATATATATATAGATATATAATAAGTAAATGGTGTCGTTTTGCTATAGCAAAAGGGCAATTTTATATGTTTATGAGTGGAAGTTGATGCTTGAAATGTGATGTTATTTATCCGGCCTGAGCTGTGGTGGCTAGGCTGTTGAGTGTGTTAAAATTTTTAATTATATATTTATTTATTGAAGTTATTTTAAAATAAATAATAAACGGCCGCGGCCTATATATTTTCCAAATAATACAGGTGTCTGCTTCTTATTTTATTTACTTAAGTAGAAATGCTAAGTTGTTATTGAATCCTGCCTACTGTCCCATACTTTTAAGATACCAATAGACACCAGGCATTTTCAAACCTAATTATTAACATGCTGGGCGACCAAGAAATCTATGGGGCACCCTTGGACAGTCCTAAACAACAGAGATAAAGCTAACAAGTAAAAAAAAATGATTTCTCCCATGAGAAAACAGTGCAGGGTCTGCAGAGGGTCAAACTGTTCCTCCTCCACCCCTCTCAGTTTTCTAAACAGGAATGGTCATATACCGTATATACTCGAGTATAAGCCGAGTTTTTCAGCACATTTTTTTGTGCTGAAAACGTACCCCTCGGCTTATACTCGAGTCAACAAAAAAAAAAAAAAGTTCCCGGCCGCTCCGACGTGTTTAAGATTTAAAAATGGGGCCGCCCGGCGTATACATGTCACCGTGCATGCGCCGCCACCGCTCGGGACAGGTCGGAAATAGCCGAACCTATACCAGCTCTCCCGAGCGGCGGCGCATGCGCAATGACGTGTCGGCGCCGGGCGGCGCCATTTTTAAAATGAAGGCGCCTCTGAAACAGGTAAGTGAAACACAGCCGCACTAGTATGCCCGCAACCCCGCATCCTCTTGTACCATGCTTGCCACCCTGAATTCTCCTGTACATGCCAGCCACACTGCATTCTCCTGTACATGCCTGCCACACTGCATTCTCCTGTACATGCCAGCTACACTGCATTCTCCTGTACATGCCAGCCACCCTGCATTCTCCTGTACCATGCCAGCCACCCTGCATTCTCCTGTACCATGCCAGCCACCCTGCATTCTCCTGTCCCATGCCTGCCACCCTGCATTCTCCTGTACCATGCCAGCCACCCTGCATTCTCCTGTACCATGCCAGCCACCCTGCATTCTCCTGTACCATGCCCGCCACCCTGCATTCTCACCCTAGGCTTATACTCGAGTGAATAATTTTTCCCATCTTTTTGTTGTAAAAGTAGGGGCCTCGGCTTATACTCGGGTCGGCTTATACTCGAGTATATATGGTAACCCTACATTTTTTTTTTAGGGTAGAAGACATACCTATATTTCATGTGAAACCACCAGATACACATTTAAAATTGCTCTAACATTTTTGTTAAGTATTACCACACATCCAAAATGTATAATAATTTCTAAATCTTGCAGCACTTATACCGATATCCTTAATCCACTCTTGTGCCCAGGAAGCTTTTTGTGATAAAAAGTGTACACTTACCAGATTAGACCTAGAGGTCAATATGCACTTTGGTAGGTTGCCAACATGGGGGAGACATGCATTGATTCCATGTATCTCTACATCTAGAAACAAATGGTGTTACTTCCACCATACAGATACATATAAAGGATAATCGCAAATAGTGCAAAAATCACCCTTTACCATATTTATTATAAATAATGTTGAAATATTAAAAACTAGACACATTGGGGTTTTTTTTTTTTTACTAAAGCTGGAGAGTGCAAAATCAGGCCCACTTCTGCATAGAAACCAATCTGCTTTGAGGTATTCTTATCAAAGCTTAAAGTGTTACTAATCCCACACCAGTAAAATCAGTATGAATATGCAGTAAAGCATGCTTGTTATACTCCCTGTGGAACCTAAGGGGTTAATCCTCGACATTGTGTAAAAAGGCTGTCTGATCTTGTATGCACAGATCCTCCTATTCTTCCACTGACTCCAAAATATGTCCAGATAAGACAGAGCCTTGGAGTCAGGCTGCACATGCTCAGTTTGGTGTGTATTGCTAGATAGTTTTTTTTTCCTGGGAGAGTGCATGTGATCAGCACAGGGCCAATCAGCACTCACCCAACAGAGGTCCTAAATATGAATAAGTATGCTAACTCCTCCAAGAAGCTTTACCAGGAACTGACACAAGTCACAAGGCTGTTATATACTGCTGATGAGAAAAGGTATTTAGCAGTTTACATTTACTAAAATAATTGCATTTCCATGTTCTGTGTACTGTGGGAGACCAGATATAGCGAATGCAGGGTCCTGGGTTTAGTAACACTTTAACTACTTGCCGACCGCTCACTGAGCTGGTACTGCGGCAAAGTGGCTCGTTATCGTCCAGCGACGTAGACCCACGTCGCTGGACAACGCCCCCTCTCGGCGGCGTATTCAGACACAGCGGGAGTCGGGCCAGGGGAGGAGAGGCTCTTCCCCGATCGTCTGGGATCGAGTGAGGAAATCCGCCCACTTGTGTAAACAAAGCGGGCGGATCTCCTCTGTGACAGACATAGCTGAACCTGCGATCTTTGTCTGTGTCACACAACCCCCACACACGGCAGTAAGCATGAGGCATACATGTTACCCCTTGATCACCAATAAATTTAACCCCTTCCCTGCCAGTGTCATTATTACAGTAACAGTGCATATTTATAGCACTGATTACTGTAGTAATATCACAGGTATCCCAGAAAGTGTCAAAAATGTCAGTTAGGGGTCCGATCTGTCTGATCAATGTCGCAGTCCCGCAAAAAAAAAAATCGCAGATCACCGCCATTACTTGTAAAAAAAAATAAACAATAAAAATGACAAATCTTTCCCATAATTAGTAAATGCGATAACTTTTGTGCAAACCAATCAAAATACGCTTATTATGATTTTTTTCACCAAAAATATGTAGCAGAAAACAAATTGCCATAAAATGTTAAAAAATTTGATTTTTAATTTTTTTTTGGGAATGTTATATATCAGAATGTAAAAAATATTGTTTTTTTTTTCAAAATTGTCGCTTTTTTTTTCAAAAATTAAAAATCGCACAGGTGATCAAATACCACCAAAAGAAAGCTCTATTTGCGGGGAAAAAATTACATAAATTCAATTTGGGTACCGCGTCGCATGACTGCGCAATTGTCCGTTAAAGTAATGCAGTGCCGAATCGCAAAATATAGCCTGGTCAGGAATGGGGTAAATTCTTCCAATCTTAAAGCGGTTAAAAATACGCTCATTGATGATTTTTTTTGTCAAAGACATGTAGCTAAATACATTTTGGCCTAAATATATGACAAAAATTTAATATATTGGATATTTTTTGACTGTCAAAGTAGAAAATGTCAATTTTTTCGCAAACTTTTCGCTCTTTTTTATGAATATCACAAAAAATTAAAAGCGCAGAGGTGATCAAATACCACCAAAAGGAAGCTCTGTTTGTGGGAAAAAAAGGACGTAAATTTTGTTTGGGTTCAGGGTTGTCAGTTAAAGTCACACAGTGCCAAGTTGCAAAAAGTAGCCTGGACGTAAAGCAGGTGGTAAAATGGTTAATTGAACAAACTGAGATTAGAAGCTGAGTGGTTTCTATGCAGAAGTGAACCTGATTTTGCACTCTCCAGCTTTAGTAAATAAACCAAGTTGTTAAAATGTTCCTAGGGATAGGCACATAAAGCAATTGTACGATAATTAAAAAAAGCAGACAGAATGACGTCAGATGTGCAAACTTTGCCCGACATATTTTGCCCATCCTCTGGGACTAGCATCATCAGATCTGTCATTCCATTTATGAGGTTTTATTCACTTGCATTAACCTTTCATATGCCAACTAATAATGCTACACATTTACAAAACTGGCACTAATGAACTAAAACCGTCTCTTTGCTGAACATTACAATAAATCAGAAAAATAAAACAAATTTAAAACTGAGTCAACTGGATCTCACACCAAGTATGCATCATATAGATCTGTCTATTATTTTCATATATGAGGTGTGGGACCAATATAAACCCTTGGTTTACCACTTATAACCATACAGCTATAGACCGTGGTAGCGTGAGGTACAAAATACATTATATTACAAAAGTGGGATCTTTAACCAAACTATATTACCAACTCAGCACTAAAGAATGCTATACCTCCAATTAGTGCATCTCCAATATATTAAAACGGTATGTCACACCACAGCTGCTTGGAAACTAACTCACATCACCAGGGCTGCTGTTAGAAATCATGGGGCCCTATACAGCCTACCTGGCAGGCCGGCCCCCCTCTGAATATATCAAAGCAATATTTTCACTTAAAATACACTACAATCATTATTAGCGGACACAAACATAAGAGGGAACCTGTGTCAATTAGCCCTTTTTGAATAGTTTTAAAATGTATTTATTACAATGTTTAACATTTTTTTTTTACATTACAGGACAGGGCCAAGAAGGGGGGGGGGGGGCAGAACTGGGAAGGGGCCAGGGAAGCTATTACAGGAACCATTCCCTGTGTCTGTTTCTCTCTCTGTAGCAACTGAAAGCCGGTGGGAGGGAGATGAACCAGCTTTGAGCTGCTGCAGAGAGCCATACAGGGCATCCTTCTGTAATTGGCCCTCAGCCCGACTGCACCGATTTCCCTTTTGTTATTCGGGCCCCCTTATGTGCCGGGCCCCCTACAGGAGGACTGGTGGTCGCCCCCTATCAGCAGCCCTGCACATCACAACTGCACGGTAGTGGTCTGATCGCATCCCCTGGGCAAAATCGCCCAGAGTGCTGCAGAAACTGAAAGAAGGCGGGACGGAGATGAACCAGCTTTGAGCTGCTGCAGAGAGCCATACAGGTTATCCTTCTGTAATTGGCCCTCAGCCCGACCGCACTGATTTCCTCTGCTGTTCGGGCCCCCTTATGTGCCGGGCCCCCTACAGGAGGACTGGTGGTCGCCCCCTATCAGCAGCCCTGCACATCACAACTGCATGGTAGTGGTCTGATCACATCCCCTGGGCTAAATCGCCCATAGTACTAAAAAAAAAAAACTAACAACAAACACACCTACCCCTTCCCTCTTCCTATAATTGTACAATGCACCACTGCCTCCAGCAGTGATAATATAGGACCCCAGTGATTTGTGGGTACAGAAGCCTGATTGAAATATACGCATATTTAGGCACACTGGGCAGGTCCATAACCTTCCTCATTACCAAATTATTTGTCAACGAAGATATTGCCTCGCATCAGGGACTCATCATAGGCTCCCATCACTTACACTGCTAGGGTCACTTTTACTAGTGCACCCTAGCAAGTCCTGGCTATGGTGTCCCACCCAGGTAGGAAGTCTAAATTGATGGTAAGCTCTTTCACCCAAGAGCCCCCGTAAAAAAAGGAAAGTGATGGACAACAGGCACCTAGAGTACTAAAATTTCCCTCACCCCACAGATTATCATACTCATAGGAACCAAGGCTGGGTTTTGTAAATCTCCAGTGTTACCACCATTAGGCTTATTTACTGCACAAACATGGCTTTCACATTGATGATATAAGCTACAAGAAGCAGCAAATGAATCTTGCATGTGCAGAAACTGAGCCTTGAAGGTAATGAGTATATCATCAAGTATCTAACGCTGGGATATGACATGCAGTACAAACAGCTGTCTAGGGAAGGATCTAAAAAAGTCTCCCTGTGGAGATTTATGTTAGCATTTGTTAGGACTGCATTAAAGAAGAACTCCGGCCTGATAGAAAACACTATATTTTGACATAAGGAAGTGATAAAATCACTAAATATATTCAGCAACCCTTTAAACCAGTATTGCTAAAGGAGAGCAGCTAACATGAACCCTAGCACCTGACACTCCATCCAACATATCATGCTGACAGCATATCCAAGGCTTGTTCACAGCATGTGCGATGACCTGCGTTTATCTAAACAGATTAACACTGGCTCTTCACTAGGTCACATAGGGAACAATTGTTTGCTGTGTGCCACATTCACACCACAACAAACCATAGAGGTGAAGAATACAGAGTAGAGCTGAACGTTTGTGGATAAAATGAAAATTTTTTTGCTTAACCACTTTACCACCGAAGGATTTTGCTGTCTTCCGTCCAGGCCACTTTTTGCGATTCGGCGCTGTGCGACTTCAACTGACAATTGCGCGGTCGTGCGATGCCGTACCCAAACGAAATTTACGTTCTTTTTTTCCCACAAACAGAGCTTTCTTTTGGTGGTATTTGATCACCTGTGCGATTTTTACTTTTTGCGCTATAAACAAAAAAAGAGCGTTTGTTTTGAAAAAATAACAATATTTTTAACATTTTTTTATATGAAATTCCCCCCAAAAAAGATGTAAAAACCAATTTATTTAAAAATTTTTGGCCAATTTGTTTTCTGCTACCTATGTTTGGTAAAAAAAATTGCAATAAGCGTATTTTGATTGGTTTGCGCAAAAGTTATTGCGTTTACTAACAAAGGGAAAGATTTCTGTCAGTTTTGGTGTTTTTTTTTTAACGCGTAATGGCGGCGATCTGCGATTTTTTTTGCGGGACTGCGACATTGCGGCGGACAGATCGGACCCTTGACTGACATTTTTGACACTTTTGGGGTTACCAGTGACATTACTGCAGTAATCAGTGCTATATATATGCACTGTTACTGTAAAAATGACACTGGCAGGGAAGGGGTTAATTTTATTGGCGAGGGAGGGGTTAATGTATGCCTGGTGCTTACTGACGTGTGGGGGGGGGAGGTGACTGAGTGAGTCATGGACAGATCGGATGTCCAGCTATGCTGAACAGTCCGATCTGTCACTCCCTGTCACTTAGGAGATCCGCCCGCTGTGTTTACACACAGCGGGCGGATCTCCAGACTCGATCCCCGACGATCGGGTAAGAGCAGCGGCGGTCGCCGCTGCTCCTCCCCTGGCCCGACTCCCGCTGTGAATGAAAACAGCGGGAGCGAGCCTCCGGCGGCGCGCAAGCGCCGCCCAGAAGGGGGAATGTCTGATGACGTAGTACTACGTCGTCAGACGATAACGAGCCACTCTGCCGCAGTAATATTACTGTGAGCAGTCATAAAGTGGTTAAAATAAAGATCACAATTCTTGGTGTAACATCATCTTTCACATTATACAAAAAAACTGGGCTAAGTTTACTGTTAAGTTTTTTTTTTTACTTCATTGAAGTGTATTTTTACCAAAAAATTGCTTTTGAAAGACCGCTGCGCATATACAGTATGACATAAAATATTGCAATGACCGCCATTTTATTCTCTAGGTTCTCTGCTAAAAAATATTATCATATATAATATTTGGGGGTTCTAACTAATTTTCTAGCAAAAAATACTGATTTTAACTTGTAAGCAACAAATATCAGAAAAAGGCTTATTCCTTAGGTGGTTAAACTGACCTCATTTACATCCCTTTGATCTAAAAGAACCAAATGATACAATGTTTATCTTTATCTCTCAGCGCTGAGCAATGTTGTGATAAACTTTGCCGGATGTTTCTTTTTTTTTCTTTGACAGCTGTGAGCACCGAACTGGATGAAGAAAAAGGGGGGTTGAATCGAGATCGCAATTTTTTAACAATTACTCGTGCAGCTCTAGTAGAAAAACACAGCATGTCTCCATTCTTCTGCACTGCACTGGATCTTATCTGAATTCCCTGTAGGCCAGCGCACTGCAGTTTAGCTACAGTGCATATGACCGTTTTTTTTCTTAGATAAAGTTAAAAAAAAGAAGACAGAAAAAAACAGAGGATACCACCCCGCACTACCCGTACAGAACTGACAACAGCCTGCAAGCTAAAACAGGGATAAGTTGAATTTTACCACATGTAGCTAATTGCTGGAGGTGTGTATTTTTGCAAGCTCTGGGACCATTGTCTTTGCTTCAGTTAGTCCTTGACATGGAAGGCATATGATGGTCCAAAGTCTCAATTTTGGCCTCTGGCTGAATACTTGTACTTGGTCATTACCTGCTCATTAAAAGGTTTCTTCACAGTAGGGGCCTGTTCACACCAACCCGCATGCGTTATGCTCCATGTAGCACCCTCCTAGGTAGCTGCTAGGAAAGGCATATATGTGGCCCTTTCTGCTTATCAGGGGGGCCTGATTCAGTTAGTGAAGCTGTCATGTGTTTCCAGGTGTGATCTGTTGAGTCTGGGGAGTCTCCCCATTGTATCCAATGAGGGCTCTTATTGGACAGTGGAGGAAACCTGGCCAATAGCGCACCAGGGCTTATAGCTGTCTCAGTGGGCGGAGTTTGCCGCAATGCACCCTGGGATTGGATATAAGCCTGAGGGGAGCATGTGACAGGGTGTCTTTGGTGGGAAGCAGAGTCCCAGGAGGAGGCTGACGGCTGTCTCTCCTCCTGTCAGAGCATATGAGGGTGTCCTGGGCAGTCGGCCTAGAGGACCAGAGGTTGAGCTGGGCTGCAGGAAGAGGATCCAGAGTGTTGCTGACTGAGTGGAGCTACTGGGCAGAAGTTTCTAGGAAAAACAGTGTTGTGAGTACTCGAAATTGCCCAGGGGTCTGTCTAGGAGAGGGGGGCCACTCCAGAAGGTCAAAGGGATCCAGGAGCCAGCAAACCAGTAGAGGAGGCTTAGAGAAAGGGGGTGCCAGTGTCTAAGCCCTGAAGATAATTGAGAGAAAGAGGGCACCGGTGTGGGCTCTGAAGTGTTCAGCAGTGCAGCAGTATACAAGTAGCTACCTCTGCAAGGAGTGCTTAAGGGAGCTCAAAGAGGACTTCTTTAGTCAGAAAGTAGTCACAAGTCAGTTCAGCATTAACAGGCATCCAGCCAGCGTTAACCAGTGCAAAGCCAGCGTTGATAAGCATTCAGTCAGCGTCAAGTCAGCGCCAAATAGCATTTTTCAAGTGTCCCCACTAAATTCTGCATAGTTCAGTTCAAGGAGTATCCCACTCATCCCTTCTCCTATCCAAGTTACAAAATAAACACAAAAACCCAAAGATACTGGACTGGTCATTGTCTCAGTGCTCACAGTGCTCTGTGTGTGCTTTTCCAGTGCTTTGTGCCTGGAAAATTTTGAATGACCATGGTGTCCAAAAAGCGTTCTTTTTGAGCAAAAGCGTTGTTAGACGAACTGGAAAACAGCGACAGCGAAACTGAGTTACTTGAAGAACTGAGCGATATTGATTCGCGGAAAAATTCGTCATCAGGTACGGAAAGTGACAACAGCGACGATACTGATGTCTCTTCCTGGCACATAGCTTGTGGAATTTGGGAAGTATATCAAATGATTCTTCAGAATTTCCAACGGAGCTATGTGCCAGAAAGACACATCAGAATCGTCGCTGTCATCACTTTCCGTACCTGATGACAAATTTTTCCCACGAATCGCTATCGCTCAGTTCTTCAAGTAACTCAGTTTCACTGTCACTGTTTTCCAGTTCGTCTAAAAGCGTTTTTGCGCAAAATGAAGGATTTTTGGACGCCATGGGCCAGGGCACTGGAAAAGTCACCGATGAAATCCTGTGGTGAAATGGCATGATACAGTGTAATCTGTTAGGATCACAGCTTGGTATCATGTAATTTAGTGCTTTTACATTTTTTAAGTTGCTGCCGGTTCCACCCCCCTGCTTCGCACCGCTCGCAGGGAAGGGAACCGGAAGGCAGGTGCCGGCATCGGCCAAGGACACAGCGGGAGGACAGCAGGAGGACGGCGGGGATCACAGGGGAAGGTGAGTTTTAAAATGTAAAACAACAGATTTCCATAGAAAAGAATGTACCGCTTTTAGCACAGAAATCTGGACATAATCAGACCGCCAGGGAGGTTAATGCAATGCATGGAATTTACATGCATTATCACTGCAGCGCACTCCAAAGAAGTGTGCTTTAGTACACAGAGGAATATTACATTTACAATCTATATTTAGAGTTGAACTCCAGGTAATTATTTTATAGTTACATTGGTCCAGCTTCGAACCAATGTAAGTATGCACATCTCATAGATGACTGATCCCAGTGGAAGCTGAAAATTATTGTAGTAGTCGGTGCTACTACAGTGATTGATGCAATATTCTGCATTCTTGCCAAATGGGTTACCTTCTACATAGTAACCATAAAGGGTTGCTTGCCTGGCCCTGCCTCCATTGGCGATAAATACCTTGAATTCTGCAATTAGATGAGGAGGAGATTACAACCTCACTGCTCCACACCTTCACACCACCCATTTAAAGAATACCCTATATTTATGAAATAAAAAAAATACAAGGTGTTCAGTGAATGGTGGCAGTGCTGAACGAGCAATTTCCTGTTGGTACTATGCAGAGGGATGATGCTCAGCACTGGAGACAGGATTGTTGCTATCACTCTAGTAGCATTGACTATTACAGGAATTTAAAAGCTTGTAACAGCGGTCCTGAGATAGGCATACTTACATTAGTCCAAGCTGAAGCATTATGACTATGCAATAAAAACTGTATCTGTAGTGGAACTTCAAATTATATACATAATACAACTCACAATTTTTTTTTCCGCAGCTTTTTTATCTTCTTATTTTCAGCTGTAGGGTGGGATAACAGCCTCTGTAAGGCACTATGCTCACCCCCTGCCAATGTAATCAGGGGTGATCCCACCTACAGCTGGAAGTAGGAACCTGCTGCAGGACAGTGAAGCCTGTGAGAGGTTTTGTAGAAACCTGCTTACAGGCAGCTGCTGTGCCGGTGTGAGGGGAAAGGCCAACTCTGGGAATGTTTACTACTGCAGCCAGAGAGTTATTAGGTCAGCACTGCATAGTTAGCATATGCAGAGCAGAGGGTTTTCGTCACCTGGTGCCCGCTGTTCAGTAGGTCACACACAAAGTTTGGAGTGCATGGGCCCAGATGTGGGGCATCGGTCAGCCATTATTGTCTACACTAATTGAAAACACTAGGTGCTGGTTTTTAGGCATTATTTCATTGAACCTTACTGAATGCTCCCTACCACTGAGGATCCCACTGGACATGGTCATAAACAAAGAAAATTCTCTAGCCTAAGGGAGCAGCCTAAGAACAGTACGGGTTACGATACCAGTATATTTAGAGGCTACTGGGTGATCAATTCGCTTAAGCGCTTTTGATAATTTATAATATAATGGTTCATATTGTCCGGTAAGTGGCTTTTTCCAATGATGGTACATGGTGGTGTAACAGGAGTGTGAATGCACATCAAACATGAACTGTTGCGGTTCCAATTATTTATTTTGGAGTGTTATGAATGTATTTGTGGTTGCACTTGTACTCTAAAGTGGTAGTAAAGTAATTTTTTTTTAACTTGTACCTAGAGGTAAGCCTATAATAGGGCTTACCTCTAGGTACAGTGAATATCTCCTACTGTTTAGGAGATATTTACACAGCAAGCAGCCGATGACGTCACTGGTGCATGCTCTCTGATGGGACGCATACCTGTGCCGTCCCTTCAGAGCTCCGTGACCATGACTCACGCACGCATGTGCCAATCAGAAGGCCAGAGCACGTGAACCCGGAAGGAAGACTGGGTGAAGATGGAAGCCCTGTCAGCAGTGACAACGCGCTGCTGGAAGGCTTTGTTCTAAGGTAAGTATTTCATAATGTGTTAGTATGTAATGCATAGTGGCACATTATGCCATTGTCTTGCAGGGGTTTTTTTTTCTTAAAAAAAAAAAAAACTTTGGTTTACTACCGGTTTAATTTTGCTCATGATTTTATGTCTTATTTTAACACTTTATTTCTCATATGAATTGTGGTTGTATTTATTTTAAATTAGTTTGGAAGGTTGCTATCACTTTTTGATGGGTTTAGCACTGTTTTAAATAAGCTTATAAAAATCTATTAGCGCATGTCCCCTTTTAAAGTTATTTTAAATGTATATTATGGTTGAACTTGATAGACATTTGTTTACATTAACTCTAAGTAATGAAAAAAAGATAAAGACCTACAGCAAGTATGCAGATCAGGGAAGACTGAGAAGACCCAGAAATTCTTTATCTGCATAGTTGTTCCAGGTCACATTAACTTCTCGACAGCCACAATCTGTAGAGTAACAATCTCAGGCACAGTTCCCCTTGCTGAGTGAATGCTAATTTACATTTCCACCTGTGAATTAGCAGCACACACCTGTCACTTTTTTGGATACTCTGTACCCAATGGAATGGTGTGACTGTTAATTGGTTTATACCCATTCTGGTTAGTACTGTTAAAATATGTTTTTAGTCCTAAAAGTCTCTAAAAAATAGAAAGATCCGCCTTATGTGTGCAGTAACCAGAGGATACATTTTTTGGATCTTTTTATTTTATATAAGAATGAACTATTAAAACCAAAACATATGCAAAAAGCACTGACATAAAATATAAATTCCAATTAACAGTTGTTACCATTCCAATTGGGTCCGGAGTGTCCCTAAAAGTCAATTTGCAAGATGAAGTTGGAGTTGTGATAAAATAGCCAGCTATTCAGTTCTATGTGTTGTGCGAAAGATTTTTAGATGAAGGGTATTGTAAGGAACAGCTGGACAAGCAGAATATTTCAGTGGGGGAAAGACAGTAGAGATATAAGAAAATAAAAAAATAACATTGGAGATGGTGAAAATATGGAGTTTGCATTTATTACAGAGTATTCCACTCAGCATAATGCAAATAGGAAAATCTTTACAAAACACTGGCCATTCCTAAAAAAAAAAAGACCAATTCTTTGTAGTATTTTACCAGAATAGCCTCCTGTCGTCTATACAAAAGGCCCCAATCTTGGACAATTCATAGCAATATATTGTAGAACAGCCTAAGTAGTTAGGCTAGAATGAGTAAAAAAAAGTACTTTGTCCTTAAACACAGGGAAGGAAAATGCTATCAAAAACTGCATTACATGTAATACCTGATTTGTGGTGTATTTATGGCTGTGCCCTTGCAGTCCTCAATATGCTGGGAGAACCACATCGGAACTGCAAGTATGCCTTAGAGAACATTTGCGCAATATGAAAAAAGGTTTAAAGTCGCACGTTGTGTCAAAGCATTTTGTATTTAAACACAACAGAAATCCTGTAGGGTGGAAATTCTGTGCCACTGACAGACTAAAATCTCAATGCAGAGGCTGTAAAAAAAAAAAGAAACAAAATGTATTTATGAAAAAACATATGCCCCTCATGGATATAATGTGGGACGGGCATTCAAATGTTTTCTAGATACCGTAATTTGTAAAAATAGGTTGCTTTATTCAGGGAACCTTTGTCCCACTTTTGATCACATAGATGTATTATAAAGTAATACAAAGATGTTATGATATTTACTTTGTAATTTACTTATTTTACTCAATGAAGGATTAAGTAAATAATACTTGTTATACATTTTATATAATTTTGTACATATAGGAACACACAATAGACTATTTTATTTTATTGTATTCTATGTGATTCACTGGAGGTAGATAACTAAGAAGCATGTTTACAATCATGTGGGATGTTCATCTGCCTTTTCTATTTTTGATTGATGTTATATATATAGTATTTATAAGGCATATTTATATATTGTCTTATGAACATACTCCTTTTATGTCTTTAAAATTTCTAGTAAAATAATGGTAGTATTATGTTCTGCGTTTTATCTTGTGTTCTACCATAGTATTTCGTTTCCAGTATTTGTTTTCACTGTGAAAAAGGTCGAAGAATGTGTCAAGCCAAAAGTCCTTAGGAGTCTAAAGTCTTTATTATTCAACTGGTTACAAGCGGGGCAAGGGTCAGCCAACATGTTTCTGGGGCAAAACCGTGTTTTCGGGGACACAATCTGATCTAATCTGCAGGCAAAGGATGTTACAAGCTAACAGTCAGTACAGGTGTTCAAAATGATTGCCACTTAACTCAGCCTTGATGAAGAAGGATTGTGAGGCCCCTGGAATGTGTTGACTGTCCTTTACCCTGCTTATTGTAACCAGTTGAACAAAAAGGACTTTGGACTCCTAGGGGTTTTTCACCTGGCACTCTCTTGACTTAATATACTTTTATTTTTATAAAATATTTTTATTTTTCAGCTCTGGTAAATGTCCTCTCCTGGGAAATCCCCATCTTTGTTATGAGCTTCTGAACACAGGCCCGTTGGGTTCAATTATAGACTTTATCCACATCTCAATGACCTGCTAAAATTGTGTTCAGCGGCCTTCTACTGCTACCCTAAGGTTTAATTGTAGCCTGGGTGTAAGCCATCCATGGTTTTAATTGCAATCTGCAGGGCTTTTTTTCTCAGAAAATAGATACAGGAACTCAACCATGACCCCCCCCCCCCCACACACACACACTCCAAACCACATTAAATAGCGGGTGTGGTCAAATTTCACCAAAAGTGGGAGGGTTTTAAAGAGGCATTAAATACCTGAAGTGTATTGTGTAAGGAGTGCAGAGTTCGGGGAGGGGGTTACAAATAGAGTGCAGAGTTTAGGGGTGCAATACGTACATAGTGAAGAGTTCAGGGGTGCACTGCATACATAGTATAGAGTTCAATCTTCTTCTACAGTTGATTTCCTCTGAATCTCCTATCCGCAATCTCACTTTCACCCCTCTTTAGCGCTCAACTCTGCATGCAACCCCCCTCCAATGCCCCCATCTTCTCTCCACTTTCTCTAAAGCTCCGCCATCTTCCATGTCTTACTTTTATTGCTGTATTAAGCAGAAGCCCCCAGCCGGCTCTAGTACTTCCCCCGCACACTGTAGTTGGCTCTGCCTCTCTCACTTGCAGGGAGATCATCCACTGGGGTTGTCCACATTGGCACTGCACCCCGGGCATCTGCATCTCTCTTGTCCCCATTCTGCACTCAGCGGGAAACACTCAACAGATCAGATCTGTGGGAGCAGTTGGGAGACAAGCTGTCACTTGTAAACACAGAAGCCGGACTTCTGTGTTTACAAGTGATAGTGGTGAGCCAAAAGCCAAAGCCAGAGCCAAAGGTGGTGGAACTGAGTTCCACCACGTTCCAGCTAGAAAAAGCCCTGGCAATCTGTATGGGAGATGTTAAGATGATTTAATGGGCAGTGCATGTGTCTATTTGACAGCCCTTCATGACGTCTGCTGGGATGAAACACGTTGGGTTAGGTGGACTATAGACACTAAACACTGCTTTTTTTTGCTTTTTTTTAATATCATTCCCTGCATTTTAAAGCTTTCATTGTAAACAACATGCAATTCTTTTACTTGCAGTCACATGTGGTTTGTGTGTTGTCTCTATCATCTTATATAAAGTATTTTTGAAGTTTTAACAAGAGAAAATGTCATGCATGCTATTTGCTCTGTCTGAGCAGTATTTACACTACTAGTCTTTTTCTTTTACACCCCAAATGCTTGATTATATTGAAGCATACTCACAACTACAAATAGTCAGTCTAATCTCAAATGGATATACAGTCCTATAAATGCCACATTTTTGTTATTTTAGGGTGACAACGCAGAAGCACAAATGGGAGATGGGAACAGAGCATTGTCACACAATAACCATAAACTTATGAACAAGTATCTTCATAGCAGAATCACCAGAATCACCAGGCATCATTTTAATGAAAGACGCAGATTTACTGTAAAGTGTTGCTAAAGGCAACATTTTTTTTAATTATAAAAATAAACAGTTTACAATGGTTTTGCCTAGAGCGGTCCCGAACCTCCTCGTCTGGGTCCCCCACCGGCTATCTTGGCTTGTCCTCTTCTCCGTGTGCCCCCATAGCAAGCCGCTTTCTATGGAGGCACACAGGGAGAGCTTTCTCCCAAGCTGTTGTTACCAGAGTCCCTGTGTGAAGAGGAAGAGAGGGGAGAGAAGAGATGCAGCCAGGCACAGCGCTGGATCCATTAAGGTAAAATGTTTAGGGAGGTGGGGGAAAACAGAAAGTTGTAAAACATTTGTTACCTTAATGAAGCAAATGCATTAAGGTAAAAAGATTTTGGCTTTAGGACTATAACGGAACCGCGACCCACACTGTGTTTGTGGGCTTCCATCAGTATACCGCTTCCTCCTGTCTGAACATAGATATCAGATATTATAGCTGCCTATTGCAACCAAGAACGAAACAGCACTTGTTTAAGCTGCATAATCTGGAAAACTCCTTTATTAAACAAGAATACAAACTTTTTATACACTTGAGAACTATGTCAGTCACTACATGAACAATGACCCGAATATTTACCCAAAACATCACACCTTGGTTTAGATAATGAGGTAGGGCTGATTCATTGCTAATCCCCCTCTAGCAACTACTTTAGCTGACAAAGATATAATTAACATGCTAATTGACTTAGCACTTAAACCAGCCTAGGTGGAGTACATGAAATAACATAATCAACAATGTGTGGAAGACAGGTGGTTGAGCTGATGATATTTGCATCTGCTATGAGTCTTACTGTCTTGGGGAGACATGGACTTGAATCCAGGTTAACATTGTTACAAGGGCCCCACATATAGTGTCTGTCTTTCATAACCAGTGACGGTAAATACCGTAAGGACCACTTAAAAATATAAATAAATTAAATTAAAAAAACTTGAAAGTTTGCAAATTAAACCTTATATGAAATTTTAAAGATTACACATACATTTACTTTATGTCAACCCACAAAATGTATTTCTTCACAGAGTGTGGAATCAAATATACTGTTGAACAGTTTTTGGGCTTTATGGTCGCCTGAGACCTTCCCCGCAGAGCATTGTTGAATGCACAAATGAACCTAAAGAGCTACTTTTGGATATGATTCTAGATATTACTGCTAATATTGGGTGCAACATGCACTCAAGACACATAATTTGTTTTATTAACACCAAATGACTTTCACTTAGACAAATTAAGGCACATTGATTAAACCAGACCTACATCTCTCATTCTGTGAGGTTTAAAATGATCATTATTCTACTCTATGCACATACTGAACCATAATTGCCCAGTGATTTATAATCCACAGTCCATAACTGTATTAATTTCACATAATTATTTAACTTTTGGTAACTATCCACAGTCGCACTGTTTTCTCTGCTAGCAAACCCTACCCTGAAAATGAGTAATTTTTCTGAATTGTAATTTTTTTCGGAAAATAGAGCAATTCAATATTTTGAGAGATGACATTATTCACTTAAACTGATCAGATAAATACATTCTCAAAATGTAACCAGTAAATGTTATTACACTCAGGATACTTTATATTGGCGTTCCTCTGACCGCTTCTCAACAGTATGCAACCCTAAAGCAAACTTGTGCTTTACCCAATCAGGGCAAAGCAAATTGTTTGTTACAGGAGGCGTAACTAGAACCTTCAGGGTCCCGGTGCAAGAAACCATGAAGGGCCCCCTGGACCCCTGGCTGCCCCTTCCTTTAAGCCTGGGGCTCTTCCCACTGATCCTGGGGCCCTTTACTCTCATTGCGGGGCCCTTTATTATGGTCCCGCAGTGGGACCCTTTCACAAGTTCTGCAGTGGGCCCCCTTCCTGCCATCTTGAGGCCTCCCCATGGTGGTGGAATGCAAGGGCTCGGTTGCAAGTGTGACCTTTGCGATCCTGGAAGTTCACCCAGTGGTGTCAGTAGTTTTTATTTTTTAGTTTCAGAAAAGGAAGGAGCTGGTAAATTACATATTTACTGACCCCTTCCTGATTCTCTATTGTGACACATCCCCTGCAGCATCCGGCAGAAGAGGGGAGGGAGCACAGTGGGGGGGACCAGGGGAGCACACAGGGGCCCAGAGACAGCAGAACACAAGTGAACTGGAAAGGAGGAGTGTCGGGGGCAGCATACAGAGGAACCAATCTCCTTAATTTTCCTCCTGCAGCTACAGGAAGAAAGAGGAGGACAGTGATTTCTCTACTTGCTGCCCCCACCGCCCCTCCTATCCAGGTGAACAGAGGAGCCGCACAGGCCCCCTGGAGCACGGGGCTCAGTTGCAATTGCAACCCCTGCAACCCCTGTTGTTACACCCCTGGTTTGTTATAATCCCCCATCCCACCCCAGGGCCTTTTCTTTTTTCTTCCTCGCTGCTCTGTTCAGCACTGATGCCTAAAGGAAATACTCTTTACTTTTTGATATCTTTACTTTTTGATATGGAGGAACATATGATTCGATCCATGTGACAGCACTGGGCCAATAAACACCATCTCACGAGGAATCCATAGCTATGTGTAAGCTATGACTCCAGATAGCAAAAGCTTATGCTGGATTTTCTTTCTGCTCCTAGCAGCTGAACAGAGAGGGAAAGGTAAGT
The DNA here is from genome assembly GCF_965119305.1 of Pelophylax lessonae. Taxonomy (NCBI): domain Eukaryota; kingdom Metazoa; phylum Chordata; class Amphibia; order Anura; family Ranidae; genus Pelophylax; species Pelophylax lessonae. The sequence continues at coordinate 465,140,734 of NC_138771.1, read as the reverse complement.
ACATGCTGCTGGCAATGAACCAGTTTCTTCACACTGCATGGGCACAGGCTCACTCTAAAGTTAAATTCCAAAAAGATAAAAACGATATAAAGATATTAAAGATGCAAATGAATGCAGCTTTAAATTTATTAAAGCTTAAGTTTAGCCTAAGTTACAAACATAAAAATCAGCACAAGGGAGTTATAGCAGTTGTAAAGGCTATTTTTTTTATTTTTTTTTTAATTAAAACAATAAACATTTTATACTTACCTGCTCTGTGCAATGGTATTTCACAGAGCAGACCCTTACCTCTTCTTCTGGAGTCCCCCGTGGACACACTTCACTTCTCCTCTTCTGTGTGTAAATCGCACCCACAAATATAAACGGTATTCCAAACACACATGTGAGGGATCGCCGTGATTGTTAGAGAAAGGGACAATAATTCTAGCAAAGACCTACTCTGTAACTCTAAACTGGTACCTGTTAAAAAGATTTTAATGCGTCGCCTATGGAGATTTTTAAGTACCGGATTTTGTTGCCATTCCAAGAGTGCATGCAACTTTAAAGCGTAAAATGTTAGGTATCCATTTACTCGGCGTAATATCACCTTTCACATTATACAAAAATATTGGGCTAACTTTACTGTTTCCTTTTTTTTTAATTCAGTGAAGTGTATTTTTTTCCAAAAAAAATAATACAGTGTGACATAAAATATTGCAAGGACTGCCATTTTATTCTCCAGAGTATCTGCTAAAAAATATATATATGTTTGGGGGTTCTAAGTAATTTTCTAGGAAAAAATCCTGATTTTACTTATAAGCAACAAATGTTGGAAATAGGCTTGGTCTTTAAGTGGTTAATACATAGCCAGTATTATCCTCAGCTTATCAATTGTTTTGTATGTTACTTTTTTCTTGCATAGATCATTTTTTAGGCTGAGTGTGCAGGAGCGGAGCGGTCACATAACTGCCTGTGGAGCAGAGCTGTAGTATTAAAAACAGGAGACGTGTGTCCCTGGCAGTCTGTAATGTTCACCATGCAGTATACAATCTGATTGTAAAACATCCTTTAGATCTACCATCAACTATGTAGTGGAAGGACGTGCCTGCCTGTAAATAGAGTGTTTGGATAGATAGGTATGTCCTCCTGTTATATACTTTTGGTAAATCTAAAGGAGATTGTACAGAGATCGTGCAATCAGATTGTATAGTGTATGGCCACCTTTAGACACCTAAAATGAACTAGTTGCACTATCAGTGCCATTAAGTGTTAACGGCGCCCCAAACCCAGAAGCAACAGGCCACATGAAAAAATGTGTGAAAAATGCAGCAAAATGTGTGGTAGAAAACATGCATACCGCAACATGACAAAATGCCCAAAGGGCTACTTTACCGCATTTATCGCTTGTAGAGCAGCCTGTTGCAATCAATGAGCTGCCATATGTGTGTCACGGTAAAAATATGCCACAAAATGTGTGCTTCCCCTATGCTAGGTGTGAATGGGGTCTGAATGTGAAATTGGTGTGACAAAATCTGGGATATCCCACGCTACCTTATAGGTAATAATATATGGCTTGTCTTGTGATGGGTGGCTGCATACAACTGAATTGTGTTCCCACAATGTAAATCAAATAATGAGAGTGTGTGTTGTTGCGCCTAATGCCCTTAGTAGTGTCAGTAAAAGAATTTTGTTGTAAAGTGCAAACAAAGTCTAAAAACTTCCTCCTTAGTGTCCTTGGTAAATAGTATATACTGTATGTATATATATATATATATATATATATATATATATATATATATTTATATCATAAAATCAAACACTGGTTCCTAGGTAAACTCTAATACAATGATTATAAATGTGAAACACAAATATGTACAGTGAAAAAAATTGCAACTGAATGGCGTAATCGCAAAATCACAATATCGCAATATAATTGCATAAACAAAAAAAAATCCTTAAAAATACAACATGTAAATGCAATTCATAAGTGAATCCATAATATTACTAAGAACAAGTGCAAACAAGGTCTGAAACCTTCCTCCTTAGTGTCCTTTATAAATAGTATTGGTGAATACACAAATATAAGTGGATCATATCTTGATATCATAAATTCAAACCCTGGTTCCTAAGTATACTCTAAAACAGTGCAAATAAATGTGAAACACAATGTGTAATGTGGAAAAAAAAATGCAAAATCACAATATCGCAGTATAATTGCATAAACTAAAATTGGTGTGTTTATTCAAGAACAACTGAATGTCCCCACCAACTCTCTCCCATACACTACTATAAAGCTGGCAATATACTGTGGAATCTGAATGTACAATTCCTGTACAATTCCCTTTATATTTACCAAAACTATGGAATAGGAAGAACATGAACAATCCATTCAATTTGTATCAAATCAGACAGGCCCTTGCACTACATAGTTGATGGTTGATTTAAAGGAGATTGTACAGTGTATGGCCACCTCAAAGAAAGTAGTAGGAGAGTGGGGTGGGAGAAAGATGTGGTATAATAATAAGGGAGGTGGGGTGCAGAGAGGTAAACACTCCCTATTCTGTGTCGCAGTACGGTAGTGCATGATGAGATATGAATTTTCCTGAATGGTCGCATGATGCTACAGGAAGTCAGGGATCAGAAGAATGCCATTTTTAAAATTTTGAACAGAGAATAGCAGTTTGATGGCTGCCATGGCTCGAGCAGAAAATAAATTAGAAAAGTAAAATTCTGCCTGAATTGGTGAACCCACTTACATTTTAAAACAATCATTCACTGAACTGTTCAGCAACAGGTAGAGCAAATTACAGCAAAATCACAGATTTACCTTTTTTTTTTTTGAGGGGGGGAGCAGAGTGAGCTGAGCTGCTGAGATAATAGACTTCAATGCTTCTGCTGGGAACTTTGAGGGTGCTCTACAATGCCTACAGCTACAGAGGTCGGCTAAACAGAGCAGAGTGAGCTGAGCTGCTGAGATAATAGACTTCAATGCTTCTGCTGAGAACTTTGAGAATGCTCTACAATGCCTGCAGCTACAGAGGTCGGCTAGAGCTGTGGTCCTCAACCCTGGCCTACAGGGCCCACTATCAGGCCAGATTTTAGCTATTACCTTGGGGAGATGCAGACTAGAGTACTGCAATCACTGAGCAGCAAATTATATCACCTGGGATGTATTTTAGTTATCTTGCAAATCTGGCCTGTTAGTGGGCCCTGTAGGCCAGGGTTGAGGACCACTGAGCTAGAGGGAGCAGAGTGAGCTGAGCTGCTGAGATAATACACTTCTATGCTTCTGCTGGGAACTTTGAGAATGCTCTACAATGCCTGCAGCTACAGAGGTCTGCTAGAGCAGTGGTCCTCAACCCTGGCCTACAGGGCCCACTATCAGGCCAGATTTTAGCTATTACCTTGGGGAGATGCAGACTAGAGTACTGCAATCACTGAGCAGCAAATTATATCACTTGGGATGTATTTCAGTTATCTTGCAAATCTGGCCTGTTAGTGGGCCCTGTAGGCCAGGGTTGAGGACCACTGAGCTAGAGGGAGCAGAGTGAGCTGAGCTGCTGAGATAATACACTTCTATGCTTCTGCTGGGAACTTTGAGGATGCTCTACAATGCCTGCAGCTACAGAGGTCAGTTGGGGCATGTTTCAAAGTCTATTTACTTACTTTTCAAGAAATGTAAATGCACTAAAGCAACCATAGCATTGCCACAGATTCACTTTAAAATGGGAACGTCGTCCTAGACAAATCACCCTGTATGGCATGCAATTCAAACTGTTCAATTCAATAAGCATCTGTCAAATATCTCCCAACTGTCTCTCTCACTAGCATGCTATTTGCTTGAGCCTGATCATTCAGACATTGTAAATTGGAGCTAGCAGCAGAGTTGGGTCAGTTAAATGCCCAACTGAACCTTCAGTTTGAATTAGCTAAATACTGTACATTCTTTCTGCATCAAACCGAAATGTGTTAATTGTTTTACAGTCCATTTTCTTTCTAAATGCTAGTACACACGCACACACGTCATGGCAGACATTAGGCCCGTGGGTACAGCAGCCTGTCCAACAAAAGCCAGTCTACCAGCTTTTATCAAATGGCATGCTGGAAGACCAGTGTTCTGGCAGGGAGGGTAGCTCAATAACTCAGCGGGGGGAGATTGCTGTACTAATATCGCTTGTGTTAGTACAATGATCTGTCAGTTTTTGTTCGTTCAGGCCACTGGGTTAAAAAAAAAAAAACTCCTTGTGTGTACCTGGCATGGTTCTTGGACATGAGGGGCTCAGTCTGTTTATGTAAATGTTGGTGTCTGTCCTCTGCCCAGACAGCCTTGGTGCAGTGTACAGCCTACCATAAGACATGAATAGCTGTGTTCTGTTGTACTCGTATACAGCACTGCTATCCTAAACTTGAGTATAGAATACAGGCATACGCAAAAAAAAAAGGAGAAAATACACTGGCATTTAAATTAAATAGACTCAGGTGCCTTAAGCAGTTACATCCTGATTCCTGAGTAGAAAAGCCTGTCCCCTGCCAGCATGGTATAGAGTAGAACTTCTGCTATGTGTGAAAGAAGCCATTTCTCTGAAGACATCTAGCATACGCCTTAGAGCCCTTTAACATGGGCTTTCCGATCAGGTCCGCCAGTCAGTTTTCCAGCTGGACCTAATCGGATGCTCCATGTACCCCTATGGGGCAGCGGATGTTAGCAGGGACATGTCCGCTGCTATCCGATCCAGTCCTTTCCGTGAAATCCAGACAGATGGAAACCCTATTTTCCATTGGTCTGGAGGATATGACTGGTTAGGATCGGATGAAAATGGACAGGCGTTTTCATCTGATCTCCCTTAGAGGAGAGCGGGGATCTGACAGGTCTGTCTCTGCAAAGTAAGCAGAGACGGACCCTTTCATCCGCCTGCTCAGCGGAGATCTGCCGATCCCCTGCTGAGCAAAATGGAGTCTGCAGGGCGGAAAGCCCGTGTAAAAGGACCCTTACTGAATTAGACCTATAGCTCTGCAATCAGCAAAGCTCATACTTTCTGCTGATTGTAGATCTCTGGCCTCTCAGCAGGAGGAATGTGGGACCTCTACAGAGAGAGGGACGCAGCATTTCCTTTTTACCCAGGTGGTGGCTGCTTTAGAAAGAAAATAAACTTAAGGTTTATTTTGGGTTTAATGTATACTGCATAAATTGCATATATCCCATCACATAGCAATGGATTCACATCACGTTGCATCGGCAGGAACACTGCCTGCAGCCTCTAGGCCATGAAAAATTTCTGAATGCGAACAGAGCCCAAAGCCCCACAAACAATGTCAGCTGGTACCCTTTTAATTCAGCATGTTATTCAGCGTTTAATCAGAATTAGACATCATCTTAAAGCAATGTCTAGGACTTCACGCCACACTCCAGAATGAATTTAAAATCCTCAGTGGGCTGTAGTAGGATGCACACTGCAAGTGCAGTAGGCAGATTGAGGATAGTGTTTAACAGCTTTACAGGGACTAGTGAAAGATAAGATCTGAGATACAAGGAGGGGCAGAGCCGAACTGGGATTTGGAGAATATGAAATGAGCCTAGAAAGAAATGAATACATTCAGTTATGGACTTGTCACTTTCTCTGTTCACTGTCTAAACAAGAGACTTTAACTGCGCTTGCTGAAAGGAGTTATGTTCACTCATATCCAGACAGGGCTTTCTCTGCATTTTCAATAAGCGTTCCAAAGGAAACCAATTTTTTTTCAGCATAAGCAAATGACCTGCAATAGAAAAGCCTTTTATCTCACTAAAAGAAAATCTTAAAATTTAATTATCCCCTGATAAAACATCAAAACACTTTTGCAGACTTTGGAATAACTTGAAATAACTTCTGAATAAACTCCGCAGTTTTAAATCAAACTAAGGACGGATTTGTTTCAAGAGTCAAAAAAGTCAAAAGTATTACAGTACATGGGCCTAAGTCAGGGGTCTCCAAACTATGGCCCTCCAGTTGTTCAGGAACTACAATTCCCATCATGCCTAGACATGTCTATGAATGTCAGAGTTTTACAATGGCTTATGGTGATTCGAAGTTCCGCAACAGCTGGAGGGTCATAGTTTGGAGATCCCTGGCCTAAGCAATGGACCTGAATTTCAAAGTTTTACAGGTTCGGTGAAAGTACACTATATTACCAAAAGTATTGGGATGCCTGCCTTTACATGCACATGAACTTTAATGGCATCCCAGTCTTAACCGTAGGGTTCAATATTGAGTTGACCCACCCTTTGCAACTAAAACAGCTTCAACTCTTCTGGGAAGGCTGTCCACTAGGTTTAGGAGTTTGTCTATGGGAATTTTTGACCATTCTTCCAGAAGCACATTTGTGAGGTCAAGCACTGATGAGGACAAGAAGGCCTGGCTCGCAGTCTCCACTCTAATTCATCCCAAAGGTGTTCTATCGGGTTGAGGTCAGAACTCTGTGCAGGCCAGTCAAATTCCCCCACCCCAATCTCGCTCATCCATGTCTTTATGGACCTTGTGAACCAGTAGGCTGGTTGTACTGAAGTTGATGCATCATTTTTCTTTTTTTGGCTATAGCCACCGACAGTGATCATTGTGTTCTGCCCATCGGGAAAGCTTCCCACACTTACTGCCAGCAAAACACAGGGCTTCAGGACTGATTGTATTGATGGGGGAATCAAGCAGTTTTCGTTCCTTTAACCCATGGTTGAAGGAAAGAAAATTGCATAATGCATGGTCTTCCTTATACAAGATCAGAACAGAGTTGAACTTATGGTACAAGAGAGGGGGTTTCAGAGGAAAGCTCACCAGCACCGCAACCCATTGGTTAGACATATGACACAAGAAAATCGTTTACATCAGACACTGGAATTTTTGAGGTGCCAATAACTCAATGTTTACAAATAAACATTAAAATAAACATTTTTATTTAATTGATTAAAAATCAAAAAATATATATATAAACATATAGTGAAATCAATACATAAAATCACTCCATCATAGCATTCTAGAGAATGACCAGCATGATCAACAGTTGGTGATATTTTCAGGGTGACAATCCCGACACGTTTCACTGAATGAGGCTTCCTCAGGGAATGTTTGCTATCACACCTGTATCAATAGTTAAATCAAGGTATGATCATCATTGTACATACAAAGATTATAATCAATTCAATTAGCCTGAATATTGAGGTATATAGAACATACATATTCGGGTATAAAAATATTCCAAATGCCAGGCATTAAAAATAGATTAATACATTACAATGCTACGTTACAACAATACAAGTTGAAGATTGGTGAGGGGCTGTTTGTTTCTCTGTCTGATCTTTGTGGGGAGTTTCTCCCCCCTCCTTTCCCCAGTGGTGCCCTTTTGGGTGGATCTTGGGATTGAATACCTCTCTGGTGGAGAGGGTTTATCTGGGGATTGAATATCTTTCTGGGGGAGCCAACTTGCTGGTACTTTTTTATTGTTTTATATGTAGATCACAATCCTTCCCTTCATATGTCTATCATCATCCCACTGCTAGTGTTAAACCCAGCACCCCAACTGCTGTTAAAAAACCCACCATGTTATTACCCACTTTAATTACTATCTTTTATCAGTGGGATATTGGGGGCAGACATATGGATTTATTATTGGGAATACTTATTGAATACATTGTTTACAATTAATTATGGGCCTGAATTCTCCCTCCTGCGGCCAGCATATGAGTACCTCGTCCTATAACCAACTGGTGTGTCATCTTCCTTGTCTTGATCTCACTTCTATTATAAGCTTCTATTTGTATGATTACACACTTCTATAGTGCACAGCGGTAAGAAGCCCCTCATTAATCTTCATCTTGTATTGTTGTAACGTAGCATTGTAATGCATCATTCTATATTTAATGCCTGGCATTTCTGAATATTTATATACCTCAATATGTAGGTTCAATATACCTCAATATTTAGGCTAATTGAATTAATTAAAATCTTTGTATGTACAATGATGATCATACCTTGATTTATCAATTGATATAGGTGTGATAGCAAGCATCTCCTGAGGAAGTCAAATTCATTGGTGAAACCTGTAGGGATCGCCACCCCAGAAATATCACCAACTGTCGATCGTGCTGGTCATTCTCTAGAATGCCATGATGGAGTGATTTTATTATGTATTGATGTCCCTATATGTTTATATATTTTTCTCAGATTTTCTAATCAATTAAATAAAAAATGTTGAATTTTGTTTGATTGTAAACATTGAGTTATTGCCACCTCAAAAATCCCAGCTCCTAATTTGAGCGATTTTCTTGTGTCCTAAGACTTGAACTTATGTTTATCTGACGCTGCTGAGAAACAGCTACGCTGGACGAAGCAAAGATTCTATGCACAAAGTAGAAAATCAAATACAATGCTTGTTAAATGCCTGAGATGTTGTGAGCACAAAACATGCCCCGTAACTCCTCATACCTCTTATAACAGACTCACTAGTAATCTGATCGATATACTTATTGAGTTTCAATAACACTTATCTCACTTATAAGCTTCCCCATCCTCCTTCTCCGCGGATGAAGCAGAACAATTTTTCCAATGCTTTCAATTGTCCTCCTTCCCTGTCCAATATAAAAATATGCTTAACTCAGAAATTACAAAACAAGAAATTACTAATGCAATTAAGTTCCTATGGGCTTGTTTACACTTGCTTCAAAATGTGGCACAATGAATGTGTCAAGGTCTTACCTTGCCCTCCTATTGACAGCTATCATGTGCAGACTGCTGCTTCTTATAAACTTTGATTGCATTATCTCTTGCCTGCTGCCTGGGTGTCACACAGTGATGATGCTGCACACCTGACTATATCTATCACCTGATGGGTTGCAAACCTTGTCCTTGCATTTGTGCTCCAAGGTGCATCTCTGCTAGCAGTCTTCTGTTCTCCTTGTTCCTCCATGTATGACCTGGCTTGGCTCACGACTCTCTTGGCTCTCAAACCCGCATCGGCAGACGACCCCGCATCGGCAGATTACCCAGCATCAGCAGACTACTGAGGGTACTAATGAGCTGAGGATGTGCAGAACAAGGGTACTAATGAACTGGGGATCTGTTGAGTTGGGGTGCTACTGGGACTCTTTTGAACCAAATAGAAAATCAACACACACACAGGGCACTTGCTAAGCTTCATTAAAGCTTAAAAAAAAGCATCATTAAAGCTTTAAAAAAGCATTATTAAAGCATCACCGAGCAGCAGGAAGTTGAGCAGGGTCTGGGCTGCAGCAGAGCAACTAGCAGACAGCATGCCTGGTGTGCAACATGGGAATGTTATAGCAGAAGGTAAGTGGGAAAGGGAGAGAGAGGACTGAGTAGCAGAGGATCAGCAGAGTTGTGGGACCAGAGCAGGAAAAACCAGCAGATGTCACACATGATGAGCAGCTGGCAGGAAGTGAGCGGGAACCAGAGGGAGAAGAGGATCAGCAAACCAGAGCATTAGCAGAACCTGAGGGGAACTACTGAGTGGGGGAAAAGCAAAGCTAGGGGTTACTACTAAGCTGAGGATCAGCAGAGCTTGGGTGTTGAGTGGGGCATCTGCAGTGCTGGGGTACTACTGAGCAGGGGATCTGCTGAACGACAGTACTAATAAGCTGGAAATCGCTTGAATAAGGGTACTAATAAGCTGGAGACTTGCTGAACAGGGATACTAATGAGCTGGGTATCTGCTAAATGGGGTACTAATGAGCTGAGGTTCTACTGGGCCCCTTTAAAATCAACACACAGGGCATTTTCCAAGCTTCATTAAAGCTTCAAAAAAGCATCACTGAAGCATCATTAAAGCATCACCGAAGCATCGAAACACATCAAATAGGTGCTTTAATGCGTATTAAAGTGAAGCAAGTGTAAACAAGCCCTAAGGCCAACAACAGTGCAGGCCCTGATGGCTACACCTCACTCTTCTACAGATACATTTCTGAAATTCTAAATCCACATCTATTGTTTTCTTTTAACCATCTACGCAAATGTAATATAGCCTTCCCTCCAGAAGCATTAAAAACCTATATCGTTATGTTATTCAAACCAAACCTGGATCCACAGATCTGGTTCAGTTATTGTCCAAATCCCTCCTCAACATGGACATCAAACTCCTAGCTAAAATATTAGTCAACAGAATCAACACATTTCTGAGGAAATTCATACATAACCATCATGTGGGTTTCATACCCACACGACAAGCAGGTGACAATATATGCCACGTACTTTAACTTGTATATCTAGTCAAAACAATGCTTCTCTCCCTTGATGCTGATACACTGCCGTGGCAGTACCTGCTATATATGTTCCATAAATTGGGTTTTGGGAAGGACTTCCTTGCTTGGATAAATGCTCTATATGCTAACCCAGTCACCTCAATAAAATTCTTCTAAAACCTTTCCTATACATTCGGGAACAAGACAAGGTTGTCCCCTGTCTTCTATCTTCCTTATTTTGGCATTAGAACCACCTATGGCCACCATCCTTGTGAATTTGTCCATCTGTGGCCTTCAATTCTCAGCTACCCATCAAAAATAATGCAATATGCTTCTAAACATTTCACCTCTACACATGTTCTTGCCAAAACCTCTTAAACACCTTAATGGACTTTGCTAACATTTTGAGACTGACAGTTAATGAAGGAAAATCCAAGGCCATGAATATAACTTTGAACTCCTAATCCTGTTCTCAGGTATAAGAGAATTACCATTTCACTTGGCCCTCAACATTACCCTATCTAGAAATTCATATTTATTCTTTCCTTGCCTCTATGTACAATGCTAACTATCCATTCCATTTTCGTGAACTTTCACGATTGCTATCCACCTGGTGCTCTTACCCACTCTCCTGGATCGGCTGGAAATGTGTTATCGGTTAAGTATTCTGTTGGCCAACTCAGAGGCCACCTCTGAAGACGTCTATCCAATGACGAAACGCATTAGGTGGAACGCACGTCGTGACGTCATACACGCTCAGTGGAACGCAAGCCGGAAGTACCGCTCTCCACTTGGAGCCCTCGTGTATTGACGCTGTTTGTACATGCTTATGGACTTTACCCACGTTTTTGCATGTTTTCTCTTTGTTTTTTGGCATTTTATCACACTTTGATGTTGCCTATATGAACTTTGATTATTAGTTTTTACACTGCGGATTTGGGACTGCAATTTGTTTGGAGTGACCGGGGGTGTGCAATAAACATCACTTATACAGTACTGCACTATCCGGGTTTTTATTCCTTTTCCCTATGGCCGGAGGTGACCCGAAGTAAAAGGACCACAGCAATATCTGCACTCTTTTGGGACCTTATATCCAGGAGAGGGCTGGCAGAGGAGGTGGCGTACAGAGGGATACCCGTATACGGCAGGAGGGACGCACCCATATCTGGAGATTGTCTCCTACAAGCACTGCTGGTCTTAATGCCATATGGTATTTAGGACCCACGTTCTCTGGTGAGTCTGCATTTCACTTACTTTGCACGGTGAAGGGCCACTCGGGAGGAAGAAAAGAAGCAGGAGCACTGGCACTTTATTTACATTTACATATATTTATTTATAATTTTTTTTTGCACTGTTGATCGGATTGTCATTTGGAAATCACGTTTTGGAGAACACCACTATATGGACATTATATACACGTACATTATGCTGTGTGTAGATTGATTGCGTATATATCTATATTTTCATTATCTATTATTTTCACTGTATATGGTATTCACTACCCACATCACACACTACTAGTTAGAATTGAGCAAGCGCTATAGGTGATCAATCTATTTTGACCACTTTTTTCACATTTGGCACTAGCACTTTCTATAGCTGCTGCTATTTAAATATTTATTTACAATTACCCAATGTGATATTTAATAGATTCACTATTATATATATTTATTTTTATACATATTTAATCATCTTTCACGTTGTAATTAGGTAAATCCATTTATTAGGTCCCCCATTGGCGCAGGAATATACTTTGTATATTTTTTCCCATTTTTACACAATGCACAGGATTAACCCCTTAAGTTCCACAGTGAGTATAACAAGCATGCTTTACTGCATATTCAGACTGATTTTCCTGTTGTGGGTTAAGTAACACTTATTAATGCATGTGTTAACTGTTTTATTTTTATGGTATTTAGTGCATTATTTAAAACATTGCTTCCTGGAACTCTGGCTGGAGTCGGAAGTAAAACAATTAGCAGCAAAATTATTACTGATAGCTAAATGTGGGATGAGTCACCGGTTGTTAGGACGGCAGTCCTAACCAGTAGGTCTAAGTTGGAGCTGTCACATTTAGCAGCGGTAGTAATAGTGTTTCAATTCTTAATTTGTGCATTTGTTAAATACCAAGAGGCTAGACTATGAGACAATTAATTAATGTATTTGATTTTTTGTGAATTTACTTTAATGTAATATGCGGTATTTAACTGTAGTGAATTGGCGTTTTAAATATCACCTGCGACATTTCGTATAAAGTATTAATATTGCATGCAGGAAACATTGGAGAATTGACTCCACACAAAGGGACATTAAAGCAGTAGTGGACACCGCTTGGTGACTTGTACCTACAGGTAAGCCAACAATAAAGCTTACCTGTAGGTACAAAGAATATCTTCTAAATGTGCAGCGTTTAGGTCTTTGGGCTTTTGAGAAAGCCAATCACGACGCAATGCGTCAGTCAGATAGTGATGTCATCATGCTGGGCGGGGCAAGTACTTCCACACATGGTGATTGTATATGCGAATTGGCGTTTTATTTATTGTGAGTGCGTTTTTATTTTAATTTTTAATTAAAAAGGAGTTGCAGTCTGCACTATCAGATCTTTGTATTTAACCTTTCCATGCCATGTTATCTACGGGAGGATGGTGACCATACTTTAAGGAGGATCCAGATGCAAGTTGTCTGATTATAACTAAAGCATATTTGACCTTCACTATTGCAGTGGGATCCATTAAAAAGGGTGAGAAGATACCCATAATGTGGTATGGGCACATCTGGGTGTTTCCTTTGGCAGAGAAAACAACCTTTATGCTTTTGGAGCACCAAAAGTGTTTCAATTAGGGATCGACAGATTATCGGCAAAGCCGATATATCGAGGGCCGATATGCACTTTTCCCGATATATCGGAATCGGCCCCTGAGGATACCGAAGATCCCTCCACAAAAGTACCTGTCAAAAATAAAAAAATAAAAAAAATGTTCAATGTACAAAAATATCGGCCCATATCGGCCGATACCGATATGCATTGGCCAAAATATTGGTATCGGTAACGGCAACGAAAAACCGATATCGGTTAATCACTAGTTTCAATAATATTGATAATCTCACAGGAAGATTGGATGGTGACTAGCAATTTTACTTTGGGAAGGATTTAACACTTTACTGTTTTTAAAAATAAATATACACATCTATATAGTTGATTATCATATTTTTTGTGTTCTGATATGCTAAAAATTGTATATACATATTTTTGCACCTATTTAGTTTATTTGTGACACTTTAGAGATAGAGCAAGGCCCCTTTACACGGGCGTTCTGTATGCCTGTTTTTTCCTCTGCCCGGTGACGGAGGAAAAATGGACACCAATGTATTTCTATGGGCAAGCGGATCCCCCTTACCCCAAAGCAGCCCCTCCCCCCACGTTGAGGGCATGTGGCCGGGTATGGTTCAGGAGGGAGGGGGGCACTCGCTTGTTCCTGGCCTGCTAGGCTGCATGCTCGAATAAGGGTCTGGTATCGATTTTGGAGGGGGGGCACTGCATTTTTTATTTTTTTTTATTTGGCAAGGGGTTCCCATTAAAATCCTGGTATGGATGGGGTTACCCCTACACAGTTTTTTCTCAGAATTTCTATTTGCCGGCAATTGTTTTGTTTAAATTCAGCTGTCAGCCCGGAATCCCAAGAATGAGTCATCGGTTGTTAAGGATGTGGCAGCTGGTTTGCAGGCCTACTCCTTAGCAACCAACTATTCTTCAAAAAGACTTTGGACCGATTGGTCAATTTTCAGACAATTTGAATTCTAATTGTTCTAAAACTTCAAAATTTGTTAGAAAATGGATGTAATAATGGGTGTACACAAATGGATGTAAAAACTGAAGTCCGGACCAGTTTTTCGTCTGATTTTCTAACAATAAAAATGCGATTGCATGGATGACTCAAACGGAACGCCTCTGTAAAAGGGGCCTAACTGTGGGAAGATCTTCACCTGCATTTTATATATATATATTCTATCCCTATGTACCAATTGTGTTCCTACATTGTCAATCTGTCTCACAGGCTTCTGATGGAGACTACAAGTGGCCTTTTAATTACTTGCCGACCGCCCGCCAATATACTGCAGCAGGATGGCTCGGCTGCGAGAACTGCCATACCTGTAAGGTGGTTTGCGGGAGCGCTCCTGGGGACGAGCGCACAACACCAGAGGCACGCGCCCACCCCCACTAGGCAGCGGGTATGCCAATCCACGGAGCCGAAAGGCCAACTTTTGCCGCCGGGCACCTGCGATTGCTCTCTGCTGAGAGAGAAGGACAGTCAGCTGTTGTAAATACAGCAGACCGTTGTTCTCTCTTAAATGTTTCTTCTATTTAGGACCACAGGTCTCTGTGTTTATTTCACAAGTCCCTCCCCCATACAGTTAGAAAAAACTCCCCTAGGCTCACACTTAACCCTTTGATTGCCCCTTGGTTGACCCCTTCCCTGCCAATGTCATTATTACAGTAACAGTGCATATTTTTAGCACTGATTACTGTAGTAAGGTCACTGGTCCCCCCAAAAGTGTCAAAAATGTCAGTTAGGGGTCCGATCTGTCCGCCGCAATGTCTCAGTCCCGCTAAAAATCTCAGATTGGCACCATTAAAAAAAAACAAAATAATAAAAATGACATAAACCTTTCCCCTAGGTTTGTAGACGCGATAACTTTTGTGCAAACCAATCAAAATACGCTTATTGTTTTTTTTTTTTTACCAAAAATATGTAGCAGAATACAAATTGGCCTAAAAGGATGAAAAGTTTGATTTTTAAATGTTATAAAGCAGAAAGTAAAAAATATATATATTTTTTTTTTCAGAATTGTGGCTCTTGTTTTGTTTATAGCGCAAAAAATAAAAATCGCATAGGTGATCAAATACCACCAAAAGAAAGCTCTATTTGTGGGAAAAAAAAAAGCTTTCATTTTATTTGGGTACATCGTTGCATGACCGCGCAATTGTCCATTAAATTAACGCAGTGCCGAATCCCAACAAATGGCCTGATCATTAAGGGGGGCAAATCCTTCCAGTCCAGAAGTGGTTAAACTCACATTATGCAGGAATGGTTCACTGTTGTCACCATCTGGATTCCTACCCTGCAAAATGCCACGTGGCCAGTATTGGTGTGTATGTAGACAAGAACCAACTGCAAAGAGGCTGCTGGATATCAGAAGCATAAAAAATAACAGAAAGATTTAAAAAAAGGTAAAAATCAGTATTTTATTTTTAAAAAATGGCAATTAATTATAATACACGGCATTTACATCTATTTTAAGGATCTGTACATGAGCGTTTTTCCGTGCAGGTCCTGGATAGAGCAGCCCATTCACTTCAATGGCCTGCCTTACCCACGAGAAATGCAGGAAAAGAAGTCCTTGACCCTTTCTGAAATTGCACCGCACTGACTACGGCACCATGCGGTTTAGCGCGTGTAAAATTGCCGCTGCAGTTGACAATGTGTGGGGGTGCTATTAGGAATTAATGGCACCCCCGCGCCTTTGCTTGTGCAGCACGTTTCTCTGTGGGTAGGGAACGCACGCAATTTTACGCGTGTTCTCGACCCGCAGAGATGTGAACCTAGCCTAATTGAAACGAAGATACATTTTTTTAAACCACCCTCCCATTGTCCATCTCAATTTTTGCTGTTTTCTAAGTAATAATAAGGTAAAGGACTTGGTAGGAGGTGACCGTTGATGGTTCAATAAGTTCAAGTATTGCTTATAAACTCTACATGAAACATGATGGAAAGGAAATTTCCTGTGTCAGAAAAATGAGACTGAAATGGTTCTGTCGCATCTAGAAGCCGCATAATTGAACAAAAAGAAAAACTCATGATTTCTGAGCGTGTTTTTATCTTGTGATGCCTTGCATCAGTCGGAAAGATAATTCTGTTGTTCTGTCAGCAGCAAGTTAATGTGAACATCCGGGAGAAAAATCTGCCGTTAACTCCGCTTTCATAGTACAAAATAATCCATGTTTGCTGCTTGGGGCTAAAGCTTGATTAATTGGACTTCATGAAATTATACTCTTCAATGTTTTTGTTTTATTTTATTTCAATTACCAATGCCCCCCCAAGCTTTTTGTCAATCAACTCAAACTCCTAAATCACTAACTGCTGAGCCAAATATACACTGTATTGTCAAAAGTATTGGGGCGCCTGCCTTTACATGCACATGAACTTTAATGGTATCCCAGTCTTAAGCTGGATACACACTATACATCTTTTGTTGTATGATTTCCTTCAGATTTACCGTCAACTATGTAGTGCAAGGGCCTGCCTGATTGCTTACAAATTGAAAGTGTTTAGATTTGACCTCATATTATATGGTTTTGGTAAATCTAAAGGAAAAAATCTAAAGACAATTGTATAATGTATATGGCCCATTAGTCTGTAAGGTTCAATATTGAGTTGGCCCACCCTTTGCAGCTATAACAGCTTCAACTCTTCTGGGAAGGCTATACACAAGGTTTAGGAGTGTGTCTATGGGAATGTTTGACCATTCTTCCAGAAGCGCATTCAGTGCTTGACACTGATGAGAACGAGAAGGCCTGGCTCACAGTCTCCTCCCTAATTCATCCCAAAGGTGTTCTATTGGGTTGAGGTCAGAACTCTGCAGGCCAGTCAAATTCCCCCACCCAAAACTCGCTCGTTCATGTCTTTATGGACCTTGTGAACCAGTAGGCTGGTTGTACTGAAGTTGATGCATCGTTTTTCTTTTTTTGGCTATAGCCACCGGCAGCGATCATTGTATCAGCAAAACACAGGGCTTCAGGACTGATTGTATTGATGGGGAATCAAGCAGTTTTCTTTCCTTCAACCCGTGGTTGAAGGAAAGAAAACTGCATAAAGCATGGCCTGCCTAAAGCCTTGTACACACAACGATTATCGGCCGACCGATCGGCCGTCTTTTGTTCAGTGTTGTTGTGTTGGTTGAAATGTGCTCTAGACTGCACATGAATTTTCTCGGCCAACAAAAACCAACTTCAGAAGTGATGTCATGTGCTGGTTTACTTTCCGTGTGTTTTTTCTTCTCTGAGCATGCCCAGTCTTGCTCATCAGATTTTTGTCTGCCGAAATCTGTACTGACTGACGGAAAATCGGCCGTTGTGTTGACGGCCAACAAAAATTATATAGCCTGCACACCAGATTTTGTTCGGCCGAAAAGTCACAGTCGGTTGTCAAAAGCATCATACTAATAAGCCGAAAATCGGCCGATCGGACGTTGGCCAAAAATTCACGGCCAACTATCGATGCGTGTGTACGAGGCATTAGACAAGATCAGAACAGACTTGAACTTATGGTACAAGAGAGGGGGTTTCAGAGGAAAGTTCACCAGCACTGCAACTCATTAGTTAGACATAGGACGCAAGAAAATCATTCACATCAGGAACTAGGATTTTTGAGGTGCCAATAACTCAATGTTTACAAATTAACATTATAATAAACATTTTTTTTAATTGATTAAAAATCTGAAAAAAATTATAAAAACATATAGCGAAGTCAATACAGAAAATCACTCCATCATAGCATTCTAGAGAATCACCAGCATGATCAGGCACCGATGTCCACGAAGAGGCCTGGCTTGTAGTCTCTGCTCCAATTCATTCCAAAGATGTTCTATCGAGTTGAGGTCCGGACTCTGAGCAGGCCAAGTTCCTCAACCACAAACTCACTCATCCATGTTTTTTGGACCTTGCTTTGTGCACTGGTCCAAATTATTTGGTGGAGGGGGAATTATGGTGTGGGGTTGTTTTTCAGGGGTTGGGATTGGCCCCTTAGTTCCAATAAAGGGAACTCTTAAGGCGTCAGCATACCAAGACATTCTGGACATATTCATGCTCCCAACTTTGTGGGAACAGTTTGGGATGGCTTCTTCCTGTTCCAACATGACTGTGAACAATGTTCCAAAATGACTGCAAGCAATGTCTGCCCCAGCTTGTGTTTGTATAGTGAAATAGCTGGGGTTTGCGACAGAGCTTTACTTTCTTATAAGCCAGACCCATGTTCATTAGGCCCCTTTCACATGGGGTGGATCCGCTTGGACGGACTCCGCTTGCTCTGAAAGGATCGCCGCGGAGAAGGCGGATGACAGGTCCGTCTCCACTCACTGTGCAGAGACGCACCTGTCAGAATCCTGCTCTCCTCTATGGGGAGATCAGATACAAATGCACAACCTGTCCGTTTTCATTTGACCCCATCTGATCCGACCCGTTAGATGAATGGCGAATGCATCGCCATTCGTCTGTTTTCAGTGAATCTTGTCGGATCGGATGCCAGGCGGGTGTCAGCGAACACATGTCCGGTGACACCCACCTCCCCTTAGGGTAGAATGGGTGGCCAGATCGGGTCCGCCTAAAAAAATGGACAGGCGGACCTGATCGGTCCGATCGTGTGAAAGGGGCCTTAAGGAATTAGTAAGGCTTACATAGCTGCCCTTTTTTTCCCACAGTTTGAATGCTGCTGTGCAGAAAATTTCAAGAAGCCAACATAAAAAAAAAAAAAAAATCAATGTTTCACTATTGCCCTTTTTTCCCATGGTTTGAATGCTGCTGTGCAGAAAATTTAGAGAAGCCAACATAAAAAAAAAAAAAAATTAAAAAAAAAAATCAATGTGGCGCTATTGCAGGCTGCCAAATTTCTGCTTTCATAGAAGGTAAAGGAGTTGTGAGTTAATGCTGTTTTTTTTCCACAATGCCTATAGTTATAGAGGTAATTGGGAGTCTCCGTTCATATACTGGTATTGGATAAATCATTGCAAATCGTGGGATGCCTGTGTGATTCCCAGGACTTGCAATGGCACCCCATATGTGGCGCGATTTTGCCGCAATTGTTGCCTGATGAATCGCGCAAACAGATTTGCGGGATGCCTGTCGCCCAAAATAAGTTCTTGTACTTTTTTTGGGGAGACAGGCGTCCCTTGATTCTGTTTGCACGATTTTACCACGATTCGTTGTGTGCTTGGGGTGCCATTGGAAGTCACGGAAATCGCACAGGCGTCCCACGATTTGCAATGATTTGGGATCAAAAGCAGAATTGTGGCAATTCTGCCCGCGATCTGATATGCCAGTATGTGAACGGAGCCTTACTGCTTGTTCACAATATTTTAAAAACATTTCATTATTTTTCTTAATCGTTAGCCATCAGGGAGCAGCTCTAAAATTAAGAAGCAAAGCCCTTCCCCTCTACAAAGATGGTCGCCTTTACATGGAGCCACTGTTCATGATAAATCAGTAATAGGGAAAAGATCAGATGCAGGGAGTTTACAGGCAATACTGCTCATTAATCCTGTGCCCTCTGCTTTCCATTTTTGGACACAGCCTTCATAGCTCAGGTCTTCTTTAAGAAACAGTTTTTCCGTGTCTCGCTGTTCATGTAGAAATACAAATTGAAGTAGTTCATAAATCAATATTTGCCTGCTCCAGGAATGTGGGGATAGTGTAATGATACCAAACACAGTCTTTCTAGCATAAAAAAGCTTGCTGTAAAATGGCATCAAGCTAGTGAGGCTGTCTCTCTGTTTATTCAGCCTAGTAATGATTACTGCCTTCCATATGGAGTTATGAAACCATGCTAATGAATTGCGTTTTATCATATGGAAAGCACAAATGGCATCAAGCATTCTGATTATAAGCCATAGTTACTGGGTTGCTTTGTGATTTTTTGACCCCGGCCATGGCCTCATACAGGGTTATTTTCCCAGTGAATGGGATTAATCATGTATTCTGCTCAGCCTGGACTCTTGGGCCATTGTGTTCATTTAAAGTTTATCTAACCTTAACAATAAAAATGTAATATCTTTCAGCTTGAACTTCCTAGATGTGGTAGCTGCATTCATTTTCTTCAGGCTTTATCCTGGTAAGCCTGCCAGTAACACATTTTCTGTCCTAGGGTGACAACAATCTATGGAACAGCATTGTCACTGTAGGACAGGAAGGAAGTGTGGTTGGACTACAGAATACCTCCCCCTCTACTCATTATTAGATTATCCCTGTATTCTTGGGAGTAGGCAAATATTGATTTAAGATCGATTGAAATTTATACTTCTATGTGAACAGCAAAATAGTGATTAAAAATTATTAAAAAAAAAAAAAAAACCCTGCAAGACAATGGCATAATGAGCTAGTATGCATCACATAATAGCACATTATGAAATACTTACCTTAGAAAGAAGCCCCCACGCGGTCGCCTGGACACCGCTAAGGGAGCTGTCCTGTTCCCTCGGCATCTCTTCCAGCGCTGTGAGTGGCCAGAGCCGAGATGACGTCATTCCCGCGCATGCACGCAGGAGTTCAATTTCCGGCAAGGCGCTCTGAAGGTCCGCTGGACCTTCAGAGCGCATGCGTCGCTGGTGTCAGCGGCTGCATGCAAGGCGAATATCTCCTAAACCGTGTAGGTTTAGGAGATGTTAATTTTACCTACATGTAAGCCTTATTATAGGCTTACCTGTAGGTAAAAGTTAAAGAGCGGAGTATACTCCTTTTCCTGACAGACTCCATGGCAGCATACGTATCGGGTTTGGCCCCGCCTCCAAACCTACCCATAGGACCTCACTCCCATAAATCTTTGCTCCTGTTCAGCACACGTGTTCTTTTTTTGTCCTCCAAAGGATTACCTGATATCCTACCTGAAGATGGATTCCGGGTGATGGATGGCTCTACCTGTCGGGTATGGAGCTCTCCAATAAGCCCCAGCTGCTGCGGGGTATGGAGGAGGGGCGAAGATGTAGCAGCCTTGGCCAAAAAGCCCAGCTGCTGCGGGTGGCCGGTACCCTTGAAAGAGATAAGTCCGGTGTGCTTCCATCCCTGGTGGTCTGCGGTTCGTGAGTACACTCCATGGCAGCTATGTTATATGCTTATATTTGCCTTTGTTTATATGTTTTTTCTCTTACCTGGTCTTTCCTGCCTTCCCTGGTGGCTAGTGGTCCGGGGCCGGTCAGCGGTTCACTTCCTGACCGGCCGCCGGTGCGGTGCGCTACTGCGCATGTGCGGCGCCTCCAGAACGAGGCTTGGTTCTCGCGCGTGCGCAGTAAGAGCGCGGCGCATGCGCAGTGAGTTGGCGTCGGCGGCGAGCGCTGATGACGTCATCAGGCGCCATATTTAAACCCCAGAACTGTCAGCAGTGTTGTGTTTATACACACTGCTGATACTGGGTGTTCCATACTCCGCATCTGATCGGTGTTTGGACGCCTGCTGTTCGTTGCCGCTCTGCCTGCTAACCTCTGGTTCTTGGTGAGTACTGGCCCCAGTTTGGGAGCCTTCCCCCCCCTCCTCTTTTGCTGGTTTTCTGACATTGCTGTCCGGCTCATTCTTGTAGGTCAGCATCAGAATGGAAGCTACTTTGCCCTCCGGTGGTCAGCCCGCCCCTAACAGGTATTTGGGGCTTCTTAGTGGGGCTGTGGGTTATAGGGGGTGGGGGTAGGAACTCAAGTGTTCCTAGCTTCCTGTCTGTTTTTTTCTGTTTTTTCTCTTGTTCACAGCCCTCCTCGTTCAGAGACTAGGCACTCTTCTCAAAGAAGTGAAAGACGCTCAAGCTCTCGCCACCGGCACTCTACAGGAAAGTCCCGTTCGGGCTCACATCATCAAAAATCATCTACTTCAGCCAGCCACGCACGGAGACCTGACAAAGCAGGTTGCAGAGGCTGTGGCGCTAGTGTCCCGGAGAGGAAGCTTTTCTGTGATAGATGTTTCTCCCAGGCTGCGGGAGAAAGGGATACTTCCGATCAGCGCATTGAGGCTTTGGTCAAGAGAGTGGTTAAGGACTCTTTGGCAGAGTTGGGTGTCAGTCGTTCTCAAGACACTGCAACGGCTTCCCCAAGCCCCTCCCCTGTAGCACTACAGGTACAGGAAGATTTCGAGTCAGCCCACACAAGCCATCAGTCGATGCTCTTGTCAGGTAGCGACTCTGAAGATGAGGATCCCTGCTTGGGTTTTGAATATACCTTGGTGCCTTCCCTGGTTAAAGCGGTCAGAGAGACCTTAAATTGGGAGGAGTCAGCTGTTCCCCCTCCCAAGCAGAAGAAGTACTTTAAACAGCTCAATAAGGAGCGTGTTAATTTTCCCTTCCTGGGAGAGTTGGGTGAAATCATCTTGGAGGAGTGGAAAAAGGTGGAACGTAAGAATTCCTTAGTATCCAAGATGGCTAAACTTTACCCCTTCAAAGAGGATGATGTGAAACATCTTGAGTCCCCTCCCCTAGTTGACGCAGCAGTCATGAGACTGGTCAAGCACGTGACCCTTCCCTTAGAGGATACGGTCTCATTTAAAGACCCGTTGGACCGAAGGATGGACTCTGATTTGAAGAGAATCTACCTTACAGCAGGTATGGCCTGTAAGCCAGTCCTGGCTTTGGCTGCTCTATCCAAGGCCATGGAGTCTTGGGCTGATGTGGTAGACGAATCGGTCAGATCTGTTTCGGAGGAGGTGGCCAGAAGCGCTCCAATCCAGGAGCTTAGGCTGGGCGCGTCGTTCCTTGGGGAGGCTTCCATAGACTTGATCCGTCTATTGGCAAGAGTTATGCTGTCCTCGGTCACAGCTAAGAGAGCTCTTTGGCTCCGCCCTTGGGTGGCGGATCCGGCATCAAAGCAAGTTTGGTGCCGTATTCCCTTTGAGGGGTCCTCCCTTTTCGGGAATAAACTGGACGAGGCCATAGCCCGGGCTACAGGCGGTAAGTCTGGGTTTCTTCCCCAGGATCGGCGCCAGTTCAACGTCAAGAAAGGACAGCCTACCAGAAAATTTGTGCCTGACCGGGCCAGGGAAGCTCGTTCTTATAGACCTGGTCGGGAGTTCAACCGGAACTGGAGATCCAGACAGTCTTCCAGGAAGACGACAAAGAATGTCTCCTCTGGGGACCGCGAGCCCACTAAGTCCTTTTGAAGGTGGGCCCGCTCAGACATGTCGGGTGGGTGCACGTCTACGCTCCTTCCGACATGTCTGGGCGGCTTCGATTCGGGACCCCTGGGCCGTCAGGACGGTGTCTTCAGGCCACAAGTGGGTCTTCAAGGAGAGGCCAGGCTCAAGGTTCCTGCCTACTGCCATACCATGTCTAGAAGAAAGGCGTCAGATTTTGTTTTCTTACGTCGAAGCTCTCATTGCTCAAGGGGCTGTCATCTCCGTTCCAGAGTCAGAGCGAGGCCAAGGAATATATTCTCCGCTCTTTCTGGTCCAAAAGAAGAACGGATCATGGAGACCAGTAATAGATTTGACCTTCTTGAACAAATTCATAAAAAAAGAAAGGTTCAAAATGGAGACCCTGTTGTCCATACAGCAGTCAGTCCAGCCGGCAGATTGGATGGTGTCCATCGACTTGAAAGACGCCTACTTTCATGTCCCTGTGGACGAAGATTTTCAAAGGTTTCTCCGGTTCGAAGTGGGAGGATTACATCTTCAGTTTATCTGTCTCCCATTCGGGCTCTCAACATCTCCACGGACCTTTTCAAAAATCTTATTGGCCGTGGTAGCCCTACTGAGATTGAAAGGTATCCGTCTTCACCACTATTTGGACGATCTACTCCTGTTGTCCCAAGACAGAGACCAACTATTAGTTCATCTGGAGCAGGTCGTGTCCACTCTCCAGAAGTTTGGTTGGTTACTCAACAAGGAGAAGAGTCACCTGATTCCAACTCAGTCCCTGATCTACTTGGGCGCTCTGTTCGACACAGAGAAGGCGACTATCTCTCTTCCAGAGGAAAAGATAGGGACTCTCCGAGACAGGATTCGCTTTGCCCTCTCATCCTCTCATCTTCAGGCACGTCAATGTCTGAAGGTGATCGGGACTATGGTCGCAGTAGTCCCCATGGTGAAGTGGGCCCTGTGGAGGATGAGACCCTTTCAGAAGGGATTCCTTCAGCAATGGGATACGTGGCATCTGGATCAACGCATCTTCCTAACCCCTTCAATGAGAGCGAGTCTTCCTTGGTGGCTATGCAGAGACCACCTGCTGAACTGCCACTCTCTGAAACCAGCTCCGTGGGTAGTGGTTACCTCGGACGCCAGCAACATAGGCTGGGGTGCCCACTGTCTGTCGGAGGTGGCACAGGGCAGGTGGGAGTTTTCCACTCGAGGAATAGTATCCAACATACTAGAACTCCGAGCAGCATTCCAAGCTCTTCGAGCATTTGCTCACCTGACAAAAGACCAACCTGTCATGCTGCGCCTGGACAACACCTCAGCAGTGGCATACATCAGGAAACAAGGGGGTACACGCAGCTGGTCCCTATTGAGGGAAGTGGAGCCGATTATGTCCTGGGCACAGAAAAATCTCTCGAATCTTTCAGCGGTTTATGTTCCAGGAGTCCAGAATGTCAAAGCAGACTTCTTGTCCAGAGTGGATCTGGACAACAACGAGTGGTCCCTTCACAAGGAAACGTTCGACTGGATCCTAACATTGGGGTTTTCTCCAGAGGTAGATCTCTTCGCCTCCCCCTGCAATCACAAACTGCCGAAGTACTACTCAAGATTCAGAGATCCACAAGCATCAGGGATAGATGCACTCTCGGATCAGTGGAGATTCCACAGGGCATACGCCTTCCCACCAATTCCGATTGTGTTGCAGTTCCTTCGGAGACTCAGGTCGGAGCCAGTGGAGGTAGTGGCGGTGATTCCCTTCTGGCCGAACAGGCCATGGTTTCCCCTTCTGACGCTACTCAGTGTCCAAGATCCAATCCCGCTACCCTTCAGACCGGACCTGTTGTCCCAGGGGTCTGTACTCCATCCATGCCCAGACCGTTTACATCTCAAGGTCTGGATGTTGAGAGGAGGAGGTTACAGGCTTTAGGCTGTCCAGAAACGGCAATCTCGACACTACTTAGTGCTAGAAGAAGCTCAACGAACAGGGTGTATCAGAGAATCTGGGAAAAATTTTCTGCACAACTGAATACAAGGCCTGATCCTCAATCTTCAATTAAGATCCAGGATGTATTGAGCTTTCTCCAATCAGGACTGGATTTGCCTCTATCAGTGAGTTCGCTCAGAGTCCAGGTCTCGGCTATTTCTGCTTTTACAGGGATCTCCTGGGCCACTCATGCCCTAATTCGTCAGTTCTTCCAAGGGGCAGTGAGAATCAGACCTCAGAGAAAACCCAGGTTTCCCAAGTGGGATCTGCCACTAGTTCTGGATTTCCTGGCGAGTCAAATTCAAGACATGTTTGATTCTTTGACCATAAGAGAGCTTACACTGATAACAGTGTTTCTGGTGGCTATAACCTCAGCAAAAAGAGTGTCGGAAATTGGGTCCTTTGGGACACAAGAGCCTTTCTTAACCTTTTTTCCTGACAGAGTGGTGCTCATCCCCATGCTGGATGCGAGACCAAAAAGGACCTCTGTCTTCCATGAAAACATAGAAACAGTATTACCAACCTTTAGACAGGAAGAGGAAGAATCTTCGGTTCATCCGCTGGATGTTGGAGAGTGTATTAAGAGATATTTAAATGCCACTTCCTCTTTCAGAAAATCAGAACATCTTTTCGTTACCTTTTATGGAAAAAACAAAGGTTCAAGAGCCTCGACGAGATCCATTTCCTCTTGGATCATCCAGACCATCCAGTGGGCTTATAGGGCTAAGGGCTTGACCCCTCCAGCAGTAGTTACAGCTCATTCGACGCGGAGCATCTCTACCTCCTGGGCAGTATCCAGACATGTGGCTCCTGAAGTCATTTGCAGAGCAGCATCGTGGTCCTCTATTAACACTTTCTTATCCCATTACTGTGTTGAGCCAGCGGCTCTTTCTTCTGTGAATTTTGGTTTGCAAGTCCTGTCTGTTTGACAAAATGCATTAAAACTTTTCTGTTCAGCACCTGCCCACCCTGTGTGTACGGCGAGTTATTTCCCGATACGTATGCTGCCATGGAGTCTGTCAGGAAAACGGAAAATTTATATCAAATACTTACCGTAATTTTCCTTTCCTGATGGACTCCATGGCAGCAGGAGTTCCCTCCCGGATTTCTGTGGAGGATAGTTACAGAACACGTGTGCTGAACAGGAGCAAAGATTTATGGGAGTGAGGTCCTATGGGTAGGTTTGGAGGCGGGGCCAAACCCGATACGTATGCTGCCATGGAGTCCATCAGGAAAGGAAAATTACGGTAAGTATTTGATATAAATTTTCCGTTTTTTTCCCCACAAAAAAGAGCTTTCTTTTAGTGGTATTTGATCACGGTGCGCTTTTTATTTTTTGCGCTATAAACAAAAAAACAGTGACAGCTCTGAAAAAAAAAAAAAACAATATTTTTCACATTCTGCTATATAACATTCCCAATAAAAAAAAAAAAAAAAAAAAAATCACAATGTTTCATCATTTTAGGCCAATTTGTATTCTGCTACATATTTAGGTAACAAAAAAAAATCCCAATAAGCGTATTTTTACTGGTTTGCGCAAAAGTTTTGGCATCTACAAACTAGGGGAAAGATTTATGTCATTTTTATTTATTTATTTTTTTTACTAGTAATGGCAGTGATCAGTGATTTTTAGCGGGACTGCAACATTGCGGCAGACAGATCGGACCCCTAACTGACATTTTTGACACTTTTGGGGGGACCAGTGACATTACTACAGTAATCAGTGCTAAAAATATGCACTGTTACTGTACTAATGACACTGGCAGGGAAGGGGTTAACACCGGGGGGCGATCAAAGGGTTAAATGTATGCCTAGGGGGTGCTTTCTAACTGTGTGGGGGATGGGCTTATGGAATCAACACAGGGACCTGTGTTCCTAAATAGGAGGATCACAGGGGCCCTGTGTTGATTGCTGACAGAACAGCGGTCATCTATGTTTACAACAGCAGACCGCCGTTCTGTCTCCGCAGGGAGCAATCGTAGGTGCCCAGGGGACATCGCAGATCAGCTTCCCTGCTGGCGAATGGGCTGCCGATCGCTCCTTCGAAGCACCGTACGGGTACGGTGATTTGCGGGAACCTGCCGCAGTAAATCTGCAGTGGCTGGTCGGCAAGTGGTTAAAGAGGACCTGAACGTTAAAGGCCATGCCCAAAAATGGTAAAGAGAGGGTGAAGGAATAGTCACTGGTACTGCCCATAGGCTTCCAGCAGCTGATCTTTACCCCATTATTGACTTTCCATGTGTTGGTAGAGGGACAGGGATTTGCTTGCTTATGTCAAAGCTACTTCCTGATGATCCAATGGTGATTTGATGACTGATATTTAAGGCTGGATCCACATATATGCAGCTGCGGTTTGCATTCCGGAGTCCAGTGCGATTGTGTTCACCATTTCAGGTGCGATTCAGGTGTGAATTTTTACCTGAATTCGCACCTTAACCAGACCCAAGAACGCACGGGACCCTTTTCAAAATTGCACCGCGGCCGCCCCACACATGTGTGAACCGGCTCCATTGAAAGCTGGTCACATTCACATGATATGCAAATTGGATGTGGTTATAAACACATTCAATTCACATGTATGTAAACCCAGCCGTAGGCCCCACACACACGGGGCAAGCTTCATTGGAGTCCACCTGCTTAGCAGGGAATCTGTCTGCTGATCCCCGCTGAGCAGGCGGATGGCTGATTCTTGTCTGCTCCGCTTAAGCAGAGCGGATATAGACACAGCCCGCTCTCCTCTATGGGTGGTTGGATGGTCGTTTGACACCCGCCGCTCCATAAAGGGCAATGAATGGTGTGATCGGGTCTGTCTAAAAAACTGACAGGGGGACCCGATCGATCCCCCGTGTCAAAGGGCCCTAAGGAAGATGATTACAAAGTATTTACATGTAGCACCCTCCTAGTCAGGTGCTAGGTAAAAGCATTAGGTTTCTTTGCTGATTATCAGAGAGCAGGATTTCTAGTTAGGCCTGTTACATGTGTCCAGGTGTGATTCACTTGGTCTGAGGGAGTGTCCCCACTGTATCCAATAGGGGAGCCTGTTGGACAGTGGAGGAAACCTAGCCAGTGACACATAGGCTTTTGTGGCAGTCCCAGTGGGAGGGCACAACAGTGGTGCATCCTGGGATTGACCATAAAAGCCAAGGGCACATGTGACAGGGGGTCTTTGGGCGGGAAGCCAAGTCCCAGAAAGAGGGTATGGCTGTGTCTCCTTCTGCAGCTGGGAAAGGTGGTCACAGGCAGTCAGCCTGGTGACCCTGAAGGTGTTGCTGAACACAGAAGTCCAGTGGATGCTGACAAGAGGAGTTTGGAGGCAACGGTGACTCTGGAAAAACAGTGTCCGTGAGTACAGAGGATCTTGCCCAGGGCTCTGCCAGAAAAGGGAACCACTCCGGAAGCTAGGGTCAGCGGACAGGTGTCAGCACACCAGCATTAAGAGTAACGGGGGTGCCAGTTTCAGAACTCTGAAGAGAGTAACTAAAACAGGAGCGTTTCTAAATATATTTACCTTAGTGGCAGGGTGAAGCAGCAGCCTTGCCGCACACACTACAGCTAGTTGTCCCAAAGATTGTGCATAGTTTATAGTTGGAGTATCCCACTCATCCCTTCTATCCCAGTTCCAAATAAAATACACAAACACCAAATCTCCTGGACTGTTTACTGACTGAGCCAAGGACTTAAAGTCTAAAGAATGTGCCCAGGGGAATCTGTTTCAAGCAGCTCCCAAGGGAGTAGTGCTACATACATTTTCTGAACAAGCTGTAAAACCACTGGTGTCTGTAGTAGACACCTCTTGGACACAGCAGAATAGTTGGAAGTGTAGCTCCTGCTAGATTTACTCGGGACATCTAAGGCTCGGTTCACACTGGGGCGGCACGACTCCTTACTACTTCGGGGGCGACTTGTGCATTCCCATGCACCACGACTTCGGAGCGACTTGCATGGACTTCACATAATGGAAGTCTATGCAAGTCGCTCCGAGGTCGCCCCGAAGTAGTACAGGACCCTTTTTCTAAGTCCGAGCGACTTGTGTCGCTCCTATTAGAACGGGTCCTGTACCAGTCAATGGACTGCGAGGGAGCGCGACTTGTCAGGCTGACAAGTCGCCTGACAAGTCGCGCTGGTGTGAATGGAGCCTAAATTCAATGTTTAGTTTTCATCAAAGCAAACAATACATAAAGAAATTCAATCACAAATCATAACCTGCAGGGTACTATAAAGACAAAAAAGGTGCAAGGTTTCAGTTGGTTCTTACGGCTGCAAAGAGAAACACACCACATAATGCAGCATTCTCCATTGAACCCATGCCGGTATGCTGACACACACACGGAGAGGGTGGGTCCCTGACAGCCTGGGCTCACAAGAAATGGGTTAAATGACACGGGCTGTCATTACACCCATAGGAAAACTTGGTGGTGGATTGCTGATTGCGAAAAAGCACTAGAGCAGTAATGGAGAACCTTGGCACCCCAGATGTTTTGGAACTACATTTCCCATGATGCTCAATTACACAGAGTGCATGAGCATCATGGGAAATGTAGTTCCAAAACATCTGGGGTGCCAAGGTTCACCATCACTGCACTAGAGATATGGTGAATATAGCAGTGAGACTTGCTATTTCTTTATTTTCTCGCATAATAAGCAATTATTTAAAAAAAAAAAAAAAAAAAGAACACTAGCTAGACTTCAGATTAAAAAAAAATAAAAGCTAATGCTTCATTAAAAAGTTACTCAGTTGCTATATATTGTGTCATGTCAGGAATTTATTCCTGCTGAATTGTAAAGTTACTGAAAGATCCACAATAAACCCAAAATATTACATTTTCATTCATTTTCTTGTCTAGCTGCAGATGTTACATTACCAATCAGCAGCACCCAAAATTGTAAGAACTTACCGTCACGGAACTCTGATCAGTGATTGACAAAAAAAGCTGCAACTGCAAAACGTTCATGTGAATTCAACACATTAAGAATTTTCTGCTAATCTCTATTGGGACCATATTATTTCAACCATGGAAAAAAAAATGAGTTGAAAATAAACCAAATAAAAATGAAAAAAAAAAAAAAAAATCATTTAAAAGTGTTTAGACCAATTATTGTCACATAGTAATGTATATTTCAGCAATTTCATTTTCATCACTAATGCATTGAAGGCTTTTTTTCATAAGCATATTAGCAAGTAAGCAAATATTTGCATGTCATTATTTTAATAAAATATCTGATTTAAACTGAAGCTGCCAATTACTGTGAAATGTACGCACTTAATAAAAAAAAAAACAAGAACCAGATACTAGATAATTAAATTAATAGTACCTGAAACACATTGTGTTTATTCTAAACAATAAATTAGTTTTGATTGAAAATGTGCTGATTACTGAATGCATCTCTAGACGCGTAACTCGCACAAGTATTCTGAGGTTTCTTCAGCATAACTCCAGTCTTAATAAAACTTGACATATCGCATATTATTATTGCCTATTCATTTTTGGCACGCTATTGCCGCCGGGCCCCCGTGATCGTTCCCCGCTGAGAGAGAAGAATGGTCAGCTGTTGTAAACACAGCTGACCGTTCTTCTCTCTGAAATGATCACTAAGTGCCTGTGATCCTTCTATATAGGATCACAGGTCTCTGTGGTCATTTCACAAGTCCCTCCCCCCACAGTTAGAAAACACTCCCCTAGGCTCACACTTAACCCTTTGATCACCCTTGGGCTAACCCCTTCCCTGACAGTGTCATTATTACAGTAACACTGTGCATATTTTTAGCACTGATTACTGTAGTAATGTCACTGGTCCCCCCAAAAGTGTAAAAAATGCCAGTTAGGGGTCCAATCTGTCCACCGCAAAGTCGCAGTCCCGCTAAAAATCGCAGATCACCGCTATTACTAGTAAAAAAATAAATAAATACAAATTACATAAATCTTTCCTCTAGTTTGTAGATGCGATAACTTTTGCGCAAACCAATCGAAATACGTTTATTGCGATCTTTTTTTACCAAAAATATGTACCAGAATACAAATTGGCCAAAAAGAATGAAAAAATTTGATTTTTACATTTTTTTTTTTTTACAAATGTTATATAGCAGAATGAGAAAAATATTGTTCTTTTTTTTTTTTTTTTTTTAGACTCATCGCTTTTTTTGTTTATAGCACAAAAAATAAAAATCGCAGAGGTGATCAAATACCACCAAAAGAAAGCTCTATTTGTGGGAAAAAAGGACATCATTTTTTTTTTGGGTACAGCATCGCATGACCGTGCAATTGTCTGTTAAAGTAACACAGTACCAAATCGCAAAAAATGGCCTGGTCATTAAGGGGGCAAATCCTTCCGGTCCAGAAGTGGTTAATAGAATACAAGAGCAGAGATCACTGCGCTTGTAGTTCTTTGATGTTTCCTGCTACCAATAAAATGATCTTTTGATCCAAGTGGGATTCTTATTGCTGATTTTGGGCGCTCCTTTAACCGACTACCATTAGAAACTTTGGAAACGACCACTAGGCGGTATCTTAAGGTAGAAGCCCAGACCACTTAACAAGGGTCCATTGCCTTTTTTCATCCAGTCGGGCCAGATTGATTGGGAGTTAATTTCCCCAAGTGGCCCTCTCTCACCTACCACCCACCCACAGACCCTCTATCGAGCAGGTCAGTCCAGCGCAGCCATCAACTTTTAAAAAAAAAACCTGCTTTTAGTATAGTCATTCTTTAAGGGTACCCTTCCTTCTTTCCTCCATCCCCCTACTTCTCTTGGCGAGTCCAGTGGGTTACACTGTAAGGCTCCTTGTACATGGGATGTTGTAAATGGCCGTTTAGGAGCAGTTGGGTGTTTTATTCAGAAGCCCCTGAACCCATCTACATTTTATATTATGTGTCCATGTACATAGGGTCGTTTACAGTCATTTGCAGGCAGTTGAGTTCAGGGATGTTTTTTGGAAAGCAATTACTTGCGTTCGAACGTGTGTTTCCCGGCGTTTCAAACGCAAAAACGCGACCGAACGCGGCCGAACATGACCGAACGCGATGACCCGCGTTTAGCGCTCGCGTTTTTCCATTTTAAAGGGGAATGATTTTTTTAACCTCTAGGAACGGTTTTAAACACAAACGCCCGTTAAACGCGGGTGCAAACGCGACACAACGGACGTTTTAAACGTCCTAAAAATTCCAGCATTCAAGGGACTTTTAACAACGTCCCGTGTACATGAAGCCTTAAAGTTCAACTGAGAAGGAAAGACATGAACCCTGTCACTGCCGGAGCCATTTTTTAAAAACAATTTGCACCCATTAAAATGTACACTTTAGGTTTAAAGATTACTTGGAACCCACAAAACAATCAGTATTTTCTGAATAAAATGGTGGCAAATAAGGGGGCAAATCCTTCCGGTCCAGAAGTGGTTAATAGAATACAAGAGCAGAGATCACCGCGCTTGTAGTTCTTTGATGCTTCCTCCAGCTCAGTAACTGAAACAGTCAGGGGGCCAGAGGTAGATTTTGCAGGAGCCATACATTGCCCTTGAGATTTGTTTATTGGGAGTGTAATGCTTTGCAGGCAAAAAAAAAAAAAAAATAATAATAATAATAAAATAAATGCACATTTTTTTTTCCTGCAAAAATATGTGCATTTATTGATTTTTTTTTTTCATGAAAATGAACTTAGCTTTTAAAGTGTTATGTCACTAGATTATCGAGGAGAGTGTTTATCATTTGTATTATAATAAATCAAATATCTATATATGTAATAAGTATTAATGCTTTATACTGTATATTGCTGTATAAACGATCACACTGATCATTGCAGCTTGCACAGGTTTATATGTATTCGGAATTATTTGTACTGCATCGCTGTTATATTAATATTACAGACCGGAATATCACAAAGAAAATTCCTAGCACAGATTACAATTTGGTTTGGAAAGGTCATTTGCAGCTTAGTGTAGCAACTCCTGTCATGGCAGTTCAAAAGCAGGAAAAAGGGAAAGAAAACAGCTGACTTTTCTCATCTGACATTGCACGGTAACCATGCATCCCTATACCATTATGGGAGACCTTAGGTTATGCTGTTGGTTGCAGATCTGAATAGCAACATTTACTCCCTGAAGAAGGGGGGAGTCTCTGTTCTCCCGAAACGCGTTGGCTTTAGCATGTTCTGCTACCAATAAAATGATCTTTTGATCCAAGTGGGATTCTTATTGCTGATTTTTGGCGCTCCTTTAACCGACTACCACTAGAAACTTTGGAAACGACCACTAGGCCGTATCTTAAGGTAGCAGCCCAGACCACTTGGGTTAATTTCCCCAAGTGGCCCTCTCTCACCTACCACCCACCCACAGACCCTCTATCGAGCAGGTCAGTCCAGCGCAGCCATCAACTTTTTTAAAAAAAATGCTTTTAGTATAGTCATTCTTTAAGGGTACCCTTCCTTCTTTCCTCCATCCCCCCACTTCTCTTAGAGAGTCCAGTGGGTCACACTGTTAGGCTTCTTTCACACGGCCGCTCCGCTGCTTTAGTCCGCTGCGGGACTTTTTTTTTTTTTTTTCACGGAGCGGATGACATTTGTGTCATCCGCTCCGTGTGCCCGCATATCATCCCATCCGTTTGCGGATGATATGCGGACATAATGTAAGTATATGGCCTTGCGGATGTCAGCGGATGACACCACTGACATCCGATTTTCCTTCCTTTCCGTTTTTTACACGGATGAAAAAATAGGGTTCTGTTCCATTCCAAAAAACGGAACAGAACTGAAAGGAGGAAAATCGGATGTCAGCGGATGGTATTCCGCTGACATCCGCAGTGCCATTCACTTACATTAAAGTCCGCAAATCATCCGCAAAAAAATAGGATGATTTGCGGACACACGGAGCGGCCGTGTGAAAGGACCCTAAGGCCCCGTACACACGTGCAGATTATCTGAAGACTTTTACCTTTTCTATGTAGTGCAAGGGCCTGCCGGATTGCATACAAATTGAAAGTGTTTAGGTTTGACCTCATATTATATGGTTTTGGTAAGTCTGCAGACAAAAGTCTTCAGATAATCTGCACGTGTGTACGGGGCATAAGGCTCCATGTACACGGGATGTTGGAAATGGCCGTTTAGGAGCAGTTGGGTGTTTTATTCAGAAGCCCCTGAACCCACCTCCATGTTATCTTATCTGTCCATGTACACAGAGTCGTTTACAGTCATTTTCAGGCAGTTGAGTTCAGGGACGTTTTTTGGAAAGCAACTATTTGCATTCGAACGAGTGTTTCCCGGCGTTTCAAACGCAAAAACGCGACCGAACGCGGCCGAACGCGACCGAACGCGATGACCCGCGTTTAGCGCTCGCGTGTTTTACCATTTTAAAGGGGAATGATTTTTTTGACCTCTAGGAACGGTTTTAAACGCAAACACCCGCTAACCGCTGGTGTAAACGCGACACAACGGACGTTTTAAACGTCCTAAAAATTCCAGCATTCAAGGGACTTTTAACAACGTCCCGTGTACATGAAGCCTTAAAGTTCAACTGAGAAGGAAAGACATGAACCCTGTCACTGCCGGAGCCATTTTTTAAAAACAATTTGCACCCATTAAAATGTACACTTTAGGTTTAAAGATTACTTGGAACCCACAAAACAATCAGTATTTTCTGAAAGCAGAGTCCATGTAGAATAAAATGATGGCAGTTGCATTTTTTTTTTATGTGACATGATATTTGTGCCACTGTTCATAAAATTATATTTTCAGTAAAAAAAAAAATTACACTCAAATACATTTTAGTGCACACAAACACAATATAACCAACAATTTTTTTGGTAAAATATAAAATAAGGTTGTGTCCAGTTAAACGATACCAAATAGGTTAGGCCTTAAAATTAGGAGCGCCCGCAAAAAAGGGTAAAAACTACAAGACATGAAACTGTCCATTGTCAACACTTTAAAAGCCTTTACAACTCATCAGTTTAGGGTTAACTATCGCTGGCACTACAATAATCATTCTTACTCCAGTGTGCATGGAGTGAGTGTGGTGCAATCATCATTTTCCTATTTGTGCATATATGTTCGTATAAGTGTATTTGTTGGGGCTTAAATTTTTTACTAAACCAGCCCGGAACTCTGTTGAAGCCACTTGGGCACAGACTGTGTTCAGATAGCTTTTTCCCTGGCTGGAGCAGTCAAAGATTGACAGTTCTGAATCTGTAAGTGTTCAGAGCTGAGCACTTTAGAGGTCAGTCTTCACAGGGGGGGGGGGGGGCACTTTCCATCCTGACATCTGCTATAATGGTCTCGGGTAGTCTGTGACAAATAGTGGAAAGTGGGCAGTAAGGCAGATGGCTACTGTATCACTTCTACTAGAAAGATGTTAAAAACTTTGTTCACACAATGGCGTTCCTGATTGCGGGCGAAGTTGCTGGGATTTTGCCCGCGATCCCGAATCGCCACAAAATGCGATACGTGCTTGCGATCCCTGTTACTTTCAATGGAACCCCAATCGCGTCACAATTGTAGCCCGCCGAATCGCAGTAAAATTGTGCAAACAGAATCTCAGGGGCGCCTCTCGCCCACAAGAAGTTCCGGAACTTTCTTATGGGCGGCAGGCGTCCTGCGATTCTGCTTGTGCCATTTTACCAGGAATCATTGGGCAACAATTGTGGCAAAAATCACGGTGCCATTGAAAATAATGGGGATCACAAGTGCATCCATCGTTTTGCCGCGATTTGGTATTACAGGCCGAATCGCTGCGTTTGGACCTAATAAAGTTTGCTATTTGCATTCTGTATATCTGTGTCTCCACCTCCTTTCTGCTGCTTCTGGAATATTTCCCCAACAGTCATCAGGTCACCAGTGGGTCAGCTCTGACATTTGGAAGCAAAACCTTGCTCCTCTAATAAAATGGCCTCCTTAACCACTTGCCGACTTTTGCCGTACTTTTACTGCAGCAGGTCGGCTCTGTCCCACGAAACGATGTACCTGTACGTCGCTGTATGAGACAGCTAGTGGAGGCATGTGCCGGATGGCCACAGGGGGAGCAAATCAGCGGGTCGGGCACCCGCGGTCGCTCCCCGTGGAGACAGAACGGCGGTATGCCGATGTAAACACACCAGACCGCTGTTCTGTCAGTGACGAACACAGAGATCCTGTGTTCCTCCTATTTAGGAACACAGGTCTCTGTGTTCATGCAGCAAGCTCCTCCCCCACACAGTTAGAAAGCAACCCCTAGGCACACATATAACCCTTTGATGGCCCCTGGTGTTAACCCCTTCTCTGCCAGTGTCATTATTACAGTAACAGTGCATATTTTTAGCACTGATTACTGTAGTAATGTCACTGGTCCCCCCAAAGTCTAGTTTTTCCAAAGACAAACATGTTAGGCCCCTTTCACACATGGTATCCGTTTGTCCGTTTTTCATCCATCTGTTGACGGATGAAAAACGGACATCAATGCATCTCTATGGAAAAATGGATGATCATCAATTTACATCAGTTTACATCCGCATCCATCAACATCCATTTTTTTTAACTGATCAAAGCTCTATTTTTCTTCCGTTAAAAAAAAACGGGTCGCACGAAAAACGGATGTAAACTGACAAATCAGATCAGTTTTTCATCTGTTTTTGCATTGGTAGTGGATAGAAAAAAAACTGATGACCACTGATGAAAATCTGATGACAACTGATGATAAACTGATGACCACTGATGAATACTTCATCCATTTTGATGTGACTGAACCGATAAAATGAACGATCCGTATGTGTGAAAGGGGCCTTATACTTACCTGCTCTGTGGATGTTTTTTAACAGAGCAGCCCAGATTCTCCTCTTCTGGGGTCTCTCATTGGCTCTATTAGCCCCTCCCTCCTGTTGAGTGCCCCCACAGCAAGCAGCTTGCTATGGGGGCACCTGAGCTGAGCCGCAGTCCCCTGTGTCCATTCAGACACACAGCCGCGGATTGGTCCACCCCCTCTCTCTCCTGCTTGGCTTTCTGACTTTGATTGACAGCAGAGGTAGCCAATGGCACTGCTGAGGGGTCTCAGCCTACAGGGGAGAGAGTCCTGGACACCCGAGACGTCGTGCACATTTCTGGATTGAGATGGGCTCAGGTAAGTATTGGGGGGGCTGGCTGAGCGGGGCTGCTGCATATAAAGCATTAAGATAAAAAAAACTTCTGCCTTAAGAATCACTTAATTTTGTTTTAAACCTTTATTTGTGCCTGACCACTATTGTCACAGGGGCCAAATAAAGCATCCATCCTTTTAACAGAAGGCGTTGGGTTTCCATTAAATGTTGAGCTTTAAGGCAAATAATGCTTTGCAGATCTCTTCTGCAGTATTACATTTTAGAATTCTGCATGACAGGTCCTCTCTAATAGGAATCAGCGGTGCCATTTATTCTCTGCATGATCCCAGTAACTTCCATGACACGTTAAGTTCTAACGTCCACAATTCAACCAGAAATACCTGAAGCTCTTAGACAGTAAACGCTCCAATGGATCACGCTTTCCTTTTTTCTTTTATGAAATGTAGTACTTTTTTTCTAACCGCACACTCCAAAATGTATTCAAAGGATGTTTCAGTCCTCCCCGGGGAATTCCTACAATATCTAATTTGTCGACCTTTCACAACCACAAGTTGATGGTAAATATCAGCTCCCTCCTTTCTGTCAAAATCCCTCTGTGCTTTTGCTATCCTTCTGACACTTCTCCCCACCGCCCGCAGCTGACAGGGCTTAAAGGTCATTGCATGCATCTGTTTGGATGAGGGGAGCTCTACAGCACATCTGATATGAACAGGAGAACTTGAAATGTTAAACTGATTCCTACTTGTTAAACACAGCTTTCAGCTGCTGAATCCGTGGTGCTCAATCTCCGGGCCTCCTAACAGGACATGTTTTCCAGTTGTCCTTCCAGACTCACAGCTGTCTACTCACTTTTTCCAATCCAGCAAGCGTCATTGCAGTTCCCTTGCTAGCAATCAAGATTATTTTTCCTTTTAGCCAACAAGTGAGAAAGTTCCATTAGGCTAGGCTCACACCCGTGCGGGTGATTGACGCTGGAGATCGCACCTGTTCCCGTAATGCTTACGGTTCCTGGATGGGCAGCGCTTTCACAAATGGTGCAGGACCTTTTCCCTGCATTTCAGGAGGCACAGGAGCCTATTCAAATGAATTGCGCAAAATGCAGCTGGCAGAGCCGCAC
This sequence comes from Pelophylax lessonae, assembly GCF_965119305.1. Taxonomy (NCBI): domain Eukaryota; kingdom Metazoa; phylum Chordata; class Amphibia; order Anura; family Ranidae; genus Pelophylax; species Pelophylax lessonae. The sequence goes on along the minus strand of NC_138771.1, from coordinate 465,102,513 downwards.
AAGTGTGAACCTAGCCTTAAGTATAATGGCAGCGGCACCTCTGTGATTTTAACCCTGAGACAAGGTGTCATTGGCAAATTCGGTCTTTATTTGAAAGTTCCAACATAACATAACCCATGCCAGCCACAGGGGTTGATTTTCTAAAAATGGAGAGTGCAAAATCCAGTGCATAGAAACCAATCAGCTTCCAGGTTATTTTTGTTAAAGCCAAATTGAGCAAGCTGATGTTTGAAGTTGATTGGCTACCATGTACAGCTGCACCAGATTTTGCACTCTCCAGCTTTAGTGAATAAACCCCACAGTTATACTGTGAGCACACATGAACAGTAACATTGACATAGTCTATAAGGCCTGTCCTTGCCATGAGTGCTGGGCAAGCATTAGACTGACCCAACTTCCACTCAAGTGCATAGCTCATGAAAGCAACAGTGAACGCTGGCGAGTTCAAACCACTTATAAGCTGTGATTATCATCCTCAAACAGGGCCAGCGGGCAGGGAACACTTCTGAAGCTTCAGTTCCTCAGATCTGTAGTCATTTGCCTCTGTGTAGACCTTTAAAGTGGAACTTTAGTCAGAAAATGAAGTCCTGCTAGACCACTTCAGGCTGGCCATTTTTGCAGGTATAGCTATGTAAAACATTAAAAAGAAGTGCCTTTACTGTTTAAATCTAGTAATACACTAGCTCACACTGCTCTGCGATCAGTTCAGCGATCAGGAATAAATAACACAAGGAGTTCATTGGTCAGGATTAAGTAACACACGGAGTTCAGGGGTCAGGATTATGTAACACACGGAGTTCAGGGGTCAGGATTAAATAACACACGGAGTTCATGGGTCAAGATTAAGCAACACATAGAGTTCAGGGGTCAGGATTATGTAACACACGGAGTTCAGGGGTCAGGATTAAATAACACACGGAGTTCATGGGTCAAGATTAAGCAACACATAGAGTTCAGGGGTCAGGATTATGTAACACACGGAGTTCAGGGGTCAGGATTATGTAACACATGGAGTTCAGGGGTCAGGATTAAATAACACACGGAGTTCATGGGTCAAGATTATGTAACACATAGAGTTCAGGGGTCTGGATTATGTAACACACGGAGTTCAGGGGTCAGGATTATGTAACACACAGAGTTCAGGGGTCAGGATTATGTAACACATAGAGTTCAGGGGTCAGGATTATGTAACACATAGAGTTCAGGGGTCAGGATTATGTAACACATAGAGTTCAGGGGTCAGGATTAAATAACACATGGAGTTCAGGGGTCAGGATAATGTAAAGCAGAGAGTTCAGGGGTCAGGATAATGTAAAGCAGAGAGTTAGGGGGTCCCTGAATTCAGGGACAATGGCATACAAAAGATGGGTGCAAGGGGTGTCATCTGCACTGGGTGCGCACTCACTAGGGGTGCTGCAGCTGCCTGACAGTTCTTGCTTTGTGTTGCACAGCACCATACCGCTCTCTCTTCCACAGTGCTCTGTAACCCAAAAAAAGGAAATGCCAGGTGGCCATAGCACTCCCTGCTAGTACGCAGTTGCTGCTCGAGTGACAGTGGAGATCAGAGTGATCTGCTCATTTGACAGTAAGTGAGATAGGTTGGGATCTGTATTGAGGGGTCTGTACTGGGGGGAAGGGGAGGAGTTATTCTACTACTAAGGAGTCTGTACTGGGATGGAGAGTGTCAATACTGGGGAGGGGTGGAGTTGTCTGTACTGAGGGGTCTGTACTGGGGGGAAATTGGTTTTCCACTACTGAGGGGTCTTTACTGGGAGGATAGGGAGTGACTGTGCTGAGAGGTCTGTACTGTGGAGTGTGGGTGTTTACTTGGGAGAATGGGGGTTACTACTAATTAGGGCTCAGTCATACGTGAGGTTGGGAGGCAGTAATACTTTGTGGTTGAGCCATGCTTTTACTGCTCCCCAGCCGCTACCCTACTTAGCTGCAAGTGAATGGGCTGTTATGCAATGCACACAGTTGCAGAGCACTAATGCAGTGATCAAGGGGTTAAAGCAGGTGGTGAGGAAGCGATGTTAGAAAGCCTGTCAAATGCTTTATGAAGAGCAATCCAAACATGAATTGCTCTTCAAAGAGCAAAACATGTGTGATCGAGCCCCTAGGGGTCTGCACTGGAAGGCAGGGAAAGGGGGTTGTCTGTACTGAGATGTCTGTACTGGGGAGAAGGGGGTTTGCCTGTACTGTGGAGTATGTACTGAGGAAGGTGGGGAGAGGGGTTCTGTACTGCGGGATCTGTACTGGGGAAGGGGGGTGATCTGTACTGACAGGTCCATAGGTCCGTGGGCAGGGAGGGGCGATTCTGGAGAGGGGTCTGTGCTAAAGGGGAGTCTGTACTTAGGGGTTTGTGCTGAGAGGGTCCAAATGTACTGAGTGGTCTGTGCTGTACTGAGGGGTCTAGGTTGGGAGTTCCATCTGTACTGAGGAGTTAGTGCTGGTGGGTCAGTCCGTACTGATGCTACTGTTCTGGGGGGATCAGTTTGTGCTAGTGAGTCTGTGCTGGAAGGTTGGTCTGTACAGAGGGGTCTTTGCTGTGGGAGTTAGTCTGTTTTAAAAGGTCTGTGCTGGGGATGAGGCCTTTGCTGAGGGGAGTCCGGTCGGTTTGTGCTGGGGGGGGGGGAGGGTTGGTCTGTGCTCTGGGAGGGGTCTGTATGGAAGGCCTTATGCTGGGGGTTGCTCACATTGCGAAAGCGTCAGTCCACAAATCCAGGAACACCTGTTTCCCAAGGACAGACAACTGACAACGGGGGAAGATGTAGAAAAAAAAACACAATAGATGGGGGACTGACAAAACAAAGATTGCAGTGTTGGTGCATCATATACTGAACGTCATTTTCTATTTTGCCCATAGTTACCCTTTAATGCAATACACGTTAGCATTCAAATAACTGCACATGAACATTCACGTAGTAATGCACCACAATGCAACAACAGTGTAAAAAGGGGGCTTTAATGTTCTGCCCAGGTTGACAATCTCTGAATCACATGTCCTGGAGGGGTACAGAAGGGTGCAGCCATCAAGTCTGAAATAGAACTACATATTGAAAGGTGGTCACATGACTGCAGTGCGGTCCTAGGGGCCATGTTTACAGTAATGTATGCTCAAAGTAAGTTACCAGAATACCAAAGACTTTGAAAACAATTTCTGCGCTTTGCCCTTTTTCCTCTCTACAAATTCAATCAATCTTTGAGGATCAGACAGGGCACCTTCACCAAGGCTGGAAAAGACAGACAGCAGGAACACAGGATTCTTTTGTGGCATTTTAAAATCATTTTATCCATAAATTGGACTGCTCAGGGTAAGTAAATATAACTATTCATGTTCCTCTATCACAAATCTCCTCCGAGCTGTCATATTTTTTTCTTGCTGACCGGACATCATGTTACATAAAAAGGCTAATGGTGCCGGCTTTCAAAGCAGCGGTCTCATCCACCGTCTTCTGTTTCTCTTTCTAGGTCATTCCTGAGGTAGGAGAGAACGAGAAGAGGCTAGATGATACATATATAAACGAGGATGTGATAGCCCAAGGCTCAATCTGTATCATGGATTGTAAGGCGAAATATATGTCATTTAAAGGAAACCCATGCTGATAACAATACTCTGAATCTCCCTCTGAAAATGCTAGTTCCCTGGTTGCTTCTGGCTTCAATGCTTGGAAAGTCACTGACATGCAACAAGCATACAGTCAATGAAGTCAAACATACTCAGAACATTCTGATCTGCATAACTGGCACTAGGAGAAAAAAAAGGGACTACCATTGCTAAACTCTTTTTAACCACTTGCCTACTGGGCACTTTAACCCCCCTCCTGCCCAGGCCAATTTTCAGCTTTCAGCACTCTCACACTTTGAATTACATTGCGTGGTCATGCAACACTGTACCCAAATGACATTTTTATAATTTTTTTCACATAAATTGAGATTCTTTGGTGGTATTTAATCACCATTGGGTTTTTTTTTTTTTTTTTTTGTTAAATTAACGAAAAAAAGACAAACAATTTTGAAAAAAAAAAATAATAGTTTGTTATAAAAATTTTTGAACAGGTAATTTTTCTTCTTCATTTATGTGTGCTGATGAGGCTGCACTGATGGGCACTGATAGGCTGCACTGATGAGGTGGCACTGATAGGCTGCACTGATGGCCACTGATAGGCTGCACTGATAGGTGGCACTGATAGGCGGCACTGAAGGGCACTGATAGGTGGCACTGATAGGCAGCCTTGATGTGTACTGATAGGTGGCACTGATAGGCACTGGTAGGCAGCACTGATAGGTGACACTGATGAGGTGACAGTGATGGGGAACTAATTGGCAGCACTGATGGACACTGATTGGCAGCACTGGTGGACACTGTTGGGACTGCACTGATTATTATGTCCATTTCACACAAGCCAGTTATCGCCTCTCCTCTTCTCACGCTGACAGCGTAAGGAAAGGAATGTTGATAACCGACTTATGTTTACATCGTGGTCAGCTGTGATTGGACACAGCTGATCCCGTGGTAAAGAGTCACTGATTGGCTCTTTACCCCGATCTGTGATCAGCTGTGTCCTGAGGACACAGTGATCACAAAGCGCACCATCCATGTGACACAGGACATCATTTGAAGCCCTCCCAGAACTGGCTGGCCGCGCTGTAGCAGACACAGTTGCTGCTTCCAATCTGACATTAGTGAGGATGTGGGAGTGTGTCCCCAAATGCAGACAGTGTGCTTTCAGGGACACGCACCCGCACGGATGTCAAATTTGTAGTAGCCGCTGTTTCTATGAAGCTTCTGCATCCCAATTGGCATAATTTGGACTGCCTGCACGGGCAAACACAGCCCTCACACGGGTGTACGCTTAAGTACACTCATGTGAATGAGGCCTAAGAGTGCTAGTTGCTATTTTGTCTTGGGCTTCAATAGATTCTCAGTCTCTTACCTGGAACAAACATACAGATTAGAGATCTGCTTCTTTTTTCCAGATCGGTGACTCAAAAATAATCAAGCCACCATGACGGGATGACAGCAAGGCAACTAGCATTTGCAGGAATGACAACTTAACTTTTTCACTGTTGTCACATCAGAAATATGGACCAGAGCAATGATGTGCAACCAACACTGGACCATAAACATGTAGACAGAAAATAGGTGAAATAGGCTGGAGGAGATCAGCAAGACTAATAAGCAAAAGAAGCACAGGTAGGGGATTAAATGTCTGGATTTCTGCTTTTAAAACTTAGAGAGTATTTGACTGGTGTTGCCATGACAAAATGTCTGCAGTGGCCCCTGACGGGTACAAGTGTGAGGTCAGTTAAGGTGCATTCTGGCAGCGGGATGTACAAGTTGAAAATACCAAGAAGTTGTGAATGAAAGATTGACTACAGAGAACAATGGCCCCCCCTCCAATCTCTCCTGTGCTTTACAAGAACTCTGATCCACAGGTTGCAGATAAACATTTCATTTGCTGACCTTGAATACCATGTGTAGTTTTCTGACTTTCCTTGAATAAAACATAAATGTGCATCTTACCGCAGCTCAGCTGTATCCAGCATTAACCTTTAGTGTGTATTACGCTAGAAATGGCCAAAGCCACTTCAAGACATGACAGTGCTTGGGGCAAACATCACTCGAGCAAGATTTAACCACTTGTCGTCCGCCTTAGAGCAGTTTCACTGCTACAGGGCGGCAGCTGTGCATTGTATCACGTATATATATACGTGATTTGGCTCTTCCAGGTAGTGGGCTCAAATGCGCGCCACCACCCCCTCACTCCCGCTGTTATTATACACAGCAGGAGCCAATCAGCGGGTACTGTGTGCTCTATGTCCGCCAGCACCCACCGATCATCCTGCAGAGACAGAGCGGCAGTTTGCCTATATAAACAAGGCAAATCGCTGTTCTGACAGGAGGGAAAGCATGGATCCTGTGTCTCTGCAAAGCAGGGACATGGATCTATGTCTTCCCCTAGTAAAAGCACCTCCTACACTGTAATAAAACACTGGCTAGGCACACAGTTAACCCTTTGATTGCCCCTGATGTTAACCCCTTCCCAGCCAGTGTCATTGGTACAGTGACAGTGCAGGTTTTTTTTAGGACTGATCACTGTATTAGTGTCACTGTTCCCTAAAAAGTGTCAAAAGTGTCAGCTCTATTTGTGGAAAAAAAGGCATACATTTTATTTGGGTACAGCGTCGCGCGACCATGCAACTGTCATTTGAATAAAGCAGAGCCATATCACAAAAAATGGCCAGGTCAGGAAGGGGGTAAATCTTCCAGAGATGAAGTGGATAGAGGGAAACAAAGGGTATCTCTAGCCCCAATTTTTATTTTTATTTTTAGTGGGGAAGGTGATTTTGTGAAGTGGGGAAGGTGATTTTGTAATTGTTCAGTTGAGTTTTTAATTGCTGTAGACATCCGTGTTGGTGGAATTCATTCCATGGATTCTGGTAACGATTGGCATCAGGACAAAGGGTGATGGGAAACCGAAAACAGTTGTCATCGGAAAGGCAAACCTAACAATGGGGACACATGTGGCAATTTTGCCTTACTTTATAGCGATTTACTTTCACTTCCTGTTGTGTCTCTTGCTCAGGAAGTGATGAGAAATCTGCCCAAAGTTTTACAGGTAGCACAAAATCCAAAAACCTGACAGGGGATCTAACTATTCCCCACTCTAAACCTGTGTTTGCTTTAGAGAATTAGAGTGATCCTAAACACACACTGTTTAATTTACATTGTCACTTCTATTTCTGTATATGGGTGATGGCACTGTAACTATTTTATTACAAAAAACATCTAAGTACCATCTTCCTAACCAATATACAGCTGTCACAAGACCCATATCTTTCCCAGCCTGCCTGCAGGGAAACAAAAGCTTCTAATCCTCTGCTGCTGGTCACATGTGCAAAAAACACAGCCTTTGGAATACAGAGTAATAATAAATAATTATTAACAATTCAATGTTTTAAATTGTCATACAAATATATTTGAAATCAAATCTTTATTATTTTTTGCCAATAACAGTGTGGGCTGATTTCTGCCAGTCACAGGCTGTGCCATGCCCCTTCAGCCTGTGGATTAGAATAACACGGAGGTGAAGTCTCTATTAATCCACATGTAATATCCCACCCCCTTATTTGTTTAGCAGGTTAGTGGGCATTGAGGAAGAGGGTTGTCATTTACCACTGTGTATACACCCACATGTGTGACTCTATAGTCACATGGGCTGCTCCGATGTGATAGGGAGGAAATGTTTAGCACAAAAACTCACTAATAACTGAGCATGTCAATATATACCAAGGTATATTCTCCGCGCCAAGGAATGAATAAAATCAGTGAATAATACAATATAAAAAAAATCATAATATAAAAAAAAAAATTGTTATAATAATAGAAAGATATGGTAAGTGATGCAGCAGCAGCTATAGAATAAATTGATATATAACTGTAATAGTCTTAAAAGTAAGACTACCTACATGCTGGGTGTGCCTCTAGTGGTAAAGGTAAATTGTGTTTTGTGAAGTTTTTTACCCAGATGTAAACATAATAAAGTGTTAAAGTGCAATAAATATCTGACTGAACCAATATATAGCAATACAGTATAAATAACAGTGCAGATTGCAAATACATAAATTAATGTTCAAACAAATTATATAGAACTGTGGTGTGAGCTATAAAGTGCACGTGATCCATAAAAAATATATAGATATGTAAATCAAGTCCAAATATAGTGACTGTAGTGACCAGTTCAAAAAATATAAGTCCTTTGTGCAGGTGTACTTATCCAGTAAGCCCAAGGTGCAGGTGCTCAATATGGACTTCCTATATCCTTTGGATACTTCCTGTGACGTCTTCAGAGATGGGAAGGCACAGCGAGCGGTAACCCTTTATACAATGTGTACTGCCCCTCACTCCACCCAGCGTGATGGATTGCCGGAAATTGGTTAATACTACGGGAGTGTCCCCACTGCAGTGAATTGGCACTTAGGCTCCCCGTGTCACCCTCCATAGGCAGCCGAACTTGGGTCTAATTTTATTAGTGTCACAAATTTCATCGCTGGCGTTTAACCGAAGAGGATTAGCAGCCAATAACAATGATTCATAAATGGAAACATTCAGTATTTTAAATTTAAGTTAACAGCACTCTGCAGTATATATGCAGGGTAAAGATATGTATACATTATTTATATGCCGCCCTTTCACAATTAAAACAGTAAACAATAACTAAAGTTACATAAATACTTTTAAATAATAAGGTTAATATAATAATTTAACCATATTTAAATCACTCTATTGCACTGTATGGTGAGTAATAAATTATTAATATAAGGTAAAAAGTGCTTATGCTTACCTTATGTCCCTTCCCTTGTTTCTCAAAAGTAAGATGCACAAGCCAATGTTCATTAAATGTTAACTGAATAACTATTTGGTGGAGCTGAGTCTGGTAAGGGTTACCAACAGCTTTAATTAATAAAGTTTTATTAAAGACTAACATATGGTAATACAGCTTGCTTTTGTAAAATGTGAAGGCCAGGGTGACATCGTCTGCCCTTAGCCCCATGTCAGATAATGTTAGGATTAGTACTGGAGTGGTAGTGGAGCATGGGGAACTTGAGTATAAATGGGTCAGAGAGTGATGATAATGCTGGCCCTTCTATAGAGTTTAATTGGTGTTGTTTTCAGAGTACCTACCAGGATTACCCTATAGCCTATTCAGTAGTTTTGTTACAGTGTATATGGTGCCTATTCTTAAGTGCTGTGTTCATCTTACTAAATAGTTATTCAGCTTTACTTTGAAAGTCCAACACCATGTAATGTTTGCAGAATTGATATAAGTTATAAGTCTCAACCAAGACCTCCTTCCACTCCCATATTCTTTGGGGGTGGAAAACTACATGACTGGAAACCTCCTGCTCATTATGAGAACAAATAACTAACCACCAAATTGTCTCAAGAAGAGTCAGATGTACAGTAAGACTTCCTTTTTTCTTTTTTAGGAATTCCTTTTTTTCTGCCAAAAGACCACAATACAAAAAGATAGGATACCATACCTAAAAGTATATGACATAGATGAAGATTGACCATAGCAAAAGAGCGTACAAGAATCAAGACAAAAAGAAAAACGGTAATCATAGTGGTTTGGCATAACCGCCTGAAAAAGTCAGTAACAAGAATTACCTCTTAAATCAGGTAAGTATCAACTGTAGAAAGTAGGGCATGAATGCCAGAGTCTGTTTGGATTCCCAGATATCAGAAACAAAGCCAAATATAACATGGCGTTGTGGACTGGGTCAAACATAGAATATCTGCAGGAAAGGATACTGGGCTGGATAAGCTGTTAGACACAAACTCACTGCAAAGTATATTCCCATGGGTAATAAGTTTAAAAGGCTAAAAATAAAACCTATGTGGCTCACGGCAAAAGTTAAAAAGCTATAGATAAAAAGAAAAGAGACTTTAAAAAATATAAAAATGAGGGAACACTATCATTGTGTAATTGTTACAAAGAATATAACCAAATATGTAAAAAGGAAATCAGGGACGCAAAAATTCAAAATGAACGACAGATTGCAAAAGATAGTAGGACAAACCCCCAAAAATCCTTCAAATATATTAACAGTAAAAAGGTTAGGTCTGAGCATGTAGGCCCTTTACAAAATAATCAGGAGTGGGTGACTGGGGACAAAGAGAAGGCAAATGTATTAAATACTTTCTTCAGCTCTGTATATACAAAGGAGCATGGGGGAGCTCATGACCATAATGAGGACGGTATTGACACAGCCTCAAATGATCCACAATGGCTCAAAAGTGATATGGTCCAGAAACATTTAGACAGAATAAGGGTGGATAAAGCGCCTGGACCAGATGGCATCCACCCATCCTAAAATAATTGAGCGCTGTAATTTCTAAGCCTTTGTTTCTAATTTTTAGGGACTCGTTAAGGACTGGAATAGTACTACTGGATTGGCATAGGGCCAATGTGGTGCCTATATTTAAAAAGGGATCAAAGTCTTTGCCAAGTAACTATAGACCTGTTAGTTTAACTTTTATAGTTGGGAAGATATTGGAGAGTTTAATAAAAGACCACATAGATGAGTTCTTGCTGGAAAAAAATATTTTAAGCAACAGACAGCATGGATTCATGAAAGACAGAAGTTGTCAAACAAACCTTATTTCTTTTTATGAGGAGGTAAGTAAAACCTTGGACGGAGGGGTGGCTGTGGACGTAGTATACTTGGATTTTGCAAAAGCGTTTGACACAGTTCCTCACACACGGCTAATGTGTAAGGTAAAGTCTACTGGCTTGGAAAGATCGGTTTGTAAATGGATAGAAAATTGACAGAATTCAGAGAGTAGTGGTTAATGATTCTTACTCTGAATGGTCTAAAGTTATCAGTGGTGTACCCCAAGGTTCAGTGTTGGGACCCTTACTTTTTAATATCTTTATAAATGATATAGGGTCTGGGATTAAAAGTAGCATTTCAGTCTTTGCAGATGACACCAAGCTTTGCAGTGGAATAACTTCTTTACAGGATGTCTCTAACTTACAAGCTGACCTCAATGCACTGTTTCATTGGGCAACTATGTGGCAAATGAGGTTTAATGTTGATAAATGTAAAGCTATGCACTTGGGGCTAAGAATATGCATGCATCATACATACTAGGTGGAGTAGAACTGGGGGAATCCATAGCGGAGAAGGATCTGGGTGTTCTGGTAGATCATAAGCTTAATAATAGCATGCAATGCCAGGCTGCTGTTTCCAAAGCAAGCAAAGTCCTTTCTTGTATTAACAGAGGCATGGACTCCAGAGAGAGAAATATAATTTTACCCCTGTATTGATCATTAGTAAGACCTCATCTGGAATATGCAGTTCAGTTTTGGGCACCAGTACTTAAAAAGGATATCGGGGAACTGGAGAAAGTGCAGAGAAGGGCAACCAAAGTGATAAGAGGCATGGAGGACCTCAGCTATGAGGAAAGATTAGAGGAACTGAATTTATTCTCTCTTGAGAAGAGGAGATTAAGGGGGGATATGATCAACATGTATAAATACATAATGGGTCCATATAGTGAACTTGGTGTTGAGTTGTTCACTTTAAGGTTTAACACAGAGGACAAGGGGGCATTCTTTACGTCTAGAGGAAAACAGATTTTGTCTCCAAATAGGGAAAGGTTTCTTCACCGTAAGAGCTGTGAAAATGTGGAATATACTCCCTCCAGAGGTGGTTCTGGCTAGCTCACTAGATTGCTTTTAAAAAGGCCTGGATTCTTTCCTAGGTGTACATAATATAAATGGGTACTAAAATTTTTTTTTTAGGTAAAGTTGATCCAGGGAATATCCGATTGCCGCTCGGGGGATCAGGAAGGAATTTTTTTTACCCTGCTGTAGCAAATTGTATTATGCTTTACTGGGGATTTTTTTTCACCTTCCTCTGGATCAACTGCGGGTATAGGATTGTGTATATGGGATTGTATGGTTTGGTTTTCAATACTTTTTTTTTTTGGTTGAACCAGATGGACTTGTGTCTTTTTTCAACCTGACTAACTATGTAAGTGGGGACAGGGGGAAGGGGCAGCAGGAAGCATGGGATAAACGAGTAAGAAAAGAGAAAAGAAAGGAAAATGAGTTCCTTTGGGAGAAGGCCAGGCCCACCACACTTCACCCTGGTTGAGAGAGCTCAGGGAGATAGGCCTTGGCATATATGAAATATTGCTAAGGTCTTCATGTCGACCGAAAAGCTTCTTCCGTATTGTGCAGAGTTGCTGTAAGGTCCTCAATGTTCCTGAGTTCATTTACTTTAGCAAACCACATAGATTTAGTTAGCGGACACATGTCCGTTTACGAAAGTGGAATACAAGCTTTCGCCGAATTCAGTAGTTGAATTGTCAGAGAGGACTTATATTTCCAGATAGGTAATTTCGAAAAGATGTAACAGGCATGCAGCAGGGTCATTAACCAAGTCCAAGGTCATGAGGCTCTTAGTTGTAGCCGTCACCTTCTGCCAAAAGGGTTTGGCGCCCTTGGTTTTGTTGTGACCCTCTTTATGCATGTGGTCCTCAGACTGCCTCTTTCACGAAGCTGGATCAAAGACAAACACAAAAGTGGGAGCTGAACAAGAACATTGTTTTGTTTTTAGAAGAATTGGTGACAACGCCTTCCATAATTGTTTGTTGATATTGAGGAATTATCAAAAAAACACATTTTTATTCTGCAGCATACTCATTTAACAGATTCTATTTATTTTATAAAAAAATGATAGCTTCCAGTTTGAGGTCCGCTCAGTTCAAATTTAAATGCAGTAGCCAATACTGTTCATTTTAGTGAGTTTAGCGACTATTTTGGTTTTAATTGTGTTGGCTATTGGGAGCTGCTTCTAAACCCCTCTACTTCGCTCTGTTCCTTCTACCCCATTCCTATCTTCTTCAATACAGATACACTGTACAAATAATCTCATAGCCAATGACTTTATCCTCTGTCTTTTTATTATGTCAGACCTCTCTGCTTCTTAGTATGTCAAATATCTGCTCAACCCAACTCAATAATAGACTTTGACTTGAAGAGTCTTAAGTGAGACTGATTTGCCAATAATCATTAATGCAATGTTCCGAGTAGTGGGGTCAGGTATAGGACATAGCAAATAACACTGACCTGACACTGATATTTACAGTGAATCCAGAAAGTATTCACAGTGCTTTACTTTTCCCACATTTTTACAGCCTTATTTCTAAATAGATTAAATTATTATATCATTAATATATCATTTTCCTCAAAATTCAACAAACAAGACCCCATAATATCAACGTGAAAGAAATTTTGTTTGAAATCTTTGCAAATATATTAAAAATAAAAGACAAAAAATCTACATAATTTCTCACAGTCTTTGCTCAATACTTTGTTGAAGCACCTTTGGCACCGATTACAGCTTCATGACTTTTTGAGTGTGATGCTACAAGCTTGGCACACCTATTTTTGGGCAGTTTCTCCCAATCTTCCTTGCAGGACCTCTCAAGTTCCATCAGGTTGGATGGGGTTCATCGGTGCACAGCCATTTTCAGATCTTTCCAGAGATGTTCAATGGGGTTCAAGTGTGAGCTCTGGCTGGGCCACTCAAGGACATTCACAGAGTTGTCCTGTAGCTACTCCTTTGTTATTTTGGCTGTGTGCTTAGGGTCGTTGTCCTGTTGGAAGATGAACCTTCGCCCCAGTCTGAGGTTCAGAGCGCTCTGGAGAAGGTTTTCGTCAAGGATGTTTCTGTACATTGCTGCATTTATCTTTCCCTCGATCCTGACTAGTCTCCCAGTACCTGCTGTTGAAAAACATCCCCGAATTATGATGCTGCCACCACCATGCTTCACTGTAGGGATGGTATTGGCCAGGAGATGAGTGATGCCTGGTTTCCTCCAGACATGACATTTGTGACCAAAGAGTTCAACCTTTGTTTCACGAGATCAGAGAGTTTTGTTTCTCATGGTCTAGGAGCCCTTCAGGTGCCTTTTGGCAAACTTCAGGTGGGCTGTCATGTGCTGTTTACTAAGGAGTGGCTTTTGTCTGGCCACTCTACCATACAGGCCTGATTGGTGGCACGCTGCAGAGATTGTTGTTCTTCTAGAAGGTTCTCCTCTCTCCACAGAGAAATGCTGGTGCCCTCTTAGAGTGACCATTGGGTTCTTGGTCACCTCCCTGACTTAGGCCCTTCTCCCCCGATCGCTCAGTTTGGCTGGGCGGCTCACTCTAGGAAGAATCCTGGTGATTATAAACTTCCTTTGTTTATGGATGATGGAGACCACTGTGCTCATTGGTGTTGTGCTCAAATGCTGCAGAACTTTTTTGTACCCTTTCCCAGATCTGTGCCTCAATACATTCCTGTCTTGGAGGTCTACAGACAATTCCTTGGACTTCACGGCTTGGGTTGTGCTCTAACATGCACTGTTAACTGTGGGACTTTATATAGACAGGTATGTGCCTTTTCAAATCATGTCCTATCAACTTAATTTACCACAGGTGGACTCCAGTCAAGTTTTAGAAACATCTCAAGGATTATCAGTGTAAACAGGATGCACCTGAGCTCAATTTTGAGTGTCCTGGCAAAGGCTGTGAATACCTATGTAAATGGGATTTTTTAATTTTTATATTTTTAATAAATTTGCAAAGATTTCAAATAAAATTCTTTCACGTTGTCATTATTGGGTATTGTTTTGTAGAATTTTAAAGGAAAATATTGAATTTAATCCATTTTGGAAAAAGGCTGTAACATAACAAAATGTGGAACAAGTGACTTTTCGGATGCATTGTATAACTGGGAACATAAAAAAAAATCCTAATTTCCTGCTCACAAACAATGAAAAAAAAGTGTCAAATACATGGCTAGCCCATTTTACAATAAATCCAGCAAGTGAAATGACTTTTGTGAGTTCCGCAACAATTTTAGTTTTAATTGTGCTGGCTAGTGGGAACTGTTCCTGAAGCTCACTCCCCTCAGTTCCATCTATCCCAATGAGATGGACTTGCCCTTTAAACTTCCACTCCCTCCAGTACACAGATAGTGTATAGGCAAATGTTCTGCAATCTCATGCTCCAATGACTTTATCCTTCTGGGCTTTTTCTAGTATGTCAAACCTCTGCTCAACCGAACTCAAAAATAGACTTTGACTTGTAGAGCCTTGTTTCCAGACTGATCTGCCAATAAACATTAGTGCCTTGTTTCTATGCATGATTTGCTGTGTTCACAAGAGAATGATATGCTATGAAAAGCAACAATATACACACCTTTGACAAATACGTTTTTGTTCCCTTTAAAAGAGTTTTCCAGCTTTACCATTTATAGACAGTTTATGACTAGTCTGTGTAGTAAATTAACAGGTGTGGATTAAAATGTTAGCTATACCTGTATATATACTGTATATAGCCCCACCTGCATGTGAAACATGGCACTGCAGCTTGACCATTAGGGTATAATAGCACCCTTGGCAGATAATTATGTGAGTGATGGAGAGGCAGAGTGGAGAGCCAGTGACCAACAGTCACTGCTCTCTGAAACGGCTAAGAGCTGGACAATCAGTGCTACTGTAATCCCTTAGTTCTTGGTCTTAGCGATGGCGTGGGACAGCTACAGCATCACGCTCTTTCAACCACTTTTGGACCGGAAGGATTTGCCCCCTTAATGACCAGGGCATTTTTTGCAATACGGCACTGCGTTACTTTAACTGACAATAGCGCGCTTGTGCGATGCTGTGCCCTAAGAAAATTGGTTTCCTTTTTTTCCCCACAAATAGAGCTTTATTTTGGTGGTATTTGATCACCTCTGTGATTTTTACTTTTTTTGCGGTATAAACAAAAAAAGAGCAACAATTCTGAAAAAAAAAAAAAAAAAAACATTTTTTACTTCCTGCTATTAAACATTCCCAATAAAAAAACATTTAAAAATCAAATTGTTTCATCATTTCAGGCCAATTTGTATTCTGCTACATATTTTTGGTAAAAAAATCCCAATAAGTGTATACTGATTGGTTTGTGCAAAAGTGATCACGTTTACAAACTAGGGGAAAGATCTATCTCTTTCTTATTTATTTATGTCATTTTTTTACTAATTATGGCGGCAATCAGCAATTTTTAGTGGACCTGCGACATTGCGGCAGACAGATCAGACACCTAACTGACATTTTTGCCACTTTTGGGGGATCAGGGACACTAATACAGTAATCAGTGTTAAAAATATGCACTGTTACTGTAATAATGACACTGGCAGGGATGGGGTTAACACCAGGGGCGATCAAAGGGTTAAATGTGTCCCTAGGGGGTGCTTTCTAACTGTGGGGGGGGATAGGCTTGCTGCATGAGCACAGGGACCTGTGTTCCTAAGTAGAACGAACACAGGATCCCTGTGTTCATTACTTTCAGAACAGCGGTCTGCCGTGTTTACAACGACAGACCGCCGTTCTGTCTCCATGGGGAGCAATCGCGGGTACCCGAGGGCAATCGCGGTCCCTGGACCCGCGAATTGGCTTCCCCTGTGGAGGCTGGTCGGCAAGTGTTTAAATATACAGTACTTTTGAAAACCAAAGGTCATCCACTTAGGGCTCACAGCTATTTGAATGTTTTATATTTCCTATTGTTTTTTAAATTTTGAAAGGCAAATAGGCTCACTATACAGAAAGAACAAGATATACTTACCTTCCTCGCTGCCATGATGCACCAACAGACCACATAAGAAACAAGAAAAACCTCAAGGTGAGCAGAAACTGCACAGGACCTATATCTTAGAAATCTTACCTATAAGGGTATAGAAGAAGTCAGTATCAGGCTGGGTTCACATTGATGTAGTGCGGGAACCATAGTGATTGCTGTGCTGGTTCCCGCACCGCATCAGATTTGCAGGCAGTTCACATTGCGCTTGGCTAACTGGTCTCAAGTTTAAAGACACCTCCAAATCTGTTCGCAGAACGCAGTGAAAACTGTGGAATCGGATGGAATTGGATCGCATTGGTCTAAACACCCATGCAATCCAAATCTAGTGCAGACAAAAAAAAAAAAGGGTCCTGCACTTTTTTGGTGCAGATCCAGTGCGAATTGAGCCATACATAAAGTATGGTTGGGTGGGAGGGGAACCTCTCAACAACAACTGACACGCTAGCAAGTGAGGTATAGGAAGAAGGAGGGAGTCCCCACATTCCCTTGTGAGGAGGAGTGTGGGAAAAGGGGATTTTTAAGTGCCAAAAAACAATATCAACTACCACATTATATATTTAAAAAGATTTATCAAAGTTTTATTTGTACAAAAAGTATTTAAAAAAACACATTTATGATATCATAAATATAAATAACAACACATTGCACAATATATACGACCATTCTAGGCAAAGAATGCGCAAGAAGTTAATGGATCATGGATCAACGTGTTTCACCCACAGTAGAAGACAGGGCTTCTTCAGGATCCAGTTTGCAATGTTGTCTGAATCCGATACCTTATAGAGTGATCAAAAAGCCCATATCCGCAATGTACTATGCCTGACATGGGGGAATCCAATCAAAGATATGTGTCCAAGATTATATTGATGTGAAAAACTAAGAAAAATGAAGATTCGCTCGCATTAGTGCGTCATCAATAGGGATGATCGAACGGTTCGGGTCGACCATCGGTTCGACCCGAACATTGGATGTTCGATATTCGGCCGAATACCGAACTTTTTGCGGCAAAAGTTCGGTATTCGGCCACCAGAACCGCCCAAAATGCACTGGGACAGGAACTGGGCTTTAAAAGCCCGTGATTGGCCCAGAAACGTCTGCAAAAGCCAATGAGGGGGCAGGAGTCTCCTAGGAACGTGATTGGAGTGACTACGGGGACCAGAGGCCAATCAGGAGTGAATACGCCCCACACTATATAAGATGGCCCCGCCTAACCCCTAGCACAGTTATCCAGAGCCTGTTGAAGAGAGTTGAAGCAGTTCTGTCTGACTCCTGCTTGCTACACTACATTTCCTACATATCGAGTGGTTCTAAAGCTCCATATAGCAGAATTGTATTTAGCTTACAGCCAGTGTAGTTAGATACAGCGATTGTGCTGGTTCTTAGAGTTAAAAAAAAAAAAAAAAAAAAAAAAACTTAAGGGACAGTGTCAGTCTTCTGCTGTATGGAGCTTTCTATTTAGTGGAAAGGGATATCTAGTGTAGTTAGGGAACTTTGTACTACATTAGTTAGATTTGAAAATTTAGTTTCTGTAGGGAAAGTGTGAGGGTTCTGTTTAGTGAGCACGTGGCACAGTGCTGCTCTATCACAGCAGGTATACGTGCTTGCTAGGCAGCAAAATACAGTGACAACTTAACGCCTGTTGTTCAAAGCGTTAGGTGCACTGTACAAAAGCCTTTGCAACTGTGCGTGACACGCAACTGCTGTGCTGTATCCAGCGACAACTGTGGGTCGCATAGCAGTGTGCGTTTTTCACCGCACACAGTTGCCAACGCATCAGTGACAACCTAACGCCTGTTGTTCAAAGCGTTAGGTCCACTGTGCAAAAGGCTTTGCTACTGTGCGTGAACCGCAACTGCTGTGCTGTATCCAGCGACAACTGTGGGTCGCAAAGCAGTGTGCGTTTTTCACCGCACACAGTTGCCAACGCATCAGTGACAACTTAACGCCTGTTGTTCAAAGCGTTAGGTGCACTGTACAAAAGCCTTTGCAACTGTGCGTGACACGCAACTGCTGTGCTGTATCCAGCGACAACTGTGGGTCGCATAGCAGTGTGCGTTTTTCACCGCACACAGTTGCCAACGCATCAGTGACAACCTAACGCCTGTTGTTCAAAGCGTTAGGTCCACTGTGCAAAAGGCTTTGGTACTGTGCGTGAACCGCAACTGCTGTGCTGTATCCAGCGACAACTGTGGGTCGCATAGCAGTGTGCGTTTTTCACCGCACACAGTTGCCAACGCATCAGTGACAACTTAACGCCTGTTGTTCAAAGCGTTAGGTGCACTGTACAAAAGCCTTTGCAACTGTGCGTGACACGCAACTGCTGTGCTGTATCCAGCGACAACTGTGGGTCGCATAGCAGTGTGCGTTTTTCACCGCACACAGTTGCCAACACATCAGTGACAACCTAACGCCTGTTGTTCAAAGCGTTAGGTCCACTGTGCAAAAGGCTTTGCTACTGTGCGTGAACCGCAACTGCTGTGCTGTATCCAGCGACAACTGTGGGTCGCATAGCAGTGTGCGTTTTTCACCGCACACAGTTGCCAACGCATCAGTGACAACTTAACGCCTGTTGTTCAAAGCGTTAGGTGCACTGTACAAAAGCCTTTGCAACTGTGCGTGACACGCAACTGCTGTGCTGTATCCAGCAACAACTGTGGGTCGCATAGCAGTGTGCGTTTTTCACCGCACACAGTTGCCAACGCATCAGTGACAACCTAATGCCTGTTGTTCAAAGCGTTAGGTCCACTGTGCAAAAGGCTTTGCTACTGTGCGTGAACCGCAACTGCTGTGCTGTATCCAGCGACAACTGTGGGTCGCATAGCAGTGTGCGTTTTTCACCGCACACAGTTGCCAACGCATCATTGAGAAATATGCCTGGTAGACCAAGAAAAGGCATACGTGGCCCTGCTGCGGAAAGGGGCACAGCTTCTAGGGTGTCTAGAGGCAGGGGTGGACGTGGTGGTCAGTCCTCAGCCAGGCCACCATTTGGATTGTTCTCCGGCAGTGGCCAAGCTATACGTCCACAGTATGTACAGGAGGTGGTGGACTATATGAACAAACCCTCATCATCGGCATCATCTGCAACTACAGTGACCCAGGCAGAGAAAAGTGGTCAGTCTTCTGCAGTTGTCAGAACAGATACAGATGAGTCCATGTCCACCTCATGTCCTCCCTTAGACCCAATTTCAGACATGGCAGAGGAGTCAGCTGAGCTGTTTGACCACAGTGTCGGCCATCTACTCCAGCCTGATGCTCAGTCCTTTATGGAGTCTGATGTTAGGTCTGAGTTTGAGGAGGAGGCAGAGCAAACAAGAGGGGAGAGCAGACGGCCCGCTCCATCTAAGGCCGCACCTGTTGTCTCCCAGGCCAGGCCTGATGCTCAGTCTTTGATAGAATCAGATGTTGGGTCTGAGGTTGAGGAGGAGGCAGAGCAAACAAGAGGGGAGAGCAGACGGCCCGCTCCATCTAAGGCTGCACCTGTTGTCTCCCAGGCCAGGCCTGATGCTCAGTCTTTGATGGAGTCAGATGTTGGGTCTGAGGTTGAGGAGGAGGCAGAGCAAGCAAGAGGGGAGAGCAGACGGCCTACTCCATCTAAGGCCGCACCTGTTGTCTCCCGGGCCACTATACACACCTCATCTTGCTGGGCCTTTTTTGAGACATCCCATGCAGATAAAACAGTTGCGATCTGCAAGATTTGTAAGAAGGGTATAAAACGTGGCAAAAATGTCAACCACCTGGGTACAAGCTGCCTAAACAGGCATTTGACAACCCACCACTCGGCCCGTTGGCAGGAGCATTTAAAGAACCCACAAAAGGGCCAAAGATTGGTCAGTCGGCCTCCTAGTTCTCCTCGCGCTCCTCCTCATGCTCCATCTGCTCCACCTGCTCCACCTGCACATCAGTCTGTTCCTGGCCCTGCTATAGTCACTCGTCACCTGTTGGCAGCCTCCACTGGCAGGGATGATGATATAGCAGGCAGTGTCGCATCTACCTCCAGCACACCACCAGCTGTATCATCTAGACGCCAAATTTCGATTCCACACATGCTGGAACGAAAAAAAATTTATACTCCCCGCCACCCACATGCCCAGCGTCTAAACAGTAGTTTGGCTAAACTACTGGCTCTGCAACTATTACCATTTAACCTGGTAGAGTCTGCTCCCTTCCGTGACTTCGCAAAATGTGCAGTTCCACAGTGGCAGGTGCCAAGTCGGCATTACTTTTCCCGTAAGGCCCTGCCATCCCTATACCAACATGTGGAAGGCAATGTAGTGTCATCCCTGGCCAAGTCAGTCAGCCGTAAGATACACTTGACGGCTGACACTTGGTCAAGCAAACATGGGCAGGGACGGTACATTTCTGTCACTGCTCACTGGGTGACACTGCTTGCCAGTGGAAGGGATTGTAGCCAGGGCTCGGTGCTGCAGCCAGTGTTGCCCCCACGTCTGCAAACAGCTGGTGGTGTCGCTGATCCGGGTAGATCGATCACTTCTACCCCCTCCTGCTCCTCCTCCTCTACCTCCTCCATGCCCTCCTCTGCAGAATGGTCCTTTGAATATGATGAGATATCACGTAAACGTTCAAAGGGCTATTCTATGTCTCAGGCCAAAAGGTGTCACGCAGTGCTGCAGCTTGTGTGTCTAGGGGACAGGCAGCACACTGCCCCTCAGATTCTTGGGGCTCTGCAGGCACAGGCCCAGAGGTGGTTGACACCACGCCAGCTGCAGCCAGGGATGGTGGTTACTGATAATGGGTCAAACCTCCTGGCCGCCCTTCGTCAGGGAAAGTTAACCCATGTGCCATGCCTGGCGCATGTCCTGAATCTCGTGGTACAGCGGTTTTTGAACTCGTACCCGGGAATGCAGGATGTGCTAAGGATGGCAAGAAGGGTGTGCAGTCACTTCAGGCGGTCGTACAGTGCCACTGCACGTTTGGCCGAAGTGCAGCGCGAGTTTCACCTGCCGGTACACCGCCTCATCTGTGACATGCCCACCCGCTGGAACTCCACCTTGGCTATGCTGCAGCGCCTGTACACGCAGCAGAGGGCCCTCAATGAATACCTATGCGAGTACGGCACCAGCACTGGCTCTGCGCGCCTGGGCTTCTTTTCACCACGGCAGTGGCTTTTGATTAAGGATGCATGCGCTGTCCTCTCGCCATTTGAGGAGGCCACAAGGATGGTCAGCCGGGACAGCGCATGCATCAGTGACACCCTACCGGTACTGTTTTTGTTGGAGCACACTCTGCGTGGCATTATGGACAGGGCACTGGAGGCAGAGCAGCAGGAGGAAGAGGAGGACTTCCTTGCCTCTCAAGGCCCCCTTTATCCTGAGAATCCTGACCCCATTATGCCTAGCTCCCAGAGGCCCGAGCAGGATCCAGGGGTGTAAGAGGAGGAGGAGGACGATTCTGCGGGAACTTTTGCAGGGTTTGAGGAGGAGGAGGAGGAAGACATGCGGCAATCTGCAAGGCCTAGTTTGACTCCCTCGGGACACTTTGGAGTAGTACGTGGCTGGGAGGAGGAGGAGCCCGTTGAAGATAATGTCGTTATGAGTGACCCCGAGGAGTCAGCTTCTCAGGCCTTCGCTAATTTGCGACGCATGGGAAACATCATGCTCCAGAGCCTGCGAAAGGACCCCAGAATCAAGGCCATTAAAGAGACTAACCACTATTGGTTGGCCACCCTACTTGACCCCCGGTACAAGTGTAAAGTCTCGGAGCTTTTCCCATCCACCCATAGAGTCCACAGGATCAAATCCCTTGAGGACAGTCTCAAGAGGAATCTGGTGAACATGTTCCCCGACTCCCGTAGGGTGCAGGGGCGGGGACAACCTACCATGGATTCTACTGGTGGTCACGAGAGGAGCGTTGGAGAATGCGTGCGGTTGACGGATGCCTTTCGGTCTTTTTTTAGTCCTCACCGCCCAGGCCTCTCAGCTGCCACATCGCATCGACACCGTCTGCATCACATGGTGGACGATTACGTGAGGGCACAAAGTGACACAGAGGGCTTTTCATGTGACGAATCCAATCCACTGGCATACTGGGTCTTAAGATTAGACCACTGGCCAGAACTGGCCCAGTATGCCATGGAGTTGTTGGCCTGCCCTGCTTCCAGTGTCCTATCGGAACGGGCATTCAGCGCAGCAGGAGGATTCGTCACAGACCATCGAACTAGACTCTCCACCGACTCAGTCGACCGTTTGACATTCATTAAGATGAATCAGTCGTGGATATCAAGCTTTGATGCACCTGATGCAGACCTTGTAGACTAGGCTATCGTTGTGATGTGGCAGTTGAGCCTCAGTTTAAGCCTGGACCATGGTGCCACCCTCAAACCCTCCTCTCATTCTCTTTACGTTCACAGAACCTCATTTTGGTTATGACAAAAACGACAATGTTTGCGCACCTGTTCCACAGGTGCACACCTTTACAATTTTTGGGCCTCCTTCAACACCAGCTCTTTGGGGTTAAGGTGGGGAGGCTATGCTAAAACAAAAACGATAATGTTTGCGCACCTGTTCCACAGGTGCACACCTTTACAATTTTTGGGCCTCCTTCAACACCAGCTCTTTGGGGTTAAGGTGGGGAGGCTATGCTAAAACAAAAACGACAATGTTTGCGCACCTGTTCCACAGGTGCACACCTTTACAATTTTTGGGCCTCCTTCAACGCCAGCTCTTTGGGGTTAAGGTGGGGAGGCTATGCTAAAACAAAAACTACAATGTTTGCGCACCTGTTCCACAGGTGCACACCTTTACAATTTTTGGGCCTCCTTCAACACCAGCTCTTTGGGGTTAAGGTGGGGAGGCTATGCTAAACAAAAACTACCATGTTTGCGAACCTGTTCCACAGGTGCACACCTTTACAATTTTTGGGCCTCCTTCAAAGCCAGCTCTTTGGGATTATGGTGGGGAGGCTCCGCCAACACCAAAACTACCATGTTTGCGCACCTGTTCCACAGGTGCACACCTTCATAATTTTTACGCCTTCTTCAACACCAGCTCTTTGGGCTTACAGTGGTATGGCTCCGCCAACACCCAAACAACAATTTTTGCGCACCTGTCACACAGATGCATATCATTGTAATTTTTTTCCTTACAAAGGCAATTATTGCTTTCATTACCAGCACTTTCATAGGGATATGGTGTCAAGGCATCGTCCGCACCACCAAATGCCCAATTTTTAAGCATCCTTTACTTCTCTTCAAAGTCAAGAGACAACAGTATTCATCCAAAACATCTCTAATCTTGTTCACTCTGCACTACATTGTGGCCCCTACCCCTAACCCTCAATGTATCCGTGCATATATGTCTGTTTCTTGTGAGATTTCAAGTTAAAGTGCACCAAACACCATTTTACATGAAATAAAGTGCAATTACATACATCTTTGGACTTCTTGAAACATTTGGTAATAAAAGCCCCATTGTGGAAATACACCCGTTAATTATATGCACATTTAAAGAGACAGCACCTTTTTCCAAAAAAACCTCTAATCTTGTTCCCAGTGCACTGCATTATGTCCCCATCATACACATTGGCTGAGCCGTTGATTAGGAGCAAAAGAAAGGTGCGGTTAAGCAAAAAAGTCATTTTTGAAGGTTTGGTATGCTGTAATTCTGGTTCTGGACATGCTACAGAGCTGAAACTTCACAGGTACACCTTTTAGACCCCCCAGACACTAAATCCAAAGAAATCTCTTTTTTTTTTTTTTAATTTTTTCAATAATTGGCTATCTATCAAAAACGACAATTTTTAAGAACTTTTTTTTGTGTGATTAATAGTCCCTGGGGCATGACCCAGAACCCTAGGCACTTTTTAGAGGCATTTATTGGGTTTTAGGGCTTAAAAATGGTGTTTTTTGATTACAGAAGTTCGGGTCCCATTGATTTCAATGGGGTTCTGAAATCCGAACCGAACTTTCGTGAAGTTCGGGTGTTCTGGTCGAACCGAACTTTTCAAAAGTTCGATCATCCCTAGTCATCAATAGTATAGAGGTAATGGGACTCAAATGGATAGAGAGCCTCTGTAAAGGGCTGAAGAAAAAGTTTACCAAAAATAATCAAAATATTACAAATTATAAAGCTGAGGCTGCTTCAAAATCATTTGAGTTGCACAAAAAAATTCTCTTGCCATGGGTGGGTAGACAAGAGCACAAAAATGTTATACAGCAGCAAGCTATCATAAATGTCCCTAAGAATTACTAATTGTTTTAAACTTTTACAAAGTTTTGTAAGGTTGTGGTCTGCCACGGAACAGAGCAGGAGCATTAAAGACTAACACAGGCAGGGTAACTGTGTGTTTGAATTAAGCAATGCACGGCTTTATTCTGCAGCAGTTGCCCTTGTCACGTCCGCTAGGGTAGCTGAAGAATTTAATAAGGGATCTTTTAAGCTTGGCTTTCATGGTTATTTTAAGAACTTGCTTGCCAATTTAAGTGCACTGGTACAGTTACAGTCTCTGCCTCTCCGTTCCACCAGGAATTCTTCCTCTGTGTTTTTATCCTAGATCTCTCTCTGATCAGCTCCTGAAACTTGTCTCATGTTTATTATATGAGTTTAATAAATGTATCCTATCCTAAGTGCTCCCAATCAAGCCCTGGTATTAACACATCTTACCCATACTGCAGATTTTGCTTTTTTTTGCAGGCGTTCTGGAGCTCTTGCTGCCTTTGGAGACATATTATTGCTTGATTCCAGAATTACTTGTTTTTTTAGTTATCCTAAAGGATTATGTGTCCTCGCAGATATGTGAAGTCATAGACGGTAAAGAGAACCTGTCATATACCTGGGAAAGTCAAACTGAGCATATGATGAAGAAATACAAGGAGATTCAGAAATAGGGGACAGTTAAAGTGATATGCAAATCTCAGTTCTGTAAAAATAAAGTTGGCTCTCTTCCTCCTGCATCCCAATCCTTTCTGTTAATCTTTGAGGATGCCTATGACATTATTGTCCAATTACAGGCCACCAGCCCCCATTCCTCCCTCTTTTTCCCCTTCCCACTTATTTTTATACTTACTTTTTTCAATATGTCTTTAAGACAGTGATGTGGCGATGTTCTCTTCACTTCTTCTCCAGTGCTGGATGATCTTTGGTGGCCCCATGCTGGGGTTGTGTGTAATTTTAGTGAGGCTGACACATCAAGTGACACATGTGCTGTCATGTTTCCTGTTGTCACAGAAATGGCAGATCCTAGACTTGAAGCGTATGTCTATCTAAAGCTTTTTTAGTTTTGTTTAGAAGGGTTAGAACCCCTGTTGGGTTTTAGTATTGTAACACTACCCCCATAGGAGTTGCAAATGTTATGGTTCCCCACTGCTGCACAGCCAGTCACATAGCCTTTTTAACTTGCATCCAGACTCAGAAAACAGTCCTTGAGCTTTGCTTTTGGTATTTTTGTTAGTGGGAAATAACTAGGATGGTGTTAGGGATTATCCGATGCCCAACTTGAGAAACAAAAGAACCAGGGGCAACTTCCTCCCTCTTTACAGCTACACTTGATCCTCCTGCACAGCCTGTCATGATCCTCTATAAAGCTCCGCTTGACCTATTCTGCAGAACTTCAATCTTTGGGAAGTAACAGTCCCTTGTTTGCTCACCAAAAGCCCCTTACAGGCTAGGAACTCTCAGTCTCTTAGAAAAGTAGCACATGTGTAGTGAAGTGCATCCTGAAACACTTTCAGCTCCCCTGTAGGCATTGGCCCCAGTTCTACATGCAAGAAATGCTAGCCCATCTGGATGCCTCTTCACCAGCCCACCTAGCTGCTTCTTCTTCCCAGTCTACCTGACTGACACTCTGCACTAGTCCAGTCAACTGACACACTTGAGATTTCCAAGGGCAAGGTTTGATGAAGACTTAGCACACCACCGTATTCAAGAGAGACCTGATGCAAGTGGCAGTCTCTCCACTTGTTTGTTCCTGCACCGTGCTGATCTACTCACTCTGTCATTCCTTGCTCCCACTGGAAAGCATCCTCCAACTGAGGTAGGATCCTTCCGGACCAGCCATCTGAGCCCAGGCCTCAGGTAAAACCCCTGCCCGGCATGGGTCCCTCCAGGACCACTGACAATCTCCCTCAGCACTGCATCTCCATCTTACACCTGACTCCCCTGCTAGCATGGCTCAACTATTACAGGGTTTTCTTAGTCCCCTGCCAAGTCCAACTCCTAGGGATTGACTGAGAGCCCCTAATTATGCAGGACTCCTAGCTTCCACCCACTAGCTTCTAGAACATTCTCCAACATTCTAGAACCAGGGGAAGCACCAGAGAGCTGCCCGGATGAGTCATGCAGCCCTAAACTCTAATGAACCATGTCCAGGATTCCATGGCTCAGGCTTACCCCTTTGGTTAAACTATATTTTACCTACACTACCACTAATAGCACACTAGAGGGTGCTACAGTACTATGCAGGACTTCTTCAGAGAATGTTTTCTCACTTAAAGTGGTTGTAAAGCCACTATAGCAGTGATGGCGAACCTTAGCACCCCATATGTTTTGGAACTACATTTCCTATGATGTTCAGCCACTCTGCAGTATAGTTGAGCATCATGGGAAATGTAGTTTCAAAACATCTTGGGGTGCCAAGGTTCGCCAATACTGCACTATAGTATAAACATACAATCCTCTCTGTTAAATAACATTATGTGTCCCAGTGTTTGTGCTATATAAAAAAGATTTATACCTTATATCAGAGCATCTCTCAGCGCTCATGTGACTCCTCAGCTCTCTCCTCTCCCAAGCTGGCAGCTATAGCGGAAGGGGCCAAGAACTCTCACTGATGTTAACTGGGGAGAAGGGGAGGAGAGAGTAGAGAAAGCTGAGTGGTCACATGAGCGCTGTGAGTTGCTCTGATATAGGGTAGAAATTGGCATTTTTTCTATATGGTACAGACACTGGAACACATAATGTTATCTAACAGAAGGGATGGCATGCTTATACTATAGTTATGATAGCAGCAGGAGGGGAGGCCTGGGGAGTGGACGGAGCTAACAGGCATGAAGGGGAGGGGGAGAGGATGGGGGAGCGCAGAGAGGGGAGCTGCGGATGATTGAGGCACGTAATCTGACCACAGTGTCAGGGCTCAGCAGCCATGATAAACAGTGGTCAGTTTACAGGAGGGAGGGCAGAACCAGGCAGGATCAGTCAGGTTTTTTAGGTTATACAGGGGGCCAAATTACGCAGCACAAGCACTGTGCTGTTATTCATGCTTAAAGGGAACAGGATACTTTTTTTGGGTAACAAACACTTTAAGCTGGCCAAACACGGCTTGAGAATTCAGTTACAGCTGAAATAGCATACATTTGAGCCGTGAGTGGCCCTGTCAACATGACACAGCTTACCAAACTTTCAATGAAAATCAAAGGAGCCAGGTGGAAAATTGTCAGCCGGACAGTGACTGCTTCCTGGAGATGTAGAGTGTGTCGCTGATTCATAGTCATTCTCTGCCTCGTTGTACTGTGAGTACAGGGCACTGTAGTGATGCACCCTCTAGAGGGAGGTGCATGAGACCCTTCATTCAGAAGAAATGGGTTCATGGATACTGGCATCATTTAACCTGAAAGATTTATTAGTCCTAGATAACAAAATAGTGATTTTGCAGGGGACAGCACTGGAGAGGAGATGAGTGTAGTAGATTAGTATAGTAGTGGAAGCTGAATTTGAAATTTGTATAATTGTTGGGCTTCTTTTTCATACAAACATGGAATTGAGCTTTGAAAGGCACCCTGAATGAAAAATAAATTCTCCCAAAAATGGAAAATAAGAGAGTAAATACTCACTCTTCCTGCTGCCCACATTGTGTTAAGCAGAAATCACCGCCTGAAGTCTCTGTAACAACTGATAGAACTGGAAGTGTCAATCTTCTGAGCCCCTGCTGCACACATTGGATCCTCCTGCCAACTTATAAATAACTATTGAGTCCTGTAGTCATGTGGAGATTGGAAGAAGGAACGGCTGATCAAAACAGGGGATCAGAAGATCAATGCTCCCAGAAGTGTTCATTTCTGAAATAAAGGCCATATTTGTACATGTTTTCAGTGCATTAACTGCTCTCTCTTTTCAGTGTTTACTGCTCTCTGGGAAACATTTTTTACCTAACTTATTGTCACAGTGATGATAGGTTCACTCAACAGGAAGTGATGAAAAATCTCCAGCAAAAACTATTCTGACTCATGCACACTGGACATTATAAAAAAACCAGTAGCATTAGCTGTAGAAAGCTGTAGCTGTAGAGTGAGTTTTGCAGCGTTTTTGCAGTATCTTTTTGCAGCATTTTTTTTTAGCTTTTGCATTTTTTAGCAAAAACACTCATAAACACAGAATAGCCGCATTTTTAGGCATTTTTCAGAGTTGGGCCATTTTTACAGCTGAAAAACTCCCCTCAAACCCACTAGTTTTGGGGTTTGAACGTGCTTAAAAACGCTGATAACAGCCTATGTGTGCATGGACACATAGTATAACTTGCTGGGGAGTTTACCGACTGCAGAAAAAAATGCCTGAAGCCAAAAACAGCAGCTGTAAAAATGTCCAGTGTGAATGAGGCCTTCAAGATATGGGTGATCGATAAACCATTTGTGCTTCCTGTCCCACATAGGACTTTTGCAGAAGCTAAAACCCAGGGCACCCAGGCCCCCTGATCCCTTGGCACTGGTGATGCAATACATGTCCAAAACATTACACATAAGTCATCTTTATTTGTCCTAAATACAAATCCATCTCTGGCCTCTTTAGAGAATAGAAGACTACAATCTAATTGCACATGCACATCATTAATATAGCCTTTCCTTTGCACTCACAGATTACATGCAGATGTTGTCTGCACTGAACATGCATGCTACCGGTTCCCCCGAAATGCATGCTCCCTATCTGAAAGGTTGTGAAAGAGGCATAAGGAAAATTGGAGGCTCGGCAGTAGAAAAAAAATATGAGTGTTTAGTGGCTTTGTTGGAAATAAATATTAATTGTCCAAGACGGGTGTATATACAATAAAAAAAGCTGAATCTTTAGTACATTAAACCTAACATTATAATAAACCTGTACACACAAGCTAAATATCGGCCGAAATCAGCCGTTACAGGAGAAGCTGGCCGACTTTCGGCCAGTGTGTACAGCTGCCCGTCTGATGGAAGCTGATCTCATGACCAGCTTCTGTCAAGCATGCTTAAAAAACAGCAGCCGATTGGCATCCGAACAGCGCCAGCCAATGGCTGCAAGCGCTGGCGGTTTGTTCTGGTAGGAGGGAGGTCCCCCTGTCAGAACACAACAGCACAGTGGGGGAGATTTTTGTACTAACATGGCATGGTTAGAACAGCAACCTCTCAGTTTTTCTGTGTACTAGGCTTAACAGTTTCACTGACCCGTAACAAATATGCAACAGCTCAGAGTCAAATCAAAACTCCTGATCCATTACACATCCCATAGTCTTTCGTTTCTAATCCATTTTTGGATCAAGCAAAGGGGGGCTATGTCTATACACTGGGACCATGGAGAACAAACGTAGCCCCACTCTAACAAGAAGTCAGATCACAAAACAAAAAGGAATCTGAAGATTTAGAGAAGGCTGGCTGAGAGCAATATAAGGTATAGAAGATTTTTTTTTTCTTTTAACCACTTGCCATCCGCCCCCCGTCAAATGAGAACGGCGGGCGGGTGTCTGCGTCTGGGACGGCATCATATGACGATGCCCAGTAAAGCCGAAAACCCGCGCCTGTTCCTGGGACACAGCGCAACCCCAATCTCAGTAAAGAGCTGCGGCTCTTTATCCATGTGATTGGCTATGTCCAATCACAGCCGATCACATGTAAACAAGAAAGTGCCATTTATCGACTCTCCTTGACTCACACTGACGGAGTTTGAGGAGAGGAGAGCCTATCAGCGGCATCTCCTCACAGGGGAGACATGTAAAGGTAATCAGGGCACTGATCATCAGTGCCCTGATTACAATGCAGCCCCAAAAGTGCCCATCAGTGATGCCACGCTGTGCCCATCAGTGACACCAATCTGTACCCAACAATGACACCAGTCTGTGCCCATAAGTGAGGCCAATCTGTGCCCATAAGTGATGCCACTCTGTGCCCATCAGTGAAACCAGTCTGTGCCCATAAGTGAGGCCAATCTTTGCCCATCAGTTATGCCAATCAGTGCTGCCTTTCAGAGACCATCAGTGTCTGCATATCAGTGCCCCCCATCAGTGCTGCTCATTAGTGCCCATCAGTGCCACCCATCATTGCCCATAAGGGTTGCCTATTAGTGCCCATCAGTGCCACCTATCAGTGCCATCTATCAGTGCTCATTAGTGTTGCATATCAGTGCCACATATCAATGCCCATCAGTCCTGCATATTAGTGCCTTCGCATCAGTGCCACCCCATCAGTGCCCTTCAGTGCCACCTCATCAGTGCCCATCAGTGCAGCCTCATCAGCGCACATTAGCAAAGGAGAAAAATTATTTATTTACAAAATTTCCTGACAAAAATGAAAAAGAAATGTTTTTTTTCCTCAAAAATTTTGGTCTTTTTTCATTTTTTTTTAGCAAAAAAGAAAAAAACCCAGCGGTGATTAAATACCACCAAAAGAAAGCTCTATTTGTATGAAGAAAATGCTAAAAAATTTATTTGGGTACAGTGTTGTATAACCGCGCAATTGTTATTCAAAGTGCAACTGCACTGAAAGCTGGAAATTGGCCTGGGTAGGAAGGGGGTGAGTGCCCTGTATTGAAGTAGTTAAACCATGGTCACTTTAAGACAGCAATAGCTTTAGCCAGACTCAGTCTTGCCAATTAGAAGTTTCTCAGTCCCATCTGACTTGTTATTAATTCAAATTAGGACACAGTGGCAGTGTGATGCAGAACAGCGCCCTCTAGTAACTAGATATAAATATGGTCCCTCATGGATACATAGGGCCCAAAACTCTACGATAATGCTGCTTTTATTACACCCCAAGAGAAATGAAATAAAGAACCTTACCTTGATCAGTCCTAATCAGCTTTGGGCAGTATCCGTATCAAAGCATTGAGACACAGGAGAGATTCTGGATACTAGCAGAATTTCTGTGTAAGATGTTTTGATGTCCCTGGGGTGATGTCTGATATCTGTGCCACCTGCAAAGCAAGAGGAAATTCACTTGGATGAGCAAGATAATATTTGGGAACTAACAACTTGGAGCTTGCCCTAAGGGGAATGTTTGCTCTAGCTTGTGGGAATAAAATACCTTAGAATAAGGAAGGCATTTTTTTTCTTCTGTAACTACAAACCTGAGGGGTACAGTGCATTAGAGATTTCTTTCTTCCTAGTCCTAGATGCTTTATATGACAAAAAGAAAGCCCAGATGAGGCTTGTACATTAAACTGATACATTTGCAGACAAACCTGTCACCTCTGGACTTCAGTAAGAGCCTATATGAAGGCTGAACATTCAACCAATCCCAATTTTGCTGAGCCGGTTCTGATTTTCAGTAGCGTCTGTGCTCTAATTCATCCCAAAGGTGTTCTATCAGGTTGAGGTCAGGACTCTGTGCAGGCCAGTGAAGTTCCTCCACCCCAAACTCACTCATACATATCTTTATGGACCTTGCTATGTGCACTGGTGCGCAGTCAACAGAAAGGGCCAACCCCAAACTGTTCCCACAAAGTTGGGAGCATGAAATTGTCCAAAATGTCTTGGTATGCTGACACCTTAAGAATTCCCTTCACTGGTACTAAGGGGCTTAGCCCAACCCCTGAAAAACAACCCCATACCATAATCCCCCCTCCATCAAATGATTTGGACCAGTGCACAAAGCAAGGTCCATAAAGACATGAATGAGTTTGGGGTGGGGAACTTGACTGGCCTGCACACAGTCCTGACCTCAAGCCAACAGAACACCTTTGGAATGATACAGAGCACAGAATGTGAGCCAGACATTCTCTCCAACATCAGTGCCTAACCTCACAAATGCGCTTCTGGAAGAATGGTCAAACATTCCCATAGACACACTCCAAACCTTGTGGACAGCCTTCCCAGAAGCTGTTAAAGCTGCAAAGGGTGGACTAACTCATTATTGAACCCTATGGACTAAGACTGGGATGCCATTAATGTTCATGTGGTTGTAAAGGCAGGCATTCCAATACTTTTGGTATTTTTGGTACTTTTGGTAATATAGTGTATGTATGTATGTATGTATAGCCAAACATTTTTTTTGTTTTGTTTTAGATGGAGTTGGGAAGGGTTAAAACCACTGCCCCTTTATTATTCACTTCCTGACCCAAATACAAAAAAGGAAGGTAGAAGAAATCTCCTAAAGTGAGGGGAATTCTCCTTTTAAGCCTGGTATACACTATTCATTTTTTTTCCATTCAACCCAGAGGATTGAATGAAAAAAAAGTCAGCTCTGGTCTAAACCACAGAACTAATGATTCGACCTTAGTACAGCGATATCCCCCGCTGAGCTTTTGTGTTCTGACAGGGGGGGGCCCCCACCAGAACACTCCGGTCAGTGCTCTCAGTCATTGCCTGATCGGGAGCGGGTCGGCTGCTGGCTTTCCAGCATGCACGTCCTACAGAAGCAGGCCAAACAGCCGGCTTCTGTCGGACCGGCTGGCATTCATACAAACCGAATACTGGCCATTTTTTTAACTGGCCAATATTGAATATCCTCTCACCTTCATTCTCAGTGACAATGGCCACCAGTCAACTCGAAGGGGCCAATCTTCCTCAAAAGAGACAGCAATAAAAAATGAAAAAAACTTGATAGAGGTTCTAATCCTTAGGGCTCTTTCACACGGCTGCTCCGTGTGAGAGCTCCGCTGCGGTCCTTTTTTTTTTTTTTCACAGAGCGGATGACATTTCTGTCATCCGCTCCGTGTGTCCGCATATCATCCCATCCGTTTGCGGATGATATTAGATAGATACAACTTTATTGTCATTGCATAGTACAGGTACACAGCAACGAGATGCAGTTTGGCATCTACCAGAAGTGCAAAATGTAGCAATCGTGCAAAAGTGCAGATAATATCTAGCATATTTACAGTGCAGATAACCATCTAGCATAATTAAAAAATATATATACACAAATGAATGTGAAATATTGGGCAAAATGTACTGTAATGATAAAGATACATACAGATATAAATAGTGCAGATGTACTAAGGAGTGAAAAGATATACTATGTAGTATGTACATGTATAGTACAGAGGTTATATACAGTCTTTTGTTTGTGTTTGTTTTGTAATGATTAGCGGTGTAATGTTGAGTTCAGTAATATGATGGTGGATGGAAAAAAGCTGTCCCTGAACCTGCTGGTTCTAGTGCGCAAGTTTCTGTATCTCCTTCCTGATGGAAGGAGGTTAAACAGTTTATGACTGGGATGCGAAGAATCCTTGATGATGTTGTGAGCTCTGCGCAAACATCTGCTGTGGTGAAGGTGCTCAATGGCAGGTAATTGGGTGCCAGTGATGCGTTGAGCAGTTTTGACCACCCTTTGCAGTGCTTTACGTTCACTCACAGTGGAGCCTCCGTACCATACAGTGATGGAGTTGGTCAGGATGCTCTCAATGATGCAGCGGTAGAAGCTCGTTAAAATCCCCGGGGACAAATGAGATTTCTTGAGACTTCTCAAGAAATACAGACGTTGTTGTGCTTTTTTTACCAGAGCTGACGTGTTCAACTGCCAGGACAGATCCTCAGAGATGTGAACTCCCAGGAACTTAAAGCTGGAGACTCGCTCTACCTCGGTTCCATTGATGTTGACTGGTAGATGTCTCCTGCTGTTGGATTTCCGGAAGTCCACAATGAGCTCTTTGGTCTTTGTGGCATTGAGAGTCAGATTATTGGTGGCACACCATACTGCCAGATTACAGATCTCTTCCCTGTAGGCCGATTCCTCATTGTTTTCAATCTAGCCGACCACGGTGGTGTCATCCGCATACTTGATAAAGATGTTGGATGTATACAGAGGAGCACAATCGTGGGTGAACAGGGAGTAGAGCAGTGGGCTCAGAACACAGCCCTGCGGTATGCCAGTGTTCAGAATGAGGGTTGAGGATACCTGGTTTCCCAACCTGACAGATTGGGGTCTGTTGGTGAGAAAGTCCAGAATCCATCTGCAAATGGAGGTGCAGATACCCAGTTCCCTGAGCTTAGTGATCAGTACAGTGGGGAGGACTGTATTGAAAGCAGAGCTAAAATCAATGAACAGCATTCTAATGTATGTATTGCTCTTATCCAGGTGGGTGAGAGCAGAATGAAGAGCTGTGGAAACTGCATCCTCAGTTGACCTATTCGGGCGATAGGCATACTGGTGTGGGTCCAGTGTAG
Source organism: Pelophylax lessonae (assembly GCF_965119305.1). Taxonomy (NCBI): domain Eukaryota; kingdom Metazoa; phylum Chordata; class Amphibia; order Anura; family Ranidae; genus Pelophylax; species Pelophylax lessonae. The sequence continues at coordinate 465,068,035 of NC_138771.1, read as the reverse complement.
GTGGTAGGCCCGCAGTAAGGTGATCCAGGACCAGTTTCTCAAAGCATTTCATAACAATAGGGGTGAGTGCAACTGGGCGAAAGTCGTTCAAGTATTCAGCAGCTGAGTGCTTAGGCACTGGTATGATAGTAGTGGTCTTCAGGCATGTTGGTACTGTGGCTTGAGCCAGTGACAGATTGAAAATGTCAGAAAAAACATGTGCCAGTTGTCCAGCGCATGCTCTGAGAACACGTCCCGGTATGCCATCTGGGCCAGCTGCCTTACGTGCATCCACTCTGCTAAACACTGAATAGACGTCCGTTATAGAGAATGAAAGTGAGCTGTAAATAATAGCAGAGTCCATGGTTGGTGTAATATGTCCTGTGCATTGGTCAAAACGAGCAAAAAAGTGATTAAGTTCGTTCGGTTGAAAGGCACTGCTGGTTGATTGAGCTGTAGGTTTGTAGTCTGTGATTGACTGGATGCCTTTCCACATGCGTCTGGGGTCAGAGTTGTGGAAGTGCTCTTCTATGTGTAATTTGAATATGAGCTTTGCTTTCCTAATGCCCCTTTTCAGGTTGGACCTGGCTCTGTTATAGTCCTCTACACTGCCAGATTTAAAGGCAGCATCTCTTGCTTTCAACAGGAGACGGACTTCAGAGTTCATCCATGGCTTCTGGTTGGGAAACCATTTCACGTGTTTGACGGTAGTGACATTGTCAATGCACGTGTTAATATAGTCCAAAACAGATGATGTGTAAGTGTCCATGTCTGTATGAGAGTCCAGTGTAGCCTGTGAGGCAAACATGTTCCAGTCAGTATCCTGAAACTGCTGTTGTAAAGAAGAAATGGCCCCCTCTGGCCATACCTTTACTGTCCGCAGAGCTGGTTTCACACGTTTGATCAATGGTGTGTATTTGGGTAGCATGAACAAGGAGAGGTGATCAGACTGACCCAAGTGGGGGAGGGGAATGGCTGTGTATGCCCCAGGTATGTTTGTATACACCTGGTCCAGTGTTTTATCCCCTCTGGTAGAGCAGGAGACATTGCGGTGAAATTTTGGTAAAACAGATTTCAGATTGGAGTGATTGAAATCTCCAGCAACAATGTATGCGGACATAATGTAAGTCTATGGGGATTGCGGATGTCAGCGGATGACACCGCTGACATCCGATTTTCCTTCGTTTCCGTTTTTTGAACGGAGGAAAAATAGGGTTCTGTTCCGTTCCAAAAAACAGAACAGAACTGAAAGGAAGGAAATCGGATGTCAGTGGATAGTATTCCACTGACATCCGCAATGCCATTGACTTACATTATGTCCGCAAATCATCCGCAAAAAAATAGGATGATTTGCGGACATACGGAACGCTCGTGTGAAAGAGCCCTTACCCACTCGATCCAAAACTAATAAAAGGGTTTGCCTAAAGATACACTTTAAATCACACCAGCAAGGGGTATCCAGATATACATTGGGGTTGATTTACTAAAGGCAAATAGGCTGTGCATTTTGAAAAGTTCAGTTCCACTCTGCAAGTACAGTTGCTCCAGAGCTTAGTAAATGAGGCAAAGCTCATAAGATCAGCCACAAGAAGTTTACAATAAAGAGTCTACAGGATGTGCACAGCACAGGGAGTAAAACACTTGAACAAAGCAAGGTGAAAACTATTTTTTAACAAAAAATAAATAAAAAATCAAATTTTTACAGTGTTCTACAAAACTTCTCTTTTGTGAGAGTTTTTTTCTACTGTAAATACCTTTTAGTGGCTTCTAGTGGCCTTAATGTTTGAAAAGCATTGCCACCAAAATAGTTTTTTTTTTTTTGGTGGACAAAGGTAAGGTCCAATCGCCGACTGAATGTGGTATGCCAAAGGTGGTGGTTGAGAGGTAACCCTCTGGGGTCCTAGCCTCTGATTGGAAACCCACCCTGCCCTACACAAGTGGGAAACTCTGTTTTCAGTGAAGCTGATGGGACGGTATTTTGATTATGGGCGATTGTCCTTAAACAGATAAGTATCTGGCATCTTGAGTTATATGACATAGAGAATTTAACCTGCTCTTACTAGCTGTAAAAGGTTTGCACATTTGGTAGTTTACCTGCATACATATCACTATCTGACTCAAAATAAGAAGCCTTGTTGTTCTGAAAGCATTCACCCAAAGCAAGATTACAAAAAAACACACACTGTAGTGTGTGCTACAAGCACATGGCAGTATGGCCTGAGTCTGCCATGCTGGAGCCCAGAAGGTGATATCTGACTACAGAAATTATAATCAAACCAAAAATTGGGTCAAATACCAAAATAGAGATAACTAATGTTAAACCAACTAATTAAAGAAAAATAGTTTTTAGTCATGAATTTAGTTAAAGGTTCAGTCAAGTGAAAACTGATAGTTTAGCTATGGGTATACATAACTGGTAAAAAAAAAAAATCCTGCACTAAACTTGTAAATCTCTGTGGCACCATATGTAGGCTATTCTTTTACAATTTCCAAACTCCAACAGGGAGGCTTGGCCGACCATAGAAAAAGTGAATTTGCTTGATTCCCCACAGATAAGCCTCGTACACACGCATCGATTATTGGCCGGGAATTTTCGGCTAACGTCCGATCGGCCGATTTTCGGCTTGTTAGTATGATGCTTCCGACAACCGACTCCGACTTTTCGGCCGAAAAAAATCTGGTGTGCAGGCTATAAAAATTTTGTTGTCAACACAACGGCCGATTTTCCGTCAGTCAGTACAGATTTCGGCAGACAAAAATCTGATGAGCAAGACTGGGCATGCTCAGAGAAGAAAAAACACACGGAAAGTAAACCAGCACATGACATCACTTCTGAAGTAGATTTTTGTTGGCCGAGAAAATGTATGTGCAGTCTAGGCACATTCCAACCAACAAAACACCACTCTGGACAAAAGTTGGACGATCGGTCGGCCGATAATCGTTGCGTGTGTACGAGGCATTGGTGTTGACAGGGGAATCCCTCCTGTGGAGCCATTGTGTTCTCCTGGCCGGGAAAAGACAGTGATTATTGCTAGTGGCTATACCAGCCGCTGGCAAAATTTACATGTAAAATCCGTCAGGGTGGTTGCTGGGTGATCGAAAAATCAACTTGGCTACATTCAGCCTGCCCATACATGGTTAGAATATCGGTCAGTTCCTGCTGTCTATGACCGGCTTTACTCTGATATTATATTAATAGCCGACTTGGGTGAGCAGACTTGGGAACTCATATCCACAAAAATAAAACAATAAAAGCATAAAAAGCTGCCATTATTGACTAACGGGAATTATTGACTAATGCGGGAAAGCCCTCTGTAATCTCCAAAATGACTTTTCCGGAGGTTACACATAGCTATTAGCAATTTTCCTTCTTGCCTCTTGTGAAAGCACTGGGCCAATCATGAGACATCTAGTGCTGTCACACGGGAGAGAGGCAGTGCTGGAAATTTCTCTTTACTCCCAATGGTTAAAAAAAGTGAGATTGGTGAGAGGAAAGGTGAGTATGGACAAAGGAAGTTTGTTTTTTTATTACCAGCAGAACTGAAATGCTTCTAAACATTAGCACATCAAATATTTTTACAAAGTCATCCATAAGACATATTTATTCCACAGTTAATCTTGTGACAGTCAATCTCTGCCCTGCTGTAAACAGCTTGAAATAAATCCAGCATTCCAAAGATCATATGGTTTTTTAAAGTCCGCTCAGACATAGTCTAATTTGTTTTTTTCAGCACTCATTCCATCTCATTGTAATTTATGACTCTGCCTGGGGCCGGGTGCAACATACTATCAATGAATGAAACATCATTGTCTCGCTGATAATTGGCGATATCCCAGCATTCAGTGCCAACACTTTGTAGAGCTGCTCCCAGCTATATAACTTGCAGTAGATTTATCAGAGAGTTCACCGAATCCCGAAAGAAGGATTTTAAAGATAAAAACAATGTTCAAAACCTATTTCTGACCCTGCTCTGTTATAGCATGAGTTCCCCCCTATCCTGCCCCTTTTGATCCCTTGGGGGTAGAAACAATGTGGTGGTTCAATGTCCTCTGTAAAGTGTTGCAGTAAAGTGGCATGGTATAAGAATGAGTACAACAAATAAAAAAAAGAACACATCAGAGTGCAAAAAAGAGTTCGTTTTAGAACACTTTTTGAAGTGAATAAACCTGGTATGAACTTTGGCGATTACTAAATTACAATTTGAAAATGCATAGAAAGAAGCTACCATCTATAAAATGTTAGGTCTACAGATACAGGCATTTAAAAACATAAACCTTTTCCTGTAAAAAGTCAAGCTTGGCTCCATCACCTTCTACTTAAGCCTTTTATTGGTTATTCATGTGATAGGTAGCCAAACAGAGCATTATGGAAGAATGAAATGCATGGGCAGGGCCAAACTTTGTTGGTAACATTTGCAAGGGAATTTTTTTCTTCATATGGACTTTACATAGTCCTCCATTAGCCTCATTATTTGATATTTTTTTCACACAAAAAAAAAATAAACACACAGTGAGAAAAAAATAAAATGTAAAGTTGCCATGCACAAATAGATATCGAATACACCAGTGACAGCTGCAGTCCAGCACTAAGTCCAGGAGCTAAACAGATGAGCGCCTGGGCTTCTGTTTCTGCTTTTTAGTGTTTCATAGGAGCACTAGCAGCAGGTATTCTGCAGATTATCTCTCAACCCTGGGCAAGCCTCTATCATCTTAGCTCCCTGGTCAAGAGAGGCTCGGAGTTAAAAAAAGAAGTGCATGGACGGAGGATCGGCATGACAGGGGGTTAAAGGGTCTAGGGAACTATGAGTTTAGGTCTCTAGAGGGAATCAAGTTACCAAAAATAGTGATTGGGTAAATGTTTTGGGAAGGGGTGGAGCTGCGGGGGGGTGGTGAGGCTGAGTGGGGGTAGGGTCTCCAGTCGGAAGAGGGACCAGCAGGGGACCTCCCGCTCGCCCTGGTATTTCATTTCTGGTAGGCAAATTATTACGTTTGGGTTGTTAGGGACAATTTTGTCAAGCAGCTGGCGGGGTGCAAGGTCCTTGTAGGTTACTGTGGGCACCAAAAAAATAATTGGTAGGGACCCGTCTGAGGTACGGCTCCCAGTTGTGCTAGTGGAGGTATCTGCGGCTGGTTTTCTCCGAGTCGGTGGTGTTGCGGCTGGAGGCCTGTTAAGTAGGTTACAGGTATTTTTCTTGTGAGTAATGCCCACTAGGACCTTGAGGCTCCAGTTACACTGTATTTACCTGGTATTTAAGTTATGTTTTTTGTTTATGTGTTATTTATTACTTTGGCTAATAAAAGGCTGCTTTGGCCATTAACTCCACCTGGTTATCAGTGTGATTATTGAAGGTGTTGGAGAGTATGGTACAGGTCAAAGCGGAAGGACAAGACGTCTTTAGTACTCTAGTCAAGCCATTTCCACTTCCGGCATGCAGTAACAGACTCAACATGTATCAGCAGGGTTAGGACAGACAGATTTTGCTGTGCAGGGATCAGACTGCCTACTTGCTGCTAAGGGGTTGTCTGACAGAGGTCTGGGTGGTGTAACACGTACCTAAATCAGCCTTTCTCAACTTTTTTTTTCCCACAGAAGAAACCAGCCTTTAAATAATTTTCCGATCTTAAGGAACCCCTGCTAAAAATCATTCATTGTGGTCAGTGGGAAGAATGTCCTTTACATTGTTGGCCATTGAGAAAGATGCCCCGCTTACACTTATATTTAAAAAGGGATCAAAGTCTTTACCAAGTAACTACAGACCTGTTAGTTTACCTTCTTTAGTCTGGAAGATACTGGAGTGTTTAAAAAAAAAAGACCACATAAATGAGTTCTTGCTAGAAAAAAATTTTTTAACAACAAACAGTATGGATTCATGAAAGACAGAAATTGTCAAACAAATCTGATTTCTTTTTATACGAAGGTAAGTTAAATCTTAGACAAAGGAGTGGTTGCGGACGTGGTATACTCGGATTTTGCAAAAGCGTTTGACCCCATTACCCACACACGGCTAATGTGTAAGGTAAAGTCTACCGGCTTGGAAAAATCAGTTTGTAAATGGAGAGAAAACTGGCTAAAAGATCGTATTCAGAGAGTATTGGTTAATGATTCTCACTCTGAATGTTCTAAAGTTTTCAGTGGTGCTTTTTAATACCTTTATCAATGATATAGGGTCTGGGATTAAAACTACCACTTCAGTCTTTGCAGATGACACCAAGCTTTGCAGTGGAATAACTTCTTTACAGGATGTCTCCAACTTACAAGCCAACCTCAATGCACTGTTTAATTGGGCAACTATGTGGCAAATGAGGTTTAATGTTGATAAATGTAAAGTTATGCACTTGGGGGCTAAGAATATGCATGCATCCTACATACTAGGAGGAGAATAACTGGGGGAGTCAATGATGGAGAAGGATCTGGGTGTTCTGGAAGATCATAGACTTAATATTGGCATGCAATGCCAAGCAGCGGTTTCTAAAGCTAGCAAAATACTTTGTATTAGGGTAGGTATAGACTCCAGAGAGAGATATCATTTTGGCCCTGTACAAATCATGAGTAAGACCTCTTCTGGAATACGCAGTTCAATTTTGGGCACCAGTTCACGAAAAGAATATTGGGAAACTAGAGAAAGTGCAGAGAAGAGCAACCAAACTGGTAAGAGGCATGGAGGAGCTCAGCTATGAGGAAAGATTAAAGGAACTGAATTTATTCTCTCTTGAAAAAAGGAGATTAAGGGGGGATATGATCAACATGTATAAATACATAAGGGGTCCATATAATTAACTTGGTGTTGAGTGATTCACTTTAACCACTTTACCACCGGAGGATTTTGCTGTCTTACGTCCAGGCCACTTTTTGCAATTCGGCACTGTGCAAATTTAACTGACAATTGCGCGGTCATGCAATGCCGTACCCAAACGAAATTTATGTACTTTTTTTTCCCCACAAACAGAGCTTTCTTTTGGTGGTATTTGATCACCTGTGCGATTTTCATTTTTTGCGAAATTAATAAAAAAAAGCGACAATTTTGAAAAAATAACAATATTTTTCTACTTTGACAGTTAAAAAATATCCAATATATTAATATTTTGTCATATATTTAGGCCAAAATGTATTTAGCTACATGTCTTTGACAAAAAAAATTCTCAATGAGCGTATTTTTAACCGCTTTAAGACCGGAAGATTTTACCCCATTCCTGACCAGGCTATATTTTGCAATTCGCCGCTGTGTTATTTTAATGGACAATTGCGCGGTCGTGCGACGCTGTACCCAAATTAAATTTATGTCCTTTTTTCCCCCACAAATAGAGCTTTCTTTTGGTGGTATTTGATCACCTGTGCGATTTTTACTTTTTGCGCTATAAACAAAAAAAGAGCGACAATTTTGAAAAAATAACAATATTTTTCAAATTTTTTTATATGAAATTCCCCCAAAAAAATTTAAAAATCTAAATTTTTTTAACATTTTAGGCCAATTTGTTTTCTGCTACATATTTTTGGTAAGAAAAAATCGCAATAAGCGTATTTTGATTGGTTTGCGCAAAAGTTATCGCAGCTACCAACTAAGGGAAATGTATGTCATATTTTTTTTTTTTTAACTAGTAATGGCGGCGATCTGCTATTTTTTTGCGGGACTGCGATATTGCGGCGGACAGATCGGACCCTTGACTGACATTTTTGACACTTTTGGGGGTACCAGTGACATTACTACAGTAATCAGTGCTATAAATATGCACTGTTACTGTAAAACTGACACTGGCAGGGAAGGGGTTAACTTTTATTGGTGATCAAAGGGTTAATGAATGCCTGGTGCTTACTAACGTGTGTGGGGGGAGGGCACTAAGTGACACAGGCACAGATTGCAGGTTCAGCTATGCTGAATCCTGAAATCTGACCCTGCCTGTCACTTAGGAGATCCGCCCGCATTGTTTACAAAAGCGGGCGGATCTCCACACTCGATCCCCGACGATCAGGGAAGAGCGGCGGTGATCACCGCCGCTCCTCCCCTGGCCCGACTCCCGCTGTGACTGAAAACAGCGGGAGCGAGCCTCCGGCGGCGCGCGTGCGCCGCCCACAAGGGGAGGAGTCCAGCGACGTAGGTCTACGTCGCTGGACAATATCGAGCCACTTTGCCGCAGTATGGTCAACGTGACCGGTCGGCAAGTGGTTAAGGTCATCACAGAGGACAAGTGGGAACTCTTTATGTCTAGAGGAAAAGAGATTTAATCTCCAAATATGGAAAGGTCACTTCACAGTAAGAGCTGTAAAAATGTGGAATAGACTCCCTCCAGAGGTGGTTCTGACCAGCTCAGTAGATTGTTTTAAAAAAGTCCTGGATTCTTTCCTAGATAGACATAATATAACTGGATACTAATATTTATAGGTAAAGTTGATCCAGGGAGGTCTTACTCATGATTTTGCTTCTTGGGGGATCAGGAAGGATTTTTTTTTCTCCCACTGGAGAAAACAGGGTTATGCTTTTTTGGGGGGTTTTCTGCCTTCCTCTGGGACAACTGTTAGTATAGGATTGTGTTTATAAGATTGTATCATTTTTTTTTTTCCTTCTATTGGTTGAACTGGATGGACTTGTGTCTTTTTTCGACCAGACTAACTATGTAAAAGCGGTGTTCAAAATGCTCCCCTGTATTTACTAAGTTGACCACCGTTGCTCTAAATAGTACATTTATTTTTTTTCTTGCCTATGTTAATCAATGAGTGGTTTTTGGTTTCTATTTTCGTGAAATTTAATTTGTGAATAAATCAATTTATCAAAAATGACTATGCTCATCTCTTCTCATTACATATGCAGGCTCCATTTCCTGCTTTGAAGTACTACACAGTGATTTGGTTTACTGCTCCTTCTAACAAAGCAAGTATCAGTCAACTAACTGAAAACAATGCTCTCCCTGTGTGGCTACTACCAAGCAGTTACTGAACTGAGCTCCTGACAGTTCCCTATGGTAGCTAACCTTCATCTCTTTATATTTAACACAAAAATATGGCAAAGTAAACTTTTAAAAAAATGTGACTGTCAAACAATTAACTAATTCATGGTAAACACTGCAATGAAAACTAAAACTATACGTACTAGAAATATACTATGATTATCGTTTATTGGCATCTAAGATATAAATACTATAAATGTTTTGACTGGACCTTTTAAATGGGCTGAGAAGCTGAAAAACAACATTCATTTAATATATTATTATATTCCAATTTGCTCCAAAAATGAAATTCAAGGTTCATTTTGGGACACTAAGAACAGTTAATGCAGTTTTCATCTACTTTTTTAACTGATAAAAAATACATGGTACATACATATTAACAGTGTAAGTAAAAACATTTTTTAAAAGTATATAAAAAAAATCTAAACCTGAATATGGTTTTAAGATAATTTTAAGATAAAAAGAAACAAAAGAACAGAAGTACAGTTTGATCAAGACCTACAAGTATAAAATGCACTCATAATGATGCATTTCATTTAATAATTTGCTCATAGACTTGTGCATTAAATCTTTCTACAAATAAAATAATTATTATCTGCCCAAATTACATGGGTCTTTAGTCTGCTATAGAAAACCTGCAGTTTAATTGCTTGATTTAAATTTCTGTGACTAGAGGAGAAAAAAAAGCTGAAACATTGCTTTTAATTATGCAAATTTATATCTGTAGAGCCAAATTTACAAAAAAAGCAATAGCAATAATTATTTATTTGCATGATAAAATGGCAGGCATGTTACCTGGCTAATTGACTGACAGCTTTTCTTAAATATGCTTCAGAATATTTTTCATGCTGTTGTGATAAGATCGTGTTTCCCCCCCATGCCCTGCTCAGCTGTCACTTTTTTTCAACGTCTGTCACTCAACCCAACAAAGCTACAGGAAAAGGAAAAATAATAGAAGCAAGGAGCATGGAGAAATATTGAAATTCGCACATGACACAGTAAACTCAGGGAAGAAAAGAAGCGCCCACTTGCAAAGATAAATACGTGAAAATGATAGGCTATGAATAGATGCAAAAAAAAAAAAAAAGGAACGGTGAAATTATTTTTTATGTTTTAAATATCAGCAGAGACATCACTGTATTATTACACTCGAAGAGCTGTGGTAATATTCCAAAACCCAAATTAGAAGACGCATGTCTACGAGGACTAGGATTCAATAATGACTCAGCATGCCATTTTTAAAGGATGAGATTGCTAATTTAAAAATGCCCAACTACAGCCACAGCTGTTTTTTGAAATATTTTGAATGTAGTAAAGGATTCGAAATTCTGAATTCAATGTTTTAAAATATATCTCTAGTCAAAGCTATTTTCCTGTAGAGATGGGAAATTTTAAAATCCCCATTAGGTCTTCACTGTTGTCTGGGGAGATTCACCCTATATTTGTCTCATTGATCTATGTCACTGGGACAGAAAGTGATGGGAACATTTCTGTTCTCTGGAACAGAAGGTGGGGGTAAATCTTCCAGTGGGGACACCTGCTCTGGTGACACCCAAGTAAGAGGAGTTTTCCCCTCACTTTGGAGAAATTTCCTTTCTCTTGCTGCTGTGTCTCTAGGGCAGACATTTAGGGGAAATCTCCCCTATGGCTAACAGAAAAAAACAATAAAAAAAATTTGGGCAGGAATTTTTTTTTTCTCACTTTCAATACATTTTTTTTATAAAAAAAATGTATGGTACAAAACATGGCATACGAGAACTTTTTCAAATTTCCAAGAAGATATTAGACAGCTGGAGCGTAGCTGCCGAGAATGTAAAAATATGAATAGTGGAGTTTTTTTTAAAATTACTTTAAATGCGAGAATGCAAATTTACAGGCGTGGCCGCATCTTTTGGCCAATTAAAAAAGATAATACATTAGTGACCTGGGATTTTTAATTGGCCCCAAAAATACAAACAACTGGATTGAAATTCACAATATTTAATAATACAATTTCTTAAAAGAGACAAACGTTTACAACATAATAAAAGGCAACAAAATAAAATGTATATAGATTCAAAATTACAATTTACTGAATATAGTACAGCATGATTAAAGCTTACAAAAAAAAAACACATTTCAACTCAAAATATGTAAGTCGTCTTCAGGAGGTTGGTATAGTGATATGATATGTATGTATAATACCACTAATTTACTAGCTTGATATGACTATACAGGGATGTGGCACCTTGAAACTTCTTTGGGACTAATTAAGACTATCAATTAAAACAGGATAATGATAACAATGTACATTTTGTAAGGACAGCTTGGTGACAAGCTAGCAACGCTGGGTCCATGCTAGGAATGGTAAGAAGCACTTGAATGGATGGAGGTCGAACCAGTAGTTAAAGTGGAGTTCCACCCATTTTTGGAACTTTAGATCTTTGTAATCCCCTTTAAAATGGCTTTTACCAATGGAAACTTTTTTTTTTTGCTAGTAAATACCTTAATTTTGGCTTTATTCCTCCTCTCCTCACTTCCTGGTCCGATCGGCGATGACGTCATTCGGCGATCCGCAGTGTCTGCTGGGATGTATTCTACTTGCAGTAGCTGTATCTGTACTGAGCCGTGCCTGCCCCGCCTCCGCCCCGCCTCCTCTCATTGAATTGCATTGTATGAATGTATTAAGGCTGTTCTCTGCCCAGCCTCCGCCCCGCCTCCTCTCATTGAGTTGTATTGAGAGGAGGCGGGGCGGAGGCTGGGCAGAGAACAGCCTTAATACATTCATACAATGCAATTCAATGAGAGGAGGCGGGGCGGAGGCTGGGCAGAGAACGGCCTTAATACATTCATACAATGCAATTCAATGAGAGGAGGCGGGGCGGAGGCGGGGCAGGCACGGCTCAGTACAGATACAGCTACTGCAAGTAGAATACATCCCAGCAGACACTGCGGATCGCCGAATGACGTCATCGCCGATCGGACCAGGAAGTGAGGAGAGGAGGAATAAAGCCAAAATTAAGGTATTTACTAGCAAAAAAAAAAAAAAAAGTTTCCATTAGTAAAAGCCATTTTAAAGGGGATTACAAAGATCTATGTATTCCAACCTATTAAAAATGGGTGGAACTCCGCTTTAAGGGGTAGAGGAAGATGGGGGAGGCCTCAGTCAATAGATTACAAAATATATTGTGGGTTAAGTGTGTGGGTTAAGATATAGGTAGGAGGGTCATTGATTAATAGCTAGTTTGGTACTACTGGGTGTATTTGAATCATTGTACTATAGATTGTTGAGTACCTAAGGGCAAGGCTTGAATACAGGATTCCCGAACCTTGAGAACATTTTGGACCTATGAGTCCTTACTTGAAGAAGCCTCCACCCATTCCGTGTGGAACACATAAGATAATATAGCTATGAACAGAGAAGTGGTGGTGGTGGGGGGGGTTCCGGGGAATCCACTGATGAAGAACAGCTTTCTGTGCCACAAGTAACATAACAATAAGAAGTTGTCTTCAACCTCTAGATATTTTGATACCTGGGATATTGACCAAAAAGGTGGGCAGGAGATTTAAAGAGTAACTTCACTTTGTTGAAAAAAAAAAAACAATCCCCTTAGGGTGATCAAGGTACTTTTCATGGATTATAACAAACTTTGTTACAGCTTTCTCCTGGTTTTTCTCTAAAGAAAAATAAGTTTGTGCTGCTTTGTTTCCTTGGATGCTCATTCTGAATGAGAGTGACTTTTCTATTATTAGTCATTGATGCACTTGCAGTGTTCTTATGAGGAAAGTTGCAGTGTCAGCATCCCTTCAGAAATGAGTAACCCTTTGGGAGTATCTCACTGAAATTTTTGTTGCAGAGGATTCCTAAAATTTCACTTCTACAGACTTCTGGTTCTTGGAAAATCAGTGAGCCAATCACACAAGCATGAAATGACATTTCAGGGGAAGTTCTGTACACCAAGCAAGAAAATTACAGTACTGCAGATTTTTTTTTTTTATAAACATTTAATTACAATATGGTTTGTGTAGCAATTGTATAAATATTATTATTTATTTGCTATTTTCTTTCCCACGAAAGTGGAGTTACCTTTTACATTCCCTACTCTATCCAAAACAGATTTTCACTGTGCAGCCTTTTATTTTCAATTACACTGCAATGTACTAAAGGTAAGCATGTTTGTTGCAGTATCCTGAAACGTATGGTAATGCACTGGTTAACCAGAGACTGGAGCGGGCTGCAAATCTAATGTTATTTTAGATCTTCCGACATTCTTATTTAGCAAGCAGATTTTTCATAGTCTTAAAGCTCAAAGGTTTGATAAAGGGGGGCCTTTTGAACTCCTGAAATGTGTTGATAGTCCTAGAAAAAAACTTTGTGACCCCTTATTGTGGACCATAAGAAACTATTGGCATTTTCTATTTATTTGAAGTCACTGCAGAGTATATCAGCACAACAGAAGTAAAAAAAAAAAGGAGTTTTCCTGCTGCACAGTGAGATCCCACAATCTCAATTGGCACAGTTGGAAGGTAAGCCTTCGCATTGCGTAAGTGGTCTATAAAAACATATTTTCAGTTTTATTGCATCTTACAAGCCTGTGCCACTCTTTTCCTGCACTCACTCCATATTTAAAGCGAAGCTATAGTGAAAAAAGCATTCCCATTTCAATAAATATTTCACTTCTGTGCTTTAATAAAAAGTGACAGCTTAAATCATGACCTTATTTAACTTGATATCTGTGCCATTTGTCAACATAAGTAAACTATGCAGTTGCCTAGAGTGACAAATGGGGGAGAAGGTGCTTCAACAGTAGTTTTTACACACAGCCAGTATTTAATTGACCAGGGTAGTGAAATGAATAATAAAGCCAGTGAAGGTAGTCATTACAAGCCCATTGTCAGTCAAAAATTTGCTCCGCAGCTAGGCTGCATCTTCCACCCCCCAAAAAATCTTTGAATACACTGGGGTGGATTTATTAAAGGCAAATAGACTGTGCACTTTGCAAGTGCAGTTGCACTCATTTTGGCCAGAGCTTAGTAAATGTGGTAAAGCTCTGCTGATTTCTATTACCCAATCATGTCCAAGTCCATGTCCTTGCACCTGATTGGGTATTCTTTACAAAGTGAAGCTTTACCATATTTACATTTACTAAGGAAAATTAATGCAACTGCACTTGCAAAGTGCACAGTCTACTTGTCAATATACCCCATAGTAAGCCCAAAACGTAACCACTTGCCTCTTTAGGATTTACGCCCCATCCTGACCAGGCCATTTTTTGTGATGTGGCACTGCGTTACTTTAACTGACAATTATGCGGTAATGCAAAACTGTACCCAAATAAAAATTATGTCCTTTTTCCCCCCACAAATAGAGCTTTCTTTGGGTGGTATTTGATCACCTCTGTGTTTTTTATTTGCGCTATAAACAAAAAAAGACAGACAATTAAAAAAAAATATATATATATATTTTTTACTTTCTGCTATAAAACATATCTGTAATGGAACCACAACCCACACTGTACTTGTGGACTTCCATCAGTATACGGCTTCCTCCCAGTCATGAACATAGATATCAGATTTTCCCAGTCGTCCTCATACAAAGCTAGCCGACAACTTAGCTGGTACTGGAATCTCTTCTTTATTGAACAGTCACACAGAATTTATATACAGCATGGACCTCCCCCTCCTGATCAGATTACCACACACCAGTGTTAATTTTGGCAGCAAATTTCAATTTAGTTTTAGTCTTAGTCTTAGGACTAAAATGGCATTTTAGTTTTAGTCCCATTTTAGTCTTCTGCAATTGTTTTAGTTTTAGTCGTATTTAGTTGACTAAAACTCCAGTACATTTTAGTCGACTAAAACCTCTTACATTTTAGTAGACTAAAACGTCCTAAATTTTAGTCGACTAAAACTCATTTTAGTCATCTAAATGGTCATGGTCAGGTCAGAGAGGAGGTCTGTAATGCTGCTGCCTGCAGTCAGTGCAGTGAGTGCACACAGTGCTGCTCAGAGTGCTGGATGGGGGTCTCATGTTTAAGGGTGGTCTCTGGTCTGACTCTGAACTGAAGTTGTTGAACAGGATGGGCCGAGGGGCCCTCAGTGGCCTATATGCACGCACACAGTCCTTGATGGATGGCGGAATGGGATGCCAGTGGTGACTGGTGAGTGGTCTGAGGGGACTCAGGGAGGCAGTAATAGCTGGCCTGGCTGTTAACTCACAGTGGGTGCTCTGCTCTGGATGTGGTGGTGGCCGGGTGCCAGTGCCGTGTGATGAGTCGGGCCTGGCGCGTCTGGCTGTAGTGCTGCAGCTGCAGTGCTCTGGTGAGGTCAGGTGACTGGTCTCGAGTCAACTCTCTTGTAGTAGTCCACTCCTCACGTCGGACGTCACGGGGCACGCCACACCAGACGCCACACAGGCGGAGCTCCGTGAAAACCGGAAGTTGGGTAAACGTCCCTGCCTCACATTCTCGTTTAGTTTTCGTTTGTTAACGAAAACGGATTTGATTTTCGTCATACTTGTCGTCATTTGACGAAAATGTGCTATACTTTGCGTCTCATTTTCGTCAGTTGAAAAATGCCGGTGACGAAAGCAGGGACGAAAATGTTTTTTGTTGATGAAATTAACACTGCTGTAAACTCCATTGGCTGTAATGTCATTGCACATATTACCTGAATATATTACCAACATTAAATATTAGGGAAAAATATAAGAAAAGCCTTTTTCTTAATTGTTTAGTTTTCAGCAGTTTAGTAGATGCTCCTTATGCGTAGGCGGTGGTGCAATACATGTTTAAACTTTAATGTGCTATTATTACATGCTCTGGATGGAATTGCGTTGCCGATATAGAAATGGCCAGCAGAGGAGTGTTAATTTTGATTATGTCAATTTTTTATTTAGTTTTAGTTATAGTCTTATGACTAAAATGCCATTTTAGTTTTAGTCGTATTTTAGTCATCTGAATTGTTTTAGTTTTAGTCGACTAAAATTGTGTTAATTTAGTCGACGAAAACGTTTTAGTCGGTTTTAGTCGACGAAATTAACACTGCCACACACAGGTCAGGGGTTGCCTGATTACATTATCATATGCAGATGAAATTGTATACAGAAATAGAATTAACCTGAACTAATCATCTAGCTATCTGGACAGAAACAACGTGAGGTCACCAACATCTAACAATGAAACAGACAGACTTAACACAATCCACAACACACCTCAATAGACAGACAATAGGGAGAGCCTGCCAGTGACAGTCTGTCCGTCTCCTACATTGAAGTACATGGAATACACATCTGAGCATTGCTTTGATTATTTAGGAGTCACAGACTTCATGGCAACAGGCTATAGGTCTCATAGTGTAAAGTGGGATTAAGTCCCCGTTCACACTGAGGCGACCTCTGGTCGCCTCACAGGTCGCCGTAGGTCGCCTCCCATAGGGAAGCTGCGGACCCGTTCTAATAGGAGCGACACAAGTCGCTCCGACTTAGAAAAAGGGTCCGGAGCTTCTTTGGGGCGACCAGGAGGCGACCGCCATAGACTTCAATGTTATGAAGTCCGTGGCGGCCGCTCCGAGGTCGCGGCGCGCTGCTCGCACCGCGACCTCCGAGGTCACGGTGCGAAGTAGCGTCGCTTGTATGTGAACGGGGCCTAAATCTTCATATTTCTTGAGAGATGTTGTTGATAAATATTACTCTCCCATTTGAAGTTATCCAAACCATTTTCTCAGTGTCCATTAAGTATCTGTCTTTCACTCCCAGTTACGGTGAGTACCGTCACAATATCCAATAAAAAATTTAGACCAATATGTATATTGCTACATATTTTTGTTAAAAAATCCCAATAAGCGTATATTTACTGGTTTGCACAAAAGTTATAGTGCCTACAAACTATGGGATATATTTATGTCCTTTTAATTTGTTTATTTACTGATAATGGTGGCGATCAGCAGCTCATAGCGGGAGGGCAATATTGCGGTAGACAAATTGAACACTAAAGCTCCGTACACACGCACAGATTGTTGGCCGTAAATTGTTGGCCGTAAATTGTTGGCCAACGTCCGATCTGCCGATTGTAGGCTTGTTAGTATGATGCTTTCGACAACCAACTGCAAATTTTCAGCCGAAAAAAATCTGGTGTGCATGCTATAAAATTTTTGTTGGCCAACAAAGAACGGCCGATTGTTCCTCAGTCAGTACAGATTTCGGCAGACAAAAATCAGATGAGCAAGAAAAAAACACAGGGAAAGTCAACCATCACATGACATCACTTCTGAAGTTGGTTTTTGTTGGCCAACAAAAGTCCAGTGCAAGTCTAGAGCACATTTCAAACAACAAACAACACTGGACAAAAGACGACCGATCGGTTGGCCAACAATCTGTGCGTGTGTACGGGGCTTTACTGACACTTTTTTGTGAACCAGTGACACTAGTACAATGATCAGTGCAAAAAATATGCACTGTCACTGTACTTATGACACTGGCTGGAAAAGTGTTAACATCAGGGGCGATCAAAGTGTTAACTGTGTGCCTAGCCAGTGTATTTGTACAGTGTGGGAGGTGCTTTTACTAGGGGAAGACATGGATCCTCGTCCCTGCTTTGCAGGAACACAAGATCCATGCCTTCCCTACTGACAGAATGGCAATCTGTCTTGTTTACATAGGTGGACTGCCGTGCTCAGTTGCACTCTATTCTCGGCACTGGGCCTTAAATCAGAGCCACTAGAGGCCAATCAGCTGACAGCCTAAAAATTTACTGTTGTTGAAGGGAGAAGAAAGCAACAGGAATGGCACGACTGTGTGGAGGAAACACAGATTAGGGAGGGAAAAAAGAAAAAGAGAGATGACAGGACAAATTCTGCTGCAAGGGAGACACAAAAGAGTTAAACATACAAGGATAGTGTCTTATCTTGTCTCCCTCAATATCTTTCCTTTCCTACTCATAGGCAGCCTATGAACATCAGCACTGTAAAGCCTCCTACACCCTATAGTTTTTTTTTCATTTACCCAGTGAGCTGAATGAAAAAAAACTCACAACTGATGTTAGTAAAGCGATCTCCCCTGCTGTGCTATTGTGTTCTACAGGGGATGCCCCCCCACGAGAACACTCCGGTCAGAGCTCTCAGCCATTGGCCGAGAGCGCTGATTGGGAGGCGGCCGGCAGACCTTTTACAGTCGCGCCCCTTCGACAAAAGCCGGCTGAATGGCCGGCTTCCGTCGGACCGACAGCAGTACACACGAGCCGAATGTTGGCCGCCCAGCATTTGGCCCATGTACTAAGCTTAAAGTGGAGTTCCACCCATTTTAGTGACTTTAGATGTATGTAATTCCCTTTAAAATGACTTTTACCAATGGAAAGTTTTTTTTTTTTTTTTTGCTAGTAAATACCTTATTTTCTGCTTTATTTATCCTCTTCTCACTTCCGGGTCCGGTCGGCGATTACGTCATTCGGCGATTCGCAGTGTGTGCTGGGATGTATTTGAGGGCATGAAATCTCGCAGTATTACACAGGAGATGAGCTGTACTGTGTGCTCTGCCCCGCCTCGGCCCCGCCTCCTCTCAGTGAGCTGTATGTATGTATTGTATTGAGGCCGTGCTCCGCCCCGCCTCCGCCCCGCCTCCTCTCAGTGAACGAGGACTGAAAGCATTATATCCTCACTGAGCTCACTGAGAGGAGGTGGGACGGAGGCGGGGCGGAGCACAGCATCAATACAATACATACATACAGCTCACTGAGAGGAGGCGGGGCAGAGCACGCAGTACAGCTCATCTCCTGTGTAATGCTGCGAGATTTCATGCCCTGAAATACATCCCAGCACACACTGCGAATCGCCGAATGAGATAATCGCCGACCGGACCCGGAAGTGAGAAGAGGAAAAATAAAGCAGAAAATAAGGTATTTACTAGCAAAAAAAAAAAAAAAAAACTTTCCATTGGTAAAAGTCGTTTTAAAGGGGATTACATACATCTATGTAATCCAATTTATTAAAAATGGGTGGAACTCCACTTTAAGGCAGGCCATACATTATACAAATCTGCCGTTCCCCCCATCCACACACTCTCGCTGTGCTATTGCGTTCTCACGTCAGGGAGCCTTCCCCAAAATCACAACACAATGAACAGTGTTGCCAGCTATAGCCATCTATAGCCGGCAGGACTGATTGTTTGGAAAAAAACAAACATAGAAGTTGTATAGAAGTCAATAAATAGATCGACTTCTGTACAAACAGGGTACCCATGCATGGATCAAAATTTCGATCCATGTATGGCTGGCATAAGGCTAGGCTCACAGTGCTGCAATCTGACTTTCAGTGCAATTATGTAGTGTAACTTGGCGGCAACTTTGATAACTTTGATATTCTATGGGACCAAAATCACGCTGGAATCGCACCAAAGTACTATAGGAACCTTTTCCAAAATCGCATAGTGAGTTGCATTGATGTGATTGAGCACCACTGAAAGTAATGTGATTTTCATTGTCATGCGATTTGGTACGACTCAAATCTTATCTTTAAATCACATTAGCGTGAACAGAGCCTGATGCCTGTTACACACAATGAGATTATCGGACGATTGATCGTTCATTTTTTTTTTTGCATGCTAATCTCATACTAAAAATGAAGAGTTTACAAAAATTCTCGTACGACAGAATAAAAATTCAAAAGTGATGTAATGTGTTAGAGTGTATTTGTATTGCATTTTCAAATGACAGCTGCACTGATTAAGGCCCCTTTCACACTTGTGCTACTTGTCATGCAACTTTGGACATCAGAGTTGCACGACATGTCATTCCCCATATTTTCCAATGATATCCATTCATATATGCACAACTTAGATCGTGCACTACTTTGGTCTGACTTTCATGCAGCTTGAGGGCCATAGACTTCAATGTTAACCCTCAGAAGTTGCATGAAAGTCATACCTGCATGTTATACAATGCAACTTGTGTGCAACAGTTATCCATTAAAACTGGTCAAAGCCAAAGTTGTATACAAGTTGCACCCATCCAAAGTTGCGTCAAAGTTGCATCAAGTTGCACTCCAAAGTCAGCACAACTTTGAAGTCGTACAGGTGTGAAAGGGGCCTAAATGAAAATCGCACGATCTTTTATCGTACAGAAAAATATTTCTTACATAACCAATCGAATAATATCGGATGAACTGTCATGATCAGCTCTCGGAAGCTCTGTACTATCAACTTGATTATAATAGGATCACTTGGAAATCTGTGTTTTTTGTAAGATTTTCTGTTCGTGTACGGGGCTTAAAGCTTCTTTCATTCAAGCTACAGTGCATTCGGAAATTATTCATAGTGCTTCACTTTTTCCACATTTTGTTATTTTACAGCCCTATTCCAAAATGGATTAAATTCATTTTTTTACGCAAAAAGTACTGTAAGCCAAGATATACAATCAAGCCTGGAAATGTACATAGTTTAGTTACAGAAAGGGACACATGGGGTTGATAGAAACCAATCAGCTTACAGGTTTTTTTGTCAAAGTGATTGTAAATGATCACCTTGTAAATCTAACTATTCAGTTTAAAACAGAAATGAAAGGCAAAACATTTGTGTATAGCTACAAAAAAACATTATAAATACATTTTTTACCTTTGTTATAAGTGATCACATTCCCTACGGTCCCCCCTATTCTCAGCTGCATAAGAGCTTGGGGAGGAGAAGCAACAGCACGCTTAGATTCTCAGTGAAAGGCTGTGCGGGGAGGGGGTCAGGTGTCAGGACAAGTCTGATCATTGGAGGAGAGCACACTGAGTTCCCAGCATAGCTAGAGAACTGACCACAGTGTGCTCTCATGCTTAGTGTGGCCAATATTTAAGAGAAAAGCAGAGGGACTGGCAGGAACACCAGGAATTTCACAAAAGTGAAGCAATACAAAGAGAACAGGATACTTCCCCTTGCAAGTACATGGTACAGCAGGCATGTTTTAAATATGAAATCTTGGGGTAACAAACTCTAAATGGTGGCCTCCAGCAAGAAGGAACAGGAGCAAAGCTGGAGGCAATTTATGGCGTACACTAATTTTCATAGCATAATTACTACTGTGGATTGTACCATATGTTCTTTTGTTAACCAGTTAACGACCTCCCAATTGCTACACGGGGGCCGCTCTGTGCAGAGAAAAGGTATTTAGCCATTTATATTTACTAAAACTATTGCATTGCAATGTTCTGTGTACTGTGGGAAACCAGATATAGTGAATGCAGGGTCCTGGGTTTAGTAACACTTTAAGGTGGCATTAAGGCAGCACTCCCCACCACAACCATGCATAACCCTCTCCCCATTTGACACTGTGGGCGAACATCTCCCTCATTGCCCAACACTTGTATTTGTAGCATTTCTGAGCTGGTGATGTGGAACACGTCTCAGCTCCACCAGCCTGTTGCACATCTCTCTCCCTGGTGACTCAGATAACACTCCCCTCGCTCCACACTTAACCGAATTCCACCCTAGGCTAATGCCCCGTACACACGTGCAGATTATCTGAAGACTTTTGTCTGTAGACTTACCAAAACCATATAATATGAGGTCAAACCTAAACACTTTCAATTTGTATGCAATCCGGCAGGCCCTTGCACTACATGGAAAAGGTAAATCTGAAGACAAAAGTCTTCAGATAATCTACACGTGTGTACGAGGCATTACTGGGAAGCAAACTCATTACTACATATCTTCAAGGCCTCACACTTGTTACTTCCAGGCCACTGAGGCCAGGTCCCTAGGAAGCCAAATACCACAGCAAATCCCAGGATCGCAAGAGGTTATTGTTCTGTATAGGTAGCATGGTGGGGCATGACAGTGGGTGTCTAGAGTGGGGCATCAAAAGGGTCATAAACAGCCCAGCCTGCTTTATGTTATTTTCAAAAAGGACTGTGCCAGTAGATGCGAAGACCTTGATCGCATGGTCTCCACAGGATGACCTTGTGAGACTGACATTTATGCAGAGTGGGCCAATAGGGAACTATTATACATAAGCATGTATATAAAGTAACTGATGCTATTACTTCATTGGGTTCATGTGCAGCATTGCTATCACCACAACCTTAAACAAAGTGTTTTTGTTATGTGGACATTTTAATGGATTTTCGATGTATAAACCTAAATCACTATCCATGGCCTGTATAAACCCCAATGATGATATTTAGCTCATGTCCTATCATCTGTGCATACCATCTCTCAAATCCTTGAGGTTAGGTTAGGGGGTGTCAAGGGTATGAGACTGTTTGGTTATCTATAGACAGGCAGATGGCTACACAAGAACAACAGGTGGAGAGACATCTGCCTATCAACTGCAGCGTCAGTACCCGGCACTGCTTCTTGTGTAACTTGTCTGACAAACTGAAGCATGCACACATGGTTAACACCTTCCTTCCCTTTTTTTTATTGAGAATGAAATGGAGATTATTTAAGACATTTCAAATTTGAGCAATAAGAAGCACTTTCGATACGTGTAAATACTTATTAATGCCCCTTGGGTAGCCTTAACTACTCCAAAACCTACTGTATCAGGGATTGGACTGGAGGTAAGATTGACTTATTTCTTGAAAAACTGCTGAAAATTCAGACTGGACTGTGGATAGTTACAGTAGATATGCTTTATCTTTGCACCTTCTTTATCTTCCCATACGCACTATTAAAAATAAAAGTAAGCATTTAGAACTGGTTAATTCTACTGCACATGCAAACACCAGTCTTCTGTCTGTAGATATACAGTTTGCCTCGTGTACTTCCCATAAACGTAAATACTTCCACCCTTAACAGGTGACAGGGATCTTGCTCCTTGCCCCTCTGGGATGATCCATACCCCCTTCAAAGGTTTCCATCTGTATACAGATAGATGTTTTACTGGCTCTCTAATTCCCAGGTGCCTACAGATCGACAAGACCCACACCTTTATGTATTTCTCTAGCCACTAGATGGAAACTGTAATCTAATATGTTTTTTTTTATTTTGCATCATTCACTATCCATATTATTTAGCAGGGGAACAAAACAGGTTGAAACATTTTTAATCTGTTCACTTTAGAGTCAGCATTCAAAGTGGCCTAGGGAAGCACCAGAATTCACATGGCACTCTGCAGTAGCCACCCACGCCTGGGTGGAACACTTGCTAAGAAAGTAATATGGTTGCTGTAGGATAAGCCTTGCCACTGGAGAAAAGGTACCTGTCCAGTGAGACCTCTATAATATACTAATGACCTTCACATCCTGTGATATGGTCGCATGATCTATTTTTCCCTCCTACAGGCTCTTTCTTGCCTCGAATAGCTATGCTGCAGACATTCCACAAATCAGTGACAGGTCGCAGGTGGTTTCAAAAACACATTAGGAACACATACATTTTGTAGCCAAAAGAAGTTATCCACTGTACATGTATACTCCCCAGAGATTGCACAGAATAAATCCTCAGAGGGACCCCATCTGTAGCCGATGCTACTTGAATACTGGTAAATACTTCCACATGTTCCGGAGCTGTCCCAGGGTGACAAAGTTTTGGGCTGAAGTCTTTGAAGCCATTATTGGTCATCTCCAGCTATCCCTGGTGCAGTCTCCTGAACTAGCACTACTAGGCATGCAGGAGGATGATCAGATACCTTGATACACTAAACTTTTGATCTCGTACCTTTTGATAATCACCAAATAAAATAATGCATAACATAAAAGTTTATGTTTTTTTTTTTTTTTTTTAACTGGAATTTCATTTTAATGAAAAAAAAAAATGCAATAATTCTTTGCAACACATGTTAATTTCATGTCTTTATAGACCATGCAAGAACAGAAAATACATGCTGATCTGCCAAAAATGCTCTCAGCTCCTAAGCCCTGTTGTGTGCTTACAACAAGTAGCATTTTGGATTCAGTCCTGCCCAGTTTGGTTTTCCGGAACTTCTCATACCTATCTACGCTCCTATCTTCAAGCCATAAAGACAGAGTTTCTCAACCATGATTCCCTGGATCCCTAGGGTTCATCCAGGAGTTTCTAGTGGTTCCGTGAGCAATGAGCAATTTCTGCCTCTCCCACTGATACCATTGATCGTTTTAGCTATCTGTAAGGGGGTAAATCTTTCCAATGACCACAAGTTTAGGGAACATTCTTCTCACTGACCATCACACTAATGCATCATGAGTTGTAGATATAGTAATTTTTAGTAGGGGTTCCCTGAGACCATAAATGTATTTCAAAGGTTCCTTTCTCAAAAGGTTGAGAAAGGTTGAATTAAAAAATGTAGTTAATAATGTAGTTAAAATAGGTGAACCAATAGTAGTAAGGCTTTTCCAAGTGCTGATAAAAAGGCAGAAAATCCCTCTTCTCTTTAGCCTGGAGGACGCAGGGCCCATGGTTGGCAAAAAGAATGTCAAATTTTGATCCATCTGAACACAGAACAGTTTCCCACTTTGTAACAGACCACTTTAAATGAGCTTTGTCCCAGAGAAGATGGCTGTGTTTCTAGGTCATGTTCAGATATGGCTTCATTGCATGATAGAGCTTTACCTTGCATTTTTTGATGGTACAGCAAACCGTGTTCACAGACAGTGATTTTTGGAAGCATTGCTGAACCCATGCAGTGAGGCCCATCACAGAATTATGCCTGTTTTTATTGCAGTGCTATCTAAGAGCCAGAAGATCATGGGCATCCAGTATTGATTTTCGGCCTTTTCCCTTGCGCAGAGATTTCTACAGATTCTCTTTTGATGAAACAATGTATTGTATGTTTGAGCATGGACTACTTTTGACATTATCTTTTTTCACGATATCAGTATTATTGTTACACTATTGTTAATATTAGTATATCATCATTATCATATTTTATTGTTTAATTACATGATAGTGCTGCACTATATTTATTCATTCAATAATTACTACCTACACCATTTTGTATGTGTGGCTAATATTTAAAGGCTGGTGTGAAAATGACTTTCATTTCATAGAGTTTGCATAAACTTTAACCCCTGGCTGGACTACATAGAACCTAGCTCTGGCCTTCATTCATTGAACCCCAGCTTCATATATTGACTCCCAGCAGCACCAGTAAGTAGGTAAGTATCCCAAAAAGAAAAAAACACAATATGAACAAGTATCTTACTCAGAAAGTATTATCATTCTGCTTTTTATATTGCTATGATGATTATGGTTATTAACATTATTTGTATAGTGTCATGCTAATCTGCAGACTATTTCAGAGTGAAGATTGGAATGACATATGGAAATAAAACAAACAGATGGAACACTCTCTGTCTATACGCTACTGCTGTATAGAGCTGTCAGGTATGATGTCACAATATGTCTATAACATTAAGTATCTTCTCACACATTTTATTTATCAAGTAAGTGAAGCTATATAGTTGGTTAAGACATCCATCAAATTTCACGTTTTAAATTCAACAAATAGTATTAGTATTTGATTTACATACCTTTGGTAACTGAAACTGATCTTCTTCACTCCCACTTTGAAAGGATCTGTTATATCAGTTCATGAACTTGTCCCAGTAGGGCCCATTTAAACTACTGTATTGCGGTAACACGCAAGTTACCACAATGTGTAATAACAGATGCTACAAGCATTTCTACATTCTAACTGGTCCCCCAAGGGACCCGCTAACCAACATGGGTTGCCATGAGATAATCTGCATTTGTGTGTTCTGTAGGGTTGTCACCTCATCCCTTTAAACCAGGACACATTACTTACACAGGTTCTGTGGCTGAATAAGGTGGTAATTAAACTCACTTGGTGCCTTATGTGCATTATATTAGTCTCAGAACCTGTTTAATTAATATATGTCCTTGATTAAAGGGATGAGGTGGCAACCCTAGTGTTCTGGTGTGTTAGGTAGCCTATTCAAATGAAGGGCCCTTCTAAATGTAATGCACATTAACACACAGCACGCTTTAATGTGTGCACCAATGAAACTCAGCAGTGTTAACGCAGCCTTAACCACTTCCCGACCACTATTTACTGCGGCAGGGTGGCTCTCCTGCGCAAACCGACGTAGGTCTACGTCGGTCGCGTGCGGGAAGCTAAGGGGCGAGCGCGCTCCCGCCCCCACTCGGCAGCTAGGGGAGCCGATGCACGGGTCAGGCGGTTCCAATTGCCGCCTGACACCTGCGATCGCTCCCCGCTGAGGGAGAACGACGGTTGGCTGTTGTAAACACAGCCGACCGCTCTTCTCCCTGAAATGATCACAGAGCTCATGTGATCCTTCTATATCCGGTTGCCGACCGCCGCACGACTATATACTGCGGCGGTCAGCCCCGGCCAGGCAGAGTGACGTACCGGTACGTCACTTGCCTGTCACTTCCTTGTGAGCCAATAGCGGGCGAGCACGCGCCCGCGGAGGCGCACGCCCGCCGCGGCTCGTTCACAGGGAAGTTAGTGCGTGTGACCGGCGGACCCGATGTCCACCGGTCACTCGCTGATCGTCGGTACAGAGGGAGAAAGTTAGGCAGCTGATGTAAACAAGCCGCCTGTCATTCTCCCCTGTGTAGAAACAGTGATCAGACGGTTCTACTATGTAGGACCATTGATCACTGTTCCTACACTAGTAGCCACAGCCAATCACAGTAGAAAGCACGCCCCTAGGGACACACACAGCCCCTCCCTCTCAAATAAAGTTAACCCCTTCACTGCCAGTGTAATTTTACAGTAACAGTGCATATATATAGCACTGATTACTGTAGAAATGTCACTGGTAACCCCAAAAGTGTCAAAAATGTCAGTCAAGGGTCCGATCTGTCCGCCCCAATGTCGCAAAAAAAAAAAAAAATCGCAGATCGCCGCCATTACGCGTTAAAAAAAAAACCAACAAAAATGACAAAAATCTTTCCCTTTGTTAGTAAACGCGATAACTTTTGCGCAAACCAATCAAAATACGCTTTTTGCGATTTTTTTTACCAAACATATGTAGCATAAAACAAATTGGCTGAAAATGTTAAAAAATTTTGATTTTTACATTTTTTTGGGGGGGAATTTCATATAAAAAAATGTGAAAAATATTGTTATTTTTGCAAAATTGACGCTCTTTTTTTGTTTATAGCGCATGATCAAAAAATCGCACAGGTGATCAAATACCACCAAAAGAAAGCTCTGTTTGTGGGAAAAAAAGGACGTCAAACTCGTTTAGGTACAGCATCGCACGACTGCGCAATGGTCCGTTAAAGTCACGCAGTGCCGAATCGCAAAATACCCCCTGGTCTTTTAGCAGCCAAATCCTCCGGGGCTTAAGTGGATATAGGATCATATGTCTCTAAGGTCATTTTACAAGCCACGCCCCTAGGCTCACATTTAACCCCTTGATCACCCATAGGGTTAACCCCTTCCCTGTCAGTGTCATTATTACAGGACCAGTGCATATTTTTAGCACTGATTACTGTAGTAATGTCACTGGTACCCCCAAAAGTGTCAAAAATGTCAGTTAGGGGTCCGATCTGTCGCAGTCCTGGAAAAAAATTGCAGATCGCCGCCATTACTAGTAAAAAAAAAAAAAAACAATAAAAATGACATCCGTAGTTAGTAGACGCCATAACTTTTGTACAAACCATTTAAAATATGCTTATTGAAATTTTTTTTACCAAAAATATGTAGCAGAAAACAAAAATCTCGGCAAAATCGCTGTGAAAGGGGCCCTTAATGGACAACTGTTGCACACAAGTTGCATTGTATAACATTCAGGTATGACTTTCATGCAACTTCTGAGGGTTAACATTTAAAAGTCGGAAAGCTGAAACTAACAATAAAAATTTAAATAATAAAAAAAAAAAAAAAGACGGAAAGTCAGACCAAAGTAGAGCATGAACTACTTGAAGTTGCTGCAACTTTAAGTTGCGCATATATGAATGGGTATAATTGGAAAACATGGGGAACGACATGTCGTGCAACTCTGATGTCCAAAGTTGCATGACAAGTTGCTCAAGTGTGAAAGGGGCCTTAAGGTTGCAGCAACTTCAAAGTAGTTCATGCACTTCTTTGCTCAGACTTTCATGCAACTTGAGGGCCATAGACTTCAATGTTAACCCTCAAAAGCTGCCTTAAAGTCATACCTGAATGTTATACAATGCAACAGTTGTCCATTGTCACTGGTCCAAGCCAAAGTTGTATCCAAGTTGCACTCATCCAAAGTTGCATCAATGTTGCCTCAAAGTTGCATCAAAGTTGCATTCCAAAGTCAGCACAACTTTGGAGTAGTACAAGTGTGAATGGAGTCTTACATGCAACAGTGGTGCAACAGTAGATCTGACTTTGCATAGGGATAACAAGTCACATCCAAGTCATACTCATCCCAAGTTGAGTCAAAGTTGCATCACAGTTGCACCAAAGTTGCACTCCAAAGTCATAAGGGTGTGAATGGAGCCAAAGGGTCCTTTCACACGTGCGTTCCGTATGTCCGTTTTTCCTCCCATCCGTTCGCGGAATGGGAAGAAATGTTTGTCTATGGGATTGCAGACGTTGAGGATGACCATCCGCTGACATCCGTTTTGTGTCCATTCCGTTCAGTTCCGTTTTTTGAGATGGAAGAGAACCCTATTTTTCTTCTATTTATAAAACGGAACGGACGTAAAAACGGATGTCATTCGCTAACGTCCGCAATCCCATAGACATACATTATGTTCGTTTTTCATCCGCAAACGGATGGATGAAAAACAGACATACGGAACGGAACGGACCCTACAAAAGTGTCATCTATGTCCGTTTAAAAAAAAAAAAAAAGTGCCTGAGCAAAAAAAAAAAAAAAAAACGAGTGTGCCGTGTGAAAGGACCCTTAGGCCCCTTTCACACAGTCCGTCCGTCAGACGGACTTCGTTTATCTCAGCGGGGGATCGATCCGCCGATCCCCCACACAGCAGGAGGATGACAGCTGTTCTCCGTGCTGTGTGCGGAGACACAGCTGTCAGTTCCCCATACATCTCTATGGGAGAATCGGATGGGAACGGACCGTCGATCCGTTCTCATCCGATCCCATCCGATACGCTGGACAGATGGAAAATAGGGTTTCCATCTGCCTAGATTTGACGGATCAGATCGGATGTCAGCGGAAATGTCTCTGCTGACATCCGATGCCCCATAGGGATGCATGGGGGGACCGTTCAGATCCGCCAAAAAAACAGACAGGGGCCTCAAGAGTTCTTGGTAATTGGCATGGACTAAATATCATGAAGTGAGTCACGTGCTTCTCTATTCCTGGAAGTATCGGGTGTTTTCTTTGCTTTCAGCAGCTGAAAAGACCAGCTGTGGAGCAAAAAAAAAAAAAATGGAATGTGAAGCTGAGAATGGGGTAATAAAGTAAAACTGCTGCTTTGCCCCTTATGAGCAAATCAATGTTTTTAGGGTTGAGATATTTTTTACAGCTGTTAATCAGATTTTTTAAAAGTGACCTGAGCGGTGCTACAGTTGTCTGAACTGGCCAAACAGTAGTGACAGTAGAAGGCCAAACAATCATTCTCAGATCTTCTCTGTTGATAATGAAGCTGGAAGCCACGAGCATTCCATCACATCCAGATTCAGTTCATTCCCCAGCTAGGGTAGATAGGGAAGAAGATAATCAAACATAAAGTGTGCTTGATTAGCTGCAATAGC
Organism: Pelophylax lessonae; assembly: GCF_965119305.1. NCBI lineage: Eukaryota > Metazoa > Chordata > Amphibia > Anura > Ranidae > Pelophylax > Pelophylax lessonae. The sequence continues at coordinate 465,038,558 of NC_138771.1, read as the reverse complement.
GGGCAGGTAGACACTGGAGGTCTCCATAAAGAGTACCTGTCACTTGCACATGATATCATATAATGTGCGTGTTACCCCCTTTGTATTAGCAATAAAGTTAAATGAAAAAAAAAAAAAGCACAAAAAATTAAAATAATTAACAAAAACTTAAAATCAACACGGCCCCTCCCACGGGCATACATGCACACATGATTACACAATACTTGAGCTATTACCAAGAATATTAGAGTGAGAGCAATAATTCTAAGCACATTTACAGCACTTTTTTCGTAACCAATTTTGTCTTCCTCTACCCATCTCTCCTAGTAGATCGGTCTCCCTAAGCACAAGGTTTTATTTTCAGCACTCTGTGACATCATCCAAATTGACAGGAAAGTAAACAGAGTTTAGAAAGCTGTTTTCTCTGAGATAAATCACAGTCACTTGGACAATAAATCCAACTTGCTTTGTTACATGTGAAGAACAAATAATGTTGCTTATTCTACCTACAGCCTATCTTGCATCAACCTGAGTCTTATTCATTAGATAGCAATAAACAATAAAATGATTGCAGCTGGAACTACCCTAAAGATATTAACTCTTCTCTACAAGACCAGGTACGGCTAGTTCTGTATTGGGACTCATGAACAATAGTATACGAGGCTGCATAATGCAAATTGTGGCTGTATTTCCGCACCCAGGAAACACAGCTACCACATATAGTATTGAATTTCCATATGCTTCTTGTGTAAACCTGTGCATGCGTAAAGCTGTATGCCCCTGGAGGTAGACTATCTGGCCCTAAACACATGGGCGTATAGGGTCATATAATCCAAATTGCAGGTGTATTGTTGCACCCAGGATTTACAGCTGGTGCGCACAGTTGACTGTAGTAATATATAGCTGTATGCAGCCTTACATGGCAACTTGGCCTCATTTGCCTGTGTACATGATGAGGCTTAATACCTAGTGCACTGATGGCAAACCTTGGCACCCCAGATGTTTTGGAAGTACATTTCCCATGATGCTCATGCACTCTGCAGTGTAGTTGAGCATCATGGGAATTGTAGTTCGAAAACATCTTGGGTGCCAAGGTTCGCCCTCACTGACCTAGTGTGTTGGTGTCATTAGCTAATAGACAGATATAGACACCTTCACATCATGTAATAGGAGAACAGAAAATAATTGAATTACTAAGGAAGTTATTTTGACTTTAGACACTTCTGCCATGGAGAAGAGTTTGTGCTGCTCTCAATTCTTATAAACAATAGGTGAACCTGAAGTTTAGGTATGCATATATTGCTAATGCCTGGTTTCCACTGAGCGGATCGGGTCGGTTCGGTACGGTACGCTAATTTGAGTATTTCCATTATGAAAGTGGCCCATACAACCGAACCAAACCGCACCATTCCTGGTCCTGCTTCAGATGTAGGGCCATAGGAAATGGTACGGTACAGTTAGGGCGGAGCTACTGGCATCACATGATAGATTCCACTGATTGGCGGACAGGAAAACTTCAATGCTCATGTCAAATGAAAGAGCAAAACAAACACCTCATGTGGTGTAAACCCCGCATGGTCCCTGGTAGCCCGACTTGCAGTGGAAACGCTCACCTGAATAGACCGGACCATTCTAACCCTTCCAAACTGTATCAACCCGAACCGTTTCGCTCAGTGGAAACGAGGCAATAGTTACTTGACCCAACCTGAACCAATGTAAGTTTATATGTACCATACCTGTGGGATCCCCATGGAAGCTGGAAACCATTGCATTAGGATTTGCATTAGGCTTTGCTACTTCAGCGATTGCCACCAGCTTCTGTGTTTCATGGCAAGCGGCTGCCCTGTTGCTTAGTGAACACAGGAGGGCACCATTCAGAAAACACTTTGCCTTTTTTCAATACATGCAATCCATAACCTAGCAGTGGTCACTGAAGCAGTGGTGCACACTATAGTGATTTGCAGCTTCCACGGGATTTTGCTGGTTTGGAATACTCATACACGGGAAGCAGAGAGCAGCTCTGAGGATGGTGTGTGCCCCAAAATGCATCCCATTCACACCCCTAGATGCCAACGGTGTACGTGTGTCCTATAGCTAATTTTTAGTCGCTATTTTGTTTTTATACATTTTTTTCAAATAAATGTCTATCGGTAATGCACTAGGTGCCTGGACCTTCTTGTTTGCTTGCTTTTAAAAAAAATTAGTAATACCTAAACTGAATGTGCAACTGTGCATGCAGTGTTCTGAGAGCCATACACACAAAGACAGCCAAAGAGGGACGCGCACAGCAAAAGCCACACCTCTTTCCTAATCCACAGCAGTGATTGATAGCATCTCTGTGGCTCTCTCGTGCTACCTGTGTGTTCATTGCTCAGAACGCTGAATGAACAGTTGTACTACAGAGGGTGAGCACATTCATAGAGGGTCTCTGTAGGTCTCGGCGGCACAGGAGAACACATAGAATGGAAAATGTGTCAGCGCAGCCGGTGACACTTTCAAAAGTAAATGCAGAGGAGGCCTTTTTTTTTTGTAGAAAAAATAGCAAATTCATGTAAGGTATATTATTTTATGTTTTAGAAATACATTGATTTTAATGTCACTTTAAAGTAGGCTCAGGCAAAGTTTTTTTTTTTTGTTTTTGTTTTTTTGCACACAGAAAACCAAATGTAATGAGAGAGGTTTTTTGTTTTTTTTAAATGATCCTTTGTCCTGATGTTTATGTGTGTCTGTGTAATGTTCTGGTACCTTTGGGTACCCTAATTACTCTTTCATAAGTATATGCGCCCCACCATTCTCTTTTGGTAAGGTGCGCATACACCTTTAAGACTGATGCTGTCATCACTGAGCGCCGGACTGGATGGCTTTTTAGATCGCCGGCTCTCACTCACATGTGTTCGTTAAAACTGCTTTGTGCCTTTATGCTAACCTGTCTTGAAGCTCTCATGCTTGCAAGCATACCTCGCTGTCGGAACCATGCTGCGCTGATCCCTGTATCCCGCTACCGGATCATCCGCTCTTGCCGAACCTCTCCTCTGCTACATTGCTATTAGTGATAAGTACCCCACAGGGGAAACCTCTATAACCTTTATACTAAAGCTTACACTATCTAGCTCTGCATACTAAGGACTATTACTACATCTGCATTATCTAAGATTGCTAGCTCTTGAGCCTACTACCACCTGTTCTTGCACTGGGTTGATCTCTCTTGTATGTCCACCTGCTACTCTGTCATCTACTACCATACATGATTGCTAAACCTATCTGCATCCCATCTGCTACTACCTTACTTTCAAGAACATTTCCTTTCAAGTGTCTGTCATCTACCATCTCTATCCAACCTGTCTCTTCAGCCTATCATCACTGTGTTACTATATACATATAAAATCAGGGGGGGGGGGGGGGGGGGGGGTATCCTGCGCTTAGTAATGAATAAGTAAATATAATAAAATGACATAAAACAAATGATATAAAACAAGATAGCAGCTAGAACACTATATACTATATATACTATATTACTATATACATAAGTCACTCTAGGAAACATCTTATTGAGTGTGTGTATTTACTTGCTGAATTGAGATCATCCACACATGATGAGTCATTGAGAGTTGGGATAGGTGTCTCAGCGTTTCTCTACATGACTACTGAAGTGGAATATTTCTGCAGCTGAAAATCCACATCATACGTAAAACGCAGGAGCGTTACAGTCTGACACTGTCACTTGTGGCACGGTAATTAGCAGTGTTTTGTGGGTACAGGACTGAAAATTGAGCAATTATGTAAGCCAAACGGAGTCCAGCAGACCAGCGCTGTGACAGTATTTCCACTCCACTACAAAAATTACCAATAACCAAAAATCAGTGTGGTGCTATCAAATTATGTTAACACCTAACAAATAAAATGAACACATAAAATATATGGTGCAATCAGCAACCACCATAAAATTCTCATGTGAAAAAATCCAATGTGCATATACAAATAACACACTGGAATCAAAAATAAAGGAAATCCGAAATCCCAGGAAGAAAAAAATAAATAAATAAAATATATATATATATTTGTAACATATTTGTAAGGTGTCCCAATAGCAGTGATATTCCACTTTAACTCAGTATTGAAACAAAATCATACATAAGTGATAAGATGACTCCCCATATAAGCCATTTGGTGCTCTTCTAAAACAGAAAAAAACTTGGTGCAAGTCTAAATGACCTTCACTCTGTGTCACACTTATCTGCTCACCTTCATTAATTGACCTCTATGGATAATATGAGATCTCACAGGCTTGTTTCCCACAGTGGGATAAGACCTCCTTGTACACATAGAAATATGAAACACAAATAGACCAAAATAGTGCTCACTGTGTACCTAATTTACAATAATAGGAAGATTAAAAAACAGTCACATAGGAAAAGGTACTCCCAAAGAAAAAGGAAAAACATTCACAAATATACTGTCCAAAAATGATTTGTATATGCACATATGATTTTTGCACATGAGAATTTTATGGGGTTGCTGATGGCAATGTATATATTTAATTTCTTATTTTATATGATAGGTGTACACTAATTTTTAGTTATTGTCATATACAGAGAATAGGCACAGGCTCCGTTTAACTATACCCCTTAAGCCATTCTCACTGTTAGGCACAATCTTGCCATCCCTGCCATTTGGTTTAACTTGTTTTTTGGTTCTATCTCAGGGTGCCCCGCGTCTTTCATAATGCTAGCTATGCTTATATTTTCCTACACTGTTTTGCCTTTTTAACTGTAAAAACCAGGCAGATTACCCTTATGGGTATTGTTAATGTCTACATACTGTTTACATTATTTAAAAAATTTACTGCAACAGGTGTGTAGTGCCACCTCCGTAAGGGCCTGCTGGAAGAGGACTGTCCCCAAAGGTGGTCCTGACCTTGCAAGCCTCCGGACACCTCTGACACCCTGGGTTCAGACCTAATTCAAATAAAAAAATAAAACTGCAAAGACAGACTAGAACGAAGTAAATTAGTATTTTACTAAGGATTCTTAAATCAGCAAAGAGAAAGGAATGTTAATGCAGATGTCTTTCAATCTCAAACTTTAGTCTTACCAAGTATACAAAGGATATACAATGCAAGGAAAATCACAATAGATCAAATGGTAATAATCAATAGGCCCTGGAAGAAACTATGACCCCAGGTATAAAAAGGAGGGGAAAGACCCTTTTGTGCCAAACCGCTTCCTTGAAATCCTTATGCCAAAAGCCCAGAAAGTAAACAGCACAATTTATAATAGCACAATTTGTGAAGAATGTGATAAGCAAATTCTGAGTAAGAGTTCCCCCTAATGTGTACTGATGTTAGGAACTGAGTCCTTTATGTGAGGGGGGGGGGGGGAGAAGTTCTTGTAGCGTAGGTGTTCTTCAGCTAGCTCAACAAGGGCCCACAGAGGTTGCTGTGCAATGCCGACCAGCAATAGTGGATAGCATATGCAAAATGTGTTTCATACTAGAAGATTTCGAGTAATGAGATGGGTTAAAGGTTTCTGCATGCAGTGTCTTTTTTAAAATTTACTCTAGGTGGGCTTCTCCCCACTAACCAATCCTGATGATATCAAGGCTCAAGGACATGGGATATTCCAGAACAGGCTCTTTAAGAATCTGCAACCAGTGAAGGGTGCCTGGCCATACACCTGGTGACACTGAATTTCAGCTGGGTCTGTAACGGTGACGATCAGAGTGAGCCCCGATAGTCACTTAGTCAACAGGGAGCTGGAGATTGTGGATCTGCCTGCCTGCAGGTGTATGGCTCACACGCTGAAAACTCAACACCGTTCAGGCCCCAGCACCTGCTCGCATCCCCCAGAGAAAACGGGTCCTTGCTCTCACCTGAAGACTGGTCCCAAGGGGAAGAGCTCCTTTTGGGTCAGGCTATTTATGTCCTCACCCAGCATTCTTATCTCTCCAGCTGGCTGGAACTTGTAGTCTGCAGCAGCACTGGCTATATGTAAATCCCGGCTCTCTGGACCACTTGTCCCACAATCCCCTGCTTTCAGTACTGGTTCTCTCTCTCTGCCTTGAAGAAATGATGTCACAATGTCCAGGCTGAACACTAGAGGGAAAAAAACTCAAGGCATCCCTTGTTAAAGAATGTCCCACAATGATACAGGCAGACTAGCCAGCGCATTGCTACAGGGGTTTAATTTGATGGGCATGGTTAAAAGTTGGCATGGTCAGTAGGGTGTCTTTTTGAAAATCAGGAAATCTTACGCAAGGAACAATCGCAAAGATAAATCTCTCAAGAAAGGAGAAAGACAGAAATTAAAATCTAACTCTTCCCTACTCTATCCAAAACTGAAAACAAGCTTGGCTTTAGATACATTTTTATGTAAAAGTTAGTCCTATAATGCTGCCTGCTATACAGCTTACCTCATACTTTGAAAATGTTTTTTTTTTTTTTTATATTTCATCATTTCCTGCTGACACAGAAAGGAAATATGAAACATCAGGAAGCTCCTTCTTACTCCGAGACCTTGTTCTAGGTGGCCAATCACAAATCAAAGCCTGATTGATTCCCAGGGCCCATTTACACTATTGCACGTTTTGCTACAAGATTGTATGATTTGCGTACATTCTGTATGCAGGGTCTTTGAAAACAACGAGTATACATGTTGTGAGAACTTAAGAAAAATCAACAGAAAAAAGCTGCAACTTGTATTCTGCTAAACCACAACACACAGAAACACATAGATGGAAACTGTGCCATTAAATGCAACGATACAGATTATCTCCTGCAGTTTCTGTGCCGTTTGATTTCCTACTGAACTGCAGGCAACCTGCAAAACTGAAAATACTATGATTATCAATAATCGTAATCCAGTTTTATTCAAAATTCATCCTAAGGCTAACCATACATTTGGAATAAGCTGAACATGAGAAATCGAAAGATTCCCCACATCCTCGCTAAAGCATGGATGAACCAATCTTTCCTGTCGGCCTTTTGTATTCGGGCAAAAACTGCTCTCTTGTTAGAATGCCTGAACAATGACTGCTGAGAATTTTCCACCGAACTCTGTCGATTTTCAAATTGAGGTTGTTTAAGCTGGGTGGTGCTGAAAGGGCTGCCCAGGGTTTGACAAATTGCAAAGGTCCACTTTAAAACCAAATGGCTGCCTAAACAAAGATCAGATAGCATGGTTTAAACCCGAACTTGGGGATAAGAAGATATCGGGGTTGATTTACTAAAACTGGAGAGTGCAAAATTTGGTGCAGCTCTGCAAGGTAGCCTATCGGCTTCTAACTTCACCTTATTCAATTACGTTTTGACAAAAAAATTTGGAAGCTGACTGGTTTCTATGCAGAGCTACACCAGATTTTGCACTCTCTGGTTTTGGTAAATCAACTCCATTGTCTAAACACAAGAGCATGTGTATTCTTGAATCTTTGGGTGCTTTGAGTATCTTGTTGATCTGTGAAATGATCCAATTTATTCCTGTAATAAAGACCAATTTCTGCTGCTTCCCCTATTTTTTCCCTTCCTACCCTTATCGCCAGGTTAAAAAAAAACACATAAAAGTACCTCCAACTGTGAAAAAGGAGGGGGTTTGGAGTGAAGTGACCGATACTGGTTGGAGAGGGTGGAAGATAACTTTAAAGAATGACAATTACCTGTACCCAAGTGAAACCAGAAGACCTTTATTCATACTTTGGAAAATACCAACTGGCAGAGGTATTCCTTCTATTCCTTCAACGGGGACGCTTGCGCTCAACATTGGTTCCTGTCAGACAAGTGGCTTTCCTTCCAAATATTGCACGAGTGCCTTGTATGCCGCAGTGACTGCTTATCCCTGCTGAGTCCGGCGTGGTTCTACTACAGTCACCATCTCTGTTTACCGTGGCAGTTACATTCCTGGCATCTTTCATAAGGCACTCCTACTACAGTGCACCTGCCTTCTTCGGGACCCGGTGTGGTAATGTGCATTCATGTTCCTGATTTTACTCAAATACGTATTAATACATTCATGCTTTGTTGATTTTGGATCCTTTTCTAACTATCACAAGTGTTTTCCTGTGCGCTATCTATGTTTGTTGTGTATTCCTTCTATTATAACATATCTGGACATTTTAAAGTATATGAAAGGTTTCGGTAACTGCTTTTGACATTAAATGGATTGTAAACGATCACTTTGTAAAACAACCCATTCAGTTTAAAATAGAAATGAAAGGCAAAACATTTTCACTAGATTTAAAAAAAAAATTACTAAAAAATGTTTTCCCTATTTTATAAGTGATCACATTCCCTATGTTCTCAGCTGCATAAGAGCTAGGAGAAGCTGCAGTACACTGAGCTTCCCAGGACAAGTCTGATTAGTGGAGGAGAGCAGACTGAGTTCCCAGCACAGCTAGAGAACTGACCATGGTGTGCTATCCTGCTTAGTGTGCTCAGCTTTTAATAGGAAAGCAGAAGGAATGACATAAACACTAGGTATTTCAAACAAAGGAAGCATTGCAAAAATAACAGGATACTTTTTTAAACAAGTACATGGTACAGCAGGCACTTATCAGGAATATGAACTGTTGAGTTTATGTACTCCAATATTCAGAAAGGAGGAAATTACAGGGTTTCGGAAGTATTTGAAAAACCTACTAAGTATCCTTTTAGTCACTTAGAAACTCCGGCTAGGACACAAGAAAGGAGGTACATGATCCACCTGCCCATTGAGTCCTGACCAATGAAGACACCTGTTCTATTAAAAATGGTTTAAAAGGGGATTTCGCTTCACTTTGTATTGATTTACTTTGTTTTTCTGTTGTGTCTCTGGGACAGAAAGTAAAGAGAAATTTACCTTATGAGTCGCAAACAGCACAAAGTGACTTGACAGAGGATTTCATCTTTCGCTATTCTACACCATAAAAAACTCTGGCCTATACAAATGCTTTAAGCAATAACAATTACCTGTACCCAAGTTTAACCAGAAGACTTTTATCCATTTTTGGAAAATATTAACTGGCAGAGGCCACGTTCTTACTTCTATTAAAACACGACTAGACATTTTAAAAAAGCTGAAAGGTTTCAGTAACTGCTTTGACCTTAATTCACAAAGGAGGAAATTACAGGTTTCGAGCAAAATTTGTAAAACCTAAAAGATTTCTACCTGAAATGCACACTTGAGGATGCCTACATTTTTTTTAACAACCCTTCATATGAAAAAGGTCAGGTTTTAAATAAAATTATAGTGTACGGAGGTTTGTAGGCCTTGCAGTGTCAAGAGCCTTGAAAGCCTCTCCAAGGGTTCTTATAAGGTGTTTGACATTAATGAGAATACATAGGGCTGGAGAAACATCCTAGAGTTTTTTCATCCAACACATGAAGTTGAAGGAATTAGAGAGGTGGTTTAAAAGGGATCTACAGTCCGTCTTTGCATAAATAAAATATTTGAAAAAAAAAAGGGATCTACAGTGTTTTCAGTAATTTTTAGATCTACGTGTAAGAGATTTACTTAAAAGAAAATATTCGTGCCTATGTGAGCTAGTGTTTGTGAGGAAGCGAAGTGGAAGTGAGAGTTTAGGCCAAGGTCTGGACCTAATTGTAAGCTTTTTGTACAAGAAATCGTTTCAAATTTATAACTTATTGGATCAGACATCTTGAGGTCGTTAAACTGTTAAAATAGGATATCAGTCACACAGGGAATACATTGTTTTCAATGGCTCAGGTGAATCATAGACTTCTGTTGTAAACAGGTACATAAAGCCCAACCATTCCATTGAACCGCAAAGCAGGAATATAAATAAAATGAGGAGAAAAAACAGTCAATCCCATGTATAAATAAAAACTAAAAATTATACTGAGGAACAACCATTTTTAAGACACTAGCTCACATAGGCTTGGTTATTTCTTTTAAGTAAATCTCTTACACGTAGATCTAAAAATTACTGAAAAGACTGTAAATCCCTTTTAAACCACCTCTCTAATTCCTTCAACTTCATGTGTTGGATGAAAAAAACTCTAGGAAGTTTCCTCAGCTCGATGTGTTCTCATTAATGTCAAACATCTTATAAGAACCCTTGACGAGGCTCATAAAGCCCTTGGCACTACCAGGCCTACAAGTCTTCGTACACTATCATTTTATTTAAAAATTGCTAGTTCTTATATGAAGGGTTGTTAAAAAGAAAATGAAGGCGTCTCCAAGTGTACACTTAAGGTAGAAACATTTTAGGTATTGCAAATACTGCTCGAAACACTGTAATTTCCCCCCATTGTGAATTAAGGTCAAAAGCAGTTACTGAAGTCTTTCAGCTATTTTAAAATGTCCAGTCATGTCTTAATAGAAAGAAGGAAGGAAGAGCCTGACCTCTGACAAGTCTTTTGGTTTAACTTGGGTACAGGTAATTGTCATTGCTTAATGCGTTTGCATAGGCCAAACTTTTTTTTGTATAGAGTAGGGAAGGATTAAAACCTTTGTCAATTCACTTTGTGCAATTTCTCTCCACTTTCTGTCCCAGAGACACAACAGAAAGAGAGAGCAAACCAATACAAGTGAAGGTAAGACCCCTTTTAAACTGTTTAAACCCGCTCATGTGGTTCCCAGCGCGTGCGCCCCTGCACCATAGGGCGCGCGCGCGCGCCGGTTGTTTGAGATTTAAGGGGCCTGTTCCTGTTTCCTGTGACCTGTTTCCTGTGACCTGTTTCCTGTTTCTTATATAAACCCACTCCCCCTTCCTGTCCTTGCCGGATCTTGTTGCCTTAGTGCCCTGAGAAAGCGTTTTGTGTATTTTCCCTGCCTGTGTATCTGACCTTCTGCCGTTGCCCCTGACTTCGAATCTTTGCCGCCTGCCCTGACCTTCTGCTACGTCTGACCTTGCCTTTGCCTTGTCCTATTGTACCACGCCTGTATCAGCTGTCCGTGAGGTTGAGCCAATACCGGAGGACATGACCTGGTTGCTACCGCCGCAGCAAGTCCATCCCGCCTTGCGGCGGGCTCTGGTGAAGACCAGTAGCAACTTAGAACCGGTCCCCTGGTACGGTCCACGCCATTCCCTCACTGACACAGAGGATCCACCCCTAGTGTCTTCATTGGCCGCCAGTCCGGACCCTGACAGTAGATCCGGCCATGGATCCCGCTGATGTGCCGCTGCCTAGTCTCGCTGACCTCACTACCGTGGTTGCCCAGCAGTCCCAGCAGATTGCTCAGCAAGGTCAACAGCTGGCACAGTTGACCGCCATGCTGCAGCAGCTTCTTCCAGCTCAGCAGCAGCCGCCTCCACCGCCTGCATCTGCTTCTCCACCGCAGCCTGTGGCCGCCGACACATGATATGCGCTACATTGAAAGACGTCAGGAACTCCGCCAGGAGAAAGATCTTGTTTGCATCAGGCGATACCCACGCCTGGCTCCTCTCTTCCAGCATCCTTTGCAGCCTGTTACTGTGCCTTCCGCCGAGGAGGCCATGCAAGTGGATCGGGCTCAGCTGACCCAGCAAGAGAGGTCTCGCCGGAGGAACAAGAACTTATGCTTATACTGTGCGAGCTCTGAACACTTCTTAATGGACTGTCCTCTTCGTCCTCAGCGTCAGGGAAAACACTCGCACCTAGTGAACGTGGGAGAGGCGTCACTGGGTGTATATTCTTCCTCTCCACGCCTGATCATTCCAGTACGAATTTCTCCAACCGCTAAAGTCTCCTTCTCTGCGGAGGCCTTCTTGGACTCTGGTTCTGCAGGAAACTTCATTAAAGCCTCCTTCATCAACCGGTTTAGCATCCCCGTTATCCATCTCGTCAAGCCCTTCTTTATTTCTACAGTTAACGGAGAGAATCTGAACTGCACCGTGCGTTACCGCACAGAACCCGTGCTCATGACCATAGGGGTTCTCCACCAAGAGACGATTGAATTTTTTGTTCTGCCTAACTGCACTTCTGACATCCTTCTTGGCTTGCCTTGGCTCCAGCGCCACTCTCCTACCCTCGACTGGACCTCTGGGGACATTAAATCATGGGGCCCTACCTGCCACACTCGTTGCCTCAAGTCGGTACCTACTAGACAAGTCTCCTCTCCATTGCTCGGCCTTCCTAAGGCCTATCAAGACTTTGCTGACGTCTTTTGCAAAAAACAGGCAGAGGTCTTACCACCACATAGACCCTTTTGACTTGCCCCATTGACTTGCTTCCTGGTACCACACCACCCCGTGGCAGGATTTACCCTCTCTCCGCTCCTGAAACCAAGGCCATGTCGGAGTACGTTCAGGAGAATCTCAAGAAAGGTTTCATCAGGAAGTCTTCTTCTCCTGCCGGAGCAGGATTCTTTTTTGTTGCCAAGAAGGATGGGTCACTACGCCCTTGTATTGATTACCGCGGTCTCAACAAAATCACGGTAAAGAATCGCTACCCTCTGCCTCTCATCTCGGAGCTCTTTGACCGTCTGCGCGGAGCAAAGGTCTTCACTAATCTTGACCTCAGGGGCGCTTATAACCTCATCAGAATCCGTGAAGGAGATGAGTGGAAAACCGCTTTTAACACCAGAGATGGCCACTTCGAGTACCTTGTCATGCCTTTTGGTCTGTGCAATGCCCCTGCAGTCTTCTAAGACTTTGTCAATGAGATCTTCCGGGACTTGTTGTATACCTGCGTAGTGGTCTATCTTCTCCTCCACTCTGGAAGAACACCGTCTCAATGTATGTCAAGTGCTCCAGCGTCTCCGTGTTAACCATCTTTATGCCAAAATTGAAAAGTGCCTCTTTGAACGTAGCTGTCTTCCGTTTCTGGGATACCTAGTTTCTGGACAAGGTCTTCAAATGGACCCCGACAGGCTCTCTGCAGTCTTGAATTGGCCACGCCCCTCGGGACTTCGCTCTATCCAGCGCTTCCTCAGATTCGCCAATTACTACCGCCAGTTCATCCCCCACTTCTCCACTATTGTGGCACTAACCAAGAAAGAAGCGAATCCAAGATCCTGGCCTCCCCAAGCTGAAGAAGTCTTTACTCGCCTTAAGACCGCCTTCGCCTCCGCTCCAGTCTTGTCTAGGCCCGATCCGCTAAAACCATTCTTCCTGGAGGTAGATGCCTCCTCTGTGGGAGCCGGAGCGGTTCTTCTTCAAAAGTCCGCTAAAGGAAAAAATGTCACCTGCGGCTTCTTCTCTAAAACTTTTTCTCCTCCAGAAAAGAACTATGCTATTGGAGACCATGAACTACTAGCCATTAAGTTGGCACTAGAGGAATGGAGACATCTCCTGGAAGGATCCCTTCGTCCTATCACCATCTACACTGACCACAAAAATCTGTCATACCTTCAGTCTGCCCAGCGCCTTAATCCTCGCCAGGCCAGGTGGTCATTGTTCTTTGCCCGATTCAGTTTCCAGATCCATTTTCGTCCTGCTGATAAGAACATCAGGGCGGATGCCCTATCACGTTCCACCGATGCCTCCGAAGCTGAAACCGTTCCTCAACACATCATTCCTCCTGAGTGTCTGATTTCAGCTGCCCCTGCTTCACTGGCACCAGTTCCTCCAGGGAAAACATATGTTCCTCCACGTCTTCGCCTCCGGACTCTCAAATGGGGTCACTCCTCTCACCTGGCGAGTCACGCTGGAATTAAAAAGACTACTCAGCTAATTGCCAGACACTATTGGTGGCCTTCCTTTGAGAAAGATGCAACTGAGTTCGTTCGGGCCTGTACTGTCTGCGCACGTGACAAAACTCCCCGCCAGAGGCCTGCGGGTCTTCTCCTCCCTCTGCCAGTGCCCGAACAGCCTTGGTCCTAGATAGCGATGGACTTCGTCACTGACCTTCCCGTATCCCATGGCAACACAGTCATATGGGTGGTTGTTGACAGGTTTTCCAAAATGGCGCATTTTGTCCCGCTTCCTGGTCTCCCCTCTGCGCCACAGTTGGCGAAGCAATTCTTTTTGCACATATTCCGTCTCCATGGTCTTCCAACACATATCGTCTCTGATAGAGGCGTTCAGTTCATCTCAAAATTTTGGAGAGCACTCTGCACCCAATTAAAAATCAAATTGAATTTTTCTTCCGCCTACCACCCTGAGTCCAATGGGCAAGTGGAGAGGGTTAACCAGATCCTTGGTGACTATCTGCGACACTTCGTCTCCTCCCGTCAGGACGATTGGGTCGACCTGTTGCCCTGGGCCGAATTCTCATATAACTTTAGAGACTCTGAGTCATCCACCAAATCTCCATTTTTTGTGGTGTACGGCCGTCACCCGCTGCCCCCCCTCCCCATTCCCACTTCTTCTGGAGTTCCTGCCATTGATGAGTTGACCCTGGACTTCTCCTCCATCTGGAAAGAAACTCAAAAGTCGCTCACCCTGGCCTCTTCTCGCATGAAGAGACATGCAGATAAAAAAAGAACTCCTCCTGTCTTTGCCCCTGGTGACAGAGTGTGGCTCTCTGCCAAATACATCCGGTTTCGGGTCCCCAGCTACAAACTGGGTCCGCGTTACCTCGGGCCTTTTAGAATCAAAAGCCAAATTAACGCTGTCTCTTACAAACTCCATCTTCCTCCCTCTCTCCATATTCCTAACTCCATTCATGTATCCCTTCTCAAACCCCTCATTCTTAACCGATTTTCCCCCAAGGTCACCGTTCCTGCTCCTGTCTCTGGGTCCTCTGACGTCTTCTGGGTAAAAGAGATCCTCGCCTCCAAGGTCGTCAGAGGTAAAAAAAAATTTCTTGTTGACTGTGAGAATTGTGGTCCCCGAAGAGAGGTCATGGGAGCCCGAGTCCAATATCCTCGACAAGGAGCTCATCCACAGGTTTCTGGGTACCAAACAGAGGGGGAGACCAAAGGGGGGGGTACTGTAACGCTGAGCGCTCCGGTCCCTGCTTCTGGACCGGAGCGCTCGCAGCGTTCGTTCCAGATCCACTCACCTGTGCCCGCTCCGGCTCCCTCCTCCGCTCCCCGCTCACGTGGTTCCCAGCGCGAGCACCCCTGCACCATAGGGCGCGCGCGCGCCGGTTGTTTGAGATTTAAGGGGCCTGTGCACCAGTAATTGGTGCCTGGTCCAAACCTCCCTTCCTGTTTCCTGTGACCTGTTTCCTGTGACCTGTTTCCTGTTTCTTATATAAACCCACCCCCCCTTCCTGTCCTTGCCGGATCTTGTTGCCTTAGTGCCCTGAGAAAGCGTTTTGTGTATTTTCCCTGCCTGTGTATCTGACCTTCTGCCGTTGCCCCTGACTTCGAACCTTGCCTTTGCCTTGTCCTACTGTACCACGCCTGTATCAGCTGTCCGTGAGGTTGAGCCGCTACCGGAGGACACGACCTGGTTGCTACCGCCGCAGCAAGTCCATCCCGCCTTGCGGCGGGCTCTGATGAAAACCAGTAGCAACTTAGAACTGGTCCCCTGGTACGGTCCATTCCCTCACTGACACAGAGGATCCACCACTAGTGTCTTCATCGGCCGCCAGTCCGGCCAGTCCGGACCCTGACAACCACACAGATTTCACTTGCAGAGACATCGGTTTCACATTAGTTTGAATCAGTTTTCATGCGCTTTTCAGTCAGTTTTCATGCGCTTTTCAGTCAGTTTTCATGCGTGTCAGTTATGTGACCTATTTACACCAATGTTTTTTTTTTTCTGTGCAGAAAACTGCATACACGTTGCATATTCCTGCACAGAAAAAAATCCACACGTTGTGGTGTGAATAGGGCACATAGAGAACAATTGTTTTTTTTTGTGCCCTTGCAGAACGCATGCAGAAATACTGACGTCTCTGCACCATGGTGTGAACGAGGCCTAACTCCTTCTCATTGCCTCCTCCCACCCCTTTAACAGATTCTAAATGCTGGGAGGTAAAGGCAGGCATTCCGATCATATGACCACTGTGATTGGCACATTGACACATTAACCACTTAAGGACCTAGGCCTGGAAACCAGGAAGCAACTAAAGAAATGTCCAAAAAAAGTTTAAAACAAGTAACAACTTCTGGATCGGAAGGTTTTACTCCCTTAATGACCAGGCCATTTTTTTGCGATACGGCACTGCACTACTTTAACTGACAATTGCACAGTTGTGCAATGGTGTACCCAAAGAAAATTGATGTCCTTTTTTCCCCACAATTAGAGCTTTCTTTTGGTGGTATTTGATCACCTCTGTAGTTTTTATTTTTTGCGTTATAAACAAAAAAAGAGCGACAATTCTAAACAAAAAAAAAACAATGTTTTTTACTTTACAGCTATAAAACATATCCATTTAAAAAACAATTAAATAATCAAATTTTTTCATCAATTTAGGCCAATATGTATTCTGCCACATATTTTTGCTAAATAATAATAAATATATTGATTGGTTTGCACAAACGTTTTTGCGTCTACAAACTAGGGGATAGATTTATGTCATTTTTATTTATTTTATTATTTTTTTTACTAGTAATGGCGGCGATCAACGATTTTTAGCGGGACTACTACATTGTGGATGACAGATCAGACACTTAACTGACACTTTTGGGGGGAGCAGTGACATTATTACAGTAATCAGTGCTAAAAATATGCACTGTTACTGTACTAATGACGCTGGCAGGGAAGGGGTTAACACCAGGGGCGATCAAATGGTTAAGTGTGTCCCTAGGGGAGTGTTTTCTAACTCTGTTGGGATGGACTCACTAGATGAACACAGAGACCTCTGTTCCTAAATAGGAGGAACACAGGATCCCTGTGTTCATCTGTGACAGAACGGCGGTCTGTCTTTTGTACATAGACAGACTGCTGTTCTGTCTCCATGGGGAGCGATCGCGGGTGGCCGGCAGACATTGCATCCGCCGGACTTGCTGAATGGCTCCCCCTTTGGCCAATTGGCACATGTGCGTGCCTCCACTGTCTATTACGCGAAGCGATGTACAGGTACGCCGTTTTGCGTAATAGAGCCAACCCGCCACAGTAAAACAACGGTGGCTGGTTGGCAAGTGGTTAAAGTGGTTGTAAAGGCAGAAGGTTTTTTTATCTTAATGCATTCTATGCATTATTTTAATATACATTCTGCCTTTCCACACCCTATTTGCTGATTGGGCATCTATTATTTATTTTTTATTTATTTTTTATTTATGGAAGTTGGAATGCTGCAGGATATTGTTGTTACCTTGGGGATGCCGAGAGCTGGGGGGCTTTGTAATGTGTTCTTTTACTCTTCAATTGAGTGTATATAGAGTATAGGCATGAAGAATTTCAATTCATGATTGCCCTTCCTCTCTCCACTTATGTACTGAAAACCTTTCCACATGATCGTCTGTATCTTTATTCTATTTAAAACGATAAAAACATTCAAATCAAAAAATACATAACAAAAATTGAAAGCTATATAAAGAAAAAAAATTAATTTCAAGATGAAACACTTGTAATGAATGTTACTGAATTGTAATTTAACCACTGAAAACATGTATGTGTCACCTACAAAATTATATGGGGGAAAATTGAGCTGACGCATACGTGTCCAGCGTAACAGATCCCAAAAGTTCCCTTGTGACAATGGAAGCTTCAACAGTGCAGGCGAACAGGAACAAAGTAGATAATAACCTGCCTTGCAATATAATATCAAACCTGTCTGAAGACTGGAGATAACCTTTAAACCATAAAGACAGTTGCCTGAGGCAAAAAAACTGAAGAAGTCTCGTTCACATGCTTTATAATTGAGGCCAGGTCCTCAGATCCATAATCCCTAAACACTCCATTTGCCATTGGCCCCATAATAAACTCCTGGCCTCAAACAGGACACTATTTACTGACAAAAACACTTTTTTTTTACATTAAAGTAGAATTCCAGGCTAATCCTAATTAGTCTTAATAATGCTCCCTCTCCCACCTAACACCTATGCTGACTAACCTGTGTATGAAAGGCCAGGGGCGTAACTACAGGGGTTGCAGGGGTTGCAATTGCTACCGGGCCCCATGCTCCAAACCAGTGCGTGAACTTCCAGGATCTCAAAGGTCACACTTGCGACCGGGCCCTGGCATTGCACCACTGTGGGGAGGCCCCAAGATTGCAGGAAGGGGGCCCACTGCAGAACTTGTGAAAGGATACTGCTGCTGGACCATAATAAAAGGCCATGCAACGAGAGTAAAGAGCCCCAGGATTAGTGGGAATAACCCGGGCTTGAAGGGAAGGGCCCCGGCCAGGGGTCTGGGGGGCCCTTCATGGTTTCTTGCATCGGGGCCCTGAAGGTTCTAGTTACGCCTCTGTGAAAGACGTATATAATTATCCATTTTCAGCCCGATCTGGTCTGGTCATGTGATCCAGCACCCCTGTATCAGTCAGCTACAGCTGCAGGGGAGAGTAGGACATGGCAACAACAAATGGGCCATAGGAGCCAATGGATGACATCACCCCTCCAGGCTTTACTAGCCATTGTCAAGCGCTCATGAAAGGAGTACTGAGGTAGGGTGCTGTGATATTTTCAGGAATCGATGTACAGCACCCTCCTGGTCCTTTCCACTAGTCATGATCTTCTCTGCACAAAGTGATGATGACACTGGGTCTAAAAAAAGGCACGTAATAAAAAAGGGGAAGGTTTTATATAAAAATGGTATTCCCATGCAGATGCTGGTAAAGCTATCACTAGTCACACACATAAGCCCCATCCAGTGTATGGCAGCAGGCGAGTAGAGACACCTGTCCTGAAGACACAAAGGAAGTTAGGAGGAAATCTCCTGAAATTAAGGAAAGTTCCCATTTTAGACAGCTACCACTAGCTGTTAGAAATGTAGTATTTTCTATTCCTCCCAAATCTAGGATTGTCACCAAGACCATTGTCTTGACGGCAATAGTCAAAAGGACTAAATAGAGGGGAAAATTTCCTCAAGGGGGACATACACTGCAAAAAAAAGAAAAAACACAACAGAGAGTCTAATTCTTCATTTCCCTATCCAAAAGAAAAGTTATACATAAACTCTAATATTTTTATGTAGTTCCATTTTTAGCTATTCTAAATGGTACATTATTTTCACAGGTCTTGAGTGGAGTGGATCTCCACTGCATCTGAGGACCACAAACCAAAAACGCTAATCAATTCATTTTTAATATTCAAATTAAACTCCCCCATCCATCGATGTCTCCATGCTTTATCTAGTTGAGAACGCACTTTGAAAAACACCCAATAGAATCAATAGAATTTGCCCTTAGCTGAAGCATGCATGCAGGAGAATGTTCTTAGCTGAGAAAACCCCTCCTCCTATCCTCCCCTCCTGAAGACTCTGGGGATGTATGACATCTAGGGGAGGACTGAGGCAGGGGGGCAATTGCCCCTCTGGGCCTCTCTGATGCCCCCTAAAAAAGGCTGCATCACTTCTGCCACAGACATACCTAAAGAATTCCTGGTAAAGAGAAGTAAAATGCCCACACTGCTAACCTACTGAGTGTGGGATGAAGACAAGGACAGAGCGCAGGCCTCCCCCCAGCATGGTGTAAACTGTGTCTGAGCAGAGGTTATTTCCATGCCCCACTAGAGACTCTCCTCACCTAGGCAGCCCCGACCGAGCTGTCCCAGTTCCCTCCAACTGCCCACTGATGGCCAGGTCGGGAACCCGGATTCCGCCGGTAAGTAGAGAGTACTTGGAGCGGAGCTTCAGCCTGGATTAAGGACAGGAGAAGGCCTGGAACAGGGAGAGTCGCTGCACCATGGGCCTCTGGTTTGTACTTGCCCGCTGGGCCGAAAGTTGCCAGTTAGCCCCTGATGACATCATTTGCCTACGCCTGGAAACCAGGAGGCAACTAAAGAAATATCCCCAAAAAAGTTTAAAACAAGTAACAACTTCTGGATCGGAATGTTTACCCCCTTAATGACCAGGACATTTTTTGCGATACGGCACTGCCATAATTTAACTGACAATTGCACGGTCGCGCGATGCTGTAGCCAAATAAAATTGATGTCCTTTTTTTCCCACAAATAGAGCTTTCTTTTGGTGGAATTTGATCACCTCTGCGGTTTTTATTTTTTGCGCTATACACAAAAAAATAGCAACAATTCTGAAAAAAAAAAGTTTTACTTTCTGCTATAAAACATTCCCAATTAAAAAAATTATATAAAAATAAAATGTTTTCATCATTTTAGGCCAATATGTATTCTGCAACATATTTTTGGTAAAAAAAAATCCCAATAAGTGTATATTAATTGGTTTGCGCAAAAGTTATCGCGTCTACAAACTAGGGGAAAGATTTATGTCATTTTTATTTATTTATTTATTTACTAGTAATAAAGATCTGCGATTTTTAGTGGGACTGCGACATTGCGGCAGACAGATTAGACACCTAGCTAACATTTTTGCCACTTTTGGGGGACCAGTGACATTACTACAGTAATCAGTGCTAAAAATATGCACTTTTACTGTACTAATGACACTGGCAGGGAAGGGGTTAACACCAGGGGCGATCAAAGGGTTAAGTGTGTCCCTAGGGATGGCATTCTAACTCTTTGGGGGGGTGGACTTGCTGGATGAACACAGAGACCTGTGATCCTCAATAGGGAGGAACACAGGATCCCTGTGTTTATCACTGACAGAACAGCAGTCTGCCTTTTTTACATCGGCAGACCGCCGTTTTGTCTCCACAGGGAGCGATCGCGGGTGCCCGGCGGACCCGCTGATTGGCTCCCCCTGTGGCCAATTGGCACACGCATGCCTTCACTAGCTGTGCTGTGAAATGACGTACAGGTACGTCGTTTCGGGGGACAGAGCCGACCTGCCGCAGTATAAGTACGGAGGCTGGTCGGCAAGTGGGTAAATAAATATGATATAGTTTCCTATGTATTTATTAATGCTAACAGCATAAGGATTTAAAATAATCAATGTGGATTGGAAGAGTAAAGTTCCCCTTTAATGCATTCTTATTACTTTACCCAAAATATCACACGCAAACTTTTATCCACAGCTTCGCTTAGGCTGGGCAAACACTATACAAACAAATAGAACAATCTCTGTACAATCTCTTTTAGATATACCAAAACAATGTAATATGAGGACAAACATAATCAATATATTGAATTAATATTAAATCAGACAGGCTCTTGTTGATGGTAGATCTAAAGCATTCTATACAATCAGATTGTATAGAATATGGTCAGCCTCTGATAAAAGTTGAATTCATCTAGCTAGAAGTTTTTCAGTGGTAAAAATATGATAATAGAAGTGGAGAGCTTACCCTGACCTTACCTCTTATTTCTTTTTCCCAGGAATAAATCACAATGTCTATAATAGCAGCACCTGTGCCTCATACTTGGCCAGCCCACAAAAGTTTTTCCTGCAGCACAGAGTCGCATTGAAAATATTACAAGTGGACATTCCATATTGCTAATGTATTTATGTAACATCATAGTAAAGCTTTCTGTACCGCAAACTGGATATCTATCAGATGGTATAACTGGCTTTATACATTTAGTTGCCTGGGAGATAAAGTCTTTATCTCAGGGTCATAGAAAGTGTTGGTGCTTTGAATATCAGTTGAGAACATACGTAGCATTTATTATGCAGGGCTGCATATGCAGTTATTGTGAGAAGATGCAGGTTACTTTATTTTTTAACCTTCTCAGTACCAGACGGGTATGGAGTCATCAGTATAAATAAAATAATTTCTGAGCCTGCTTGAAACATAGGGAGCAAGAATAGAAAGAGTTAAAAAAAAAAAAAAAGGTAGACAGGTGAGTAGGGGGAGAGAAGGGTGTGCAGGAGAGGACCACAGGGAAGAGAGTTAGGGTGGGGAAGAAAGTGGGATGCTGGGCGGGAGAAAGAAACAAAGAGAAAGAGAAAGGTGCGTAGGGAGAGATCAAGGTGAATGTAGAGGGGCACACGGAAAAGAGATAGTGAGGGGGGGGGGGGAGGTAGGAATCATAAATGTGGGGCACAGAGAAAAGGGGGTATGGAGGAAATGAGGCAAAAGAAAGAGAAAAGGAAGATGGTAGTAAAAAGAGGAGACTAGGGTAAAGAAGGCGGTTGGGGGAGTCAAAAAAAGTGATGGAGGGGAGGCACATAAGTGAGAAGTGAATGGTGGCAGAAGCCATCAGAAATTTTGTGGCCTCTTACAGAACTTTAGGCCTGCCCCCCCCCGGGCCTGACCACCAACATTTGCCAGGGCCCACCCACTGACTGTCCCACCGAATCCACCCACTGGCCATCCCTCTGAGTCCTTCAGTGCACCCAATTTAATTTTAACACTCTTGCAACTTAATACATGAAAATAAATCCAATCTAGCAAAGAGACGTCCTCATAAATTAAAAAAAGAGACAGTCACAGCACAGGCCCACATCCAGCAACATTATCAATCAATGTACTGTTGTGATGTCTAACAAACTGTCCCCAGACCAGTCCAATGAGCTGGGACTGGCATGTTGACTGGCTTGGCGCCCAAACCAGCATCTGATCTGCAGGGAGAGGCGGAGTGCAAATGATATCACTCCACCTTCCCCTTGCAGCCAGAACTAAGTGAGCTACATTGGCTCACTCTGAGGCCACCCTACTTTAGCAATTGCTGGTTACTACAGCATAAACAACTTGGTCTTGTTGGTTGGGGCCCAGGCAGCCGGGGCCCTCAGGATGCATGGGCCCCTTACATGTGTATGGGCTGTACCACCCCCCCCCCCCCCCATGACTGCCCTGAATGGGGGAATGAGGTAAATGGTGGTTGTCAAGTGAGACATTAAAAAAAAAGTGGTGGAGAAGAGAGAAACAGGTTAGTGAAAGGGAAGAAAAGTATGGGACAAGAGAGAATAAAACGAGGAAGTGTAATGCGAGAGAAGGGACATGGGTAGGAGGAAGGGGAACTTTTAAGTAATTTAAATGGTTATGATTATTATTATTTTTACTAATAAACAGGTTTATATTTACCTGCTTTGTGTCCGATCCCCCTCTTCTTAAGTCCTTCATCAGTGCTCCTGGCTAATTCCCTCTGCCGAATGCCCCCATAGCAAGCCGCTTGCTATGTAGGCACTTGTGCGTACTTGCTCCTGAGCCCCACTCTATGTGTCCATTAACACACTGGACCCCACCCCCAACTCCCTCCTCACTGGTTGTTATTGACAGCAGCGGGAGCCAGTGTCTTATAGTATCTCCCTGATATTCTTTCCGAACCCCCTCATCAGCAGCCTGCGAACCTCAACTTTGTAAAGCTTCTGTCAGCCTTCCTATCTAACTTGCGAAGACATACAATCAGGGTAGGAAATATACATATTTTAATTAGAGAAATTAACATAGTTTTTGAGACCAAGGAGAGGGAGAGTTTCCAATAAGGAAGTGACTGCTCTGGACTTCAACAAAATGGCTGCTTCCAGAAAGAAGAAACAGGAGGAAAGCTGGAGGTAATTTACACACCTATTTTTGTAGCATAACTATGAGTGCTGAATGTATGTTGTTTTGTTAAAGAACATTATTTGTTATCAAACTGCTATAGGTAAAGTTCGACCTTAAAGAAAGAGTTACATAAGATTACAGTTTTCTGCCAGGCTATGACTGCAGTACAATGACTTTGTTAGTTTGAGGAGCGTGGATATAGTAAAACTCTTGCAAGGCAGGCACAGCCGACCTCCAAAGTTTATGAAGCACTCCACAGAAGATCTACCACCCTGAGAGAAGTTGAATCATGCCTACACCTTCTACTGCTCTCCAAAGACTTTAAGGAACCAATCCCGCTTTTTTGTCGCAATAGTTTTCTTGTATTTGCATTATATTTTAGTACTTCCTTCTGCGCCTAGACTATGATTATACATCTTGTGTCTTCTCCTCGGCGGGTAAGTGCGGGAGGGGGTTAGGGGGAATTGTGTGCCAGCATAGGATGATACAAGTAGCAGGGAGAAAGTGATAAATGCTTGTCATTGTGCTCACCAAGCAAGATACCTCCAAAACACTGATTATACTAAGTCCAAGTAGAGGCCTCCAGGGAGGCAAAACCCTCCAGTGACAGGTTCTCGCAACAAACCTGCTGACTCCACAAGAGGTATTAGTAAAATGATGACAAAGTTGCTGCTTTTCAGTATTGTGAAGAAGGGGGTGCTTTACAAAACTGATTTATCAGTGGAAAAAATACATTCTAAATAAAAATGTGTGCACAATAGTGTATCCACAGAATTAACTCTATACTAAAAAAAATACAATTGTTACGCTGAGAGATACTGAAAACTGGAGTTGAAGATGTTGGAGTACAATAACCTCAGCATTGGTGTTAGTGGCATTAAAAAGAGTCCCCAGCACTGGTGTCAGTGAGTGGAATAATAACACCCAGCTTTGGTATAAGTGGACATATTAATAACCACTCATCAGAAGTGTCAGTGGTTGCAATAATAACCCCAAGCACTAAGGTCACTGTAAGCAATAATAACCCCTAACATTGGTGTCAGTGAGTGCAATAATAACCTCCAGCATTGGTGTCAGTGAGTGCAATAATAACCTCCAGCATTGGTGTCAGTGAGTGCAATAATAACTCCCATCATTGGTGTCAGTGGATGCAATACTACCCGCCAGCATTGATGTCAGTGAGTGCAATAATACCCCCAACATTGGTGTTAGGGGACACAAAAATAGGCCTCAACATTGGTGTCAGTGGGCTCAATAATAGTCCCTAACACTGATGTCAGTACTATCAACCCCCCACATTGGTAGGCACTGGAGGTATAATTTAATCCCTACATTCCCCTGCATTTATGGTCAGTGGCAGTGAAATGCAAACCTTCACTCCATTCACTGGTGATCAGTGCCAGTGAAATTTAATTCCCCCTGACCCTCTGCATTGGTGATTAATGGCAGTGAAAGCTAACTCCTCCATAACCCCCCAGCCCCCACATTGTTGTTTATGGCGTGAACGTTTACCCCCCCCCCCCCCGCATTGATGGTCATGACAGTCAATGTCACCCCCTATCTTCTCGCATGGCAGTGGAGATTAACCTGTCCATTTCCTCCCTTCGCCATTGGTGGTCATAGCAGTGAAAGTTAACCCTATTCATTGGTGATCACTTACCTGATCACATGCTCCCTTGCTGCGCTCTCTCTTCCCTGGAACATAAAGAGTGTTAACTTAGAAGCACAGGAATTGCTGCGTTTCCCGCATCACATCACATGGCATAGAAATTGCTCTGTATTTGTGATCTGCTGTGGGTGTCAATTAAAAGGTAACACTCCAAAAGCAGGTTGCAGCAGTGCTTTGCCTGAATTAGATCACATGGGTATGAACACCTATGCGATCCGATGCCTACATCTTTTTTTTCGTGCGGATGGGGTGCAGTTATTAGCCATACAAAATGATGGGTTTAAATTAAGCAGCACAGAATCGCATGTGATTTGCACAGGAATGCAGTGCGATTCCTGTGGGAATCACATGCGATGTGACAATGTGAACCAATCCATGTACAGTAAGTTCAAGCGTGAGAGGAAGAAGCTTTAGAAGGAGCCAATGTTGGACCGCTGCAGGAAGACCACTGCTTCCAAACAAATTGCAGGGGTCCTTCTTTGGCTTCTTTCTATATTAAAAAAAAATAAGAATTTGCATCCCTTTTTTTTCTATTCACCTGGAATTTATTAAGTTGATTTGCAAGATAAATTGGACTTTAAGGCTTCTTTCACATGGCCGCTCCGGTGTTTGGCTCCGCTGCGGGACTTTTTTTTTTTTTTTTTATCACGGAGCGGATGACATTTGTGTCATCCGCTCCCTATGTCCACATATCATCCCATCCGTTTGCGGATGATATGCGGACATAATGTAAGTCTATGGGCATTGCGGATGTCAGAGGATGACACCGCTGACATCCGATTTTCCTTCCTTTGCATTTTTTACACGGAGGAAAAATAGGGTTCTGTTCCGTTCCAAAAAAACGGAACAGAACTGAAAGGAAGAAAATCGGCTGTCAGCGGATGGTATTCCACTGACATCCGCAATGCCATTGACTTACATTATGTCCGTAAATCATCCGCAAAAAAATAGGATGATTTGTGGACATACGGAGCGCCCGTGTGAAAGGGCCCTTAAAGTGAATCTGTAGAAAAAAAACTTTCTTTTTGGTGTTTGATAGAGCAGGTAAAAATTAAAACCTCTTCTCCAGAAGAAGAGATAAGGGATAATCCAACAATCACTATTACTGTTCTAGGGATTGCCTCTCAGTTCATGTTGCGTCTCTGGGACCGGAAGTTTGGGTAAATATCTACAATGAGACACATCCAAAGAAAACAACACCTCACAGGGCATTAACTATTGATTCTAAACAAGAAATATATACAGTATCTCACAAAAGTGAGTACATCCCTCACATTATTGTAAAGATTTTATTCTATCTTTTCATGTGACAACACTAAAGAAATGACACATTGCTACAATCTAAAGTAGTGAGTGTACAGCTTGTATAACAGTGTAAATTTGCTGTCCCCTCAAAATAACTTAACACACAGCCATTAATGTCTAAACCGCTGGAAACAAAAGTGAGTACACCCCTAAGTGAAAATGTCCAAATTGGGCCCAATTAGCCATTTTCCCTCCCCGATGTCATGTGTCTCATTAGGGTTACAAGGTCTCAGGTGTGAATGGGGAGCAGGTGTGTTAAATTTGATGTTATCACTCTCACTCTCTCATACTGGTCACTGGAAGTTCAACATGGCACCTCATGGCATAGAACTCACTGAGGATCTGAAAAAAGAATGGTTGCTCTACATAAAGATGGCCTAGGCTATAACAAGATTGCCAAGACCCTGAAACTGAGCTGCAGCACAATGGCCAAGACCATACAGCCGTTTACCAGGACAGGTTCTACTCAGAACAGGCCTTGCCATGGTTGACCAAAGAAGTTGAGTGCACGTGCTCAGCGTCATATCCAGGGGTTGTCTTTGGAAAATAGACGTATGAGTGCTGCCAGCATTACTGCAGAGGCTGAAGGGGTGGGGGGTCAGCCTGTCAGTGCTCAGACCTTACGCCGCACATTGCATCAAATTGGTCTGCATGGCTGTCATCCCAGAAGGAAGCCTCTTCTAAAGATGATGCAAAAAAAAGCCCACAAACAAGTTGCTGAAGACAATCAGACTCAGGACATGAATTACTGGAACCATGTCCTGTGGTCTGATGAGACCAGGATAAACGTATTTGGTTCAGATTGTGTCAAGCGTGTGTGGCGGAAATCCAGGTAAGTAGTACAAAGACAAGTGTGTCTTGCCTACAGTCAAGCATAATGGTGGGAGTGTCATGATCTGGGGAGTGCTGCCAACACTAGGGAGCTACAGTTCATTGAGGGAACCAAGAATGCCAACATGTTCTGTGACATACTGAAGCAGAGCATGATCCCATCCCTTCGGAGACTGGGCCGCAGGGCAGTATTCCATAATGATAACGACCCCAAACACACCTCCAAGACGAACACTGCCTTGCTAAAGAAGCTGAGGGTAAAGGTGATGGACTGGCCAAGCATGTCTCCAGACCTAAACCCTATTGAGCATCTGTAGGGCATCCTCAAACAGAAGGTAGAGAAGCGCAAGGATTCTAACATCCACCAGTTCTGTGGTGTCATCATGGAGGAGTGGAAGAGGACTCCAGGGGCAACCTGTGAAACTCTGGTGAACTCCATGCCCAAGCGGGTTAAGGCAGTGCTGGAAAATAATGGTGGCCACACAAAATATTGACACTTTGGGCCCAATTTGGACATTTCCACTTAGGGGTGTACTCACCTTTGTTGATAGCGGTTTAGACTTTAATGGCTGTGTGTTGAGTTATTTTGAGGGGACAGCAAATTTACACGGTTATACAAGCTGTACACTCACTACTTTATATTGTAGCAAAGTGTCATTTCTTCACTGTTGTCACATGAAAAGATATAATAAAATATTTACAAAAATGTGAGGGGTGAACTCACTTTTGTGAGATACTGTATATAAAGCAGTGCAACTGTACAAACAAATAGTGAATATCCCTCATCATATTCAAATATACATAAGGGAAGTTTCTAATCCAACAAAATGTGGTTGAATGCAAAATACATAAAGAAAATCCTATAAATTCAAAATAATATTGTCCAATATAAAGAACGTCCTCCACCAGATTATTCTTTCCTCCAATCATGCATGTGCTCCCAACACCAGGTGAAAACCTTGCTCACCTCAGGAAAGAAACAATCAGGCTCATCATCATAACTTGCTCAGCTTCTAGGGTAATTGCTTCTCCTTCCTCCTGGGTCCTGGTGTGCTCTCACCTCTGTACTCACACTCCTCAACCAAACCATGTGAAACAAAAAGGCAGATACATAGTGCTTTCCCGTTTATTACTTTATTAAAACCCCCGCTAAAAGTTACTGACAAAAGAAAACGTTTAAAGTGCTTCTAAACAAACCACATTGGCTGACTCACCACTCCACTCATACACAATTATAGCAATGTGACATCATGGGCTTGGTTCCTCCCTCATAGACGTGTAGTGCCCTCTCATTGGGCTTCCTCAGTAGGTAGGAGAGCCGCTCTGCCCAAGCTCTTAAATAGCTTCCCAGGCTACTACCATAACAAAACTATACACACAGCCACGGCTGCTGGAAGACTAATTATTATCGTGCCCACTTCCTTCTGACCACAGAAGCAGTCAATTTATCTACAAAACGATATTGAGACACCGCAATGGAACCACCTGCGATGTTATGTTTTTGTTGGTTGAACCAAATGGACTTGTGTCTTTTTTTCAACCTGACTAACTATGTAACTATGTAACTATGGGGGGGATTTACTAAAGCTGGTGCAGACAGAATCTGGTGCAGCAGTGCATGGTAGCCAATCAGCTTCTAACTTCAGCTTGTTCAAGTAAGCTTTGACAATAAAACCTGGAAGCTGATAGGCTACCATGCACAGCAGTACCAGATTTTGCACTCACCAGTTTTAGTAAATCTCCCCCTAAGTTACTATAGTAGACCAGAGGAGAGATATGGGGTTTAAAAGACCCCAGATCTCATGATAAAGATGACCTGTCATGGCCCATGCTATCAAAAGGGATGTTGTTCATCCCTTGTGATAGCAATAAAGTTGATCAAAAACACTTAAAAGTACAGAAAAAAAATTAAGTGACATCATCCCTGTTTAGCCAATGGCAGAGACCGGCGATCAAGATCTGAAAGCCGGCTGCCCGCCCGAAGATGTCAATGGTGGGGAGCTCAGGGATACCGCATCACTGGGTCCGAGATGAGTATTGTTCTGCTTTATGTAGTGGAGATGACAGTTCAGATGCTGTGTTTCACCTGCTTTGTGTTAGGTTCCTTCAGATGCAGCATTTCCAAATAAAGTTGCCTTTTAAATGCAACCTTTGACAAAGGTCTTAAAAAAGGACCTTCATGGCAGGATCAACAGGTATTTTTAAAGGGTGTAACTGAGTGTTATTTTGCAGATATAGCAGATACAGTATACCTGCAGATTTAAAAGTTACTTTAATGGACTTTAAAGAATAACTCTCACTTCAGTTTGAGTGAGAGTGACAAAGTACATGTAGAACATATAGGACTGTCTCGTGTTCTTTCATGCTTTGTAAGTCTAGCTACCCCCTGCAACCATCCAGCAACATAGCTAGCAAGGAGATGGCTGGTTGATAACTAGCCCGAGACGAGGCAAAAGGAGTGCAGGGATGAGGGCTTGCCAGTCTCTCATTCATCTGCATTCCTCTTGCCTCTGCTTGCCTTGACAAGTGCTTGGAGCTGAGACAAGCAGACTTCTCCTTGTTAGCAATGTTCTCGTATAGCTGGGGGGGGGGGGGGGCATGTCTTACTTCATAGCCAGTGTAGTGTATTAACACAGACCAGGCTGTACAGGTTGCTTCTTTATTCACTGAACATCACGCATGCAACTAAACTTCAGCCACACCCAGCTCCCAGACATATACATAATTGTAACATTTTGCAGACAGCAACTTAACCCGTTGCTTACCATACTACATTCCCTCCTCTCTTTGAATAAAACATAACATGCACAACGTATTAATAAGATTAACAAAATGCATGGATGAACAACTAAAAATTTAAACTATAAACTCCTGACTATACACATAGTCCTTAAGGTAGGCCGGTGGATTAGTTGCTCGTTTTTCTCTTGGCCATTCCGATGTGGATGGTTGTGGATTGAAGTCTGGATCACTGGCAGTATCATCACTACTCTTTGCCTGTTCGCCGTCTTCCGATACTTGACCTTCTGACTCAATAAATTTCTTCACAAATGAGGAATTATGCACTTTTGTGTGTCCATCTAAATCCTCTAAAACCACTTGAGTACCTATTTTCTCCTTTACAACATAAGGCTCAGGTTCAAAGGACGGAGCCAGTTTGTTAAACCGATCATTTTGAAGCAACACCTTATCACCCTGTTGAAGGTCACTAGGTTGACACTGGCGGCGGTGGTTTGCATACTGTTCAGCCCGGATCTTCCTTTCCTCATCAATATGCCGAAAAGGTTTCTGACTCGTAGGAGGACCCCCAATGTCTGGCAATTTTGTCCTGAATTTGCGACCACAAAGAAGTTCCGCGGGACTAATTCCAGTGACAGTATGCGGAGTTGTGCGATAAGCCAAAAGAAAACGCCACAGTTCCTTTTTCCAGTCTCTTCTCTCTAAATGAGCAATCTGCAAAGCTTTCAGCAAGGTTCGATTCTGGCGTTCCACTTCCCCGTTAGCCTGTGGCCAGTATGGAGTTGTACGATGATGTTCAATAGCATTTGATTTCAGATAATCCCGAAATTCCTGAGAAGTAAATTGGGCACCATTATCACTCACAATCCGTTTAGGCAACCCATGAGACGCAAAAATGCTCTCCAACCCCTCAATTACAGTTGATGATGTAGCTTTAGTGAGAACTACCACCTCTTGCCACCTTGAATAATAGTCCACAACAACTAAAAGATGGTGTCCAGATGGAATGTCACACAGATCAATGGCTAAATCTTCCCATGGTCCTTCAGGTAGAACAGTGTGAGTTACCGGTTCTGGTTTAGGTTTGCTACCCACCAACTGACATGCTCGACATGAAGAAACCAAACGTTTCTCATCCTTGTCAATTCCTGGCCACCTGACTTTCTCACGTAATCTTTGTTTGGTGCGTACAATGCCTTGATGGCCCTCATGGGCTAAATGTAATGTACGTTTCCGTAAGTCTTTAGGCATCACAATACGATTGCCACGTAAAACTAATTGTCCTGCAATACTCAGCTCTTGTTTGATTCTGTGATAGCTTGGGTCACAATCCACCCAAACCCCTTGTCTTACACATTTTCTCAACCGAGCAATTTCCGCATCCACAGATGACAATTCTTCAACCTCCCGCGGTGTCAATGCCTGAGGCATGGCGTTAGTAGCCACAAAACGAATGTACTCTTCTGCTAGGTTATGAACTGGTGCTGAAGACTGAGGCAATCTGGAAAGTGCATCTGCCGCATTAGTCGGTCCAGGTCTGTACCGCACTGTAAATCGATACGGTAACAATCTGAGAACCCATCTTTCAATTCTGGCGGATGGTTTTGAGCGTGGCGAATATATCACTTCCAGAGGCTTGTGGTCTGTGATGATTTCAAAATCAAGGCCGTAGAGATAGGTGTGAAACCTTTCACATCCCCAAACAACAGCCAAAGCTTCTTTCTCGGTCTGAGAATAACGTCTCTCTACATCAGTAAGGGATCTGCTTGCATACTGAATAGGCCTGTAATCGCCTGTGCATTGTCTCTGAACCAAGATGGCGCCTAACCCCACAGAGCTAGCATCGACAATAACTTGGGTGTGTGCAGTAGGATTGAAATAAGCCAAAGTTGTGGCGCAAGTCAGCCGTCTCTTAAGTTCATCAAATGCACCTTGTTCCGAAAGGCCCCACTTCCAAGGGGCTGCTTTGCGAGTCAATAATCTCAAAGGTTCACTGACAGTCGCCATATCTGGAATAAACTTGGCACAGTAATTCACTAGCCCAAGAAAACTGCGTACTTCTGCAGGGTTTTCAGGATTTCTGGCATCAGACACAGCTTTAATTTTACAGTCCTCCGGACCAATGCCCCTGTCAGACAGCACATGGCCCATAAAAGTCATTTTATTCATTTGAAATGTGCACTTCTTCTCATTTAATGTTAACCCTTTCTCCTTCAAGCGATTTAGCACTGCACGGAGACGTTCATCGTGCTCCTGTGTGTTTGTTCCCCACACAATTATATCATCAGAAATGTTATGCGTGCCTTCACAACCATGTAGCACCTGCTGAATCACATGTTGATAGGCCTCCGGTGCTGACGATACGCCAAACATCAACCTCTTGTATCTAAAAAGACCTTTATGGCTTGCAAATGTAGTGATGACTCTAGATGCTGGGGTCAATTCAATCTGATGATAACCCCATTTCAAATCCAGTTTACTGAAGACACTTGCCCCATTCATTGCATGTAGAACATCTTCAATAGTGGGAATTGGATGTCTCTCTCTCTGCACAGCTTGGTTAGAACATCGCATGTCCACACAAATCCGAATATCTGTGCCCTTTGGTACAACAACTAACGGCGATACCCACGGAGTGGGTCCTTCTACAGGTTCAATAATGTCAAGGTCTAGCAGCTCTGCCAGTTTGTGCTCAACAGGTGATCTCAGGCTATAAGGAAGTCTGCGTACTGGCTGTGCAATAGGCTTTACATGTGGATCAAAGTGAAGCTCCAACTGAAAATCCTTTAATTTTCCAAACCCAGAGAAGCAATCTTTAAATTCCTTGTCAATGCAGAAATAGCAGGAGACACCATATTCACTCTTGCGCTGCCTACATCACGGCCAATCTTTAACACCCCTAGTGCCATTGCGGTTTGACGACCAAGCAGAGGCGACCCTGTGCCATCTACAACATAGAATTCGGTCTGCAATGGAGGACCAGTCTCATGTGTTTGAACAGAGGTATAAAATTTGCCTTTAAGTTGTAGTGGTGTACTGGAGCCATAAGTATAAATCTGTTTAGTGGTGTTACACAATTTAAGGTAATTTTCTCTGCCATTAAGACTGCGCCAAGAAGCTAAGTCCATAACATTGCATGTAGCTCCAGAGTCAATCAACACTGACACATTTGTATTTCCAATCTTAATGGTTAATGTCCCAGCATGCAGAGAACACAGGGAAAATATAAATTCACAGTCAGGAGCACTCTCTTTATCCGCAGCTATAACATTTACTTGTGCTGATGGTCCTTTGGTTTTGTTATCTCTGGGTGTACTTCTACACACAGCTGCAAAATGACCTGTCTTTCCACAAGCATAGCACATTTTATTCTGTACCACAGTGCAGTCCTGACTTGTGTGTCCCTCTCTGCCACATTTACTGCAGGTTACATGTAAAGTCCTCTTTGGAAAACTCTCTTTCCTACTCCAGATATTCCTATTATTATAGGTAGGTTTGGAGACTGTATTGACAGATGCAGTGTCCTTGGTTTCAATATGCAGAGCCTGGAGCTCAGACAGTTCAATGGCTCTTGCAATCTCCTGCAGACTAGTAAGTGTGAGACTAGGTTCTCTCAATAATCTCCTCCTGAGGTGCACAGATGTGCATTTCTCTATGACCTGATCTCTGATTATCTCCTCAGTTACAGTCCCAAAATCACAAGACTTTGCCAGATATTTCAGCCTAGTCACATAACTGTCTGTGGTTTCTCCCGGTTCTTGCACAGCCTGTCTAAACTTATATCTTTCATAGGGAATATTTTTCTTTGGCTCAAAGTACTCACTCAGTCTATTCATGGCTGTCTCATAGTCTGAATCATCCCCTGTTGCTCCCAGGGTTTCAAAAATGTCCTGAACTTGAGGTCCAGCTAGATGCAGCAGCATGGCTCTCTTCTGAGCAGGTGCAGTCACTCCTGTGGCTATAACATAGAGCTGAAATCCCTTCTTCCACTTGTCCCAGCGCTGTGAGAGACTAGTGTGGTCTCCAGACACATCAAACGGTCCAATAGCCGGTAAATCCAGAAAGCTAGCCATCCTCGTCGCCAAAATGTAGTGTATTAACACAGACCAGGCTGTACAGGTTGCTTCTTTATTCACTGAACATCACGCATGCAACTAAACTTCAGCCACACCCAGCTCCCAGACATATACATAATTGTAACATTTTGCAGACAGCAACTTAACCCGTTGCTTACCATACTACAGCCAGACTTACAAAGCATGCAGGAACATGGGACAGAGAACAACTTGTACTTTGTCCCCAAGGGACAGAGCACTGAATTTTTTTAAGGGAGAGTTCTTTACTATGTTAACACTTATAAGAGATTTTGTGATTAGTTTTATTTAACGTGTTATTTGCAAACATTTGGGTATAGGAGAGTATGTGACTCTTTCTCTTTCCTCCCATGATGCAGCACTGGGACCTGAAGGGCAAAACACCAGCCTTAGGTGCTGTCATACAGAGGGCAAAGGAAGAGTCCTTGGCCAGAGTGTAAGCTCCAACCAGACCAACTGAGAGCTTACACAAGGCTCTTTTACACCGCATTTTAACTCTAAATGGGGAGGCCATGTAGTGAACTGAAGAGGAGTATAAGCAGTGTGTGGGGGCATTAAAGTGAAGTTCCACCCATTTTAGTGACTTTAGATCTATGTAATCCCCTTTAAAACGACTTTTACCAATGGAAAGTTTTTTGTTTTTTTTGTTGCTAGTAAATACCTTATTTTCTGCTTTATTTATCCTCTCCTCACTTCCGGGTCCGGTCGGCGATTACGTCATTCGCCGATTCGCAGTGTGTGCTGGGATGTATATCAGGCCATGAAATCTCGCATTATTACACAGGAGATGAGCTGTACTGCGTGCTCTGCCCCGCCTCCGCCCTGATATACATCCCAGCACACACTGCGAATCGCCGAATGACGTAATCGCCGACCGGACCCGGAAGTGAGAAGAGGATAAATAAAGCAGAAAATAAGGTATTTACTAGCAACAAAAAAATAAAAAAAAAACTTTCCATTCGTAAAAGTCGTTTTAAAGGGGATTACATACATCTATGTAATCCAATTTATTAAAAATGGGTGGAACTCCACTTTAAGTGAATATTTTGGTTACAGTTCTACTTAATAGCTTTGTTTTAGTACTATACTTTCAGAGCTTCAGCACCAGCCTACCAGTCAATGGCAGTTACAAG
Organism: Pelophylax lessonae; assembly: GCF_965119305.1. Classification (NCBI taxonomy): domain Eukaryota; kingdom Metazoa; phylum Chordata; class Amphibia; order Anura; family Ranidae; genus Pelophylax; species Pelophylax lessonae. The sequence goes on along the minus strand of NC_138771.1, from coordinate 465,003,557 downwards.
CGCATTAAATAGAGAGTAGCAAAAAAAAAAAAAAACGATCTATTTTAAATCTCACTTTCTTAAGCAAATGTTGATTTTGACAAACTTTTCCATTAGTTCCTCGTGGCAGGATTTTAATAGGCTGTCTGTTTTCATTATCCACCTAATTTTGTGTCCTGGGAACAGGAGCTTGAGAGAACATAGTTGTGACGTGCATTATACTAATAATAGCATTACAAAAACAAACTGCAACCCTAGCAAAGACTACATGGAAAATACATTTGAGGAAATTGAGGAAAATACAAACACAAAAGAAACATGCTTAGATGGTTGTGGAACATTAATATAGCACCAACATGGAGAAGTTGCCTCCTCCTTATCCAGCAGTTTACTTTCTATAATAGAATGGATATCACAAAGGATCAGCTTGTCTGAATAAAGCACCATCTTGTCAGAATAGTCAGCTATACCATATTCACAATACACTATGCTGGGGCACCAAATCCTTGGACTTGTGTCATTTAGGCTCAGGAAACTAAGGGGATAGATTCTCCAATTGTATTTACTTTCCTTAAAACCAAAATTCCAAAATCAAACTCAAATAGACATTAAACGGTTAGTTTACATATGAATTCTTCAGTGGACCTTCTCATACAACACCGAATGTTAAAGTGTAACTGTGGATAAAATGAGAAATGACATACTCGATTAAAGGTTTCGTCAACCTCTATCCTTTAACCTTTTTCAATAAAGACACGGACTGCATGACATGGGTTTAAACAGCTACAGAAGTCATTTTTTTTAACAAATGAATAAAAAACATCAATTAAAACAATGTCAACAATGCAAATTCAACAAAGCAACCAGGTGGGGGGTCTTTGGGTGTCACACTTGGGTGGCACCCTTTAAAACCATAATCGCCCATGTCCTCAGCTGTGCCCCAACTGGCTCGAAGATGTTACATTTTCCCCCAGGGATCTAGCTTCTGGGAGAACCACCAATAAGCAAGTGGAAGCGCCATAGGCTAGATCGGCCCCCATTTTTTGTAACAATATAGTTAAACACTGACCCCCCAACCTGCCAAGCTGCTGTGACAATTGTTAATTTTTTAAATTGCATATAGCTTTCTAACCACAAAATATTGCCCCACAACCCCAAATACACCAGGAACCCAGAATAAAGGGTAGGAGTTAGAGGACATTTCCTTTCCATCTGAACTTTCTGGAATAAATACAACAGCATCACTTGCAAAAACCCCCCTTGTGGCTCCACCATGCCCATTCAACATTCAGCCTTCAATCAGGTAAGAACTAAGCCCCTTCCCGATGAAACCACTATAGTTTGAAACCTTCACTGGGTTCCTCCCTTTAGTCATGCTGACCCTGCGTTCATTCTCTCTTCTCTGGATCACCCTTATGATGCAGTTTGTCACTAACATTACCACTGCAGATAATGTTTTTGTAAGTCTCACGTATAACATAGTGTTATCACCTTGTGAGCACACAAGTAAAAACCTTCTATTTTTTTCACTTCTTTTACCCACTTGACCTCTGGAAGGTTTACCCCCCTTCCTGACCAGGCCATTTCTTGTGATACGGCACTGCGTTAAGCCCCGTACACAAGCAACGATTATCGGACGACCGATCGTCCGACTTTTGTCCAGAGTGTTTTTTTGTTGGTTGGAATGTGCCTAGACTGCACACGAATTTTCTCGCCCAACAAAAATCTACTTCAGAAGTGATGTCATGTGTTGGTTTGCTTTCTTTGTGTTTTTTCTTCTCTGAGCATGCCCAGACTTGCTCATCAGATTTTTCGAAATCTGTACTGACTGCACGAAAATCGGCCGTGTTTTTCGACGCGTGTGTACTTTAACTCACAACTGTGCAAACATGCAAGGCTTTACCCAAATAAAATGTATGTCCTATTTTACCCACAAATAAAGCTTTCTTTTGGTGTTATTCGATAACCTCTGCGGTTTTTATTTTTTGCGTTTTAAACAAAGAAAGACCAACAATTTTGAAAAAAAAAAAAAAACAATACATTACTTTCAGCTATAAAACATATCCAATAAAAAAAAATTGAAAAAAAATGAACTTCATCAATTTAGGCCAATATGTATTTTGCTACATATTTTTAGTAAAAAATCCCCAAAAGTGTATATTGATTGGTCTGCACAAAAGTTATAGCGTCTTCAAATGTTAGGATATATTTATGGAATTTTAATTTTTTTTTTAATAGTAATGGCGAAAATCAGCAACTTATTGCAGGACTGTGATATTCTGGTGGACAAATTGGACACTAACTGACACTTTTTGGGAACCAGTGACACTAATACAGTAATCAGTGCTAAACATATGCGCTGTCACTGTACTAATGACACTGGCTGGGAAAAGGTTAACATCAGGGGCAATCAAAGGGTTAACTATGTGCCTAGCCTTGGTTTTTGTACAGTGTGGGAGGTGTTTTTACTAGGGGAAGACATGGACCCTTGTCCCTGCTTTGCAGGAACACAGGATCCATGCTTTCCCAACTGACAAAACAGCAATCTTCCTTGTTTACATAGGCAGTCTGCCATTCTGTCCTTGTACTGAATGATCAGCAGGTCTAGGCGGATCTGGTACCCACAGATGAGTTCCTGCTGTGTATAATCAGAACAGGAGGGGGTCCACCTACCCGGAAGTGTCGGATCACGTACTAGGTTCGCGCAGCAGTACCACCTTGCCGTTATACAGTATATGTAAGTTATATGGTCTAAAAGTAGTTAACACGCCTAGTTGCCCAGCAAAAGCTCAGTTACAAGGGTTGAGAGAAACCATTTAACACCAGGCTTATGAAAGTCCAATTTTTATTAATATGGAGTAAACCTGTTCTCGAAAAGGAAAAAAAATGAACTCTGTCCTCGTAGCCCCTGGAGTTGGGCGTTATTGTATTGCCCTTTTAAAACTACTCTGTCCGTAGAATGACAACACTGCTGTGCAATTTCACCCAAATAAAGAAAGTGGAAAATTTAAAATCTAAAGGCAGGATCAACAGGTTATAATTTTTTTGTCACAAGGTGACTCAGAAAAACAAAAACACAGCTGAGAGACTGCATAATTTTATGTAATTTTTTTTGTCTGTAGTTAAACTTGCATTTGTTTATTCAGAAAACAGTATAAACATGTTTTAAATACATGCATATGCACAATTTTAATATTATAAAATCACATACTGTGCATTGCTATATTGCATCTCTAGAAAAAAGATGTGGCTGTAATATATATGATAAGAAACCAAGGCATTTTGATATGTACAAGAAGCTTTGAATATTGTCTTAGAAGATCTGGCAAAATCCAGCTCCATAGTATTTATGATTGCAGAGTAGTTGAAAAAAAATAAATTTAGGTTAGTCCCTGCAGCGACTGCTATATATAGCTCCAAATTCCTCAGTAGGAAATGTATGATTGTCTCATTTTGGAACTTTGGTTTTATGGAAAGTAAATAAAAATGTTTTTTTTTTTAACAAGTTTGGTCCTTCATTGCCTAAATCTCCAATGCCTTGTTTTCTTCAATAGTTTTATAGCTGTGGTATTTTTTTTTTTTTTGTGTGTAATGGAACTGCAACCCACACTGTGTTTGTGGGCTTCCATCAGTATACGGCTTCCTTCAGTCTTGAACATAGATATGAAATATTTCAGCTGCCCCCATACAAAGCTAGCCGACAACTTAGCTTGTACTGCAACATTCTCCTTTATTGAACAATCACACAATGTATATACAGCATGGACATCCCCCTCCTGATCAGATTACCACACACATGTCAGGGGTTGCCTGATTACATCATATGCAGATGAAATTGTATACAGAAATATAATTAACCTGAACTAATTATCTAGCCATCTGGACATTAACAATATGTGAGTTCATTAAAAATTGGACAGACAGGCTTAACAGAATACACATTACACCTCAATACACAGACAATAGGAAGTGACCGCCAGTGACTGATTGTCTGTCTTTGACATTGAAGTACAATACACATTATCATAAATGTAAACACAGAACCCATTTGAAGAAATCCAAACCATATTCTCAGTGTCCATTAAGTATCTGCCTTTCACTAGCAGTGACGTTGAGTACCGTCACAATGTGTTGTGCCATTTCTTTTAGCGGCTCGCCTACTAAAAGTTCCCAAATCACACTGAGATGTGAAGAGTGGAGGTCCCCACCAGACCAGAAGATCATGCTTTTAGGACTAGATGAACAGAAATGCTTATCTTTTTGCAGGTGAAATAGTGGACATTTATGTATTTTGACTATGTATTTAGTAGTTTGCTGGAGTATGTCTTAAAATAATAGACTGGAGTCAATAATAAGAATCCTACATTGGTTGATGGTTTCAAGGAAGTAAACACGCAGGTCCAAAAAGACCCAATTTGACAAGCCTGCTATAGAGGGAAAATATAGATTTTTACTAAATATAAAGGTTAGAATCAACTCTGTAGTATTATATGCAGTTGTATTTCTGTATCTAGAAGGATTGATAGAATGCAAATGATATAAAAGCAAAACTTAGATCTGAATTGCTCGGCTGGAAAGACAAAATAAAGAACAAACAAGAAAAGCAATGTTTTGCACAGCATGAGATGCACATACTTTATGCTACTTTCCCAAAGATATTTTCACTGAAGTACCAACATTTTAGGGCTAAGTGGTCAGTCCACTAACGTTTACCACATGCGATGACATGGCCAAGTGATTAATTTGCATAATTTATTGCATGCGGTAAAAAAGTTAATTTACAAAAAATAACAATTATGCGGTATTTACCGCAAAATGAAAAATGTGCAGGTATATATCACCAAAATACCATGCAGTAAGCTCAGGTAAGGCCAATTCACAAACAGAACAGAGAGTAAAAAAATATGCAATATTTATCCCCAGGGTTTTCCCGCCCCGGCTCGTTCCCTAACAAGTCCGCGCGTGTGACCGGCGGACCCAATGTCCACCGGTCACTCGCGATCATCCGCTGTGAAGGGAGAAAGGCAGGTGGCTAATGTAAACAAAGCCGCCTGTCATTTTTCCTGTGTAACAGCAGAGATCTAACGGTCCTGCTATGTAGGACCGTAGATCTGTGCTGTTACATGTAAAGCCACATCCCTGCACAGTTAGAAACACGCCCCTAGGGACACAGTTAACCCCTCCTTATCCAATAAAGTTAACCCATTCCCTGCCAGTGTCATTTTTACAGTAACAGTGCATATGTATAGCACTGATTACTGTAGTCATGTCACTGGTACCCCCAAAAGTGTCAAAAATGTCAGTCAAGGGTTCGATCTGTCTGCCGCAATGTCGCAGTCCCACAAAAAAATCGCAGATCGCCGCCATTACTCGTTAAAAAAAAAAACACCAAAAATGACAAAAATCTTTCCCTTAGTTAGTAAACGCAATAACTTTTGCGCAAACCAATCAAAATACGCTTATTGTGATTTTTTTTTAGCAAACATATGTAGCAGAAAACAAATTGGCCAAAAATGTTAAAAAATTTTGATTTTTACATTTTTTTGATATAAAAAATGTGAAAAATATTGTTATTTTTGCAAAATTGTCGCTCTTTTTTTGTTTATAGCGCATGATCAAAAAATCACACAGGTGATCAAATACCACCAAAAGAAAGCTCTATTTGTGGGAAAAAAAGCATATCAAATTCGTTTAGGTACAGTGTCGCACGACCGCGCAATTGTCCGTTAAAGTCACGCAGTGCCGAATCGCAAAATAGGGCCTGGTCAGGAAGGGGGTAAAATCTTCCGGGGCTTAAGTGGTTAAAGAAGGCTTCTAGATTCCAATAAGCCCCACACAACCACAGCCCAGGGCACAAAGCACCCCCAATGTTGAGTCTGGTATGGATTTTGGGAGGGACCCCACGCTGTTTTTTTGGCATGCTCGTGTTTATTTATTTAGTTTGTATTGGTATGACACAAAATAGTGGGGAAACAAAAAGCCAAATCTGACACATTCCACGAAAAGCTCCAAAAATGAACTGGACAACATTTTTGGCACCTTCTCAAAATTGTAAGAAATATCTGCATTCCAAGTTTATGATGCTCCTGTAATTTGTAATTAAGCTCACCTCTATCAATTAACAGGTGCTGACAATATAGGAATCACATTGGCAACCAGTTAAAATGGTGAAAAACTGACTGAACCTTTCTGTTGTGTGTCTCTGTGTGCCTCTAAAGATTTGAGAACAAAAATTGTGGAAACGTATAGATAATCTCAAGGTTCAAAGTCCATCTCCAGATATCTTAATGTTCCTATGTACACTGTGCGCAACATTGTCAAGAAGTTTACACTGTAACTAATCTCCCTGGTCGTGGACGAAAGAGAAAAATTGATCAAAGATTGCAATGAAGGATTGTTCGAACAGTGGATAAAGAACCTTGATAAACTTTCAGACAAATTCAAGCTGACCTTTAGGCACATCCTTGTCAGCTTGCGCTATAAGTCACAATCTGAATGAAAAGGGACGCTAGAGACCCAGGAGGGCCAAATTGCTGACACAGAAACATAAAAAAGCTAGATTGGAGTTTGCCAAAACTTACCTGAGAAAGCCAAAATCCTTTTGGAAGAATGTGCTGTGTACAGATGAAACAAAATTACAGCTTTTTGGTAAAGTCCATCATTCTACTGTTTTCAGAAAAATAAATGAGGCCTTAAAAAAAAAAAAAATAATACAGTCAATACAGTTAAACATGGTGGAGGTTCACTGTTGTTTTGGGGTTGCTTTGCTGCTTTAGGTAGTGGATGTCTTGACCGTGTGCAGGGCAATATGAAATCTGAGGACTACCAAAAGATTCTGGGGTGCAATGTAGGGCCCAGTATCAGAAACTTGGGTCTCTGTTAGAGGTCATGGGTCTTACAGCAGGACAACGACCCAAAGACTCAAAAAGCACCCAAAAAAGTTTAAGACAAAGCACTTGAGAGTCCTGAACTGGCCAGCAATGAGTCTAGATCTAAATCCCATAGAGGATCTGTGGAGAGATCGGAAAACAGCAGTTGGGAAAAGAAGCCCTTCCAATCTGAGAGACCTGGAGCAGTTGGCAAAAGAAGAGTGGTCCAAAATTCCAGTAGAGAGATGTAAGAAACTCATTGATGGTTATTGAAAGTGATTGATTTTAGTTTTTTTTTTCGAGGGGTTTGCTACCAAATATTAAATTGAGTGTGCCAATAATTTTGTCCAGTCCATTATTGGAGTTTTGCGTGGAATTTGTCACATTTGGCTTTCTCGTGTTGTACCAATATAAACAAAAGGAAAAAAAATGAGAATGCCTAAACATTTACAATTGCAACAATTTTCTGGGCAAAGGGGTGCATTTATCTGTTTTTTCAGTGTTTGGTCGACCGCCCTGGTCGTAAGGGGCAGCAAAGCCTAGCCATCATGGATGCCTAATATTAGCACGAGTTCCGGGATTGAGGCAGCCTGAGGACCAGGTTCCGAGCGCAGGAAAAAAGGGGGTGCTATATAGCACTTATCTTCTTTTGGAATTTATCTGACATATGCAGGGGTGCCAATATATTTTTTCCCATGACTGTGTATATATTTATTTTTATAATATATATATATATATATATACCGTGTTTCCCCAAAAATAAGCCCGGTTGTATATTAATTTTGGCTACATAAAATGCATTAGGGCTTATTTTCGGGGGATGTCTTATTTGTTCCCTGTCTTCTCTCCCCCTCTCCCTCCCTGTCAGCATCTCTGTAATCCCCAAAATAATCTCTAGGTAAAGTCCTTGCAAAATCATTTAATCCGCTCTGTAAATGGATTTTATTTTCTCCAGTGTGTGTCTTTATGTGACATTGTAGAAAATACCTTATTTACAGCATCGCTGGGCGCTCACATGACCCGTCAGAGCTTTTCTTTCCCACTCGGAGCACTGCCAATGGAGCTGCCGAGATCCCCGCCGATGTCAGCCCTGTTCCAAGCACTGCAGAGGGACGTTGACGTCAGTCGGGAGGAGGAGGAGAGCTCCGGCTGGTCACATGAGCTCCCAGCAGCGCTGTAAATAAGGTATTTTCTACAATCATGTTACATAACAACACACATTGGACATTATATAAACCTTTTTACACCGGGAATTAAATGGTTTTACAAGGATTTTACCTAGGGCTTTTTTTCGGGGTAGGGCTTATATTGCAGCCATCCTAGAAAACAGAGATAGGTCTTAATTTCGGGGTAGGTCTTATTTTCGGAGAAACATGGTGTGTATATATATATATATATATATATCTACTGTATATATCTACCTAGTAAGGTTCTCCCTATTGGAAAAATGGAAGCCAGAGAGATATAGACCAGAGGGACAGTCTCTCCAAGTGAGAGACAATTGGGAGCTAAGCAATTATGATCTTGTGCTGTCTCCCTGTCACAAAGCTCATGTGTTTTTACCACCCCCAACCACAAGTGTAAATTAATGCCTTCTGAGTAGAGTTGAGCGGACACCTGGATGTCCGTGTTCGGCGGGTTCAGCCGAACTTGAAAAAAAAGTCCGGGTCCGTGACCCGGACTTTTTCCGAACTTTACCCGGACACCGAACCCCATTGAAGTCAATGGGGACCCGAACTTTTAGGCCCTAAAATGGCTCTAAAAAAAACAATGGAAAGGGCTAGAGTGCTGCAAATGGCAGCAAAATGTAGTTAAGAGCATGGCAAGTGCTCTTAAAAAAAAAAATTCCCCTTTAAATTTGTAATTTTTAAATAGCAGATTAGAACTGCACTCTGTAGTAAAATATAGCTGAACGCTGCACACAACAGACTGATAAAAATATTTTTTTTCTCCCTCCTCCACCTCCTCCTCAGTGGTCTCAAGTGAGGGCAAAAAGATTGTTCACTGCACCACCCCCCACACAGCAAAATCGATGTAGATCGCTAACGGACGATTGTTCTGTCCTGTGTCTCCTAATAATCTCTCCCTACCTAAACTCTCCAGCCTGTCCCTAAAATGCTCAAATATCTTTCCCTGCCTACACTCCGACCTGTCCCTGCATTCTTTTCAGGCACAATGTTGTTTTTCCCTGTCTGTCCCTAATCAGCAGCAGCCAGCACCGTTATGATGTGTGCTCTCTCCCTACACTACAGCAGACTGACGCACCGCGCTGTGTCTCTCGAGCTTATAAAGACATGGGTCACATGCTTCAGATGGCCAATCACATCTACTAATACATTAGTAGGCATGGCTGGGATGGCTTAAGGCACACCAGTTAAACGCTTGTTGATTGGCTGTTGAAAGCCTGCCATTAAAACCGCGCCATTACATACAGGAAATAAAATTACCGAACACGGATTTTAAACCCGAACATACAGTAACGTTTTCGGGTCCGTGTCCGGGTAACAAAAATCCAATTATCCGGTACGGACCCGAACAATACAGTCCGTGTTCGCTCAACACTACTTCTGAGTATTCTCCATCTGCAGCAAAAAAGGTAAGACTGGGTGGGACAACTATAGGGGTAGTGCTATGGGTTTTAGCTCCATTACATTCAATGTGCATCACCACAACGCAGAGAAAAAAACATGCGTCATTTTTTTCTGATGCAGTGCAACACAACATGAATGCCCTTGATTTTGCTGCTATACAGTTTAGGTCATTATAATAGTGTGTTGTTGCATTGGTAAAATGCCTATTTACCACACATTACCGCAACACATTGGTATGAATGGGCCCTAAGGTAGCCCACTGAGTTTAACCCGTAATTTTAAAGTCCTTTTGAGTAGACTGGCCCTTCAAAATTTGCCCAGATGATAACGTTCATGCATGAAAAAAACACAGAAAGAAACTTTATGGTTGAAATATACAGCAAAATGTAAATATGTTTATTTATAGCCTATATATATATATGAAGTGTTGGATGATGCCCCTTCCTCTAAAATACATCACATACATTATCATTATCATGTCAAGTAGTCATATCAATTTAAGAGGCGTAGCGGTGTTTATTTCCAGTACATTATACACTGGCGTCTGGACTTGGAAATTGTACAGTAATGGCGGTTTAATGTAGTGTTTTCTTTTATATCATATTTTGAAGCTATGATTAACCCTGTACATCCTTTGAAACAATTAGATTGTGTGCCCATATCCTATATTCTGCATTAATGCTAGTCAGCTGGTATATCCACCATGTTTTAAAAAGTGAATCCACTTTGACCATGATGGCTGCGCAACAGGTTTAAAGGCAGCCAATGCATCATTTAATGCTTATCTTTCCTTCATTCATTGATTGGAGCAAGAAAAAGGAGTCCTGTGTAAGCTTCAGGTTGATTGCAGATATTATGCATATATGTTCAACTGGGCGGACAGCCTAAATTGTATGTGGAGTCATGGTGTAATTGCCTTCTGGTCAGTCAACTGGAAGAGCTCTTAAGAGTGCTGAGAGGAAGCTGCCTATGGCTTTTCAGTAACAAGGGCTAGGGGGACAGATTTTCTAAACTACAATATCAACTGTTAAGTAATTAGCTAGCTGGAGGGACACCCCCTCTGATCCAGACAAATATGGTTAGACTTGGCAACTGTCTTCTCACATTGGGTATAGCTGGTGGTTTTAAAAATGATGATGGCGAAGAGTCATTCGGCAAAACTGACCTCAGAAAATGGCGTAATTAAATAATAGGGTTTGACTCCTTCAAGCAAAAAAAATCACTTGATTCCCACTACCTGTACTATGCTCAGTAACTCATAGAAACCAATCACGATATTTTTTGGTGTAGCCAAGTTAATAAGGCATAAAATGCCACTGGCTGCAAAAGGTTAGCGGATATCTCTTCTCTTCACAATACTGTAGAAAAAAACTTATAGTAGCAACTTATGTTTTAGCCTCGGCTCCCCCATGAATGTAGACAATGCTGTTTATGTGAACAAGCAATCCACACCGGCTAAGTATTAAGTCATCACAACCTCTGGAGGAAAATCCATTATTCCCTGTTGTGACCCAGAACATGGATCAGCAATTGCGGCAGTCTGTAAAAGTGCAGCCTCTGAGTCGACACTGTGGACTGTGGTGCCATAGCTGGATTTGAAAAAAAAAAAAAAAAACAAGAGCTGTTCTCCGGAGCCTGTTCAAAATTCAAACCTTTCCCACTGTGCAAAACAAAGCAGTCAGAAGCACTGAAAATCTCCATGAAAGTAATATAAATAATATTATTTCTGTGGCTAGAGGGACCTGTGCAATTTTTCACTTGCATCAGTGAGTTACCGAATGCGGCATGGATTATGTCAAAGCGGCAGTATTCTGTTCCTATATAAAAAAAAATGTAACCTTCAGCCTGCAAATTAAATAGACTGTTGGGCAGAGACTACAACTTCAAGTAAAACTCTAGTTTGCTTTAAAAAAAAACTCTCACTGGTCTACTAAAATAAGGAATTTCATTTTTCTAGAGTCTTACCTGTTGCACTTCCAGATATTATAGACATTCTTTTATGCAGACTGACAAACTGGGAGGATGAGGTCAGTACATATATGTGTCTGTTTATAAGGCTGGCAGGCAGAGAAGACATTGGTCTAAAAACTGCAATGAGTTTGGTGGCAGACAGAAGAAATGAGAAGCAATTTTTTTAAAGGCTTGACATTTTTACCCAAAAGGTTTAGCCTCACATTAAAGCAGACTCAAGGCCACATCCGGTCTAATTGCATTTGTTTTCAGGCCCACAGCTCATTCAGATGCTTGCATTGCCAGTATGCTTGCTTTTACAATTATTATTCAGTATTCAGTAAGTCCCCGCAAGCGCCAGTCAAAGCTGTCCCCCCACCCCCTCCCTCTCTGCCATGCTGTGCTGTGGAGTTGGTTGCTGGGACCGCCAGCATCCCAGTAACAAATAACATCAAGAAAGCTCTGATGGAGACACAGGTTTGGAAGTAGACTCTGATTGGGACACAGATGTACAAGAAGAATCCGATGGGGACACAAATGTGCAGAAAGGCTCTGATGGGGACACAGATGTGCAAAGAGTCCTTGATGGGGCACAGATGTGCAAGGAGGCTCTGATGGGGACACAGATGTGCAGAAAGGCTCTGATGGGGAAGCAGATGTGCGAATAGACTCTGATAAGGACATAGACATGCAGACAGGCTCTGATAGGGATTACAAAAAGATCCATGTAAAACATATTTATTTATAAATACCCAATTTTTTTGGCCCACAAAGTTTTGTAAAATCAATGAATTGGCCCTCGTACTTAAAAGTGTGGAGACCCCAACTCTTAAGTTAACATAGAGCAGGGGCAGGGAAAAGGAGAAGAGTAGAGACCTCACTGCATCTCTTGAGAAATATCCAGTATGGTGCAATTCCAGTAAGGCCTCAAGCGGCTTTTCAGTTGTATCTCACTGCCGGGATGTTCCTAGTGCAGTTGAGTATGTTTGCCCCAGAGAAGAGAAGAGAAGAGAAGAGAAGAGAAGAGAAGAGAAGAGAAGAGAAGAGAAGAGAAGAGAAGAGAAGAGAAGAGAAGAGAAGAGAAGAGAAGAGAAGAGAAGAGAAGAGAAGAGAAGAGAAGAGAAGAGAAGAGAATAGGTCTACCCTTACAGAGTTTGAACATATGGGTTGCTAAAGATCCCCTACCGCATATGATCTCAGCTCTTTATAAATTGCTTGATGGGGCTACCCCTAACCCTAAACCTTTAAACTTTAGGGAATGGGAGTGTGATCTTTGGTGTGAGTTCGCTGACAAGTAATTGCATCACTTGTACCGTCTCACACATTCTAGATCGGTGGGTTTTAAAATGCAAGAAAATAACTATAAGCTTCTGTCACAGTGGTACCGAGTGTTCATGTCTCTCGCTAGGATTTACCCATCTGTCTCTGTTTTGTGTTGGAGGGGGTGGGCAGAGGGGAACACTCCTCCATATTTGGTGGGACTGTCCATTGTCATGGTTCGCTGTTTGCAGACACATATCAGATAGTCTTGGTATTGATGTACCTTTTTCACGGAAGCATTTTTTGCTCCAAATCCCCCCATCCCCCTCTCTCATTATAAATGCAATGCTTAGCAAGAGCAAGAGGCTTGCTATGGTTGTCAATTGGTAGGGGGAACAAACCAGGAGTGCCGACAGGGAACACAAGAAGGGGAGAATCAGGGATCAATGGTAAGTATGACATGGGTTTATAATAACTTTAATAAATAACATTAATTTAATTTAGTGTTCAGCCTAATGATCTCTGTGCAGATCCATACATATCCAGTCACATCTGTTTTACAGGATACCAGCACTTCAGGTATCTTCCCAACTGCTTTAACCAATCCATACTCTATCCAAACCTAAAAAAAATGACATGACCAGGGGAAACTTTAATTTAAAGAATGGGCCTGGTAGAACTTTGATACTTTAGTAAAGCTCAATAGACATAGTTCTGTCCATTGTGACATTATTAAAGTCTATGTAAGACAGAACTGAATCCCCTATGAAGTTTATACTACTGCCAGTTTCCCCCTTAGTTGATTCACCCTCTCTAGATAACCTAAAGACCAAGTCATAATAACTAAAAAGTATAGGAAAATCCAAAACGGGGTTTTTACTGGAGCAAAAATAAATAGAAAACCTTCCACTGGGGACACTTGTTCCATTGCGAACTATCTAAGAGGAGAATTCCACCTCACTTTGTAGAGATCTCCTCTGTTGCTGTTGTGTCACTGGGACAGGAAGTGATGGGACACCTCCCCAACCGGACACTCACAGTAAGAAATAAGCTGTGAGGAGCTTTATTCCTTTTCTGCTCCATCCAAAGGAACAAAAAAAAGTTTTGACTATACACACAATTTAAATTGTGAATTCTACTGGGAATGATGTGCGAGATAAAGTGCAGTACTACATAAATGAATCAACAAATGACATTAAAATATAATATTAAGATTGAAAGTAAAATATAAAATAAAACCCTATAGCTTCTTAGTGGGGTTGATTTTTCCAATGTATCGTCTATGACATCAAGGCAATAAAGTATTGTATAAAAACTGTACGAATCTCCAAAACTGCAAAACTCAAGACTTTCGTTACTTGTAAGCTAAAGTACAGGCAGAGATATGTTGGGATCTTTAAAAAAATTCAGTCTTGTACAAGATAGTAATCTTTTGTTATTTCCTCTCAGTCCAAAAAGTCTGGAAGCAAGGTTTTAATATTTTAATTTCAGAGAAGCTGCTGTCTATCTATCTATCTATCTATCTATCTATCTATCTATCTATCTATCTATCTATCTATCTATCTATCTATCTATCTATCTATCTATCTATCTATCTATCTATCTATCTATCTATCTATCTATCTATCTATCTATCTATCTATCTATCTATCTATCTATCTATCTATCTATCTATCTATCTATCTATCTATCTATCTATCTATCTATCTATCTATCTATCTATCTATCTATCTATCTATCTATCTATCTATCTATCTCAAAGAGTGTCTCTTTGTATTGTTTCACTGAATAAGTCCGCTAATTCCACTTTTTCATAGTTGTTTGTTAGTCCCAAGCTTTCATTTAGGCAACCCTTTCCTTTGCTAAAATATACAGAAATAATTGGCGAATGTGAATTATTCAGCTCATAAACAACTCACCGGTGCAAAGACAGCGAACAGAAACTCTGCTTCAGTTTGTCCCCTACTCCCTCTTTGGTTGCTGCCAGTTGGATTCTTGCCCACTAAAGAATAGGTGAAACCAGGCTGTCAATCATATCTGTCACATTTAAAATCAAACAAGATTCACCCACCAGCCGCTGCATTACACATAATGCGAATACTCCTAAAATAGTCAAACTCAGTAAAATACAGACATAGGATTGTCCACAAATGTTAACTGTGTGAATCCTCTAACCAGGGGTATGCAATCTGTGGTCCTCCAGATATTGCAGAACTACAAGTCCCATGAGGCATAGCAAGACTCTGACAGCCACAAGTATGACACCCAGAGGAAGAGGCATGGTGGGACTTGTAGTTTTGCAACAGCTGGAGGACCACAGTTTGTATATCCCTGCAAGGCTTGTTCACACCAGCAGCATTGGGTTGCATTGGGCAGTGTTGACAAATGTAGTTTTAATGCAACAACAAAGCATTTTTCCTTATGGCCTATGGCTTCTGCAGTTCACACTAAAGAACTGAGGCGGTGTATACTGAAAACAAATAGAATATATAGCATTTTTGTGCAGCATGTTCTTATGTCCTATAATGTATCGCAACACATAAGAATTACATACAAGTAAAAAAAAAAAAAACATGGCAGCGCACATTCAAAATGGACACCAGCATTGATGTGTTTTGCGCACAATAATGCATGCTATGTGGTGTGAATAAACCCTTATGATTGAACCCCAAAGACTTGAGTTAACATATTCAAAAACTAATTAACTTTCTAGCGATTGCAGTAATTCCCGACCTTGATATAAAGTGTGTGTAGCTAGGGGAGGGAAAGAGGGGATAACATGTCACCCTTTACCTCCGTAACAATGGGGAATCTAGGACACACATACCAGAAGTCTCTGTGATAGTGATAAAAGAAAAACATACAGTCAGCCTGCACATGTGTGACCTAACTACAGAGGATTGGTAAGTAATTTTGTCATTTTCCCCTTTCTACCACTTTTACTTTCATCTCAGGCGATCCCACTAAGATAAGTAATCTCCAAGCTTCAAATATCACCTATACTGAGATATGAATTCTATACATGACACTGGATAAAGGAAGGGACTGAAACTGATGCAACATGATGGCTGGAAATTGTATAACACATCTTACCATTTACAAGTACATGTAATCAAATCATCCAGTGACTTGGATTTGTGAGTGCAGAGATTTCAATGCTGAACTAGCGTAGGGAATAGAGGTGTATTTGCTAAGTGCTTGCTGACAACTGAAACTGTGATTACCTGCAAAGCTATTGTTAGTGGAATCTTTTAAAAACGCTATCTACGAGGAAAAACCGAGGAAGGGAATTCACCTAGTGCCTAGTAGGGATGGGCCGAACACCCCCATTCTGTTTGCACCACAACATCTTGAACAGGGAAAAAGTTCTAGCGAACATGCAAACTCTATTAACCACTTAAGCCCCGGAAGATTTTACCCCCTTCCTGACCAGGGGGTATTTTGCGATTCGGCACTGCGTGACTTTAACAGACAATTGCGCGGTCGTGCAACGCTGTACCTAAACGAATTTGGCGTCCTTTTTTTCCCACAAACAGAGCTTTCTTTTGGTGGTATTTGATCACCTGTGCGATTTTTTGATCACGCGCTATAAACAAAAAAAGAGCGTCAATTTTGCAAAAATAGCAATATTTTTCACATTTTTTTATATGAAATTCCCCCCAAAAAAAATGTAAAAATCAAAATTTTTTAACATTTTCGGCCAATTTGTTTTATGCTACCTATGTTTGGTAAAAAAAATCGCAAAAAGCGTATTTTGATTGGTTTGCGCAAAAGTTATCGCGTTTACTAACAAAGGGAAAGATTTTTGTCATTTTTGTTGTTTTTTTTTTTAACGCGTAATGGCGGCGATCTGCGATTTTTTTTGCGGTACTGCGACATTGGGGCGGACAGATCGGACCCTTGACTGACATTTTTGACACTTTTGGGGTTACCAGTGACATTTCTACAGTAATCAGTGCTATATATATGCACTGTTACTGTAAAAATACACTGGTAGTGAAGGGGTTAACTTTATTTGGGAGGGAGGGGCTGTGTGTGTCCCTAGGGGCGTGCTTTCTACTGTGATTGGCTGTGGCTTTAGCTGTAAGGACACTGATCAACGGATCTACATACTAGATCCGTGTGATCAGTGTCTTTACACAGGGGAGAATCTCTTCCTCTCCCCCGCCGATCGCCGAGTGGCCGGCGGACATCGGGTCCGCTGGTCACACGCGCGGGGGGGGTCCATGACCACGCGGGAGCGGGAGCGCACCTCCGGGGGCGCGCGCTCGCTCCCTAGACCCTTACAAGCTAGTGACGTAGCCCTACGTCACTTTGCCTGTGAGGGGCTGACCGCCGACGTAGATAGTCGTGCGGCGGTCGGCAAGTGGTTAAAGCCTATGAAACACGAACATGAAAAATCAAAAGTCCTAATTTTAAAAGCTTTTATGCAAGTTATTGCTAAAAAAAACTGTAAGGGGACCTGGGTAAAATAATTTAAACTTGCTGTAATGTATTCCGGCTCCTGGAAATACAGATAAAAAAATGTAAAAAATGGCGTGGAAAAACAGAGTAGGGTCCCCCCCAAAAGCATTACCAGACTCTTATCCCAGCATGCAGCCTGGCAGGTAAGGAAAAAGGAGGGGACGAGCGAGCACCCACCCTGAACCATACCAGGCCACATGCCCTCAACATGGGAGGGGTGGGTGCTTTGGGGCAGGGGGCTTTGCCCCCCCCCCCCATCCCAAAGCACTCTGTCCCCATGTTGATGGAGACAAGGGCCTTTTCAACAAGGGGTCCCCCAGATCGTGGCCTCCTACATCGTACCCATACCCATTCATAAGAAAAAGTGTCAAAAAGTAAGAAACACAGGAAACAGTTTTTGACAAGTCTTTTATTAAATAATAAAACAATAGTGTCCCTCGATGTAAATCCATCGCCAAATAACAATGCCCTCCGGACCCGAAAAATAGAAAAAATAAAAAATGCTCCACCGCCTGGGGGGCTTTCTTCCGTCTGCCTCCTTTTCGCTTTGACAGTTCTGGTATAGGCAAGGGGTGGGGCCACCTGGCTACGTCACCTGGTGGCACTACCCACTTCTGTGGTCACGTGATGCCACGCAACATCAGAAGGGGCAGTGCAACCAGTTGACGTAGCCGGGTGGCCCTGCCCCTTGCCTATATAAGAACTGTTAAAGCAGAGAGGCGTCAGAGGAGGCCTTCCAAGAGGCAAAAGCATTTTTTCCCCCTCTAAATTTTTCGGGTCCGGTGGGCGTCATGATTGACGAGGACTTACATCGATGGACACTATTTTTTTATTTTTTAGAAAAGCCTCGTCAAAAAACTTTTACCTGTGTTTTTTACTTTTCGACACTTTTTTGGTGAATGGGTAGGGGTACAATGTACCCGATACCCATTCACATAGGGGGGGTTGGGATCTGGGGGCTCCCTTGTTAACGGGGGCTTTCAGATTTCGATAAGCCCTCCACCCAGAGACCCCGACAACCACAGCCCAGGGTTGCCTGGAAGAGGCCCTTGTGCCTCACATCAGCCAGGAGGAGGGGAGGAGAGGAGGAGAGCGGTCAGCAGTCATGTGAGTGCCAAGCAGCGCTCTGAAATTGGGTATAAAGCGGCATATTTCTAATAAAGAACATACACTGGGCACATAACTTTATCTAACACAGAGGATTGAATATAAATAACAAAGTTATTTTAGCAGCAGGAGGGGAGGGGTGGGGAGCAGATTGGCACTGACACTAGCTGCAAGGCAGGGTGGAGGGGGAGAGGGAAGAGAGGATGATGGAGGCACGTAAACTGACCACAGTATCAGGGCTCAGCAGCCATGATAAATGTGGTCAGTTTACAGAGGGGAGGGCATGATGGGAATTTAAGTTACTGAACAACTGGAGGGCCATATTTCGGAGACCCCTGCTTTAAAGAAACAGGATTAATTTTTTTCTTTTTAGTATAACAATCTGTTTAAGTTTGGGTTACACTACATGACGATGGGCCTCCTCCATTAGGAGGAAGAGAGAAACTGAGAACTCCTCCTGCTTCCTGTGACAATGCAATACTTGAAATAGTTATATACTGTTCGTATGTATATATGTATTTAGTCTTGATCATAATATATTGCATAATACATTTGTTTATAAAAATGTGGGAGTTTTTAGCCTCCTAGCTATTTTGTCACCCCACTTGGTGCACTTAGCTCTTTGATTTACTGTGTTCCTCTCTGAGATCCTGGTCTGGTTCAGGTTCAGGAGGAGCCTGGCCGAAAGAAGACTATTGCTATTTGTGGGCAACAGCCATCTGTTTCTAATCAGTCTTCTTCCTTAGGGATGCCTGTTCTGATCCTTCAGGGACCCTTTTACTGCTCAAGCAGGCTATCCCTCTGTCAGTTATTGCATATTCAAAGTGACAGATACAGCTTCTGTCTCTGTGTGTGTTTTTTTCCTATCCATTCTGATTCTCAGGGAATGAAACAGCAGTAATAGTTTTTAGAAACTTCACGTATGTCTACCTTGGCCGAGTATACAGGTCAGCAGAATACCACTACTGCTTCTTACTGTACAGCCAAGTAGAAACAATAATTTGAATGAAGCAGGAAATACTAGAGAAGGGGGGAAAGAAGCAAACCACATGAGTTTTTTAGGTGAGCAAGAAAGTTGGCCATTTCAGATTTTACTCCTAATTATTTTGAGCTGGATCATGCTGTTGAACAGGAGGTGGAGCCTGCATGTCAGGACATCATCATTTACAATGGCCTAAATCAGTATGGTCTCTAAATATAGCCATATCAATAAATGCATCGTCATTGCTTTCAGAAACTACCTTATGAGACAAGATGTTTGCGATCACAAGGAGCTGATACTGGGATCTGAACCAGTGCCTCCAGCAACATTTCTCCTATTATACAGAAACTGGGGACTGATCACATAAAGCGGGCCACTGAAATAAATAGATTTGGCCAATGCTTCTGGGATTGTGTCTAATGTATATTAATGCAACTCTAGATAACAAGATCCTAATATGCTAAAAAATGGGTAAAATTATGTAGAAATAATGGCTTAATCCTAGTGCATAATTAACTGCTTTCCAGGCATGAGACATCAGCTTTACAGCTTGCTAAACACGGATCGGCATAAAACATATAAATAAAAATTAAGGAGAAAATTAGATTCAAAATTTTAAAAAAAGAGACTGGCCTATAAAAACCCAGGTCCTTTATCTTGCTCTTTGTTTACTGTAATCTTTAACAGCCAAGCCAAGAACACAGGCATACAGTATATTAGTCTGGAGACAGCAAGCGCATGTTCAAGTCTTGATGTAGATGGAGAGAGCTCTCCCAGCGAACAAAATTGCATTAGCATATCAAAGCTATAAGACTGAAATCCAACAGAGAGTAACTGAGAGGGGTGTAACCCCTTCAATGCCAAGGGGGACAAGAACAGAATATGGTCGCACAGGCGCTGAAGTGGGAGTCTGGGGAATGCCTCCCTGCCTTTGAAATCAAATATTAATACTGGGGTGGAGATTTCTGACATCAAAAGCTGTCAGTCAGCATGGCAAGCCTGTGTTTTTATCTACAGAGCATACAATGCGGTTACAGGGAAAGAGTGATTACTGTAATTGTATGCAGAGTTGCTTTTGACATTTCTCTCCATGATTTGGGTATTTAATGGCACACTCCAGGCAAACATGAAAATTGAGAAATTTGCCATGTAAATGCACAGCTATGAACTGAGAGGCTCTAATTTTCACTTTGGTATTCATCTGTAGCAGCTAGCTGACCTGTTATCTTAATCCTCATGGTTGACAATGTCTTTGGTTTCTATATGGCTTGACAACACAGGCCAATGTGTTTTCTGGTTCTCAGCTCTGGCCCCTAGAATTCTCATAGAAGAAGAATCCACAGCACAGAATCAGGTGATCAAAGGCTCCAGTGTTGCCCAGAAAAGCTGTGAAAAACATATTGTATTGGCTACAAACATAAAAAGATAGACCAAGTTGACTTTCTGAATTTAGCACTGATGTATTAGGAGTGACATTGCACAAGGCATATTATGGCAAAGATTTGTGTGGTCTTAAAAGCCCTGGAAATTAATAGAATTTAGATTCCAGTTATCTGGAATCCTACCACACAAGAACCAACATAAAGACACATGAACTTTACAGAATATAATGGCTGGAAATAACAAATCAATATTTAAATTACCTATTCCCTTTGTCAATGCATGCCTGGTTGGATATTCATACCCCGAGCAATCCCCTCCCAAAGTTGTTGCCACATCCCATCAACTGTGATGACCATGGCCATCACCTCTGGGCCATTCCTTCCTGCCAGACCGCAGCCTCCAACTTATGCATCCTTCTGAACTTCCCTTTCCTCTTTTTGCCTCCACCATTGTCCCATCAATTCATTTGGACAGTGCTAACAGATTCACCTTCATGACCGTTCCTCTCCTCACAATCCTGAGGCTGATGTCTTACCAACCTCTCTTTTCTCTTCTTCTATACCTGCCCTGTCAACGTGTCTGTATGTAGGCTTTTTCCTTTACCAGTACTCTCATGTGTCTCCCTCATCTTTTATAGTGATAGACCACAATCCTTGGGCCAGGTTCACATCTTTACATGTGTACTTTTGTCCATTTTATTACATTTTTAAGGTGGGTTATAGTACATTTACATGCCTCTTCATTATTCTATTGGGAAACACACTGGATGAAAATGCGCACAAAAACAGACATGTCTCATTTTTCAAACCACAGCTCTAGGAACACCAGAGATCTGAACAGTTTTCTGAATAACATTGCTTTTTGTGACACATCCATTATTTTGCTTTACAAGGCACACGTTCAAAGGTATGAATAGGGCTTAGAGCTCACCAATCATCCTTTCCTGTTATCTCAATTAACAAAAATGCTCAGGCACAGTTAGATGTTAGGAAGTGCACTGTTATTTTTCAAGAGGAATTCAAGACAAATTATAGATTTTTTTATGATACTGCCTGTGACGGGGGTCACTTTGGTTGGGGGACCCGTGGAACACAGCCTACCTTAGAGAGGTTGGGAAATCCCTCTCTCAGCCCCCTAGGCCCCTCTTATGTGTAAGCCACCCTGTGTCTATTAGGGACACAGGGTGACCAAGAAGCCCAGTCTGGCCTGCCCAAACCAGACTTCCACAGCCTGATCAGGTGTGAGAGCTCCATGCGCCCTGCCGGGAAAAACTTACAAACTATGTGGAACTTTGTCAAGGAAGTTGGTGGATTGACTCTTTGGGACTTGTTACCCGACTAACTCAGGCACAGACCGATTGGAGGTCTCGTACCTGGTTAGTCTACCTTTGGGGGGGAAGATATGTGATGGTACTCACCGTCACTGGGAGTGAAAGACAGATACTTAATGGACACTGAGAAAATGGTTTGGATTGCTTCAAATGGGATTTGTGTTTACACTTATGATAATGTGTATTGTACTTCAATATCAGAAACAGGCTCTCCCTATTGTCTGTGTATTGAGGTGGGATGTGGATTCTGTTACGCCTGTCTGTCCCATTGTTAATTGTTAATGAACTCACATTGTTTCTGTCCAGATGGCTAGATAATTAGTTCAAGTTAATTCTATTTATGTATACAATTTCATCTGCATATGATATTGTAATTAGGCAACCCCTGACCTGAGTGTGGTAATCTGATCAGGAGGGGGATGTCCAGGCTGTATAAAAACTGTGTGCGTTGTTCAATAAAGGTGAAGGTTCCAGTTCAAGCTAAGTTGTCAACTAGCTTTGTATGGGGGCGGCTGGAATATTTAACATCTATGTTCAAGACTGAAGGAAGCCGTATACTGACGGAAGTCCACAAGCACAGTGTGGGTCGCGGTTCCGTTACACTGCCTATGCACCATTAAAATTTCTAGATGTTCTACACTTTCTGAGTTCAGGTCATTTTAAAATGGAACATCCAATCAACATCTTTTTTTTCTTTTGGGTTTGGACATAATGGGGAAGGGTTTGTACCTCTATCAGATTTTTACAGATGTCTGTATTTTCCCAGAATTCTTCTCAGTTGCCACCTTAGCTTTTAGGGAGTTCCTATGGAGAACCCAGAAGAGAGCCACTAACAGCATCACCACTCTACATTGGAATCTTTCTAGAGGGAAACATAGAATGCACTCTGGATATGGAAACTAAAAGCCATGGTTACCGGTAGGTAATGGGCAATCTCCTCAAGAGGTAGATGGGCAACAACAAACATCTGACAGGGTCTCTTCATTTCTTTCAATCCAAAAGTAAAAAGAAAGTTTTGGCTGGAGTTTCACCTGCATTTTTGTCCTGGATGTTTGAACTTAGGTGTGATTAGTATGAAAACTCCTGGATGCTGTTCTGTATACAGCAGGGCCAGGACAAGGGGTGGGCAAGAGGGGAATCTGCCCTGGGCACTGTGGTATCATGTGTGGTGGGGGGCACCAAAGGAGATTGGGGGAGGGGATTTGTGTTGGAGGGGGAAATTTGGGCGTGGCAAGGGGTAAGTATTGTTCTAGAAGGGGAAATTTGGGGGAGGGAGTGCTAAGAGTTGTGATTTAGGAGGATTTGTGTTGGGAGGGGGATGGGGAAAGAGGCTTTGTGCTAGAAGTAGAGAATTTTGTGCTAGGAGGGGGGATTCAAAGTGTAGGGGGGGATGGGTACTAGGAGGGGACATTTAAGGGGTAGAGGATTTTTGCTAGGAGGTGGTGAATTTGTTTTGAAGGGGGGCATTTGAGCTAGGGGGATTTGGGGGATAGAGATGCAAAGATTTGAGCTGGGATGGGGGATTTCAGATGGGGGGGATTTGAACTGGGATGGGGGGGGGGGATTTTTGCTTAGGGGTAAGCATGCAGATTTGTGCTCAGTGTTTTTGTGAGGGGATTTTTGCTGACACATAATGATCACATGTCTGAGGGAGGGGGGGCGCAGTTTGGCATGTTCGCCCTGGGCTCTAGATGACCCTTTCCTGGTATGCAGCAATGGTGCATGCATGTCTTTCTGACATATATAGAGAAATAGAGAGAGGGGGGGGGGAGGATCATCCAAAAATAAATCATATAGATGTATGGTTTTCATTATAATAGAAAGTTTCTGCTTAAGAAACCTTTTTATTTTCTATACAGCTAGTCCTTGGTTCTGTCAATGTTATCATGCCGTATAGCAGCTATTGCCTTAGCTTGAAGAAATTTCTCTTTGTGGTTACTCCCACACCTTTTGGCTTATTCCAGGCATACACAACACCATTGCTTGCCCAGTGCATAGGACATGAGACTGGTTAAGATTTTCTCTATGAACTTAGCTCACATAGTAGCTAGTAGCTAACTGAAATTTAAAGCAGTCATGTACTCACTATATCTCTTAATCTCTTCAGCTCCATTCTGTATTCAGTAGAAAGTTCAGCATTCAGATTTCAGCTTAATTTGGAATTTTAGCCATTGTACAAGGGCTAAAAATTATAAAAATATAAACACAAGTGCTCTCCCTTCCTCAACATTCCTTCTTTATTTCTCCCTTGCTGATTTCCTTACTCCGATCCTCCCTCCATATATTTTTCCATCCTCCCTCCATGTTTCCTGACATCTTTTCCATCTATCCTTTATCTTCCTTTCCTATTAACTTCCTTTCATCCTCCTTCTTTCTCCCCTTCTCTCTGTTCTCCTTCTCTTCTTTTCCTTCTCTTTCCTTATACCCCCACCCTCCTCATCCTTCTATCCTCATTTCCTTCTTCTCCCCTTCTTTCCTTCCGTTCCTCCTGCCTCGTTCTTCCCTTGATTGCTTTTTCTTTTTCCCATTCCTTCCTTCTTTACTTTTATCCTCCCTCTATCCTTACCCTTGCTTTCATCATCTTTCCCTCCTTACCCCTTTCATTGTCTTTCCTCTTCCTTTTAACCGCCTTCCTTCTTCCCTTTATTTCCTTGCTATGTTTCTAAAACTGCCACCCTTTTTTTACTTTTTACCTGCTTCTTCCTTCCCTTTTCTTCTCCTGCTACTCTCCTTGGCCTCCTTTCTTCGTCCCTCTATTTTTTCTTTGCTTCCTTCCTACCCTCCTATTAATGATTCCAGTGTTGGCATTTCAATGATCATGGGCCCCATATAACAGTTTGTTCTGCTGTACATACAGCCAGTATACCCTCATGTGGATTCACATGTAACCGGTTTATCTTCATCTTCAAAATGGTGCCATGTGACTTAGCACTTGGCAGCTGTGACTTATGGAATATTTTCCAACAAGAATCTCACAAACAAGATCTTTAAATGCAAGCTGGGAGCTCGCCACAAATTTCCTTGAACTTATGTGCTGTCGAAGCTCTTTGCGCAGAAGTTTATAGTGATAAATACATTCTCAAAGGGGAACACCAGATACCGCCACAGTGTGATAGCCTTGATATATGGATGTTGACGCTGAATGATTTCTTCATTTAAGGTTTGTGCTATGTTGCAATACCTTGAAATAAATCAATAACTCAAGTCTGTGACACATGTATCACAGCCACAGGATCTCAGAATCTCTGAGTATTTCTCAACATTGACTACAGAGTGTGTATAAGTAGCCACCGTGTTTCATCTGACTTGCACAAGCACGCTGACTTTGAAAGAGGTAAAACAGAACTTCAGGCAAACATAAAATAAAAGCGACGCTCCAGTAAAACATAATAATTAGGTATATATAGACACAAAAATACATGTAATACATGTAATATATTGCAGCTTATCATTTTTAAACATGTTGACTCATTTTTGGAAATACAGAAAATACCTGTTGATCTTGCCAGAAATGAAGTCCTTGTCACTTCCTGAAAGGCTCAAAGGCAAAGTACTAAGAACCTTATGTAGCATCCCCCTGACCCTCAGAAGTATGGTGGTAACCCCCAGAAATAGGGTGGGCTGACATTTCACCTTAGGGTTTAGATTAGTTAGGTAATAGTGGGATGTGAACAGATGGGCGCCTGTCATTTTACTGTAAAAACAAACATGAGTTTACGGACTCTCACTCAAAACCCTGGCAAGATCAGAACACCCATTACTGACCTGCAAACTCAATAGCACAAAAAGAACAGACACTAGTACACAAAAGAGCCCTGAAGTGGTTGTAAAGGCAGAAGGTTTTATCTTAAAGTGATTGTAAAGTCTCCTTTTTAAAAATAAATAAACAACAACCATGTTATACTTACCTCCTCTGCGCATTTGGTTTTGCACCTCAGATCCTCCTCTTCTCTGGTCCCTCACTGCTGCTCCTGACCCCTCCTTCCTATTGAGTGCCCCCACAGCAAGCAGCTTGCTATGGGGGCACCCGAGTTGCGCTGCAGCTCTGTGTGTCCATTCAGACACAGAGCTGCTATTCGGCCCCATTCCCTCTCTGTCCTGATTGGCTAACTGACTTTGATTGGCAGCCGCAGATGCCAATTGCGCCACGGCTGTGTCTCAGCCAATCTGGGGGGAGAGTCCCAGGCTGCTGAGGGACTTGTGGACATCGCTGGACAGAGATCGGGTTCAGGTAAGTATTAGAGGGTGCTGGGGAGGCTGCTGCACACAAAATGTTTTTTTATCTTAACGCGTAGAATGCATTAAGATAAAAAAGATTCTGACTTTAAAACTCCTTTAATACATTATATGCATTAAGATAAAAAGCCTTCTGTGAGCAGCAACCCCCCGCCCCTACCCCAGCACCCCCTAATACTTACCTGAGCCCCATCTGAATCCAGCAATGTCCACAAATACCTCGGCCCTCCGGGACTCTCCCTCCTGATTGGCTGAGACACAGCAGTGGCACCATTGGCTCCCGCTGCAGTCAGCCAGACTTAGTTAGCCAATGAGGAGAGAAAAGGGACGGGGCAGAACCGCGCCTCCGTGTCTGAATTGATGCACTGAGCAGTGGCTCAGTTTGGGTGCCCCCACAGCAAGCAGCTTGCTGTGGGGGCACTCAACAGGAGGGAGGGGCCAGGAGCTCAAGCCAGGGACCCGAGAAGAGGAGGATCCGGCCTGCCCTGTGCAAAATCATTACACAGAGCAGGTAAGTATAACATGTTTGTTATTTTAATAAAAAAGAAATGAGACTTTATTATCACTTTAAGCTGATTCCAGCAATCTGCCCCTTATTAAAAGGCAGCTGTCTCTATTGGCAACCAAATCTTTCCAGTAGCAACAGCAGTAATCTAGATGTTCCCATCTTGATGCTTTCCTAGACTCTCCAGAAGTTTCTCACCTAGGACCTCATGTGGTCTTTTTGTACTTTATCTCAAATATCATCTGTTCCTCTCTAGTCCTCAGTCCCAGGCATCAGGCAGACATCTTCTGCTCCAAGCACATGTACAGGCCTCCAGCTTCACATCTGATCACTTTGATGCTCCTCACACACCCACCCCAGGCCAGAGCCTGGGGGAAAGAGTGAGATCACTTAGCCCTCCTCAAACATGTATACTCTAGTCCCATCAATCCTGAATGTAATAGAGATGAAGAAAAGTTGACATGTTTGAAGTCCATCCTCTATGACAAACATGGCTACCCACATAGGATAGTGGAGAAAAACATGTAAACAGGAAGTGTGTTATTCACAGGATTACCAGATGAAAACATATTTTTAAAAAGTTTGAAAAAGAAAACAGCCACTACGTTTCTTTGGATTAAAATTGTTTGCAGGACACTATAGGCAGTTTATATTGTTCAGAATAACTTGCTGAACAATACATCTAGGGACACATTAAGGGCAATTTGTTTAAGTGCAATAACATGCAATGTACCACCTAAGCCATGATATCTTTAACAGTGTGCACATATAGTTCACAAATGATAATGAAGATCCATCAGAATAGTGCAGACATAGTTAATTATTGTTAATATTGTAGCAGCTGAATTTAACAAACAGGTACTTACAAGTTACTAGTACCCCAGTGCCATCATGGTTTGGGGAGCCAGCTGTGACTTCCTGATGTCCTAAAGCTGGCTCCTCACTGCCCATGCATGAGGCAGTGCCTGAGAACTGGGAGGTGTGATGTCCCAGCAGGCTGCAGGCGGCCCAAACCGACATCATCCTCGCCAAGGAAAGGATTGAGGAAGTGGAAATGAGTACCTGTCAAAAATATGACCCACTCTAAAATGTTAAAAATTAGGTAGGTGCTGAGGAGGCAGAGGATAAGTAGAATTTTGCTTTTGGGTCTGGCTCTAATTTTTATCTCGTGTGATAAGTCCACCAATATTCATATTTTAGGATGATCCCTAATCTTAAGAAAAAAGTAAGAGTGTTACCTTGATATAAACACCTCCATCTTTAGTTCCTAGAGAGAAAGATAACACAGCTCAGAATCATCTGACAAGAGACTGCAGTTCCAGCCAGAAAGCACGTGTGTTGACTCTCTTGTGCTGAGTATCTCTCCTGAGATTGAAAAGCACCAAGTCATTCTACAAAATGCTACAGACAACCCTAAAGCATTGTGAAAATACCCTCCTAATGATTACATGTTTTCATTCTACAGCAGGGGGTCTCCAAACTTTCCAAGCAAAGGGTCAGTTTCCAGTCTTTCAGGCTTTAGGGGGGCCAGACTGTGACCAGTGGGTCTAGAAAATACCCCGATATCAGCCCCCCACCATCAGTTTTAATGGGATGAAGAATACCCCATTGTTTATATCATTGAAGAGAATAGTACCCCATTGATGGTGTCAGTAGGGGGACTGGTGCCCCATCATGGATGTCAATTAGTGGAATACTGTAGTGCCCCAAGGGCCAGATAAGGGCAAGCAAAGGGCCACATCCGGCCCCTGTGCTGAAGTTTGTAGACTACTGTTCTACAGAATACAATTTTAGATGTTATGGTCTTGCTACATTCCAGCATAGTAGCAAAACTGTGTGAATTTTAGGCATAGAAGGGTCACAAATGACAGAATTTAATCAGGGGAATTTATGAAGAGTGACAGTCTTTAGAATTCCAATGTGCCTCCATACGACAAATGTTGGTGCAAGCGATAGATTCATGTACCTTTTGTAGTACATGAAACTAGGACATGCACTGTGGGTGGAGGTGCGCTGAGAGCAGAGTCTATACACAGACATCCCATCCCTAGTGCAATTGTGCTTATTTCTGCCGCTGCACCTGTCATACAGCGCAGCCACAGGGATGTTTGGGGGGAGTCGCAGACACTAATTCCCCATTTGGTCCCCTCTGCTGGTGATTGACAGTAGGCAGTGGGTGGGTCCTTGGCCAATAGAAAGCCTGCTATTGGATATAGAATCTGCCTACTGCATCCTATCATTTAGAAGGTTTTTTTTTTTTTTACAACAAGAAATTAGTTAAGTTGTGAAATCAACACCACATCCAAAAAACAACATTAGAAAAACTTTTAAAAGAGACAAGGGGACTTTAAGTCCCCTTGTCTCTTTTTAAAACGTTTTTCTATGGTGAGAGCAGACCTGATGAAAAACTAGTGCCTTAGCTTCCCCACCAGGCTCTGTCTACTGCAGCATCACTGGCTGCTAGGCGGTTGTCCACTGTGAGTAAGGGTAGATGATTCATGAAGCGTTTACTTTCTGGAATCTATCTGCCCTTTGCTCAGACATGCAGGCAGAAGGGTGTGCTTAGCTGAAAAAAAACACTCCTTCCCTCCTGAATGACATCATTTCTCTAAGCCTGGAAACCGGGATGTAACTGAAGAAATGTAAAAAATAAAAGTAAATATGATCAATTTTCCTATATATTTACTAATGCTAGCAGCATAAGGATTAAAAATAGTTGATCGAGAGAGTGAAATTTCACTTTAAAGTGTAACTCCACTTTCATGGGGGAATAAAAAACTAGCAAATAAAAAATATATAGTGTATACAATTATGACACAAGTCATATTGTACTTGAATGTTATTAAAAACGATCTTTCCTTTTCAATCTGCAGAACTGTAATTTTCTCTAAAATGCAATGCAATATGGCTACCTGGAGGTGTTCTGTACACAGAATGTATACAGAACACACCCCAGAAACATCATTTCCTGCCTCCTCCGATTTTTCCCAGAAGTCTGCCTAAGATACAAGACAGATTTCAGGCATCCCCTGCAACAAAAATGTAATTTTTGGTGAGATATTCCCAATAGGAACGCGTCTAAAGGGATGCAAACCCTGCTACTTTCCTCATTAGTGCACTGCAGGTGCACAGCTGATTGATAACTATGAAACCACTCCTGTTAGACCCACTCAGCACAGAGGAACAAACAATGATTTCTTCAGAATAACTAAAGGTAGGAACCTGCAAAAAGGTTTATTAAAATCCTGTACATAGATCACCCAGAGGGGAATGTTTTTTTTTTGCTTAACAAAAGTGAAGTTACGCTCTAAACTCTAAAATTCTACTGGGGTTGTATGAACGGTTCTAATGCAAACAAACCCGACCATCAGCGTTTGCTCTGCTAAGCATGCCTCTCCGTAGCCACAAAGGTATTGTGTGCAAACAATAGACAGGGTAAATAAGCTCTGTGTTAGTTGACTGTAACAGATAAATGGAATTGCAACAAAACACAGGGATCTTTTTTTATTCTTCTATCAGTTTCCGCACGTACTCAGGAATATGAATCGCTTTCTGGGAACTATGAAATATATATTTTGCATGCCACATGTAATCACACGGACGCAGTATAATTAGCCTGAAAACTCTTTCATGTTTTACCTAAAGCCTTTTATTAAAAGGATATTTCAAAGCAGAACTGAGAAACAGCAGCTTCCCTTACATTATATTACATTACGTGCACGTTTTTTTTTTTTTTTTACTATTACCTATTACAACCTGAATAAGAGCTTGTTTTGATGAGTAATGGCAACTTGCCTCCAGGTGTATTTCACTTAGGCTCTGTTCACATGCTGGCATATCGGATCACGGCCATTCTGCCTGTGACCCCCAAATCATTGTAAATCACGGGATGCCTGTGCGATTCCCGTGACTTGCAAAGGCACCCCAAATGCGGTGTGATTTTGCCACGATTGCCGCCCAATGAATCGCGGTAAAGTCACGCAAACAGAATTGGCCTGTCGCCCAAAAGAAGTTCTTGTACTTTTTTTGGGCGACAGGTGCCCCGCGATTCTGTGAAGCGTGATTTTACCGCGATTCATTGGGCTACATTTGTAGCAAAATCACGCTGTGTTTGGGGTGCCATTGCAAGTCATAGGAATCAAACGAGCGTCCCAAGATTTGCAATCTTTCCCTACTCCCGCGAATTGCAACCTTTCCCTTCTCTAGCCACTTTGCAAGATTGTGCGCAAAACCAAGGGGTCAGTGTCCTAAATAGACTATGCCACACCCAAGACAGCCATCAAGTCACATGGGCGGCCAGCATGTAATCGGATCACTGTCCCAGTGACTCAAGAAACCATAGAGGAACCATATTCCTCATGACTTCCTCTACCTCTGCATTGCCACTGTGGTTGAACACACCTGCAGTGGAGACAGCAGACATGGGTGACAATCATGGCTCAGTCCAGAAATACAGTGGAGGAGTGGACATAGGCACCCAATGACAGGAATTGTGTTTAAGGATTATATAAAAAATAATTGAGATAGGCACTTTCCATTTAAATTACAGTAGATAAATACCAAAGCGTGCAAACCTAAAACAAAACATCAGTAGGTGTCCCAAAAAAACAGTGTTATCATGTGTAGATACAATCCTCACTCACCAGACTTTTGTGGTCACAAAGCAGCTACAAGCTTCCTAAGGATGCAAAAAGTGCAAAATGCATTGAGGGTGAGCCACTGACATCACTTCCCAGGGTAACCTCTGACAACACTTCCAGTTTAGTAGAACCCCCACTGGCTCTGTAGTTTCGAGTGGCGGTGCTTGTACATGGTCCTTTATTGCTGAGCTGTTTGTGTTGTCTTCTCTTGGCATCATTACATGTGAGTTCATATACTTTTAATTTATGTTTCTCTACCTATTGAAAAAATTGACTACACTATGAGCGTTTTTCCTTGGCTCATGGCTTTCTGTTTCTAAAGATTGAGAATCGGCAGTGAAGCTTATGAACATACTGGATCCAGCTCTCCCACATCCTAGGTTATACCTCTAACGCTTGTAGGCTGCTTTGTGGCCACAAGAGTCTGGTGAATGAGGAGTGTATCTATGCATAGCGGATCACATTGCTTTTAAGAAACCTTTGTTACCCAGTACTACTTTTAGACATGATAATGCCCATTAAGGCGGGCGAAGCGCGTCGACGCACTTCCGGGCAGCGGAGCATTACAGCGTCATTTCCTGTAAACCACCGTGGAACGCACGCCGGCAGCGGACACGGAAGTGAAGGGACATGCTGTGTTATGCCGATTAATGCTGATTAATACGCTACCTTTGTGAGTACCATTTTTTAATCTTGATTATAATAAAAACCCTACGGGCTTTACCATGTTCGGCTTCTTCCCTTTCTTCTAAACACTTTATTGGGGAGAGAGAGGAGAGGAACTATTAACGAGCCATTCGTAAGAGGTTGCAGTTATCCATCCATCCGGTCAAGGGATATCTTATGTGCCTGTGAGGCTGCATTTACCCTTCCATCTGACCAAGGAACACCATGTATGCTTAAGGCTCATTTACATCCTAAATTTGGTGAGTGCATCCCCATAGGGGGTCTTTTCCTGAAGAGCACTTGGGCACTTATTTGGATTTTGAGCACCTTTCTGGCACTTTAACTTCTCTGGAAGAAAACCTGTTTGGACTGCACCTTAATATACTGTATCTTGCACTTTATATATGGTTATATTTTGGACACTTGATTTAACCTATTGTTGCACTTTATTAATCTATATTCAGTGATTTTGTATGCACTTTATTTTATATGAATTTTAATATTTTGTCACAGCATATGGATCTCTTATTTATATAGCACTTATTTGTAGTTTTTACCTGTTAGCGCTGCCTATATGTTTTTAGTCTTTTTTCTGGTATTTTACCTAGTGAGCAGCAGCTTCAGGATTTATTAATTTGTTCTATTTCTTGTTTTCACATATTTATACATCACAGCGCGGGTAATAATTTATTGTTTTATAC
Organism: Pelophylax lessonae; assembly: GCF_965119305.1. Taxonomy (NCBI): domain Eukaryota; kingdom Metazoa; phylum Chordata; class Amphibia; order Anura; family Ranidae; genus Pelophylax; species Pelophylax lessonae. Next base: position 464,970,894 of record NC_138771.1, on the reverse strand, counting down.
ATTTATTATGGACTAGTTTAAACTGTATGTTCTATGAGTATTTGCACATGATACGAACGCTGTATGGAAACTGATTGTTGACACTGTTTTTTTGAGACACCTACGGGTATTATGTTATAAGTTTGCACACTGTGGTATTTATGTATTTTGTTTTTGGAAATTCTTTTTATTCATTTAAGAAGATAAGGTGACATAACAAAGCCTATTGGGTATACCCAGGCTTAAGAAAACAAAGAAAAAACAAAACAAGCACACAAATTAAGTTAATACCAACCAACCTAAGGCAACCATACTCAAAACTGCTCCAAGCATAATTTAGGAGACAACTCTCCCACAGCATACCAAGCTAAATTGGTATAAGATAAAAAGGAGCAAGACAGAATTAAATGATGGTGGCACTACTGTTGAGACGACAGTATCCCCGGACGCCGTCCAGATGGCCCATACCTTACAAAATGTATTAGGACAACCTCTAGATTCATATGTGAATTTGTACAATGGTATCATTTTATTAACAACGGACTTTCCAGAGTCAGAAGTATGGGCCTGAGGAGATTTCCATTAAAGCAGTATAGACTTACGAGCATAATAATGGGCCTATCAAAATTCTCATGGCCCTGGAGGTAGTTAGTAGATTGACCAGACCTAATATACAATAATCAATGGACAAGGGTACTGAGATGATAGTAACAGAACAAATACATCGAGAAAGGGTGGCAGGGTAGTTCGACCAGCGCCAAAATGTAGATGAGTGTGAACATAAAATCTTATGTAATCTTTGAATAGTAAGGTAGACTCTATGAAGAATTTTAAATTGTATTAACCTATCCCTGGTCGAAACCAGGTGCTGCATGGGATATTCCCAAACATCCTCCAAGTTCTCTGAGAACAGCTCCATGACCTCCATGCACCAACAGGACAGAAACTTATCAAGACCATTGTGGATAGTGGGCTGAAGGGCCTTGTAAATGGTGGTAAGAGGTTTCTTTAGAGTTTTCCCTGATAATGTAAAAGAAACTGGTTGATTGCGAAATTGCAACTGAAATGCATGCCACAGCTGGAGGTAACGGAACAGGTACGATTTAGGGAGAGAGTAGCTCTCTTTAGGGGAATCAAAAGTCTGAAGAACACCCCCTGTACAAATTTAGCTAAGGCCCTGTTCACACTTGTGCAACCTAAAAGTCGTGCGATTTTGCCGCAATTTTTTGCCATGATTTTGACTGCACTTGAAGCAATGCCTGTGTAATCTTGAGGACTATGGACCTCAAAACGCATCAAAGTTGGACAAAAGTAGTGCAGGGACTACTTTGAAGTCTTTACCACTTGGAGTCACACAGATATGTACGGTACTCATTGGAAATCATGGAGAACGACTTGTCATGCGACTTTGCATCCAAGTTGCAGGACAAGTCGCACAAGTGTGAAAGAGGCCTAAGGTATTTTATCCCTTTAGAGGCCCATATATTTGGCTCTGGGATCAAAGAAAATTGTTTGAGAGAGGGGTTGAGCCACAGCGGTGTATGAGGCGAGAGATTATGAGAGGACAATGGGTGTTGGGATTGCCATGTCTTTACAATGGATATCATGGAAGGTGTAGTTGGAAAGAGGAATGGGGAGCCTCTATATAGTATATTGCGCAAGGCTTCGTATGAACCAAGATATGCCGCACAGCAGCGTTCCTTTCATCTGCTATCAACCAGTTGTGTGCCTGAATAAGCAAAGCAGCAATATAATAAGAAAATAAATCAGGGAAAGCCAACCCACCCTCATCCATGGTCTGTGTAGAATTGTCAGCCTTATCCTGGGCTGCTTTGCACCCCATAAGAATGAGGCCAATTGCAGATTCAAACTGTCCAAAATATTTCCTGGGATCCACACCGTGGCATGATAAAGGGAAGTAAGTTTGTTTTAATGAAATTAGTCCTGTCTATGAGGGAGAGAGGGAAGTGGGACCATGCCGACAAGCGTTGCTTCGCCAGGTTCAGTAGCGGCATAAAATTCTAGAAAGTTTATTCCGATGCATTTGAGGAGATCATCACTCCCAAATATTTGGCAGTGCGAGTCCATTGCAACGGAAAATCTGGGTCAGCCAGAATCCCTACCTCTCGATCAATGGGCAAAATAAGGGACTTATTAAGTCCCAGCTTACTCTTAGACCCGATAAAGGGGAATATGAGGAAATCAAGGCCAGCGCTTCCTTAAGGGAAAGACCGGAGTTGGTATTTATGTCATTTAAAGGGTTAGTGCTTACCTTTATTATTTTGTAAATATATTTAGTATTGTTTACACTTAAAGTGGCAGCTGCCTTTTATGGTATACACATTTGTGGGTTGATACCCTCTTATTTTATTGAAATTGTGTTCACAGGATTACCAAGTGACAGTAAAAGTAAAAGGTAAAGAAGTCTAAAAAATGCAGCCACCACAAGTAAGTGCTTGTAAGCTGCAATACATAAAAAAATTTTTGGGGGGTTTAGTTATGTTGTAAAGTATAAGTGCACTTTAAAATAAAGTGCATTTATCCTTTATGTCCTTTCCATTGACCTAACCTAACTCACCCTCTGCCTCCACAGATGCATACTTGGGGTTATTTTACACAGTGCTGCTTTACTTCATTCAGCAGGGATCCATAAGCATATTCCCTCCTGAACCAGAGCTGACGGAGACAGGTATCTGTTTTGTGACATTCGTGCCCATTCAGTTTGCGGCTGCATTTTGACAGAGGACTGTGGTGGACCAGTGAAGGCTTTATGAGTGGCCCTATGTAAATGGACTTGTGTCCCGTTTCACAAGCTACATCTGATCTGTCATGTTTAGGTCTGGAAAAGGTAAAAGGATGCAGTCCTTGGCCTTTGGTGATTGTTAACATTCTGGTCTTGTCTGCGTGGTCCTGCTTCATAGACTTCTCCTTTGGCCTTCAGCCTTGGGGAACAACCTCATAGAAGTCTGTGGCGCTGTAATGCACAGAAGTTGTCAGGAAAGTGAGACTTGTGGCTCTGGATATAAACAAATATTGTTTGCCTTAGCCATCAGATCAAGATAAGTAGTCATCTGTAGAGGTAGAAGGTGGGTCAAGGTAAAGGGGCAAAAACATAGATGGGCACTTTGCTTAAAAGTCTATTCAAATGGGTACTCAAGCTATAAGTACTGTATGTTTGCCATTATTACAAATCAATTTACATTTTTCTATGAAAGACATTTTTTATGTACATTTATTACTGTCATTTATATTTATTATTATTTTTTTAAACTGTGGAAGTGGCTTTGCTGAAATTGACATATACTTTAAGTAATGCTACAATCTTGGCTTTACCTTGTGAGTCATTATGCAAAGGTGTTAACTTAACTGATGTGCAGATAGCCACAATGTGAGATATACATATATTAATAAAAATAAAACACAACCAACAAGTAAGAATGCAAGCCACCTAAACCATTACCATGTCATAAATGTTTCCATAATAACTGAAATCAAGCCTCTTAGTCTTTATAAAAGTTAAGGTCTTCTCTAAGAGCAAGCCCGCAGGAAATTTCTGACCCTTGTGACCCATAAGTAGTGTTGAGCGAACACGGACTGTATTATTCGTGTTCGTACCGAATAATTGGATTTTTTGTACCCGAACACGGACACGGACACTTTACTGTATGTTCGGGTAAAAATCCGTGTTCGGTCGTTTTATTTCCGGGTTTTGCATGCTTTGGCGCTCTTTTCATGGCGGGCTTTCAACAGCCAATCAACAATCGTTTAACTGGTGTGCCTTAAGCCATCCCAGCCATGCCTGCAAATGTCTCAGTAGCTGTGATTGGCCGTCTGAAGCATGTGACCAAGTCTTTATAAGTTCGAGGCAGCCGCAGCGGCGTCATTATGCTGCTTAGATTCAGGGACAGAGCACACATCAACGTGCTGGCTGCTGATTAGGGAAAGATAGGCAGGAAAAAACCATTTGTGTCCGGATAGAATTGAGGGACAGGTCGGAGTGTTTAGGCAGGGCGAGTTGTAGGCATTTTAGGGATAGAGTCTGCTGAATTATATAGGGTCAGTGTCTTCTACAAACTACAATCGATATTGCTGTGTGGGGGGTGGGGTCTGCACTCAATCCTGATCTACGATCTCTTCTCAATCCTGTTAGGGACAGAGTCTGCTGAATTTTAGGGAAACTGTGTTCTACAAACTACAATCGATATTGCTGTGTGGTGTGGGATTGGAGATAGGCAGGTGTCAGTGATCCACATCCATTTTTCTGTGTGTGAGCTGCAGTGAACACAATCTTTTTGGGCTGCAGTGAACACAATCTTTTTGGGCTGCAGTGAACACAATCTTTTTGGGCTGCAGTGAACACAATCTTTTTGGGCTGCAGTGAACACAATCTTTTTGGGCTGCAGTGAACACAATCTTTTTGGGGTGCAGTGAACAAAATCTTTTTGGGGTGCAGTGAACACAATCCTTTTTGGTGTGCAGTGAACACAATCTTTGTGGGGTGCAGTGAACAAAATCCTTTGTGGGGTGCAGTGAACACAATCTTTTTGGGGTGCAGTGAACAAAATCCTTTTTGGGGTGCAGTGAACAACATCCTTTTTGGGGTGCAGTGAACACAATCTTTTTGGGGTGCAGTGAACAAAATCCTTTGTGGGGTGCAGTGAACACAATCTTTTTGGGGTGCAGTGAACACAATCTTTTTGGGGTGGAGTGAACAACATCCTTTTTGGGGTGCAGTGAACAAAATCCTTTTTGGGGTGCAGTGAACAAAATCATTTTTGGGGTGCAGTGAACACAATCTTTTTGGGGTGCAGTGAACACAATCTTTGTGGGGTGCAGTGAACACAATCTTTTTGGGGTGGAGTGAACAACATCCTTTTTGGGGTGCAGTGAACAACATCCTTTTTGGGGTGCAGTGAACACAATCTTTTTGGGGTGCAGTGAACACAATCTTTGTGGGGTACAGTGAACAGAATCTTTGTGGGGTGCAGTGAACACAATCTTTGGGGGGTACAGTGAACACAATCTTTGTGAGGTGCAGTGAACACAATCTTTGTGGGGTGCAGTGAACACAATCATTGTGGGGTGCAGTGAACTCAATCTTTGTGGGGTACAGTGAACACAATCTCATACTGAAGGTTTGAGGGTGCTGCCTGTTCCATACTCCCCCTACTCCTCATCTAGCCTTTTAGGGGTACAAACAATAGTAATTGGGGCCTAGTGTGGTTGTGTACGTGTGATATACATACACTTTTTTGGGATCATATTTTCTATTCCGCTATTTAATCAAAAACCTTTGGGGATCAGTTAAATTGGGGGATAGTCTGTGTTGGTACGTGTGAGAGAGATCCACCTTTCCAAGTTGTTGGGGTTCATCTCATACTTCTGAAGGTTTGAGGGTGCTGCCTGTTCCATACTCCCCCTACTCCTAGCCTTTTAGGGGTACAAACAATAGTAATTGGGGCCTAGTGTGGTTGTGTACGTGTGATATACATACACTTTTTTGGGATCATATTTTCTATTCCGCTATTTAATCAAAAACCTTTGGGGATCAGTTAAATTGGGGGATAGTCTGTGTTGGTACGTGTGAGAGAGATCCACCTTTCCAAGTTGTTGGGGTTCATCTCATACTTCTGAAGGTTTGAGGGTGCTGCCTGTTCCATACTCCCCCTACTCCTAGCCTTTTAGGGGTACAAACAATAGTAATTGGGGCCTAGTGTGGTTGTGTACGTGTGATATACATACACTTTTTTGGGATCATATTTTCTATTCCGCTATTTAATCAAAAACCTTTGGGGATCAGTTAAATTGGGGGATAGTCTGTGTTGGTACGTGTGAGAGAGATCCACCTTTCCAAGTTGTTGGGGTTCATCTCATACTTCTGAAGGTTTGAGGGTGCTGCCTGTTCCATACTCCCCCTACTCCTAGCCTTTTAGGGGTACAAACAATAGTAATTGGGGCCTAGTGTGGTTGTGTACGTGTGATATACATACACTTTTTTGGGATCATATTTTCTATTCCGCTATTTAATCAAAAACCTTTGGGGATCAGTTAAATTGGGGGATAGTCTGTGTTGGTACGTGTGAGAGAGATCCACCTTTCCAAGTTGTTGGGGTTCATCTCATACTTCTGAAGGTTTGAGGGTGCTGCCTGTTCCATACTCCCCCTACTCCTAGCCTTTTAGGGGTACAAACAATAGTAATTGGGGCCTAGTGTGGTTGTGTACGTGTGATATACATACACTTTTTTGGGATCATATTTTCTATTCCGCTATTTAATCAAAAACCTTTGGGGATCAGTTAAATTGGGGGATAGTCTGTGTTGGTACGTGTGAGAGAGATCCACCTTTCCAAGTTGTTGAGGTTCATCTCATACTTCTGAAGGTTTGAGGGTGCTGCCTGTTCCATACTCCCCCTACTCCTAGCCTTTTAGGGGTACAAACAATAGTAATTGGGGCCTAGTGTGGTTGTGTACGTGTGATATACATACACTTTTTTGGGATCATATTTTCTATTCCGCTATTTAATCAAAAACCTTTGGGGATCAGTTAAATTGGGGGATAGTCTGTGTTGGTACGTGTGAGAGAGATCCACCTTTCCAAGTTGTTGGGGTTCATCTCATACTTCTGAAGGTTTGAGGGTGCTGCCTGTTCCATACTCCCCCTACTCCTAGCCTTTTAGGGGTACAAACAATAGTAATTGGGGCCTAGTGTGGTTGTGTACGTGTGATATACATACACTTTTTTGGGATCATATTTTCTATTCCGCTATTTAATCAAAAACCTTTGGGGATCAGTTAAATTGGGGGATAGTCTGTGTTGGTACGTGTGAGAGAGATCCACCTTTCCAAGTTGTTGAGGTTCATCTCATACTTCTGAAGGTTTGAGGGTGCTGCCTGTTCCATACTCCCCCTACTCCTAGCCTTTTAGGGGTACAAACAATAGTAATTGGGGCCTAGTGTGGTTGTGTACGTGTGATATACATACACTTTTTTGGGATCATATTTTCTATTCCGCTATTTAATCAAAAACCTTTGGGGATCAGTTAAATTGGGGGATAGTCTGTGTTGGTACGTGTGAGAGAGATCTACCTTTCCAAGTTGTTGGGGTTCATCTCATACTTCTGAAGGTTTGAGGGTGCTGCCTGTTCCATACTCCCCCTACTCCTAGCCTTTTAGGGGTACAAACAATAGTAATTGGGGCCTAGTGTGGTTGTGTACGTGTGATATACATACACTTTTTTGGGATCATATTTTCTATTCCGCTATTTAATCAAAAACCTTTGGGGATCAGTTAAATTGGGGGATAGTCTGTGTTGGTACGTGTGAGAGAGATCCACCTTTCCAAGTTGTTGGGGTTCATCTCATACTTCTGAAGGTTTGAGGGTGCTGCCTGTTCCATACTCCCCCTACTCCTAGCCTTTTAGGGGTACAAACAATAGTAATTGGGGCCTAGTGTGGTTGTGTACGTGTGATATACATACACTTTTTTGGGATCATATTTTCTATTCCGCTATTTAATCAAAAACCTTTGGGGATCAGTTAAATTGGGGGATAGTCTGTGTTGGTACGTGTGAGAGAGATCCACCTTTCCAAGTTGTTGGGGTTCATCTCATACTTCTGAAGGTTTGAGGGTGCTGCCTGTTCCATACTCCCCCTACTCCTAGCCTTTTAGGGGTACAAACAATAGTAATTGGGGCCTAGTGTGGTTGTGTACGTGCGAGATACATACACTTTTTTTGATCATATTTCCTATTCCGCTATTCAATAAAAACCTTTGAGGATCAATTGAATTGCGGGATAGTCTGTGTCGGTACGTGTGAGAGAGATCCACCTTTCCAAGTTGTTGGGGTTCATCTCATACTTCTGAAGGTTTGAGGGTGCTGCCTGTTCCATACCCCCCCTACTCCTCATCTAGCCTTTTAGGGGTACAAACAATAGTAATTGGGGCCTAGTGTGGTTGTGTACGTGCGAGATACATACACTTTTTTTGATCATATTTCCTATTCCGCTATTCAATAAAAACCTTTGAGGATCAATTGAATTGCGGGATAGTCTGTGTCGGTACGTGTGAGAGAGATCCACCTTTCCAAGTTGTTGGGGTTCATCTCATACTTCTGAAGGTTTGAGGGTGCTGCCTGTTCCATACCCCCCCTACTCCTCATCTAGCCTTTTAGGGGTACAAACAATAGTAATTGGGGCCTAGTGTGGTTGTGTACGTGCGAGATACATACACTTTTTTTGATCATATTTCCTATTCCGCTATTCAATAAAAACCTTTGAGGATCAATTGAATTGCGGGATAGTCTGTGTCGGTACGTGTGAGAGAGATCCACCTTTCCAAGTTGTTGGGGTTCATCTCATACTTCTGAAGGTTTGAGGGTGCTGCCTGTTCCATACTCCCCCTACTCCTCATCTAGCCTTTTAGGGGTACAAACAATAGTAATTGGGGCCTAGTGTGGTTGTGTACGTGTGATATACATACACTTTTTTTGGATCATATTTTCTATTCCGCTATTCAATAAAAACCTTTCTAGGGCAAGATCTTAAATTACAGAAATATGAGGAGACCGTCAAATAAGGGCCGTGGCCTGGGTCGTGGTGCTGCTGGTAGAGCTCCTGTTGCAAGGAGAGGACATGGTCGATCTGTGCCAGCTACACGCACAAGTGAAACACCTTCCTCAAGTGTGAGTAGGCGACAGAACCTGCATCAGTATTTGGTAGGGCATCAAACGCCCCTAGAAGTGATGAGGCCAGAACAAGTTGAGGCGATAGTAGATTGGTTTGCTGCTGACAGTGCCTCCAGTTCCTTCACATTGTCTCCCACCCAGTCTACTGCAGAAAGGTCAGAGTTGGCACCTGCAGCCAATGTCCAACCGTCTTTCACCTCACCCCCTTGCAAATCAGGCCAGCAGTCTGAGCCCCAAGCCATACAGCAGTCTCTTATTATTTTTGAGGACTCTGTCAGCAGGGTTTCCCAGGGCCATCCACCTAGCCCTGCCCCAGAAGTGGAAGAGATTGAGTGCAGCGATGCCCAACCACTTATTTCTCAAGATGAGTACATGCAAGGATCATCGCAGCACGTCTCCGATGATGACGAAACGCAGGTGCCAACTGCTGCGGCGTTCAGCATTGTGGAGACCGACAAGGAGGGCAGGGGTGAAGACTGGGTGGAAGATGATGTGGAGGACGATGAGGTCCTCGACCCCACATGGAATGAACGTCATGCAGGTGAACTGAGTAGTTTGGAGGAAGAGGCGGTGGTCGCACAGAGCCACCAGCACAGCAGAAGAGGGAGCAGGGTGCAGAAGCGGAGCGGCCGTGCCCTAGACACTACGCCCGCTACTGCCCAACGCAGCAAGGGAACGAGCGCACCAAAGTCAGCTCAAAGGAGTTCTCTAGCGTGGAAGTTCTTTAGAAAATGTGCTGATGACAGGACACGAGTGGTTTGCACCCTGTGCAATCAGAGCTTGAAGCGAGGCATGAACCTTCTCAACCTGAGCACAACCTGCATGATCAGGCATCTAAGTGCAAAGCACGAGCTGCAGTGGAGTACACACCTTCAAAACCAAGAAACGTCTCTGGCTCATCCTGCTTCCTCTTCTGCTGCAGTCTCGGCCGCTCCAGCCACATCTGTAGTGATACCGGCACCTGCCACCCCGCAAACAGACGATCTGTCAGCAACACCACCACCTGGGTCACCAACAACCATCTCCACAATGTCCCGTGGAAGCGTTCAGCTTTCCATCTCCCAAACACTTGAGAGGAAGAGGAAGTACCCCCCTACCCACCCGCGATCCCTGGCCCTGAATGCCAGCATTTCAAAATTATTGGCCTTTGAAATGCTGTCATTCCGTCTGGTGGAGACGCACAGTTTTAAAAACCTTATGTCGGTGGCTGTCCCACAGTACGTCGTGCCCAGCCGCCACTACTTTTCCAGGCAAGCCATCCCTTCCCTGCACAACCAAGTGGGGGAAAAAATCAGGTGTGCACTGCGCAACGCCATCTGTGCCAAGGTCCACCTAACTACGGATACGTGGACCAGTAAGCACGGTCAGGGGCGTTATATCTCCCTAACGGCACACTGGGTAAATGCAGTGGCGGATGGGCCTGAGGCGGATAGCAATTTGGCGCATGTCCTTCCACCACCGAGGATTGCAGGGCGCTTCAGTTTGCCTCCTGTTCCTAACTCCTCCTACTCCGCTTCCTCATCCTCTACCGCCTCCTCATCCGGACAGCGTAACACCTTCACCACCAACTTCAGCACGGCCAGGGGTAAACGACAGCAGGCAGTTTTACAACTTGCCTGTTTGGGGGACAAACCACACACCGCGCAGGAGTTGTGGAGGAGCATGGAACAGCAGACAAATGAGTGGTTGCTGCCAGCGAGCCTCAAGCCCGGCCTGGTGGTGTGCGATAACGGGCGAAATCTCATAGCAGCTCTGGGCCTAGCCGGTTTGACGCACATCCCTTGCCTGGCGCATGTGCTGAATTTGGTGGTGCAGAGGTTCCTTAAAAACTACCCCGATATGTCAGAGCTGCTGCAGAAAGTGCGGGCCGTTTGTGCGCACTTTCGGCGTTCTCACCCTGCTGCTGCTCGCCTGGCAGCGCTGCAGCGTAACTTCGGCCTTCCCGCTCACCGCCTCATATGTGACGTGCCCACAAGGTGGAACTCCACCTTGCACATGCTGGAAAGACTGTGCGAGCAGCAGCAGGCCATAGTGGAGTTTCAGCTGCAGCACGCACGCGTGAGTCGCTCTGCGGAACAGCACCACTTCACCACCAATAACTGGGCCTCCATGCGAGACCTGTGTGCCTTGTTGCGCTGTTTTGAGTACTCCACCAACATGGCCAGTGGCAATGACGCCGTTCTCAGCTTAACTATCCCACTTCTATGCCTCCTTGAAAAAACAATTCGGGCGATGATGGAAGAGGATGTGGCACAGGATGAGGAGGAGGAGGAGGATGAAGAGGTAACATTTCCAAGGCTTTCAGGGCAGTCATTCGCAAGGGGCTCCGAGGGTGGGTTCCTGCACACGCAAACGCCAGGGACGCAATTGTCCAGCAGGGGCACAGTTCTGGAGGATGAGGAGGATGAGGAGGAGGAGGAGCTGGAGGAGGAGATGGAACCATGTTCACAGCAGGGTGGCACCCAGGCCAGCTCATGGCCATCACTGGTGCGTGGCTGGGGGGATACAGAGGACACGGACCATACACCTCCCACAGAGGACAGCCTTTCGTTGCCTCTGGGCAGCCTGGCACACATGAGCGATTACATGCTGCAGTGTCTCCACAACGACCGCCGAGTTGCCCACATTCTAACTTGTGCTGATTACTGGGTGGCCACGCTGCTGGATCCCCGTTACAAGGACAACGTACCGTCCTTAATTCACTCACTGGAGCGCGATCGCAAGATGCGCGAGTACAAGCGCACGCTGGTAGACGCCATGCTGCTGGCATTCCCATCTGACAGCGGGGCCACAGTGGAAGCACAAGGCAGAGGAGGAGGAGGAGGAGGTCGCCAACGCAACCAGGGCACCGCCAGCACCTCAGAAGGCAGGGTTAGCATGGCCGAAATGTGGAAAAGCTTTGTCAGCACGCCACAACAAACAGCAGCACCAGCAGCTCAGATGGAACGTCTTAGCAGGAGGCAGCATTTTACCAACATGGTGGAGCAGTATGTGTGCACACGCCTACATGTAGTGAATGACGGGTCTGCCCCCTTCAACTTCTGGGTCTCCAAATTGGGCACATGGCCTGAGCTTGCCCTTTACGCCTTGGAGGTGCTGGCGTGCCCTGCAGCCAGTGTATTATCTGAACGGGTATTTAGCACGGCTGGGGGCGTTATAACAGACAAGCGCAGCCGCCTGTCCAGAGACAATGTGGACAAGCTCACGTTCATTAAAATGAACCAGGCATGGATCCCACGGGACTTTTCCGTACCTTATGCAGAATAGCAATGGATACCGACCTTACCCACCCATTGTTCCATTTTTGCTCTTTCTCACTCTTTTGGGGTGTACCCTCATTTAAAATTTGTGAAAAGAAGCAGTGTTGGCTACCTCGTCCTCCTCCTCAGGGCCAGATTAATGTAGGGGCTATTGGAGCTGCAGCTCCAGGCCCCTACCTTTTATATAGGCCCCGGGTTGGCCATATTCACTGTTACCGCTCTTCTGTCACTTGTAAACACAGAAGTCTGGCTTCTATGCTCGCTTCCCCAGGCAGCACCCTCAGAACCTCCCCACACAGCGTGAAGGCCGGACAAGGAGGGACAGTTGGCGATGCATGGATGTGTTTATGGGCTTCAGAGACAGCATCCCATGTTGAATTAGGCATGCATGGCTGCACCCTTCCTCCTCTGGGTGCATGGCAAGGCACGGCCCTAAGGCCCTTCAAAATCCTCAGCACCAAGCCCATGATGCTGTTAATCCGGCCCTGGTCCTCCTCCACCGCCGCTTCCACCTACACCGCCCATAGGTGTGCGCAGCCTATTGCATTAAGGTGTGCACCCCAAAGTTGAAATACACATGCATGTGTTTGCCAGCAGGGAGAGTAATGTATCGGGGCCATGTACCTGTAGGCAAGGAGAAATAGAGCAGAGCAGGTCCCAGGGAGATCTTTCCCATCTCCTCACTGGCAATGCTATGTGCCCTAGGTGATTAGGGTGTGCCCAGGCACACCCAGCACACCCTGTGCGCACGCCTATGTCACCGCCACATCCACCACCACCTCAACCTCCCTCCTACTCCATATGGGCCTCGTCCTTCAGAGATGAAGAAGAACATTGTTTTATTTTTCTGTTTTTTTTTGTTGTTTTAAGTTATTTCCCTATCCACATTTGTTTGCAGAGCACTTGCCATGCTCTTAATTACGTTTTGCTGCCATTTGCAGCACTCTAGCCCTTTCCTTTGGTGTTTTAGAGCCATTTTAGTGCCTTAAAGTTCGGGTCCCCATTGACTTCAATGGGGTTCGGTGTCCGGGAAAAGTTCGGTAAAAGTCCGGGACACGGACCCGGACTTTTTTTTAAAGTTCGGCCGAACCCGTCGAACACGGACATCTAGGTGTCCGCTCAACCCTACCCATAAGCCCTCCTCTACACCCCTCAGAAACTGGTCTCACTTTGTTTCTAGGATCTTGGTTCTCCTGACTTTGTGAACAATCCCTACCACCTGCCATCCATCTACCCAACAAGAGTGCCAACAAGCATGTTCTAATTAGACCACAGGGATGGCAAGCAAGCCTAAAGTTAAAATAAATCTATAGTCACAGCATGCACTTTTATAGCATCATCATTGTAATAACAATACAAGCCATAGTTACATTTGACAATCCAATATAAGATTACTTGAAAAATCTGATTTCATGTTGTCAAATCTACCTGTTTGCTCACAATCTCTTTCCATATCTTCCTGGATTTCCTGCTTGCTTTGCAGCTTGTCCTCTGCCATTTAAAGTGTTAAACCCACAACAGTAAAATCAGTCTGTATATGCAGTAAAGCATGCTTGTTATACTAACTATGGAACCTAAAGGGTCAATCCTCAGATCCCCCTTCTTCCACAGTCCCCAATCTATCTCCTGATAAGACAGAGCCTTTGGAGTCACTCTGCACATGCTCAGTTTGGTGTGTATTGCTAGAGAGTTTTTTTTTTTTTTTCTTGGGAGGGTGCAAGTGATCAGCACAGGGCCAATCAACACTGTCTAGACAGAGGGTCAGGGGTCCTGCAGCCTCATAGGACAGTCAGAGGAGAATGAAAACTCCTCCTATAAGCTTTAACCAGACACAAATAGAAGTCACAAGACTATTATATACTGCTGATGAGAAAAGGTATTTAGCAGTTTATGTTTACTAAAATAATTGCATTTCCATGTTCTGTGTACTGGAAGACCAGATATAGGAAATGCAGGGTCCTGGTACCTTGCTGCCTTCAAGCAGTGATTCCAGTACTGACTCTGCCTCCTGAAACTCATCCTCTCAGCAACCCTGTAGTTCAGAAGAAAGGCTCTGTGCGACACAGCAGTATAAAAAGAAAGAGCCTAGTGCTTATCTTTATATACCATTTATTAATATAGTATAATAAAAGAAAATATTATACTCACAAACACAAGTATATACAAGCTCATCAGCATATTCCAAAACCAGAGACAACAGATCCACTGTCATGGGAAAAAGCCACTCAGGACTATTATGGCTAACGCGTTTCAAGGGGAGTCCCCTCTTCATTAAAGCCAAATGGCCATGTAATACAGCAGTGCTTACTCACAGGGCATAGTGAATAAGCACTGCTGTGCTTCACAAAGTACATTTTGAAAATTTAAGATCGCTCATTTTAATAGGAATAGGCAAAAAAAATAATAGAAATACAATGTGGAAATGAATATATGATTTAACATTTTGATCAAAGATATGCTTTCATGATGACAAACCCATGGTCACAAAATGCTTGTTAAATGTTCTTCAATGTCAATTGCCTTAAAAAAAAAAAAAAAACACAAAAAAAAAACCTTGACTTAAGACAGGTTCTCCCAACTCTCACATAGACAAAATTGATGTAGGTGTGCTGGAATTTTTCTCAATTGTTTCCTGGAAAGGTTCTTTTAATAAAGGGCTCTAGGCAAAACACAACATAGTTCTCAGGCTAATTATACAGCATCAGTTTAATTACATATGGCATGCAAATATATATTTCATAGTTCCCAGAAAGCAATTCATATTGCTGTGTGCTGAAGCTGCTAGGAGAGTAAGAAGATCACAGTATTCTGTTTATCTGTTACAATCTACCAACACTGAGCTTCAATTTCCTGTGTATTGTTGGCACACAATACCTTAGCGGCTAAAGAAACTGTGAAAAACACCAAGCAAAAATAAACACTGATGCACCTTAAAGCTTGCGATAAACACCATTTGTATCTAAACTGGCCATGCAACCCCAATTCAATTAAAGAAAAACAGCACCCTCAGGACCAAGTGGCTGATGATGCATTCCTAAACACCAACGTTTGATTTAGCTGAGCATTTGTGTTTAGTGTATGTAATATAGAGGAGAAGCGTGTACAGAGAGACCTACAACATACTTGCATTGGCTTATTTAACAAAATAATAGTGATCCACTAGTTCTCAACAGATCTTGATCGTGTCTGAAAACATCCAGATTGGATAACTGTCATCTCTAGGGGAACCTATTTCAAAAAGGTTAAAGTGGTTCTAAAGGCTTAAGGTTTTTTGCCTTCACGCATTCTGCATCATCCTCCCCAAATACTTACCCAAGCTCCATCTACCTCCAGCGCTGTGCACGAGAGCCTCGGCTCCCTGGGGACTCTACCTCCCCAATGGCTCCTGTGGCTGCCAATCACAGCCAGGGAGTAAATGAGGAGAGAGAAGGACTGGGCCAAGCCACAGCTCTGTGTGTGAATAGACATGCAGGGCAGTGGCTCAGGAGCAAACCTGTCTGGGTGCCCTCATAGCAAGCTGCTTGCTCTGGGGGAACTTAGGGTGAGGAGGGGCCAGGAGTGCCAGCGGGGACCCGAGAAGAGGAGGATCGGGACTGCTCTGTGCAAAACCACTGCACATAGCAGGTAAATATGACATGTATATTATGTTGATTAAATTAAATTATATCATGCTTTAACCACTTAAGCCCCGGAAGATTTTACCCCCTTCCTGACCAGGCCCTATTTTGCGATTCGGCAATGTGTGATTTTAAGGGACAATTGCGCAGTCGTGCGACGCTGTACCTAAACGAAATTGATGTCCATTTTTCCCACAAACAGAGATTTCTTTTGGTGGTATTTGATCATCTGTGCGATTTTTACTTTTTGCGCTATAAACAAAAAAAGAGCGACAATTTTGCAAAAATAACAATATTTTTCACATTTTTTTATATGAAATTCCCCAAAAAAGAAAATGTAAAAATCTAAATTTTTTAACATTTTAGGCCAATTGGTTTTCTGCTACATATGTTTGGTAAAAAAAAGTCACAAAAAGCGCATTTTGATTGGTTTGCGCAAAAGTTATTGCGTTTACTAACTAAGGGAAAGATTTTTGTCATTTTTGTTGTTTTTTTTTTTTAACATGTATTGGCGGCGATCTGCAATTTTTTTTGCGGGACTGCGACATTGCGGCGGACAGATCGGACCCTTGACTGACATTTTTGACACTTTTGGGGTTACCAGTGACATTACTCCAGTAATCAGTGCTATACATATGTACTGTTACTGTAAAAATGACACTGGCAGGGAAGGGGTTAACTTTATTGGAGAAGGAGGGGTTAAGTGTGTCCCTAGGGGCGTGCTTTTAACTGTGAAGGCATGTGGCTTGTTGTGTAACAACAGAGATATACGATCCTACATAGCAGGACCGTATGATCTTTGTTCTTACACCAGGGAGAATGACAATCCCGATGTCCACCGGTCACACGCGCGCGGGGGGGTCTGTGAACGAACGGGGGCGGGAGCGTGTCTCTCCGGTGGCACGCGCTTGCCCCCTAGAGTCTCACAGGCTAGCGACGTAGCCTTACGTCGCTTTGCCTGTGAGGGGCTGACTGCCGCAGTAAATATAGTGTGGGCAGTCAGCAAGTGGTTAATATCACTTTTTTTGTCAGAAAAAGTATGTATATTGAACAAACCTGTAAGTAAATTCATATTAAATACAGTAATATAGTGCAGTAAATACAGTAATACAAAGAAAAGATATGCAAAGAAAAGGAGTATTTCAGGGAAGTCTATGGACAAAAATGATATGTATTTGTATATGTCAAGCGAAGATAGGCAATAATGAGAAGACCTTCAAAACAGGAATGGTTTTAGAGGGGGAGGCTTTTGCCATTTTTTTCCCTAATCATCTTTTCTGTTTTTCACTAGTTTTGCATTTGGCTAGGGTCGGTGTCACTACTGGTAGCATGAGGTAGCATGGACCCTATAAAAGGTTGCAAAGGCAGACAAACTCCTTCAGGATGACACATCAATATATACCATTGCCAGAAGGTTTGCTGTATCTCCCAGCACAGTCTCAAGAGCATGAAGGAGATTCCAGGAGACAGGCAGTTACTCTTGGAGAGCTAGACAGGGCTGTAGAAAGTCCTAAACCCATCAGCTGGTCTTGTATCTGCTCCTTTGTGCAAGGAGGAAAAGGATGAGCACTGCCAGACTGCTACAAAATTACCTCCAGCAGGCACCTGGTGTGAATGTCTCTGACCAAACAATCAGAAACAGACTTCGTGAGGGTGGCCTGACATCCTCTAGGGCCATATGCTCACTGGCTGGCACTGTGGAGCTCGACTGGCATTTGTCATTGAACACCAGAATTGGCAGGTCCTCCACTGGTGCCCTATGCTTTTCACAGACGAGAGCAGGTTCACCCTGAGCACATGTGACAGACGTGAAAGGGTCTGGAGAAGCCGTGGAGAATGTTATGCTGCCTGTAACATCATTCAGCATAACCGTTTTGGTGGTGGGTCAGTGATGGTCTGGGGAGGCATATCCATGAAGGGATGCACAGACCTCTACAGGCTAGACAATGGCATCCTGACTGCCATTAGGTATTGGGATTAAATCATTGGACCCATTGTCAGACCCTACGCTGGTGCAGTGGGTCTTGGGTTCCTCCTGGGGCACAACAATGGCCAGCCTCATGTGGGGGAGTATGCAGCCAGTTCCTGGAGGATGAAGGAATTGATACCACTGAATGGCCCCATGCTGGCCTGACCTAAATCCAATAGAACACCTCTGGGAAATTATGTTTCGGGCCATCTGATGCTGCCAGGTTGCGCCTCAGTCTGCTCAGAAGATCAGTAATGCCCTGGTCTAGATCTGGGAGGAAATACCCCAGGACACAATCCGTCATCTCATTAGGAGCATGCCCCAGCATTGTCAGGCATGCATACAAGCACGTGGGGTCATACAAACCATTTTGAGTTGCTACATTGAAATTTCAGCAAAATGGACTAGCCTGCTACATCATTTTTTTCACTTTGATTTTCGGGGTGTCTTTGAATTCAGCCCTCTGTAGGTTGATCATTTTCTTTTCCATCAAACGATGTGGCATCTTTTCATTCCTAACACTTTACCCAGTCCAAATCAGTATAGATATCCAGCATGATATTTTTCCCCATTGAGATCTGATGTATTTTTAAAGTGTTCCTTACATTTTTTTGAGCAGTGTAGATTGGAGTAGGGAGTTCTAGAGTAAGAGGGAAGCTCTAGAGAAGTACTGGAGGCAAGAATGGGAGAACATGATGAGAAGGATGTAGAGCAGGAGGTCTTTGGTGGGGCAAAGAGGAAAGTTCGGGTGATATTTTGAGATGCAGTTGTTAATATAGATTGAGGCAAGGCTGTGGATGGCTTTGTATGTTGTTAGTGTTTTGGGCTGGGCTAGTAGAAGCCAGTGGAGGGATTGGCAGAGAGGGGTGCCAGTCACCGGTTGATCGGTGGGGTGAATAATATCAACAGCTGCTTTTATTATAGATTGAAGAGGGTATCGCCTGTATAGAGGTAGGTCAACAAGAATGGAGTTGCAATAGTCGAGGAGAGAAAAAACAAGGGAGTAAATTATAAAATGTGTGGTGTTATTTGTTAAGGTGGGGCAAATTTTAAAAATATAAATTTTTTGTACTCTACTTTGCCAACTTTCACTGTAAAATTTTTCCTGACTTTTTTCCAGCCCGCAAATATTTGAAATGGAAAGTTGCTATGTCAAACATTCTAAAGAACTTTAAAAAATGTAGAAAAGTAATATAAATATATTAAGTAATATAAAAAGAAAAAATGCCTTTATATGACACATGAAAATATATACAGCAAAAATATCAAACGCAAAAACAAATAAAATAATTACTGACCAGTTTTAGGTAAAAATACCCACATGCCACTCTCTATAGCACTGTCCCCCACAGATTCACCTGCTCACCAATCCAGCACACTTTAGCTTCCTACGAGCCTGGGGTATCCATCACTGTTAGACTTATTCACCCTCAAAAAGAGTGCCGCATCTCACGTGCTTTTCTGCTTTTGCAGATCAAGCCACTGCAACACAAATTATGGGATTTATTTTATAAATATTTTCGCACAACCTTCAGCCCTTACCTGTACCTACGGCAGTACTATACAAATGCACCACTGACTGACTCTGTTTCAGCGGATCCAGCCATCCATCCATCCCTTGTATACTCCACATCACGTCTGGCCCTGTACTACCTTTGAAGTCATAGACTAGCCAACTTGGGGTAAAAAACACATTATACTCCATCTGCAGCCACTTGTACTAGTGCCTCTTTGATCAAACCATGGGATTGGATGAGTGTGTGGTGTATGAGTGGTTTGTGTGGATGTGTTGTCTAGATTGACAACAATGTCATTTTAACTTTTTGTTATGTCGAAGGTTTTTGCGATTTTTCATGTTCTATTTTTAGTAAACATACTGTTTATAATTGACTGGTTGATCCTCTCTGAAGGTACACACGTACCGATTGTCGGCCGTAACTATTCGGCCGACGACCGATCGGCCGATTGTAGGCTTGTTAGTATGATGCTTCCGACAGCGCACTTTCGGCCGAAAAGAATCTGTCGTGCAGGCATTAAAATTTTTGTTGGCCAACACCAGAACGGCCGATTGTTCGCCAGTCAGTACAGAATTCGGCCGACAATCAGCAGATTTGCAAGACTGGGCATGCTCAGAGAAGAAAAAACACAGGGAAAGTTAACCATCACATGACATCACTTCTGCAGTCGGCGGACAAAATTCTTGTGCAGTCTTTTGCACTTTTCAGCAGACAGGACAGCCCTGGACAAAAGACGGCCGATCGGTCGGCCGACGATCGGTACGTGTGTACGAGGCATTAGGATCCATTCACACTAGCGTGACTTGTCAGGCGACTTGGTCGCTTGACAAGTCGCGGTGGGTCGCTCGCCATTGAATAGTACAGGACCCCTTCTAATAGGAGCGACACAAGTCACTCCGACTTAGAAAAAGGGTCCTGTACTACTTTGGGGCAACCTGGAGGCGACTTGCGTTGACTTCAATGATATGAAGTCCGTGCAAGTCACGCCGAGGTCGCGGTGCACGCTGTGCACCGCGACTTCACAGGTCGCCCCACCACGTCGTGTTGCCCCTGTCTGAACGGGGTCTTAGTCTTCCTTAAATATTTGCACAACCTTCGCCAAGGATTTACACATTGTTCACCCAGGATTCACACAACTTTCACCCTAGAGTCACACATTTTCCAGTTGAATCCAATTACAAAAATGTTTGAATGTTGGGTCAACACATTTATAAATAGATCTCATTATGTGTTGCAAGCACTGTAACACAGTTACATTCTGGACATGCCTTGGAGTGCCATTTATAATGAACCATATACATGGTGTGCTCTAGTGTTGCAATATAGAATGTGTTTTCCTGAACATTAGAGCACTCAGGTAGTGTGAATGAGTCCGAAGAGGTCATTTTCTTACAATTCAGGTACAACCTGGTACCTTATTGTAAATACTATTTTGATCTTAGCTTTATTATCAGTACATATAGACAGGGGACCATTAGCAAACCTGTGTTGTACTGCCAATACAAACCTAAAGCAACACCGTACAAGAGCTGCTCTTAAAGGCCCTTTAAGGTCATCATGTTGCCATTTTCCTTGTAAACTGAAGAGACAGTGATGTTGCCATGGATGATCAAAAAAAAAAAAAAATTGAAGCAGCCCTAATTAAATAGATGCGCACGCTATTTAATGCATTTTAGGTCCCGTAGGCTGTGTTGTAAAAATATACAGACTAACCATTAAAAAGATATGAAACTGGGGACTCCAGCATTACATGCTTCAGAGTTGTTCTACTGGTTGACAATGAATACGGGAATCAATCATAGGAGATTAAGCGATGAATAAGGACATCTTCAGTGTGCTAAAGTTGAAAAAATGTCTGTAATATTCGAGCAAAAAGACATTTGAGCAAATATAACAACTTCCACCTAGACAATTAAAGTGATTGTAAAGGTTTTTTTTTTTTTTTTTAATAACAAACATATTATACTTACCTACTCTGTGCAAGGGTTTTGCACAGAGCAGACCTGTTCCTCCTCTTCTTGGGTGCCCCGCCGCCGCTTCTGGCTCCTCCTCTTCATCGGGTGCCCCCAAGGTCCATTGACACAGACAGTAGGACTCGGCCCGCCCCCAGCTCTTGTGTCACTGGATTTGGTTGACAGCAGCGGGAGCCAATGGCAAAATTACTTAAAGCGGTATTAAACCCAAAAGTAAACATTTATTATATTGCAGCTTACCAATTCTTAGATGTGATGGCTGAATTTGTTTTCTTTATTAACCTTTCATTCTTTTATTTTCATCTGGTGATCTAGCCAGTAAGTCTGATGTTTTTCAAAAGAACAAGCTCTCTTGTAGATCTATGAGTTTACAGGGACGAGGCAAACCATTTACCACCAACAAGGGTGCTTACAATGATCAGCTTTTTAAAAAAGCCTTTACATATCCCAGGAGGCTACAGAAGCAGGGACACACAGTGGTCTGATGTGTCCATTTACATCAGGCTACCTCTGATCTCTCATATTTAGCAGACATGACTGTATGCCTGCTAGATGGCTCCAGTGTCACCAACTCAAAATCTGATTGTTTAACCACTTGCCTACTGAGCACTGTCACCCCCTTCCTGCCCTGGCCAATTTTCAGCTTTCAGTGGTGTCACACTTTAAATGACAATTGCGCGGTCATGCAACGCTACCCAAACAAAATTTTTATCATTTTTTTTTAAACAGATAGAGCTTTCTTTTGGTGGTATTTAACCACCACCAGGTTTTTCATTTTTTGCTAAACAGCACAAATAAAGAGTAGAGAAAAAATGTTTTTTTTTTAGTTTTTGTAAAAAAATTTGGTAAATATGTAATTTTTCTTCTTCACTGATTTCTGCTGATGAGACTGCACTGACGGGCACTGATAGGCTGCATTAATGAGGCTGGACTAATGGGCACTGATGAGGCAGCACTGAAGGGCACTGATGAGGAGACACTAATATGCAGCACTGATGGGCACTGATATGCAGCACTCATGGGCACTGATAGGCAACACTGATGGACACTGATAGGGGCACTGATGGGCACTGATAGGCAGCACGTTTGGACACTGATAGGCGGAACAGATAATCGACAATGATAGGCACTGATAGGCGACACTGATAGCCACTGATAGGTGGCACTGATGGGTACTAATAGACGGCACTGAATGTTGGCACTAATGAGGAGGCACTGATGAGCACTGACAGGCATCATTGATGAGCACTGAAAGGCATCACTGATGGGCACTGACAGGCTATCAGTGGGCTCTGACTGTCAGTACTGGTGGGGCTGCACTGATTATCAGGACACTGATGATCAGTGCCCTGATTGTCAGTGCAGATGTCTCCACTGAGGAATGCCGCTTACTGGCTCTTCTGTCCTCACGTGCTGTCAGCGTGAGGAGAGGAATACAGATAACCAGCATTTCCTGTTTAGACTGTGATCAGCTGTGATTGAACACAGCTGATCACATGGAAAAGAGCCTATGTCATAGGCTATTTGTCATGATCAGTGATGCCCTGTGTCCCAGAGACACAGTGCACCACGGAGTGCCGCACTGCGCGCCACCATTCGCTGCGCATCTCTGCGCGATGAGAGTGGGAAGACATTGTATGGTGTCCCCCCTAAACGAGAGTGTTCCAACCCATCTGTTATTTTACTATACAGAGGGCAAGAAGCAGTTAAATGTATGCTACAAGCACCTGCACTGTTGATTCTGAAGGCCTTAAGGTAGATTTCTTTGACCCTGGCAACACATGATGGCTATCTTGGCTGAAATGATTGGAAAAAAATCTATTAAAAACGAAGTCAGTGATTCTGATAGTTTAGGCCATTGTTTTTCAACTTCAGTCCTTAAGTACCCCCTAACAGATCATGTTTTCAGGCTTTCCATTATTTTGCACAGGTGATTTGATCAGTTTCACTGCCTTAGTAATTACCACAGCAGTTTCATCTGAGGGAAATCCTGAAAACATGACCTGTTGGAGGTACTTGAGGCGTGGAGTTGAGAAATATTGGATTAGGCCAGTGGTTCTCAACTCCTGTCCTCAGTACCCACTAACAGGCCAGATTTTAAGTATTTCCTAGGGGAGATGCAAACTAGAATACTGAAACCACTGAACAGCAAATTATATCACCTGTGATGTATTTCAGTTATCTTGCAAACCTGGCCTGTTAGTGGGTCCTGAGGACAGGAGTTGAGAACCACTGGTTTAGGCAGTGTTTAGGCCAGCAGAGAAGGCCTTGATGGCCCACCACTGGTTCAGAAGCATGTTGCAAGCCAATAAAAATTGTTTGCAGAAAGGAAATAAAAACTGTAAAGTATGAATTTAAAATATTTGATTTTTCTATGTATTTGTATGTTATATAGTTAGGTTGATGACAGGATCTTAAGTAGAGAGAAGTACACAGGTCCAGATTGCATCCTGCATTTTGTGGATTGGACATAAAAATGCAGGCGGGAAGATTTATGTATCCGCTCTTCATTTAACCACTTGCCTACTAGGCCTATTTTTGACATTTGGTGTTTACAAGCTAAAATCAGTTGTTTTTGCTAGAAAACTACTTAGAACCCCCAAATATTATATATTTTTTTTTGCAGAGACCCTAGAGAATAAAATGGAGATTATTGCAATATATTTTATCACACCGTATTTGCGCAGCGGTCTTCCAAACGCAATTTTTTTGGGGAAAAAAAAATCACTTTTTTTAATTAAAAAATAAGAAACCAGTAAAGTTAGCCTAATTTTTTCCATAATGTGAAAGATAATGTTAAGCCAAGTAAATAGATACCCAACACGTCATGCTTCAAAATTGCGCGCGCTCACGGAATGGTGACAAACTTTGGTACTTAAAAATCCCAATAGGCGACACTTTAAAAATTTCTACAGGTTGCCATCTTAGAGTTACAGAGGAGGGCTCAAATTATTGCTCTTGCTCTATCGATCGTGGCGATATCTCACATGTGTGGTTTGAACACCGTTTACATATGTGGGCGGGGTTTCCGTAAGCGTTCACTTCTGCGCGCGAGCTAACGGGGACAGGGCGCTTTAATTTTTTTTTTTTTTTTACTATTTATTTTATTTATTATTTTTTATTTTTACACCGTTTAACAAATTGATCATTTTTATTTCTATTACAAGGAATGTAAGGAAGGGCAAGCTTGCCCTCACTCGACATCCTGTCTGTGAGGACTCGGGACCCGATAGTTTTCCCCGCTGCTGGAAAACGTCCCGCTAACCGGGACGCGGCGGGAGGGGAGGGGGGCACCTCTTCTGCCATCCCGGAAGGGTGATCCTGCGGCTGGGACCACCCTTATCGGAAAGCCGACCGCCTGCAGCTTAAAAAAACACCAGGGTTATGGCAGCAGATAGCTGCCATAACATCGGTATTTAGGTTTAAAAGCAGGACGTATATATACATTGGCCGGTAGGGAGGTGGTTAAAGAAGGCCCTCAACTGTTCAAAGACAGTACAAACAGGTAGCAAAGGTGATTTCCTTACTTCAATTAATATTCATCACTAGGGCATCAGTCTGCCAACCCGGAAACTTTTAATAAGCAACAAGTAAATGTCACATAAGGGTACAACAATATGGAGGCCATGCAATGTCATCTTCCTCAAGACCCACACCAAAAGCTAGGGCCAAAAGGGTAGATGAAGGCATTTTGTGTATGTGAGTTGTTAGAAAAAGATCACTTCCCTGCATGTTGAAAAGAAATGCGCCAATACATCTTATGGCATTGACACTGTGATATTTGTTTCGGTCAAAGGCTTACTTGAGTAGGCCACCCACTTGAAGAAGTGACGACAGCTCATCTGGCACAAGAGAACTAGAAAACAAGATCCATTTCAAGCACATGTACAATGCACAGGCACTGATCATATCATTTAGCATGGAGACTGGCCTAGCTATTTACAAAACCTATACAATTTGTAAATGACCTTAAAAAAAGCTTCTTTAACTGGAGAATCTCTTTAATATCGTACGTTAGAAGCAGCACAGAAATAAAATCCTGGGCAGGACTTTCAAACCAGAAGCATAATGTTCCCTACATCTCTGTTCAGCAGCAGCTTCACATGCTGCCTCTGGGATAGCTGCCATTTTGCCAAGATCTAACTAAACCCAAATTATATCCTGATGTTTGCCAGCTTGTTATGCCAAAAATACTGATCATAAAAACGGGTATTCCTGTAATGATACTGAGTAATTAATGCTATTTTTTAAGCCTCTGTAAATATTTTAATACCATGGTATCAAAATGTAACAAGCATGGAAAATAAATGTGTGTACCATGCAGAACGTATGCACTAAGCCACATTTGAATGCGAATTAGTTTGTTACATCTTTGCTTTATTTTACGATTGACATGTCTCCTTTTGTGCTACAATGTCAAATCTAATCTCATCCAATTATGTAAATAGAAAAATGGCATTTCTTTATTATTTTACTCCAGCCCTTTAGGGAAATTTTGTTCAACGGTAACCATAGGATGGGACTGGAGATGGAAGCTAGGAAGCCTTAAACCTTGTTTAACAAATCCAGTTTTAAAACTGTATTACAGCCATCATTTTCAATCAACACTACATGCTATATTTAATTGATTCATTAAAATAGGTAAGAAAGAAAAAAAGGTATTAAAAAAACAGCAGGTTAAGATATGTATTTATGTGTACCACATATTTTTTTTCTCTCTTCAACGTAAAGTCACTTTACTTTGTAATATATTATATTAATATTTCCGAAACAAAGATGTACATGAAAAATACAATATAGCTTCCTTGGGATTCACTTGCATAAAAGTATATTTTGGTTCATAAATAATGGGTTGAGGCAGGGGCGTAACTACAGGGGTTGCAGGGGCTGCAATTGCAACCGGGGGCCCCATGCTCCAGGGGGCCTGTGCGGCTCCCCCGTACACCTGGATAGGAGGGGCGGTGGTGGCAGCATGTAGAGAAATCACTGTTCTCCTTTTTCCTCCTGTAGCTGCAGGAGGAAAATAGAGAAGATTGCTTCCTCTGTATGCTTTACCAGCTCCTTCCTTTTCTGAATGGACAGAGTCATAGTCAGTGACATTGTAAAAAAATAAAATAAAATGATAAAAAATAATACAATTAAAATACCAAAAAATAAAAACTACTGACACCAGTGGGTGAACTTCCATATTCGCAAAGGTCACACTTGCGACCAGGCCCTGGCATTCCACCACCGTGGGGAGGCCCCAAGATGGCCAGAAGGGGGCCCACTGCAGAACTTGTGAAAGGGTCTCGCTACGGGACCGTAATAAAGGGCCTCGTAAAAAGAGTAAAGGGCCCCAGGATCAGTGGGAAGAGCCCCAGGCTTGAAGGTAAGGGACCTGGCCAGGGGTCCAGGGGGCCCTTCATGGTTTCTTGCACCAGGGCCCTGAAGGTTTTAGTTACACCTCTGGGTTGAGGGTTCATTTATTGAGTGAGAGGCTTGTTAAACTTTCAGTGCAAAATAGAAATACATTTTTATTATTACAGGTCAAGAATTGTGAACTTTGAGGCCTCCATTGACCTTGCTACATATTGAGTCAAAACTCTTTCAGTTTGAAACACACATTGCGTCCATTGTTTGACATGGTTTTGTTTGCCTGAACTTTGAGATGAGAAGCTGTGTCATCTGCCCCAAAAGGAAAATGTGTTTGACAAACTTTTAAATACAATACTCAGAAAGACAGATAAATAAATCGCTTATCACAGGTGGATCGGCCTTTGGGGGAAAAGGTTTACATAAGACATCCTTCCCCTGGTCTTGAAACACGAAAAACCAGAGAGGTCGTAAAACTTTATGTTCAGGCCATGACTCACACAATGGGCGAAACTCAATTTCAGGATAACACCTGTGTTCAACCATACACAATGCAAGTAAACTATTGTTTCCACCCTGAGAAGACAAACAAAACTGTCTGGACAAAGACGAGAATCTGTCATTTATTTACCTAAACACAAACAGGGGGATAAAGTTGTTGAAATCTACACGGAGTCACATAAACATTGTCACTTAGATTGATGAGAACTGCAAATCTCAAAATGAATTTCAGAAAATCATAAATTGATATCTCTGCCCCATCATATACAAAAGGTGTTATGGAACTATGATGTTATGACAACCTCCTACTGAGAAGTACATTATATTCTATCATATAGTAGTGTCAAATGGTCAGAAATTTCACCCATATTTTATCATCCAGTCCAAATCATAAATGTACTGTTGTTAACATAGTAATCCCTTAAATGGATAATACTCTAATTGGAAACAAACCATGTATAGAAAAAGTTACATATACAAGCTGTTGTGTATCAATATATATAACTGTATATGTATCTATACAATTCTTACTGCTACTAATTGAAGTCTTGGGTTAAAAAGTAAAGTCCAATATATATATTACATAAGATATATTAAATATTAGAATAGTGTTACCAAGATTAATCTTTATTCAGATACCTGGTGGATTAAATGGACGTCATAGATGAGAGCATGATTACATTTTATGTTTTTTTTATAATAGTCTTAAATGGAGAAATTTTTAATTAATTTTAATATACTGGTTAACCAAGAGGTGTCACCCTATGACATCACCAGTTAATGAATAAGATGTTCCAACCAATAGGAATAATGTTCCTCCCACTGGGTTTGGCTTATGATAATTTTTACTGCCCTTTTGTTCAACACAAAATAAAAAGAAACCAGAGATGTAATAGGAGACACAACACAACACACATCATATCTTGCCCAATATACATCACACTTACAACATACACACTACTAACAGCCATGCACAGACTCATCTACACAGACGACTCCATTTCAATCTGCCATGTATCTGAACCTTTGAGGGACGCCAAACAAAGCTCCTCCCTAATTGGCCACCATCTTGGAAATGCAGCCATCTTAAAGGAACCTGGTAACTACTATTCTAAGCTAAGCGGCCATTTTAAATATGGTAATTATGCCTTGCTGTTATTTGATTATTATTCAATATTGTTTATGTACTTCCTTAAATGTTTTACATTTCCTATTTAAAGGGTAACGAAAGTACAATCCCAGCCGTATAAACCATATGTAGATTTTTCTCTAAAGAGATGATTTTTGTTTTTATAACATTTTTAATATCAGATTAAGCGCATTATTTGCGATTTTACGTCTTCCGTTTTGCATGGCTTATTCTCACTTCATCTGCAGTGGAATGACTTTCGGCCATGTGATTCGCAGACTATTGTGGTCTGATTATATAGAATATTAATTTATGGTTCATACTACACCTGGGAAATACATAATCTTGCTTTATTTTACTTTCATCGTTTAGCTAAATATCACATTGCATTTATCGTTTTAAGTTGATATTTTATGTAAGGTTATCTCTTTGTGTCACTCAAGTATGATCATTTATGGTGAAAATATGTCTTGCGAATAAATATTCTTATATATATATTCCCTACTGTAGACTGCTTCACTAAGATTGGTATATGCTTTTAAAAAGAAATTAACTGATATAAAAAAAAGAACTTGGGAAAATTGCGTGGTATACTATGAGTGTCTGAACAAAATTAATTGGGTTTTTTTTCTTAGATATTAAATTATTTGCCGTAATCGGCTGGAGGCACTGCGTCATAATTCTATTGATAGTTCAGACACCGCCTTTTAGTAATAAATTAAAAATAGTCAAATTTTATACCAAAACGCACAACATATTAAATGGAGTTGCACTGCTGAGATATCATTAATTTCTTACATATGCCAATCATAATTTTGATCATGGTGACATAATTAATAACTTTGCAAAAAAAAAAAAAATAGAATTTTTTTTTAATATTTTTTTTTTTAAATTATTTAATTGTGAATATTAATAGTAATGCCCTAAAATGTCTACATAAGGTAAGGTTCACGCTGCCAACTCTGGCTAGATGTTAATCCCACAGCCCCAGTAGATTCGGCACAGATCTAGAATATGTAGAGACACCTCTCTGAGTCTAAAATGGTGGTGTATGTATAGGCTAGTTGGAGTCATACCAAAATCCTCAGAAAAAGTCGGGCCAAAAATGGGCACCAGACGTGGGTAGGGGAAAACCTGATGTATGAACTCACCGAAAGCTTCTCTAACCCCAAAGACGTCAGGAAGCGTGATCACATACTTTTAGAATCATGGCCAATCTTACTGTATCTCTGTGAGGAACTGCACCATAAGGCTCAGCAAAAAGGAATTTAGTAAAGTTCTAATCTCCACTCCAAATAATAAGAAGTGAGATAAGGAACCTCCTTGAGCAGGTGAAAGTGACCTCTATTGGGACACATAGGTTAAGAGAATGTAGCGTGAAACTGTAGGAAAAAGTAGAACTGTGGCAGAAGTTTTATTCAGAAAGCTGTAATATAAGCAACCATTTGAAAGAACAATGTAAACGATTAATGCAATAAGTAGGAAGTTTTGAGCAAGGAAAATTTTTTTTTATTAGTGGAAGTTGCAGAGTAATCAGTAGTTGAAAATTAAGTTGCCGAGTAACCAGCAGTGGAAAATTTATAAATAAATAAATAAAAATAAAAATGTAACAGTTCCAGTAAGGACAGGAATTCATAAATAAATAAATAGGAAAGTTCAAAAAGGTTATGGTGGCCATACAAAAGGGTACTGCTTATCAGTCCTGCATTATAAATAAAATGAAGTAATTAATTAGACCCAGATATGACTCCCAGTCTGATGGTTATGACCCAGACAAGGGGGGGAGAGTCAGGCAAAGAGTCCACGTCCTACCCCAGCCATATTCCTAAGATAGGAGGGCAGAAATTGGGCAGCCATGCATAACTAGGTATGAGTCATATCAGGTCACCGCAAAAAGACTAGCACCCCTAAAAAGATACCATACACCTCTAGAATTTAAAAAGTTTGTTTTAAAAGAGTACTGTCCCGATTTTTATTAAGACAGGGTCCTTAGATATTACTAATCATTTTGAGGCCTATGAAAACAGCCTTTCTGTGTTGTGCCTCAAGGATGTAATTTAAAAGTCGGCCCACACATAAAAAAAAAAATCCTTAACGCTGCTAGAGCTGCTATATATAATTTAAAATGTACACAGCACCAAAGCCCACTGAATTTTTGCTGTACTGTACTCAAAAGTGCCTAACACCCTTCAATGGAGGAGTCTGAGTACAACCACCCAGAATTTAAAACCCTGTGCTTTGAGGCATCGGCCAGGTACATAAAAATAAGTTTGGCCAGGGACTACAAGTTGGGGTGTTCACTGGAATGGTTGGCAAAAGAGAGCGACAATTTGCACTCCATCCAACAGACCAGTGAACAAAGAAAGGCGTGAGCCTGTCACCAAAATTGTGGCAGAAACACACCTTTCTCCTCAACCTTAACACTAAAAAAAAAAAAATAAATAAATAAATAAGTAAAAAAAAAAAAAAAGTGCAAGATTTTATACCGGATACCTCAAGGAGGACACCGGACACCCCACAAATAAGGAGGGGGGAACAGAGGCCATTTTAGGATTTCTTTCCAAGGGGACAGGACCCAAGGGTTCAAAGAATCTCCAGGGAGCATCCCCAAAGAGCCCAATTCACCCTTGAGGATGGAAATCCTCGCTATGCCAAATATCCTCAACAAAAGGGGGGACCCCACAAATAAATAGGGATTTGCCCCATCTTAGGGCTCCCCAAAATCATCGGGAAGATGGAGACATTAAGGCCCAGACCCCGCCAGAACCGAGCAAATGGTTCTGATAGGGATCTGTCCCATCTGTCTGTACCCGAGAGACATAGGCACCGCCGGAGGCGGAGCCAAATATAAAAAAAAAAAAAAGCCAATAATTCTATTTCTGAAAAGGTTTTTCAGCAGAATAGATGCCAAGGTGGATCGGATGATCACTTGGTTCACTCAGGGCACTGTAGCCCGAACTAAAATAATTCCTCTTTAGGAACAAATCTTGTGGCCAGCCAAAGGCCACAAAATCCTTAAATGCCCAAATAGCAAGGGATCAGAGGGACACACTGAATGGATGCATAGGAGACAGAGGTTCTAACACCATTTTATCCCCAGGTCACAGTATTGAGGATCCTGAAAATCCCTGTCAGGGGGATCTTGGTTGTTAGATAATAACTACTCTCCTATTTTTCAGTGGTCACTTCATCCCTCTGACTCAAACAGGTCGCTCAAAGCGGGCACATTTCGAAAAATCGCCAATGGCGGTGATACAAGGAGGATCAAACCCTAATGACGTAATGAAGTCAAGAGGTTAAAGGTGGTATTACGGTAACCAAGAAGAATCCTCAATGTCAGGTAGTTTTGTTGCCTACCATGAATTGCATTGATGCCCCAAAGGGGGGATATTATATATTTTTTTTCCTCCCAAGTAGAAGGTAAATTCTAACAAAATAGTATATCACTGTTCAATTGTTCAATGTGTGGTATCCATGGTGATGAATACGTCCCCATGTTAATGAGCCCCAGAAGTCAGTCTCCCCTGGGAAGGGTTGCATATATAGTCTCACCGCCCATGGTGGTCAGATAAAAGGCTGATCACACGATGGACTAAAAGGAGGACTCTGAGGAAGCTCAGGATACCAACCTCACATTGAAATTTCAACTAAAAGTTATGGCTGAAAACTGTATGTATCATTTTCTCATGGAATCCATTTCCCTTTATAGGACTAAGAGATCCAGGAAGTAAGCAGGAAACCGAGAGTCTGATGTGTCTGAGACACCCAAAGGGGGGTACAGTGTGAAGGACCCGGGATACCCCTGATGGCCGGTCTACCAAGACGAACCCGTCAAGACAGCCAAAGGCAAAAGTGCCCGGAGAAATCCACATTCCACTGGCCAACAGATGATAACCCTTGGATCCACACCTCACTCGGAGTCACCATGCTTGTTTACTGAAGTCACTACACCTACTTGCAGGTGTCTACACCCCATTCAACTATTCCATACCTATCTACAAAGCTGTCAAAGTCCGATTTAAGCCCTATTTCTTCAAGAGTCTGCCTTGGAAAAATGTTTCAAATGGCTACGGCATTTTTTTTACACTTTTTCCAAGGAGGGGGGATTTGTTAAACTTTCAGTGCAAAATAGAAATACATTTTTATTATTACAGGTCAAGAATTGTGAACTTTGAGGCCTCCATTGACCTTGCTACATATTGAGTCAAAACTCTTTCAGTTTGAAACACACATTGCGTCCATTGTTTGACATGGTTTTGTTTGCCTGAACTTTGAGATGAGAAGCTGTGTCATCTGCCCCAAAAGGAAAATGTGTTTGACAAACTTTTAAATACAATACTCAGAAAGACAGATAAATAAATCGCTTATCACAGGTGGATCGGCCTTTGGGGGAAAAGGTTTACATAAGACATCCTTCCCCTGGTCTTGAAACACGAAAAACCAGAGAGGTCGTAAAACTTTATGTTCAGGCCATGACTCACACAATGGGCGAAACTCAATTTCAGGATAACACCTGTGTTCAACCATACACAATGCAAGTAAACTATTGTTTCCACCCTGAGAAGACAAACAAAACTGTCTGGACAAAGACGAGAATCTGTCATTTATTTACCTAAACACAAACAGGGGGATAAAGTTGTTGAAATCTACACGGAGTCACATAAACATTGTCACTTAGATTGATGAGAACTGCAAATCTCAAAATGAATTTCAGAAAATCATAAATTGATATCTCTGCCCCATCATATACAAAAGGTGTTATGGAACTATGATGTTATGACAACCTCCTACTGAGAAGTACATTATATTCTATCATATAGTAGTGTCAAATGGTCAGAAATTTCACCCATATTTTATCATCCAGTCCAAATCATAAATGTACTGTTGTTAACATAGTAATCCCTTAAATGGATAATACTCTAATTGGAAACAAACCATGTATAGAAAAAGTTACATATACAAGCTGTTGTGTATCAATATATATAACTGTATATGTATCTATACAATTCTTACTGCTACTAATTGAAGTCTTGGGTTAAAAAGTAAAGTCCAATATATATATTACATAAGATATATTAAATATTAGAATAGTGTTACCAAGATTAATCTTTATTCAGATACCTGGTGGATTAAATGGACGTCATAGATGAGAGCATGATTACATTTTATGTTTTTTTTATAATAGTCTTAAATGGAGAAATTTTTAATTAATTTTAATATACTGGTTAACCAAGAGGTGTCACCCTATGACATCACCAGTTAATGAATAAGATGTTCCAACCAATAGGAATAATGTTCCTCCCACTGGGTTTGGCTTATGATAATTTTTACTGCCCTTTTGTTCAACACAAAATAAAAAGAAACCAGAGATGTAATAGGAGACACAACACAACACACATCATATCTTGCCCAATATACATCACACTTACAACATACACACTACTAACAGCCATGCACAGACTCATCTACACAGACGACTCCATTTCAATCTGCCATGTATCTGAACCTTTGAGGGACGCCAAACAAAGCTCCTCCCTAATTGGCCACCATCTTGGAAATGCAGCCATCTTAAAGGAACCTGGTAACTACTATTCTAAGCTAAGCGGCCATTTTAAATATGGTAATTATGCCTTGCTGTTATTTGATTATTATTCAATATTGTTTATGTACTTCCTTAAATGTTTTACATTTCCTATTTAAAGGGTAACGAAAGTACAATCCCAGCCGTATAAACCATATGTAGATTTTTCTCTAAAGAGATGATTTTTGTTTTTATAACATTTTTAATATCAGATTAAGCGCATTATTTGCGATTTTACGTCTTCCGTTTTGCATGGCTTATTCTCACTTCATCTGCAGTGGAATGACTTTCGGCCATGTGATTCGCAGACTATTGTGGTCTGATTATATAGAATATTAATTTATGGTTCATACTACACCTGGGAAATACATAATCTTGCTTTATTTTACTTTCATCGTTTAGCTAAATATCACATTGCATTTATCGTTTTAAGTTGATATTTTATGTAAGGTTATCTCTTTGTGTCACTCAAGTATGATCATTTATGGTGAAAATATGTCTTGCGAATAAATATTCTTATATATATATTCCCTACTGTAGACTGCTTCACTAAGATTGGTATATGCTTTTAAAAAGAAATTAACTGATATAAAAAAAAGAACTTGGGAAAATTGCGTGGTATACTATGAGTGTCTGAACAAAATTAATTGGGTTTTTTTTCTTAGATATTAAATTATTTGCCGTAATCGGCTGGAGGCACTGCGTCATAATTCTATTGATAGTTCAGACACCGCCTTTTAGTAATAAATTAAAAATAGTCAAATTTTATACCAAAACGCACAACAGGCTTTATCATCACTCGCTCCTCGCACCATTTGGGTGCAACACACTTCAAGACGACACTCACACAAGCCATGTACCTGGACTAGTCTGCTTCCTTTGTCATGGACAGGTCCTCACTCAGGCTTCAACGTCTCTTTTTTTAAAGACGGTGGCTCTTCAGTTTACAGACAGCCACTTCTAACCCATTTCATCTACAAGGGCCTCATGGGGGACACAGTCGTTTCCTTTAGAAGCTCTCCAAATCTGGTTGACTATACACTACCTCATACTACCCTCACATTGCTGCTCCTTCACATAACCTTTTTTCTTGGCCTTTGTCACCTCTTTTGCGTTTAATTACATACATTATCTTATACGAGTTGCATTTGTGGTGCCATTGGAGTCCAAAACAGATGGATGTTTGTTTTACAAAAATGTAACCTTTTTTCTTAATGGAAAGTCTAATTTCCACAAAGAACATAACATACATCGAACTTTACCAATTAGGCATTACATTTTCATGGCAGCTAATGACCACAACAGGAGCACTCTCACTTAGGCTGCTTACTCCACACCGAGGTCAAGCAACCCTCTGTTCTTTTTCAGACCCTGGGAAGGGGGGAGAGGGCAATAATGCTATACTTCTCTAGGATGGGGGGGCACCAAATAGCCTTCTTAATATCAACTTCTCTGATAGGAGAAAATAAATAATTTTCTCTGATAGGTCAAGAAAAAACCCTCACTCCCAGACTTCCACTCTCCACGCAGACCTTTCCCTCAATGTATTGGGGCGCTCGCTCTTAAATGTGGAAAACCCAAAATCACAGAAAGAACACAGGTAACTAATTCAGAGAAATTATTAACACTTTTAAGATTGGCTGTTTCCCCTCTGGTAAGCTTAATCTCTCTGTTTGTACTGGCGACCATTGTCACAAGACCATTGTCCCAAGGACATAAAGTAAATAGCAATCCAAAATGTTATCACTCGAGCAAGAAGAAAGGTTAACCATCTAATTGGGACAATTTTTCTGGTGACAACCATCACAGATTTAAATTCCCCTAATTTAGTGAGGTTTCTTCAAATTTCCAGTTGCACCTCCAGGTCAGATATTGAAAGGAAATCTCCCCAGTGGGACAAAGACAGCAAAAAAGAAACAGGGGTTTTATATTTATACATTACATATACATATATCTATAAACAGTGCTCAAAAAAATTAAAGGAACATTTTGAAAACACATCAGATGGGGAAAAATATCATGCTGGATATCTATACTGATATTCACTGGGTGTTCAATGTGTTCGGAACGAAAGGATGCCACATCGTTTTATAGAAATGAAAATGATCAACCAACAGAGGGCAAAAATCAAAGACAGTTGTAGGGTCAGCAGCGACATTAGGTCAACAACATCAATTGGCGGGTCTGTGCGGGAAAACAGCAGACCAAACAAAAATAAACATAACCGCCAATCACGTTTAACTTCCGTAAAACTAAGAGGGGTATATGCTAATGCCAGGAGCCTAGCTAATAAGATGGATGAGTTGGACATGTTAGTACATGAGGAGGACATAGACCTTGTGGGAATAACAGAAACTTGGTTCGACCCCTCACATGACTGGCTCGCAAATATCCAAGGGTATTCTGTGTACCGGAAGGACAGGGTAGGAAAAAGAGGGGGAGGGGTATGTCTCTATGTCAAGAACAATATAAAGGTGCTAGAAAGGAGTGACATTACGGATGGGATGAGCATGGATTTAGAATCTGTGTGGGTTGAACTCGATAGGGAAGAAGATAAGGGAAAAGTAGTTGTGGGGGTTTGCTATAGGCCACCTAACCAAGGGGAGGAGGTAGAGCTGGAATTTTTAGCACTAATAGGTAAAGCGGCAAAACTGGGATCAGTCATCATATTGGGGGACTTCAATTATCCCGACATTGACTGGGAAGAGGGGACTGCACACTCGCATAAGGCCCGTCTATTCACGGAAACCTTACAGGATAACTACATGTCACAGTTGGTGGATTCCCCTACTAGAGAGAATGCAATCCTGGATCTATTGATCACTAATGACCCAGACATAATCTCGGAGGTAGGAGTCCAGGACAATCTGGGCTCTAGCGATCACAGGATGATCACATTTAGTATAAATAACAATATAAAAAGGCAAGTGGGGAACATAAGAACCCTAAACTTCAGAAGGGCAGACTTTCCAAAATTGTACTCAATGATGGAAAGGGTAAACTGGGACCAAACCCTGGGATCCCTGACCACTGAGGAAAAATGGGAATGCTTTAGGAACATATTAAGCAAAGGCATCTTGCAGTGCATTCCTGTGGGGAATAAATTTAGAAGAGACAAAGCCAAACCTGGCTGGCTAAACCGTAGCGTTAAAAAACTTATTAGGGGAAAAAAATTGGCCTTCAAGAAATATAAATCAGAGGGCACAGTATCGGCCTTCCAGCAATACAAGGAGGAAAATAAGAAGTGTAAACACGAAATCAAGATGGCTAAAATCAACTTTGAGAGACAAATAGCGGAGGATAGTAAAAAAAACCCAAAGAAATTCTTTAAATATATCAACAGCAAAAAAACTAGGGCAGAGCATATTGCACACATAATTAACGATGATGGGAGGATGGTTACAGAGGACACTGAAAAAGCAACCGTGCTGAATGCTTTTTTCTCGTCAGTCTTTACGCAGGAAAAGGAGGGGTACACTGACCATGACTGTATGGTTAGTAGTAATACACAGGACTTGCCACTATGGCTAACAGAGGGGGAAATCAGGGAAAGACTGGATAAACTTAACACAAACAAATCACCAGGCCCGGATGGCGTACATCCGAGAGTGCTCAAGGAACTCAGTATGGTTATATCTAGACCACTGTTCCTAATCTTTGCTGACAGTATTAGGACAGGAGATGTACCAGGGGATTGGAGGAAGGCTAACGTGATTCCGATATTCAAAAAGGGCCAGAGACATATCCCGGGAAATTATAGGCCTGTCAGTTTGACATCAATAGTATGTAAACTTCTGGAGGGGATGATAAGGGACTATATCGTAGAGTATGCTAAAGACAACAACATCATCAGTAGTAACCAACACGGGTTTACAAATGGGCGTTCTTGTCAAACCAATCTCTTAGCATTCTACGAGGAAGTGAGCTGTGAGCTAGATAGGGGCAGACCAGTGGATGTGGTGTACTTGGATTTCGCTAAGGCGTTTGATACAGTTTCCCACAAGCGCTTAATTTATAAAATAAGGTCTGCAGGTATCGACAGCAGGGTTTGCTCTTGGATACGGAACTGGCTAAAAGGCCGTGTCCAAAGGGTGGTAATAAACAGCGCATACTCAGACTGGGCTGAGGTAGTAAGCGGGGTGCCCCAGGGCTCAGTCCTGGGACCAACCTTGTTCAATTTATTCATAAACAGCATTGAGGACGGGATCAGTAGTTCGTTATCAATTTTTGCAGATGACACAAAATTGGCCAGGGCAATAACTGCACAGCATGAAGCAGATATCCTACAGAATGACCTGGACAAAATTACGGAGTGGGCAACGACATGGCAAATGAGGTTTAATGTGGAGAAGTGTAAGGTTTTGCACTTGGGGACCAAAAACATAAAAACACAATACATGTTAGGAGGGGAACCCTTGGGGGACTCAAAAATGGAGAAAGATCTGGGAGTCTTGGTTGATGATAGATTAGGCAACAGCATGCAATGCCAAGCGGCAGCTTCCAAAGCCAACAGAATATTAGCATGCATAAAGAAAGGGATGTATTCCAGAGATAAGACTATAATCCTTCCACTTTATAAAACTCTGGTCCGACCGCATCTGGAGTATTCTGTCCAGTTCTGGTCGCCAGTCCTCAGGAGGGATGTGTTGGAGCTGGAGAGAGTCCAGAGAAGGGCAACTAAACTAATTAGGGGATTGGAGGACCTTACCTATGAAGAGCGGCTGCAATCGCTCGATTTATTTTCCCTGGAGAAGAGACGTCTGAGAGGGGACATGATAGCAATTTATAAATATCTTAATGGGGATCTCAGCTTAGAAAAAAAGCTGTTCATTCGAAGGAATTGCATGAGGACTCGAGGACATACAATGCGTTTAGAGGAGAAGCGTTTTAACCTCAGGCAACGTGGGGGGTTCTTTACTGTTAGGGCTACAAGATTGTGGAATTGTCTACCACAAGAGGTGGTTTCTGCGGGTAGTATGGTGACTTTCAAAAGACTCTTAGACTTACATCTCAAGGATCAGGAGATAAAGGGCTATGTTAGATGATTACAGTCACACACATCTACACAGGTTGAACTGGATGGACTATTGTCTTTATTCAACCTCACCTACTATGTAACTATGTAACTCCCCAAAAATAAAAGTGAAAAAATAATACAGCAGGCTAGTCCATTTTGCTGGAATTTCATAGCAGCAACTCAAAATGGTACTCAGTAGTTTGTATGGCCCCCACGTGCTTGTATGCATGCCGGACAACATCTGGGCATGCTCCTAATGAGAAGCCGGATTGTGTCCTGGGGTATTTCCTCCCACATCTGAACCAGGGCATTACTGAGCTCCTAAACGGATTGAGGTGCAACCTGGGGGCATCAGATGGACCAAAACATAATGTCCCAGAGGTGTTCTATTGGATTTAGGTCAGGTGAGCGTGTAGGCCATTCAATGGTATCAATTCCTTCATTCTCCAGCAACTGCCCGCATACTCTCACCACATAAAGCCGGACATTGTCGTGCACCAGGAGGAAACCAGGACCTAGCATATGGTTTTACAATGGGTCCAAGGATTTCATCTCAATTCCTAATGGCAGTCAGGGTGCCTTTGTCAAGCCTGTAGAGATCTGTGTGTCCCTCCATGGATATGCCTCCCCAGACCATCACTGACTCACCTCCAAACCGGTCAGGGACCTGCCAATTCTGGTGTTCAATGGAAAATGCCAAGGGGCAGTACTGGGCAGTGAGCACAGGGCCCACTAGAGGATGTCGGGCCCTCAGATCACCCTCATGAAGTCTGTTTCTGGTTGTTTGGCCAGAGAAATTCACACCATTGGTCTGCTGGAGGTGATTTTGTAGGGCTCTGGCAGTGTGCATCCTGTTCATCCATGCACAAAGGAACAGATACCAGTCCTGATGATGAGTTAAGTACCTTCTACAGCCCTGTCCAGCTCTCCTAGAGTAACTGCCTGTCTCCTGGAATCTCCTCCATGCTCTTGAGACTGTGTTGGGAGACACAGCAAACCTTCTGGCAATGGCATGTATTGATGTGCAATCCTGAAGGAGTTGGACTGCCTGTGCAACTTTTATAGGATCCAGGTATCGCATCATGCTATCAGTAGTGACAACGACCCTAACCAAATGCAAAACTAGTAAAAAAAGAGTCATAAAAAATAAGTAGGGAAAAAAAATGTCAGTGGCTTCCATCTTTTGGGGGTTGCCTCATTGTTGCCTATCTAGTGCACCTGTTGGAAATTTCAATAACAACAAAGCAGCTGAAACTAATTAACAACCTCTCCGCTACTTAACTGATCAGATCAATATCCAAGGAGTTTATTTAACTTCATGCTGTACTCTGATTAAAAAGTTTTCCTTTTATTTTTTTTTAGCAGTATATATATATATATATATATATATATATATATATATATATATATATATATATATATTATATATATATATATATTCACAGTATCTCACAAAAGTGAGTACACCCCTCACATTTTTTTGAATATTTTATTATACCTTTTCATGTGACAGCACTGAAGAAATTACACTTTGCTACAAAGTAAAGTAGTGAGTGTACAGCTTGTATAACAGTTTAAATTTGTTGTCCCTCAACATAAAGCCATTATTGTGTAAACATCTGCCACTCCACTCCTCCATGACGCCATCACGGAGCTGGTAAATGTTAGAGGACTCCAGTGGCACTGAAGAAGTGCCATTTTATCAGTGTTGTCACATGAAAAGATATAATAAAATATTTACAAAAATGTGAGGGGGTGTACTCACTTTTGTGAGATACTGTGCGTTTAAATATATATATATATATATACATATATATATATATATATATATACACACACACACACACACACACTAAATATATGTAACATATGTAAACAGGGAGGCAGGGAGATTGACATGACATGAACAATTTAACAACTTTTAACATAAACAAAAAAATAAAAAATTAACTAAAATGTTAGAGTTTCCCTTTAATAATCAGAACTTTTGCTCTCTCTCTAACTCGTGTGGCACAAGATGTGCTAGACCAACATGATAAACATACAATTAGTAAAGATTTCTATAAGGCATGCAGATATACAATAGAAAAGTAAACTATGGACTATGTTAATATTAAATGTTATGAGTATACTTTTTCTTTTTAATAACATTTTCTCCTACATAATTACATAGTTAGTCAGATTAAAACAAAAAAAAAATCATACAATCCCATGTACACTGTACTAAACCCACAGTTGATCCAGAAGAAGGCAAAAAACCCCCAGCAAAGCATGATCCAATTTGCTACAGCAGAGAAAATAATTCCTTCCTGATCCCCCGAGAGGACATCAGATATTCACTGGATCACCTTTAACTATAGTTACCCAGTTATATTATGTACATTAAGGTAAGAATCCAGGCTTTTTTAAAAACAATCTTCTGAGCTGGCCAGAACCATCTCTCGAGGGAGTCTATTCCACATTTTCACAGCTCTTACTGTGAAGGAACCTTCCCATACTTGGAGATGAAATCTCTTTGCCTTTAGACGTAAAGAGTCCCCCGTTGCCCTCTGTAATGACTTTAAAGTGAAAAGCTCAACACCAAGTTCACTATATGGACCCCTTATGTATTTGTACATGTTGATCATACCCCCCCCCCCCCCTCCAATCTCCTCTTCTCATAAGAGGATAAATTCAGTTCTTCTAATCTTTCTCATAGCTGAGCTTCTCCATGCCTCTTATCAGTTTGGTTGCCCTTCTCTGCACTTTTTCCAGTTCCCCGATATCCTTTTTAAGAACTGGTGCCCAAAACTGAACTGCATATTCCAGAAGAGGTCTTACTTATGATTTGTATTGGGGCAAAAGTATATCTCTCATTCTGGAGTCCATACCTCTCCTAATACAAGAAAGGATTTTGCTCACTTGGCATTGTAACCACTTTACCAACGGAGGATTTTGCTGTCTTACGTCCAGGCCACTTTTTGCGATTCGGCACTGTGCGACTTTAACTGACAATTGCGCGGTCATGCAATGCCGTACCCAAACTAAATTTACGTCCTTTCTTTTGGTGGTATTTGATCACCTGTGCGGTTTTTACTTTTTGCGCTATAAACAAAAAGAGAGTGACAATTTTGAAAAAATAACAATATTTTTCACATTTTTTTATATGAAATTCCCCCCCCAAAAAATGTAAAAATCTAATTTTTTTTATAATTTTAGGCCAATTTGTTTTCTGCTACATATTTTTGGTAAAAAAAATCGCAGTAAGCGTATTTTGATTGGTTTGCGCAACAGTTATTGCGTTTACTAACTAAGGGAAAGATTTCTGTCATTTTTGGTGTTTTTTTTTTTAACGAGTAATGGCGGCGATCTGCGATTTTTTTTTGCGGGACTGCGACATTGCGGCGGACAGATCGGACCCTTGACTGACATTTTTGACACTTTTGGGGGTACCAGTGACATTACTACAGTAACCAGTGCTATAAATATGCACTGTTACTGTAAAAATGACACTGGCAGGGAAGGGGTTAATTTTTATTGGAGAGGGAGGGGTTAATGTATGCCTGGTGCTTACTCTGTTTACACAAGCGGGTGGATCTCCACACTCGATTCCCCGGCGATCGGGGAAGAGCGGCGGTGATCCTCCCCTAGCCCGACTCCCGCTGTAACTGAATACAGCGGGAACGAGCCTCCGGCGGTGCACGGGCGCCGCCGAGAGAGGGGAATGTCTGGTGACGTAGGTCTACGTCGCCAGACGATAATGAACCACTTTGCCGCAGTACAGTCAACGTGACTGGTCGGCAAGTGGTTAAGCTTATGATCTACCAGAACACCCAGATCCTTCTCCACCATTAATTCCCCCAGTCAAAACTCCCCCTAGTATGTATGATGCATGCATATCCCTAGCCCCCAAATGCATAACTTTACATTTATCAACATTAAACCTCATTTGCCACATAGTTGCCAAATTGAACAGTGCATTGAGGTCATTGAGGTCGGCTTGTAAGTTGGAGACATCCTGTAAGGACATTATTTCACTGCATAGCTTGGTGTCATCTGCAAAGACTGAAATGGTACTTTTAGTCCTAGACTCTATATCATTTATAAAGATATTAAAAAGTAAGGGTCCCAACACTGAACCTTGGGGTACACCACTGAAACCTTAGACCATTCAGAGTAAGAATCATTAACCACTACTCTCTGAATTCTATCTTTTAGCCAGTTTTCTCTGACGCATACCCTATTGATTTATATGCAGTATGAGTTTTGAAACAAAAGATTTTAGTTTAATCACATCTAGACCTTTTTCTCACATTGCCCCCAAATGACGTTTAGAAGATATTTAATTTGATTCCATTCCAAAAAGTATGAAATGCAGAATATAAATCAGCTGAGTATATGTGAACAGCAGGTGCTTCCATGTTAAAAGACACAGCATTGCTGCATGCTGTGATGCTCTCTCCCTTAACGTAAACCTGTCACAAACCTTGGGTAGTTAGTCTAAGCATAAGATGAAAAAATCAAAAGCAGAAGTTAACTTCAGCGAAAACCGCATGTCAAAATAATCAGTAGATCCAAAAATACAGGGAACAGAGTTTATATTAAAAACCTTTACCTTTACTGTAATGCTTGCACTTGGCCCTGTCACCCTCCTGCACTCTCACGATTCCCTACTGTTCAATGAGGCTACCCATGAAATTAAAAGACCAATAGAGAGGCAAAGTCTACTTTGTAGAGATTTGCATATAACTTTAGCTCTTTATATCTCTGGATCTCCTGATTTTTTGATGTGTGGGTTCTTCTGAAATAACCTCTTCTAATGCTTGTTTTTTCA
Source organism: Pelophylax lessonae (assembly GCF_965119305.1). NCBI lineage: Eukaryota > Metazoa > Chordata > Amphibia > Anura > Ranidae > Pelophylax > Pelophylax lessonae. The sequence continues at coordinate 464,927,499 of NC_138771.1, read as the reverse complement.
TTGTGTGCTCAGTTTAAACTCCTGGGATTTGGGACAGGATTACTTTAAAGGAAACAAAAGGCAACACTTTTTTTCAGTTTTGTATATATTGGTGAGGGACTAGAACCTCTGTCAAGTTTCTATAGCCATCGTTGACTCCGTAAGGGAGATTTACCCTCTCTATGAGTCCTGGTGACCCATATCACCGAGAGTAAAAGTGAAAGAAAATTGCAGATTTTGGAAATTTCTGTTTATTAAAGGTTTTCAAGAAAAGACAACACATTATACAGCACAATGCCACGCAGGGCAACCACAAAACAAAGAAAAACAAGGGACAACATGTTACCCAAAAACCCACCCCCACCCCAGGCTCTACCCAGTGGTCTTCACAAGTAGCAACAAAGCCCCCTAAGGAGGCAGGGCAACCCCTTGAGATTAATTCAGCACATCATCAAAAAGGCCCTTAGTGCAAAAAAAAAAAAAACAGCACAAAATAAGCAAATAGCATGTAACAGTAGCAGACTTCAATCACAAAGGAGAAACAGGTAAAAGGAAGGACAAGGGAAAAAACGGACACCAGCAGTGCAGCAGATGTGTGACACAGGCAGTCAATATCTCATCCCCCAGCCCCCCACATTAGAAGTACAATAAAAGTACAATACACTAGGCCCTCTAAGGCTGTTCAGCAGAGGTCGAGGCCGGGGAGTCAATCCACAGCTTCCATACCTTATCAAACTTACGAGGACACCCCCTGCTGAGATACGTGGCCTTATAGAGCGGAGTCGCTTTGTTCATCAGGCTTTTCCAAAAACGGACCGTGGGGGCCAATGGGCTCTTCCAGTGTAGGAGCAAGGCCTTACGGGCATAAAACAGGAGCAAGTTAACGAGCGTACGAATGGCCCTCGCAGGGGCCAGGTCCTCAACCAAGCCCAGAAGACAAACCTCAACAGAATCAGGAACCGGGATTGTAACCACATCCGTAATGCAGGCCAGCACAGCAGTCCAGTAATCCCGAACCACTGGGCAGCGCCAGAAAATATGGCTAAAATCCGCCGGGGAGTGAGAACAGCGCCAGCACTCCGCAGAGGATGTGGGAAAGATACGGGCCAGCCTCGCCGGTGTATAATAGACCCTATGTAGGAACTTAACCACTTGCCGACTGCTGCAAGTACATATACTGTGGCGGTCAGCCCCGGCCAGGCAAAGTGACGTACCGGTACGTCACTAGCCTGTCACTCGCTTGTGAGCCAATCGTTCCCTAACAAGTCAGTGCGTGTGACCGGGGGACCCGATGTCCGCCGGTCACTCGCGATCGTTCGCCAGGAAGGGAGAAAGGCAGACGGCTAATGTAAACAAGCCGCCTGTCATTCTCCCCTGTGTAAAAATGGAGATCATACGGTTCTACTATGTAGGACCGTTGATCTCTGTTTTTACACTAGTAGCCATGTTCAATCACAGTTAGAAACACGCCCCTAGGACACACTTAACCCCTCCCTCTCCAATACAGTTAACCCCTTCCCTGCCAGTGTAATTTTTACAGTAACAGTGCATATGTATAGCACTGATTACTGCAGTAATGTCACTGGTAACCCCAAAAGTGTCAAAAATGTCAGTCAAGGGTCCGATCTGTCTGCCGCAATGTCGCAGTCCCGCAAAAAAAATTGCAGATCGCTGCCATTACTCGTTAAAAAAAAAACAACAAAAATTACAAAAATCTTTCCCTTTGTATAAGTAAAAGTATAACTTTGTAAAAGTATAACTTTTGCGCAAACCAATCAAAATACGCATATTTTTGCAATTTTTTTTACCAAACATATGTAGCATAAAACATATTGGCCGAAAATGTTAAAAAATTTTGATTTTTACATTTTTTTGGGGGAATTTCATATATAATAAATGTGGAAATATATTGTTATTTTTGCAAAATTGACGCTCTTTTTTTGTTTATAGCGCATGATCAAAAAATCGCAAAGGTGATCAAATACCACCAAAAGAAAGCTCTGTTTGTGGGAAAAAAAGGACGTCAAATTTGTTTAGGTACAGCGTCACGTGACCGCGCAATTGTCTGTTAAAGTCACGCAGTGCCGAATCGCAAAATAGGCCCTGGTCAGGAAGGGGGTAAAATCTTCCGGGGCTTAAGTGGTTAAAATGTATCAGGCTGTCCCTTGCAGAGACCAGGTAAGCGAAGGGAGCACACCACATATCATCCCAATCATCCCCATCCAAGTCCGGAACCTCCTCCACCCATCTAGCCCGACACCTACGCACTGCCAAAGGAGTAGTGACAAACAGTTCTTTATACAAAGCAGAGAGAGGCTTCAGCATATTCTCAACTTGCAGAGCAGTCTCCAACGCAGAGGATTCAACCTCTACCTGGGAGGTACCAAACTGTGCCTGTAGAGCATGACGGAGCTGAAGATAGCGGAATAGATAGTGATTCGGCAAAGCAAATCGTGCCTTCAGGGCATCAAAGGGACAAAAATCTCCACCGGAGGTAACATCCCCCAGCGTCTTGATCCCCCTGGATGCCCAGAGAGCAGGATCCGGAATCGAGGCAAAATGAGGAAACTTAGGATTTCGCCACAGGGGGGAAGCCGGGGACACCCCAGTCGCTCCAGGCTCCATCAGTGCCCACATGCAATCCCAGGCCTTGATGGTGGAGTGCATCGTACCAGTCAGAGGGAAAATTGCAGATTTTGAGTTGTCATCAGAATAGGGGACAATGGTTCTGGTGACCCTGATGACAACCAGGGATTTCCATCACTTTGGAGAGATTTACTCACATTTCCTGATTTTACTATGGGGCAGGAAATTAAGGGAAATATTTCCAATGGGACCAAGGTGGCAAAAACAATCCTGACAGAGTTTATAATTCTCCCTTAAGCCTGGTTGAACGAAAAAAACAACAACTGGCAGCTCTGGTTGGAGACGCTGTACTAATAATCCGATTTTAAATACAGTGATTTCCAATGCTGAGCTGTTGTGTTCTGACAAGGGGACAACCCCCCCCCCACTCCTGTCAGCGCACCCAGCCATTGGCTGAGAGCACTGATCTGGAACCAGCTGGATGTTGGTTTTTCAGCATGCATGCTTGACAGAAGCCGGCGGAAAGCCTGGCTTCTGTCAGACCAGCTGCCATACACACGGGCAGAATGTCGGACGGTTTTTATGGATGTCGCTCGGCTTTCGGCCCGTGTGTACGGGGCTTTACTCTACCTACAATTTAAGCAAAAGGAAAACTTTTGGCTTTAGTTCTACTTTAAAGTAAACAGTAGATCAGATCTAATGTATCTTAACTTTCTGGCATCCAGGTAACTTACTTGCAGAGTGAGCCCCTAAAAAAACCTACCCTGTGTAACTGCTAGAACTGCTCTTTTCCTAGTTCTGGGTGGCAGTGCCTTGGATGTGACATCAGATGCTCCCTACCTTTCTCTTGTGGGGAAAAGGTAGAGAGCAGCCAGCAGAGAAACAGATCTGACACACCCAAAAGTGTTGGGATTCCCATCAATTTTACATGGCCTATAACTTGGGAACAGGGAAAAACTGTATACAGAACCAGAAGGGCTAAAAAAGGACTAAAAATTTTCTAGCTTTCAGCACTGTCGCACTTTGAATGACAATTGTGCAGCCATGCAACACTGTACCCAAACAACATTTTTATAATTCTTTTCCACACAAATAGAGCTTTCTTTTGGTGGTATTAAGGCTCGGTTTTCACTAGTGCGACTTGCGGTGCGACTTGACACATGTCAAGTCGCACAGCAAGTCAAAACCCATTGTTTTCAATGGGGCCCGTTTCCACTGCCGCGGCTTCAGTTGCCGCGTACTCAAAAGTAAATCGTGTACTACTTTTGAGCGCGACTTCCCTCTATATATAAGGGACAAGTCTAACTGAAGCCGCGGTTTACTTTTGCTACGAAGTCGTGCTAGAAGTAGCACGACTTCGTAGCCGCACTAGTGGAAACCGAGGCTTAATCATCACCGTTTTGTTTTTGTTTTTTGCTAAATAAACAAATAAAGACCGAACATTTTGAAAAAAAAAACACTTTTTTATGGTTTGTTATAAAATTTTGCAAACAGGTAATTTTTCTCCTTCACTGATGTGCGCTGATGAGGCTGCACTGATGGGCACTGATAGGCTGCATTAATTGGCACTGATGAGGCACGACTGATGAAGCAGCACTGATGGGCATAAATGGGTACTGATAAGGCGGCACTGGTGGTCACTGATGAGGAAGCACTGATAGGCAGCACTGATGGGCACTGATAGGCAGCATTGATAGGCAGCACCTTGTATGGGTGGCACTGATGGGCACAGGTAGATGGCATTGATAGGTGACACTGATAAGGAGGCACAGTTAGGCACTGATTGGCAGCACTGATGGGCACTGATTGGCAGCACTGGTAGGCACTGATTGGCAGCACTGGTGGGCACTGTTGGGACAGCACTGATAATCAGTGTACATGTCCCTTTTACGCAAGCCGGTTATCAGCTCTCTTCTCCTCTCCTCATGCTGTCAGAGAGCTTCCGTTTACATCTGTGATCAGCTGTGATTGGACACAGCTGATCATGTGGTAAAGAGCCGCTGATTCACCATCACCTCAATCTGTGACCATCAGGGTCAATGGGGGGCTGTCATATGACGCCAACCCAGAACTAGCTGTTCGCGCTGTAGCCGTCATTCAGCTATAGTGCGGTGGGGAAGTGGTTAAAGAGGACCTTTAGTCAGTTCTACAACATTGAGCAGTCAGCAGCTACAAAAACACAAAGACACTCACTTGTCCAAGAATCCAGTGTCGGCCTTGCCCAAGATGATTCTTCAAGAATCTTTAGGTCCCTGGTGCTGGCATGTTAACTGTGGGCAGCTGGCTGTGACTTCTTGCGGCTTCAAAGCCGGCTTCCCACTGTGGATGCTTGAGGCGCGCTGTGAATGGTCCCGCAGCCTTCCAGAACCTGTAACGTGTCCCAGAGGATTGCGGGCAAGAATGGGGATGGGGGGGTACTTCCAGTGAAACTAACGCAGCAATCTGATCAAAAGTTGGAGAATGTACATGTAAAAACCAGATATCCGCTCCCCCCAAAAAATTGACTCTAAATGTGGTAAAATTCTGCTTTAAGAGGCTACGCAATTGATCCTATTACTCCTGGGTATGGGCTGCCAATCAGCTACATGGGAATACTAGTATAGTAAAATGTAAAATATCTTAATTTTTATAAACTGGAAAATATTTCAGTAGCATCTATTGCAGCATTTCCCCTATCCCCAAATTAGTAGGTCATCAGAACTTCACTTCCCAGACTACAATAGATCTGGTAAATTTTAAGCTATCTCATTGCATTTCACCAATTAAATGCCTCGGGTCCTCTTCTGACTGCCCACAGACCTTGGCAATGCACATAAGCTTAAAAAAGCCATTTTCATAAAATTCACTGAGGTGCTTTGCATTAATTTTACACTCTTATGGAAACACTGACTCCAAAATCGTAAAACAAGTTAGTCTCTTAAGGCTTTTATCGGATAATCTGTAAAACCTGGAACAAATAAAAATGGATCAACCCTGACGCCAAGTAGCCATTTCCTGATGAAAACTGTCCTAAGATATAAGATGAAGGGAAGATATGATGACTTTTCCTTTGCAGTTATTGCAGATGATTCTGTGACTAGATTGAAATTCAAGTTAAAGAAGAACACCTTTAAAATATGACTAAAGTCCTCAATACGTTTGGCTTAGAAATCCAGCGCTGTGCCTGTCCAATGCTCTTTCTTTGGCTGCTTCCTTCTTCTGCCTCTGTGCTGCATGCCCAGTGTGATATGGGGGATGTTTTAACTCAGAGGTGGTGGACACTTTCAATGGGTTTGCGTCAGTCCAACTGTGGTTTAGGGTTTCTGCTACACTTTTTTAAAACAAATGAAAAGAAACACAGCGGTTGCCCACGTAGAGGTGTCTGCTTCATACAGAAAAACAGTCAACCGAAAATGCTAAGCCACCTGGCTTGTCAGCAGCACCATTGATTTTGGCATGGCACCCTCAACCCCAGCTATCTGGCTCACTCAGCCTTAATTACAGCACTTTGCGGCATGGGCCCACTCCTGGCCTCTAGATAGGTTTCTCTGGGCTCTTTCACTCTTCCCGAGGCTTACAGACCCCTTCCATTCCCCTGGACTCGCTAGTTGCCTCAGCTCTCTCAGTTCTGCAGACTTGCTTAACTCTCTAAACTCTCCCCGTCCTGTGGGTAAGAAATCTCTCCAACATGGAGTCTTGTCCCCTGAGCGGATCACCTCTCCTGGCTAGAGCACACACCTATATCCAAGCATGGACCCTGAGCAATTGTCAGCTCCTAGCTTATAATGCGTGTGTACACCTGTGCACCCACATGGCTTGCAGATCTCCAGCAAGACCTGGAAACAGGATTGAAGGCTTCATCCCACCCAAGACACTTTGAAGCCTTCAAGCTCCAGGCCCTGATCTGGGATTCTAAAATCCAGAGAAAGCTGTAAACAGCTTTCTCTGTTCACGATACGCACTCCAGAGCCCCACACACTGCATTAGTGTGAACCCTGTGTCATTCATATATCCATTTTCACAGTGGCAGGGCCTTGCACTGTCACAATGGGTGCAAATTCTGCTCCGATAATATAAAAGTCCCATGATGCCTTGCACACCCTGTGGATTTGAAGCTGTAAGTGCTGAATGTCTGACGTCAGCTTGGAGTACACAGCTAGGGCATTCTAGGGTGACAGTTGTGTTCCTGCTTAGAACACCCTAGAGACCTGAAGTCTGGAGACTGGCAGAATCACCAGGATAAGAAGACAAACATATGAATAAAGCAGATGAAAACAATGATGGCACTGGTGCAAGTGGAGGGTTAGCTACTATTTTATTTGTTTTTAATTTCAGATTTATTTAAAGCTTAAAGCAAGCCTCTGCCTTCGCTAAAAGACCAAACAAACCGGTTCATTTGAATGCCCCCCTACCCAGCTGCAGATACCCATATTTCCTTTAATCATATGCTGCTCCATTCAGCCCACAGAAATTAAGAAAATACCCAGTACTTCTAGGTAGGGTGGAGCATGTGATTAATTTTCCTCTGTCTCTCATGTAAAAGCGTTGGTGCTTGGTGACTGGGTCAGCACTCTCACTTGATGGTAGGAAGAGTCCTCTGCAATGTGTATTGTCCGAATATACAGCAGCCCCATTCCTCATTCTAGTGGCTAAATTGAACATTAGAGGAGCAACGGAATGGTGAGTATGTACTGCTGGGGGGTAAGATGCTTTAAAGTGAATCTTTTGATTTGTCGGCACAGCAAGGCAGTGTTTTCAAAGCCATAAACCATCAACCCTGGCTTTACTGACTCATGAGATTACTCACCATGGATGTATGCACAGCTTAAGCAGACTGTGAGAAGTCATTTAAGACCTTAAATCGCCGTAGCAGAGCAGAATGCTATTAAATAGGAACACCTAATAATTCAAGCAAGGAAGCAGAATTAGGAACCCCATTACTAACCTTACATGAAATTGTGATCCAAGGACGTTTTATAAAGTTCTTATGGCCGCCACATGGTGCAAGATAGTGGATTGCCTTGCACTGCTCTGCGCTGGAAACATGCTTCCCCCATGTTAGGCTGCTGGAGATCTTGGCCTCTGCTTTTTTTGCTTTGCAAGAGCAGCTCTCTAATTCTCTAACTTTCTGCCAGGGCATTTTAAAAACCCTTTAAAAGAGCAGCATATTAATTACTGTATTTTCAGCCTGGTTATGCCCATCCAGTGCTGTATTTTGGCCTAGGCCGACAAGGCCCAGGCCTAGGGCAGCACTTTGCAGGGGGGCAGCAAAAAAGCCCCCCCCCTCCCTTCACCTGAGACTCTATTAGCCACTGGTTGCTAGAGCCACCTCTCTCACCCCTTCCTCTTTCTCACCCCCCTTCTCTCTCTCTCTCTCACCCCTCTCTCATCCACACTCTCTCTCATCCTCTCATTCCCCCTCTCTCTCTCATCCCCCCCTCTCTCTCTCTATTCCCCACCCCTCTCTCTCTCATCCCCCTCTCTCTCTCACCCCCTTCTCTCTCTCTGTATCTCATCCCCCATCTCTCTCCCTCCCTCACCCACCCCCTCTCTCTCCCACCCCCTCTAACCCCCCCCTCCCACCCCCCCTCTCATGAGATCACAGGGGTTCATGCTGGGACTTGTAGTCCTTAAATTTTGGAGGGAGTCACATCCGTCTACAAGGAGGGAGTGGGGCACATTTACATGGGGGGGGGGGGGCGCCCAATTTTAGTCTTGCCTAGGGCAGCACAAAACCAAAATACACCACTGTGCCCATCACAGTAAAAAAATACAAAGACTTCAATTTGGCTTTAACTACATTTTCTTATTTCAGCAGATCCAAATTTTTATGACAATATCCTGATTTTTAAATAACAGTTCCCCTTTAAATTAATCTCTACCTCCCATTGTTCCCTGTGAGACGCTCAGAAGTGTATTTAATTTGACTCCAGTTTCAACAGTGTGAAATACAGAATAACAGTACGTGCTTCAATTCACTTGCTAACATTGGTCACTCAGTGGTGTAATTCAAAATCTGAGAATCAGTGACTGATCTATTAAGCGGAAAATAGCGTGCAGCTTCTACGTATCATTATGAAGGGAAAAAGACCTTAATGAATAAGGCATGTCTGAACAGTTCTGCCTAATGTAAAGCAGCGCATTTAATTTGATGCGCTCCCTTCAGAGTTACGCATCACGAGTGTTCACTCTGACGTCATTGGAATATTAATAAGGAGCCTGAGCGATAATGCCGGATAACTGTCTCTCTGCAGCAAGAAATTCTTTATTGATGTGCAGAAAGGACAGGAGGCCTGGCTGAGAAAGTCTAATTGCTATCAGAAAACAGTGATATTTCTGAACTTTCCATCAAGAAGTCTTGCGCTTTGAGAGGATAATCAAGCTTAATTATGATAGGTTGCTCTGCAGCCAGAAAAGTAGGGAAATTGATTGTGAGCGGTTTAAAGAGAGGAACGGCAGAAATCCTGGCTTAACTTGGATTTAAAGTCTATATATTGAGACACTTGATCTATATTGTTAAAGGTCAGCGTTAAAGGTGTCTTTTTATTGGCTTTTTTTTCTGTATGGAATACTGTACACTTAACTATATCAGAAATATGAAGGCCAAATCCACCCAGGAATACTATTCCAGTTTCTGGAGGACACTGGCAGCTTAAAAGAAACCTGAACAGAGAAAATATGCAAGATGCTGTGCCTTTTCTGAAAATGTGTTGGGGTGTTATGCTAATCCAGTGTCTTCAATGGGAACTCTGTTTTCTTGAGAAAAAAATAGCAAATAAAAAAAAAAAATTGTAGCATACACAAGGCATACTGTAATTGAATGGTATTAAAAATTACCTTTAGTTTTCTATCTGCAGGGCTGTAATTTTCTGTAAAATACAATGCAATATGGCAGCCTGGAAGCATTCTGTACACATGATGTTAGGAACGCCCTCAGATATGTCATTTCCTGCTTGTATGATTGGTTTACTGATTTTCCCAGAAGTCTGTACTAAGATACAAGTCAGATTTTGGGCATCCCAGGCAACAGAAATTAAATTTTTGGTTAGATACTCCCAAAGGCAAATCACGTCTAAAGAGAACTCAACCCAAAAGGGGAACTTCCACTTCACAGACTCGTCCCCCACTCTCTTGTACAATTGGCACTTTTGAGGAGCAGGGGGGAGCAGGTACCCAATTTTGACAGGTACCTGCTCCTGCTTCTGTTCTGAGTGCCGCAGCGCTCAGCAATGGAAGTTCTCCTCCCTCCCCCCTCCCCCCCTGCAGTCTTCTGGGACACTGACAGGTCCCAGAAGACCGCATCCACCAATCAGGATGCACAGCACGACTTGCACATGCACAGTGGGCACCCGGCTGCGAAGCCGCAAGCTGTCACAGCCGGGTGCCCATAGTGAAGATACCGGCGCCAACAAGGAGGACAGTGGATGAAGACCGCTGTGGTGAGCTCACCGCTGGACTGTGGGAGAGGTGAGTGGCTATTTTTTAAAAGTCAGCAGCTACACTTTTTGTAGCTGCTGACTTTTATTTTTTTTAATAGGTGCCTGGAGCTCCTCTTAAAGTAGTTGAGTAGCTGATGAAGTTCTGATTTCCCTCTGTCTTTACTTCCAGGTCAGTGACTTCGATTGTATTATAGTGAACTTTGTCTTTAGCTGTGTTCGGTTCTCCCTCCCGCAAAATCATTGTATAAGTTCCAACAAAACATTAGGTTGGAAGTTACTCAGACAGCCAAAATGTTTTTTTTTTTTTTTAAAGTGACCCTGTCACTATGGGGTTCAGACTAGAATACAGCCAGCCTGTAACAGAAAATGCTCTAAGCTCACCTTTCTCCAGCCATTGCAGGTTTCTGACACCTCCAGGTGTGTCAAATACCTGTTCTTCTGCCATGAGCTGTGGTTCCTCCTCTTTGCTCATATGCCCTGTATTTTTTATAGGTATTTTTTGGCATTTTCTTTTTTTTCCCATAGATCTCTGGTCATCTGAATTAGGTCATGGGTTCTATTTCTCCTCTTCTTCCTCCTTGGTGGGTATCACATAATGATGTGGTACTTCTCTCTATAGCATTCCCCAGTGAGCCCAGCTTGGACTCACAGGAGGTGGGTTGACTGACACTGACTGTCATTCAACCTGGAGGAGGAACAGTGCTGGATCACAGAGAGGTGAGTCTGTTTCGGACAATGCTGGAAAGAGACATCACCTGTGAGACCCCAAAACATTGCACTATTGTCATTGTGATGTGATCTCTTCTATAGAAATTACAGCTTCATAACAAAGATCTATGGTATGCTGGATACATTTCTTCTAACTGGTTAACCTGTTGGCAATTGCTATAGAACCCTTTTAACTTCTCCATCTAATTTTTATGCTTACCTTTCCCAACCTCTCTGAGATCTTCCATGTGCCTCAGCTGCTGTGTGTCCTCTTCACAGAAAGTCTATCACCCAAGCTCGGATATCTAGCTGTTAGATTATCCAAGAGCCCAAATGTTGCCTCAGCCAATCAGGCTCCATCGATAGCTAAAAAATCACTTTTTGATGAGTTGACCCTTTTACAGAATAAACTGTAAAATTAAATTACAGTTCCCATTTTGCCTGGAAAAAAAAATCTGAAAAATCCCCAAGCATTTCATTTTAAGACTCTGTAAATAACATGCCATAGGTGGAAGATTTATCATTTACAATATTTATTTTACCTTTTTTTACTACTTTTTTATGACTATCCTTATGACGACCTCCTCTTACCTAGATTAAAATTTTCCTTTGGCGGCACAAAACCAATTCCGAATGTCTAGTTATGAGAATTTCATTTTTAATAGTAATCTACTTAGAAAATCAGAGGACCAGAAATGGTTCTACAATAGAGGTAAGAGCACCAGAGAGATTCGTTTCCATATCCTAATAACATAGTAATGCTCATATATGATTAATGTAGTCACTAAAATAGCCCTGATTTTATTAACTTCCCTTCCACAGGCATTTTCTCTTCCTACCTCACAACAGAAGTTTCAGCCATCTCAGCGTGGTCTGAGGAGCTCTGGGACATATGTCAAGGACTGAACATTTTTGTTATAATAATGCTTCAATAGCTGGTATTATTCTAAATTTCAGAAACAGAGTAACAGGATTTTTTCTGATTTTGTATTAGGGGAGAAAAAAAAGAGGAGTCGTATACATTTTTGTTCTTACATCAAAGGTCGGCATTGAGAGCCCAGAACTGTCATTCTCAGTGTGGGGCTTTAATACAGAAAACAATTGTAAATTTTTATTGTTTGCAGATATGTCTTTCACTTTAAACCTATCCTAACAGTTAACTTGTCTCAAACACTTTAGGCCAAATTGAGCTTTCAGATGACATTAGCTTATTGCATTGCAGGTTTGTCAAAACAAAAGGTCCAAAGTCTAAGGCTGCGTTCGCATGGATGTTTAATCATGGTGCGCATCCCAGTGGCAAGAATCTTCTGATTATTATGGCTGGGGTTGACAGCTGTGTGTGGATACCTGTGGCTCTTGAGCCCCGAAGATATTCGCACACAGCTGTCAGTAAATTCTTGCAGCTTGGATTCACAGCGTCGTCAAATGCATGTGCAAATGCAGATTTACAGATCTTATTTTTTTACTAAGTAGCCACAGCCTGAGGATAAAAGCCTGTCCCCAGCCAGCATGCTTCCTCAGTGGAATTAGGGGTCTCTCTGCAGAGGTCTAACACACCCTGTGCTAAGTCAGAACTGGAGCACACCGATCAGGAAGGACAATGAGGCTTTCTGACTGGTGAACTCCAGCTTTGACTCACCAGGGGTCATATCAGACTTCTATAGAGAGACCTCCGCAGCATGATGGCAAAGGAAAAGCTTTTCTACTCAGCTGTGGCTGCTTTCTAAAGAAAACAAAGTGTTATGCTGCTGTGCATAACTTTTGTTTTGATGCACTTGGAATAAATTTAACAAACTTAAACTGAAAGTTAAGTTGTGCTCTAACCCTATTTTCCAAAATAATCTTAAAGGGTCAGTAAATCAAAGCCTAATATTTATGTTGTTGATTGATACTGGAGAGTTAAAGATGAATTCCAGTCATGGCATATTTTTACAAAGTTCCAACTTGGAATAACTAACTATGTACACTGAACAAAATTATAAACGGAGCAGTTTTGTTTTTGCCCCCATTTTTAATGAGCTGAATTCAAAGATCTAAGACTTTTTCTATGTACACAAAAAGGCCTATATCTCTCAATTATTGTTCACAAATCTGTCTAAATCTGTGTTAGTGAGCGCTTCTCCTTTGCCGAAGTAATCCATCAACCTCCCAGGTGTGGCCTATCAAGATGCTGATTAGACAGCATGATTATTGTACAGGTGTGCCATAGACTGGCCACAATAAAAGGCCACTCTAAAATGTGCAGTTTTATCACACAGCACAATGTCACAGATATCATAAGTTTTGAGGGAGCGTGCAATTGGCATGCTGACTGCAATAGTGTCCACCAGAGCTGTTGCCCATGAATTGAATGTTCATTTCTTTACCATAAGCCGTCTCCAAAGGCGTTTCAGAGAATTTGGCAGTACATCCAACCGACCTCACAACCACAGACCACGTGTAACCACACCAGCCGAGGACCTCCACATCCAGCATCTTCACCTCCAAGATCATCTGAGACCAGCCACCCGGACAGCTGCTGCAACAATCGCTTTATATAACCAAAGAATTTCTGCACAAATTGTCAGAAACTGTCTCAGGGAAGCTTATATGCATGCTCGTCGTCCTCCTTAGGGTCTCGACCTGATGCAGTTTGTCGTCCTAACCAACTTGATTGGGCAGATGCTCACATTAAATGGTGTCTGGCACTTTGGAGTTCTCTTCACGGCTGAATCCTGGTTTTCTTAGATCTTTGAGTTCAACTCACGAATAATGTTGGCAAAAACAAGTGTTGCGTTTATAATTTTGTTCAGTATTAATACCATACCTGTCCAATACCCCTGGAAGCTGGAAATCATTGAAGTAGACACCGCTACTCCAGTAATCTCCACTAATTTCTGGGTCCCATGCTGAGTGACTGGCCTGTTGTATTGTGAATACAGAAGGTCAGCCACTCGGCACATGTGCCAATCAGGGAATGCTTGCCATCTTTTGAATGAATGCAAAGCATTCTCTTATTGGTTAAGGTGGAGAATTTGACATCACCGCCCTGCCTAATTTGGAGAGACTTTTTCTTACTTCCTGTGGTGTCTCTAGTATAGGAAGTAAAGGAAAATCTCACTGGAAGGGTACAGAGAGCAAATGCTCTAGGCACTGCAATCCACTGCAATGAAAAAAAAAAAACAGTTTCAGGACCTATTCTTTGTGCATTGAGGCGTGTAGACAGCCCATTCAAAATTAATGGGCTTTCTAACACAACAGGCTTTAAATACAAGAAAGCACGTACGTTAAAGGATTACACATGTAGACAAGGCAAGTAAATTACAATTAGCAGCCACTTAACAGTAATTTACCGCTATTTTCTAATATGTGCTAGATAGATGGAAATTTACTGGCTGGTTACTATTGGTTTCTCTACAGATTCACTCCAACCCTTCATTAATAAATCCCTCCCACAGGGCCCTTCTGCCACGAGGTTAATAATAATTACCCCCATAGGAATTAAGAGGCCAGAAAACCATACGTATGCAGAAACTGAAATGTCAGTGGTAGCTGCAAAATCTCTTGGAGCAGCAGCATCATAACCTGCAGGAAAAAAAAAGCTCTTTTGAAATTGTTCCCTTGCCCCCAAGGGTCAAAAGCTAAGCAGAATTTTCGTTAGCTTCCCTGATCCTGCAGAAACCCGCAGTGGGCTTAATCTAGCAGTAAATATTTTGAGGAAAATATAAAGTAAAACCAATTAAAGATCAGCGAAACAATGCTATTCCTGGAATAGGCTATCAAACTGCCTTGGGACTTTCGCTGTCTTTACAGGGGAATTATATTTAATGCTGAACTCAAGGCAAAACAGCTAAATGCGCACCTAAAATACATACATTGGAGCTGTTAGGTCTACTAATTTGTCGTTCAGCACAGTCCTGAGATTTACACACCTCTACCTAACAGCACTGCCAGGTTAGAGACCTAATAACTGCAATTAGAGAATATCTCCTTGCCCCCTGCCTGTGACTGGACGATAAAGGCAGCAGCAGCACACCAATAAAGTCATAGCAGTCTGCTTTCAGTCACCCTTTCTCTAATTGAAAGTCTGGATCGATCAGCCTAAACAGAGCAGGCAGATGGTGGAAGAGAAAGGGGAGAAATCATTCCTCCAACTTATTCGTGTGTTTAAACTTTAGCTATTGATCTCTGTAAAATACAAGTCGTTTGCAGTACTGACTCGTGTAGAGAGCATGTAAAGCAGCCTCCTAAAAATATGCATTCAGATTCAACACCCAACATTTCACAAGAAAAGTCTACATTTGAGCTGCATTGTCTGCAATGTAAATGCACCATAACAAGACATGATGTCAGAAAATCTTATAACAATACACCTTGAGTGACAGCAGCACTCACTGGTACCAATATACAATATCACTTATAACAAGCACTGCCCCATACATGCTGGATCTTTCTAGATTTGGAGACTTTCATCTAATGTCCATAGGCACCTTCAATCTAGGAGAATCTTCAGATTTTAGCAAAACATATGCATTCACTTTCATAGAGATGATTTACCCAGCCAGTCATTACGGTATGTACCTTTCCCAAAAGATGGGAAGATTTACCCAGCCAGTCATTGCTGTCCCCAGCTTCCCCAAAGTAGGGATGGTTTACCCAGCCAATCATTACTGTCCCCAGCCTCCCCAAGGTAGGGATGGTTTACCCAGCCATTCATTACTGTCTCCAGCTTCCCCAAAGTAGGGATGGTTTACCCAGCCAATCATTAGTGTCCCCAGTTTCCCCAAAGAAGGGGTGGTTTACCCAGCCATTCATTACTGTCCCCAACTTCCCCAAAGAAGGGATGGCTTACCCAGCCAATCATTACTGTCACCAACTTCACAAAAGTAGAGATGGTTTACCCAGCCAATCATTACTGACGCCAGTTTACCCAAAGTAGGGATGGCTTACCCAACCAATTACTGTCGCCAATTTCCCAAAAGCAGGGATGGCTTACCCAGCCAATCATTACTGTCCCCAGCTTCCCCAAAGTAGAGATGGTTTACCCAGCCAATCATTCCTGTCCCCAGCTTCCCCAAAGTAGGGATGGTTTACCCAGCCAATTATTAGTGTCCCCAGTTTTCCCAAAGTAGGGATGGTTTACCCAGCCAATCATTAGTATCTCCAGTTTCCCCAAAGTAGGGATGTTTTACCCAGCCAATCATTACTGTCCCCAGCCTCCCCAAAGTAGGGATGGTTTACCCAGCCATTCATTACTGTCTCCAGCTTCCCCAAAGTAGGGATGGTTTACCCAGCCAATCATTAGTGTCCCCAGTTTCCCCAAAGAAGGGGTGGTTTACCCAGCCATTCATTACTGTCCCCAACTTCCCCAAAGAAGGGATGGCTTACCCAGCCAATCATTACTGTCACCAACTTCGCAAAAGTAGAGATGGTTTACCCAGCCAATCATTACTGTCGCCAGTTTACCCAAAGTAGGGATGGCTTACCCAGCCAATTACTGTCGCCAATTTCCCAAAAGCAGGGATGGCTTACCCAGCCAATCATTACTGTTCCCAGCTTCCCCAAAGTAGAGATGGTTTACCCAGCCAATCATTCCTGTCCCCAGCTTCCCCAAAGTAGGGATGGTTTACCCAGCCAATTATTAGTGTCCCCAGTTTTCCCAAAGTAGGGATGGTTTACCCAGCCAATCATTAGTATCTCCAGTTTCCCCAAAGTAGGGATGTTTTACCCAGCCAATCATTACTGTCCCCAGCTTCCCCGAAGTAGGGATGGATTACTCAGCCAATCATTACTGTCCCCAGTTTCCGCAAAGTAGGAATGGTTTACCCAGCCAATCATTACTGTCGTTAGCTTCCACAAAGTGGATAACGTTTACCCAGCCAGCTTCCCCAAAGTAGGGATGGTTTAACCAGCCAATCATTACTGTCCCCAGCTTTCCCAAAGTAGGGATGGTTTACCCAGCCAACCAATACTGTCCCCACTTTCAACAAAATGATCAGTCTATGCATATCTTTACATCACTCAAAAGGGAGAAACAAAATGACAGTCTCAGCACACAAGCGCAAACTGAAATTTAAAAGGAATTCCCTAGGAAAGAAATCTTTTTCTGGTAACTGTATCTAATGGATACCTGTGTTGATAGTATTCAGTAGATTTTTTTCAAATGACTTTATTGATATTTTTCAGCAAAAGTGACAGTTACAGGGGTAAAAAATATAAAAAAAAAACAAAAAAAAAAACTGCTCCCGTAACTGCTCATGTTAGCAGGTGTTAGGTCTTAACCACTTGACCTCCAGAAGCTTTAACCCCCTTCATGATCAGGACATTTTTTGCGATAAGGCACTGCATTCCTTTAACTGACAATTTCGTGGGTGTGCGACACTGTACCCAAATAAAAATGTATTTTATAGAGCTTTCTTTTGGTGGTCTTTAAACACCTTTGCAATTTTAATTTTTGACCTATAAACAAAAAAAGACCGACACTTTTGAAAAAAAAAAACAATATTTTTTACTTTCTGCTATAAAACATATCCAATAAAGAAAATGTAAAAAATCTAATTTCTACATCAGTTTAGGCCAAAATGAATACGGATACATATTTTTGGTAAACAAATCCCAACAAGTGTATATTGATCGATGTGTGCAAAAGTTATAGCGTCTTCAAACTATGGGATATATTTATGGAATTCTTTTTTTTTTTTTACTTGTAATGGCAGCGATCAACGACTTATAGCTGGACTACGATATTGCGGCGGAAAAAAATCGGACACCTAACTGACACTTTTGACACTTTTTTTGGAACCAGTGACAACAATACAGTGATCAGTGCTAAAAATATGCACTGTCACTGTACTAATGACACTGGCTGGGAAAGGGTTAAACATCTAGGGCAATCAAAGGGGTTAAAATTGTGACCAACATGTGTTACTGTGTATGCTGTTTTTACTAATCAATGTGCTGTTTTTTTACTTCCTGCTGCTTTTATCCACCTATATGTAGCAATAAAGATTATTTATTTTACTGAATTCTGGAGCTGTTGGCTACCTTTTCTTCTGAAGCTGGAAATCAGTGTAGTATTTGCCGCCACTAAAGTGATAGCAGCTGTCTATGGAGTCCCTGCTTGCTGGTTTTTCTGCTGTATAGTAACCACAGGGGGTTACTCACTCTGAACAGGCACCATTCACAGAGTGCCATGTATTTTTCTCAATGAATGCATAGTGTCCTCTGATTAGATGAGGTGCAGATTGTGACACCACCACCCTGCCTCTGCACCTTGCCCAATGGAAGAATGCTTTATATTTGCTGGGAAAAACTAAAGGTGCTCTCTAAATGATACCTGTGCCGAGAATGCAACCTCATGTGGATAGCAGGGCAGCAGGACAGTCACTTGGCACGGGACCCTGAAGATACTGGCTATCACTGTGTAGCTTCAACTACTACAGTGATTTCCAGTTTCCACAGAAATTCCACAGGTATGGCATATGCAGGCATACATTAGTCCAAGCTATGCAAAAAAATCTATACCTGAAATTTAGCTTTGAAGTGGTTCTAAAGCAGTGGTCTCCAAACTGTGGCCCGGGGGCCAGATGTGGCCCTTTGCTTGCCTCTATCCTGCCCTTGGGACACTATTCCTCCAACTCAGAACAATGATGAGGCACTATTCCTCCCACTGATACCAATAATTGGGCACTACTCCTCCCACTGACACCATCAATGGGGCACTATTCTCTACTCCTCCCACTGACACCATCGATGGGGCACTATTCTTCCCATTAATACCAACAATGGGGCACAATTCCTCCCATTGATACCAACCATGGGGCACAATTCTTCCCATTGATACCAACCATGGGGCACAATTCCTCCTATTGATATCAACCATGGGGCACAATTCCTCCCATTGATACCAACCATGGGGCACTATTCCTCCTGCTAAAAACAATGGGGTAGTGTTCCTCCTGCTAAGACCAATGATGGGGCACTATCCCTCCCACTAACACCATTGAAACCAACCATTGGGCACTATTCCTCCTGCTAAAAACAATGATGAGTCAGTGTTTACTCCCAGTGATGCCGTGACATTTTTTTTACTCATGACGACCACAGTCTTGCCCCCCTAAAGCTTGAAGGACAGTAAACTGACCCTTTGTTACGGTTTTAGGACCCCTGTTCTAAAGCCTTAAGGTTTTTTGCCCCAATGCATTCTATGCATTAAGATGAAAAACCTTCTCTGCTGCAGCTGCCCCCCAGACCCCTCCTTTTCCTCACCTAAGCCCATCCAATTTAGCGATGTGCCTGAGTGCAGCGGTCTCTCTCCTCATAAGTCAGATTGATAACAGTGGGAGCAATTGGCTCCCGCTGCTGTCAATCAAATCCTGTGACACAGGACCAGGGGGCAGGGGCCAAGTCCTGCTGTCTGTGTCAATGGACACAGCAGCGGGACTCGGGAGCATTCACGCACGTGTGCTCCCAGGGAAAGTCTGGGGGCACCCAATGAAGAGGAGGGGCCTGGATCACCAGCGGGGGACCCCCAGAAGAAGAGGATCGGGGCTGCTCTATGCAAAACCATTGCACAGAGCAGGTAAGTATAGGCATGTTTGGTATTTTTATTTAAAAAAAAACCAAAGCTTTACAACCACTTTAATTTTGCCTATAGTTCCACTTCAAAGGAAGGATTAAAATGGATGTGGGGAATAATTTACTAAAGGTGTCATTTTTTTATAGTGGTTCACTTTGAATATTCATATTCAGAGGAATAAAAAAAAAAATACTGAACCTAAATAGAGATTTGATGAGAACACAGGCTAAACTGAACATTTTAGTAAATCATTCTCCTTATGTCTAAAGACCATTCGGAACTCTGATCACATTCACGGCATGATTCACACTCCTCCAAACGTCTGAACTGTGGCAATGAATCAGAGTTTAATTGCAGATCCTAATCAGAGACACAAAACTCAGATTGCTAAGTTTTAGCCCTTAATTCACCGTGTTATTTTATTGCCCCTACAGCCTCATGGAACACATAGATCTTCCAGCTCTCCCGTCTTGTCCAATGAGAATGAGGATTGTGTTTGCAGCGTGCCCTGCCAACCTCGGTATTTATACCACAGCACAGAGCACGGTAAAAAATAAATTGTCTACAGAGACATACAAGGCCCGTTCCTCTAAATGGCAGACTGATCTTTGAAAGGTGCGCAACCTTCTTGGCTTGGCTTTATAAGCCCTTTAAGAGAGCCGGGGATAGACACACTTCCCGCAGACAGTGACAAATGGACCCTGGTGCCACGCTAACGCACTATATAAATACTTTTACATTGTGTCTCAGTCGTCTGCGAGATTGCCAAGATTTGTTCAGCACACAGTGAAGTGTAATGACTCAATTGCACCAGTGGAAGAAGCTGCACTCGTTCCGCTGAGCGAAACGAATGCTAGCAAAAAAATCACGTTCTAATAGAAATTGTCATTGAACTAAAGCTATTATAGGTGTTTTTCCATTTATGTTCATTTAGGCATATTATTTTTAAATGCATAGTAGGTTCAATTAAAAAAATAAATAACAAATGCAGTATAGTCAGTACTATGTGTTTGTTTTAAAGCTGAGCTCCAGGGTAACAAATATACTGATGGGATATACTGTATATATATATATATATATATATATATATATATACAGTGGGTACGGAAAGTATTCAGACCCCCTTAAATTTTTCACTCTTTGTTATATTGCAGCCATTTGCTAAAATCATTTAAGTTCATTCTTCTTCCTCATGAATGTACACATAGCACCCCATACTGACAGAAAAACACAGAATTGTTGACATTGTTGCAGATTTATTAAAAAAGAAAAACTGAAATATCACATGGTCCTAAGTATTCAGACCCTTTGCTGTGACACTCATATATTTAACTCAGGTGCTTTCCATTTCTTCTGATCATCCTTGAGATGGTTCTACACCTTCATTTGAGTCCAGCTGTGTTTGATTATACTGATTGGACTTGATTAGGAAAGCCACACAACTGTCTATATAAGACCTTCCAGATCACAATGCATGTCAGAGCAAATGAGAAGCATGAGGTCAAAGGAACTGCCTGAAGAGCTCAGAGACAGAATTGTGGCAAGGCACAGATCTGGCCAAGGTTACAAAAAGATTTCTGCTGCACTTAAGGTTCCTAAGAGCACAGTGGCCTCCATAATCCTCAAAAGGAAGACGTTTGGGACGACCAGAACCCTTCCTAGAGCTGGCCGTCCGGCCAAACTGAGCAATCGGGGGAGAAGAGCCTTGGTGAGAGAGGTAAAGAAGAACCCAAAGATCACTGTGGCTGAGCTCCAGAGATGCAGTCAGGAGATGGGAGAAAGTTGTAGAAAGTCAACCATCACTGCAGCCCTCCACCAGTCGGGGCTTTATGGCAGAGTGGCCCGACGGAAGCCTCTCCTCAGTGTAAGACACATGAAAGCCCACATGGAGTTTGCTAAAAAACACCTGAAGGACTCCAAGATGGTGAGAAATAAGATTCTCTGGTCTGATAAAACCAAAATAGAACTTTTTGACCTTAATTCTAAGCGGTATGTGTGGAGAAAACCAGGCATTGCTCATCACCTGTCCAATACAGTCCCAACAGTGAAGCATGGTGGTGGCAGCATCATGCTGTGGGGGTGTTTTTCAGCTGCAGGGACAGGACGACTGGTTGCAATCGAGGGAAAGATGAATGCGGCCAAGTACAGGGATATCCTGGACAAAAACCTTCTCCAGAGTGCTCTGGACCTCAGACTGGGCTGAAGGTTTACCTTCCAAAAAGACAATGACCCTAAGCACACAGCTAAAATAACGAAGGAGTGGCTTCACAACAACTCCGTGACTGTTCTTGAATGGCCCAGCCAGAGCCCTGACTTAAACCCAATTGAGCATCTCTGGAGAGACCTAAAAATGGCTGTCCACCAACGTTTACCATCCAACCTGACAGAACTGGAGAGGATCTGCAAGGAGGAATGGCAGAGGATCCCCAAATCCAGGTGTGAAAGACTTGTTGCATCTTTCCCAAAAAGACTCCTGGCTGTATTAGATCAAAAGGGGGCTTCTACTAAATACTGAGCAAAGGGTCTGAATACTTAGGACCATGTGATATTTCAGTTTTTCTTTTTTAATAAATCTGCAACAATGTCAACAATTCTGTGTTTTTCTGTCAGTATGGGGTGCTATGTGTACATTCATGAGGAAGAAGAATGAACCTAAATGATTTTAGCAAATGGCTGCAATATAACAAAGAGTGAAAAATTTAAGGGGGTCTGAATACTTTCCGTACCCACTGTATATATATATATATATATATATATATTGTTTTACCTGCTGAGGAATTTGTATTACAGGCAGTCTTGAGATTAACACAGCCCTGTCTGGAGAGCAAGAGACCTGATTTTTCTCTGCTGCAGTTAGGTGAGACTTACAGGTCTTGTCCCTCCCCCAGCCTGTGACTGGACAGTGAAATGGAAGGAGTAGTCACTCAGCTGTCAAGCTGCTCTCTCCTACCAATGTGCTACTTGTTTTTTTTTTTTTTTGTTTTGTTTTTTTTTTTTTTGTATGATCAGTTTTTAATTGACATTTTTCAAAGAAGTACAAATTATAAACCAAGGACCAAGAAAAGAAAGGGAAAAAAATACTAGAGGTATGAAAAGTACAAAATGTACAAAGTGCCACTATTACAAGCAACACACAGGAGACAAACTAAAGACAGAAGGCAATATAAAGCGAGCAGCAGATCCAACAAGCACTTCTTACAATAAGTATTAGTATAAGTATGCAAGGGCAGATGCAACGATAGGAGTCGTATAACTTCAAACAGGTAATTTACATGCAGGAATAATCTGCAAACATCAAATAAAGGTAAAGATCCCCCTCTTCCTGCACATCAGGCCTTTCCAATGAAGAGCGCAGGAGCAAGTGGAGGTTTCAAGTGCAACATACAAGGTGAGCTGCACTGCTAGAACGGAAGACCCAGCCACTCAATACAAGATAAGTAATCAGCGAAATAAAGATAAAACTGTTGAACAAGAACAAAATAAGGTATATATATATATATATATATATATATATATTTACATATATATATATATATACACACACACACATATATATATATATATATATATAAATATATATATATATATATATATATATATATATATATATATATATATATATATATATATATATATATATATACAGTGGGTACGGAAAGTATTCAGACCCCCTTAAATTTTTCACTCTTTGTTATATTGCAGCCATTTGCTAAAATCATTTAAGTTCATTCTTCTTCCTCATGAATGTACACATAGCACCCCATACTGACAGGAAAACACAGAATTGTTGACATTGTTGCAGATGTATTAAAAAGAAAAACTGAAATATCACATGGTCCTAAGTATTCAGACCCTTTGCTGTGACACTCATATATTTAACTCTGGTGCTTTCCATTTCTTCTGATCATCCTTGAGATGGTTCTACACCTTCATTTGAGTCCAGCTGTGTTTGATTATACTGATTGGACTTGATTAGGAAAGCCACACACCTGTCTATATAAGACCTTCCAGATCACAATGCATGTCAGAGCAAATGAGAATCATGAGGTCAAAGGAACTGCCTGAAGAGCTCAGAGACAGAATTGTGGCAAGGCACAGATCTGGCCAAGGTTACAAAAAGATTTCTGCTGCACTTAAGGTTCCTAAGAGCACAGTGGCCTCCATAATCCTCAAATGGAAGACGTTTGGGACGACCAGAACCCTTCCTAGAGCTGGCCTTCCGGCCAAACTGAGCTATCGGGGGAGAAGAGCCTTGGTGAGAGAGGTAAAGAAGAACCCAAAGATCCCTGTGGCTGAGCTCCAGAGATGCAGTCAGGAGATGGGAGAAAGTTGTAGAAAGTCAACCATCACTGCAGCCCTCCACCAGTCGGGGCTTTATGGCAGAGTGGCCCGACGGAAGCCTCTTCTCAGTGTAAGACACATGAAAGCCCGCATGGAGTTTGCTAAAAAAACACCTGAAGGACTCCAAGATGGTGAGAAATAAGATTCTCTGGTCTGATGAGACCAAAATAGAACTTTTTGGCCTTAATTCTAAGCGGTATGTGTGGAGAAAACCAGGCACTGCTCATCACCTGTCCAATACAGTCCCAACAGTGAAGCATGGTGGTGGCAGCATCATGCTGTGGGGGTGTTTTTCAGCTGCAGGGACAGGACGACTGGTTGCAATCGAGGGAAAGATGAATGCGGCCAAGTACAGGGATATCCTGGACAAAAACCTTCTCCAGAGTGCTCTGGACCTCAGGCTGGGCCGAAGATTTACCTTCCAACAAGACAATGACCCTAAGCACACAGCTAAAATAACGAAGGAGTGGCTTCACAACAACTCAGTGACCGTTCTTGAATGGCCCAGCCAGAGCCCTGACTTAAACCCAATTGAGCATCTCTGGAGAGACCTAAAAATGGCTGTCCACCAACGTTTACCATCCAACCTGACAGAACTGGAGAGGATCTGCAAGGAGGAATGGCAGAGGATCCCCAAATCCAGGTGTGAAAGACTTGTTGCATCTTTCCCAAAAAGACTCCTGGCTGTATTAGATCAAAAGGGGGCTTCTACTAAATACTGAGCAAAGGGTCTGAATACTTAGGACCATGTGATATTTCAGTTTTTCTTTTTTAATAAATCTGCAACAATGTCAACAATTCTGTGTTTTTCTGTCAGTATGGGGTGCTATGTGTACATTCATGAGGAAGAAGAATGAACCTAAATGATTTTAGCAAATGGCTGCAATATAACAAAGAGTGAAAAATTTAAGGGGGTCTGAATACTTTCCGTACCCACTGTATATATATATATATATATATATATACACACACAAATATTCATATATACACACACATAAAACTAACCTATCATGTTCATATTAGGGAACCTAGACAGTACAACAGTATCTCTCTCTGACGCATGCATAACAAGAAGGCACTACTACTGGGGTCCTCGTGGTTCCGCAGCCTTCAATACCCAATATTGTGATGAGAGGCAGGATAGCAGGTACAGATCTGGCCATCAGTGGTAGTGGAGCATTCTAGTTGGCTATGTAAAATAAATACCCAACCATACATATGAAACCCCCTTATCAAGTAGGGCTAAGTAATTTGTCAATCTCCAGAGAATATCCATCCAACAAGACCAGATGTCAAGAAATTGTTGTTTTTTTTTTCCTACTGAGATAGACCCATCTTTCTGCCTCCATGATCCTTTCTACTTCCACCTGCCAGTCTTGAAGGGTCGGACATCTACTCTGCTTCCAATATCTAGGAATGAGACTTTTGGTTGCATTCAGCAGGTGCGGGGTGACATTTAGCTTGTAAGATTTTAGAGAGGAGAGAGATGCATTAAATAGGTAATAGAGTGGGATACTATATGAACTGATTGGCTTTTTGAGCTGTTTCTCCCTATCCGACTCTGAGCTTTGCTGTAGAGTGGCTTGCAAGAGGATAATACAGGCCAAATAAAGTTATATTAAAAATCTAAAATTATTTAAAAAAAAAAACTTGATATACATACGTGCTCTGTGCAAGGATATTGCACAGAGTGGCCCCTTACCTCTTCTTTTGTGGTCCCCCGCTAGTGATCTCTGCTTCACCTTCTTCTGAGCCTTGTGCTATGGGGGCACCCATGTGGGCACCCATGTGGGCCTGCTCCTGAGCTGAGCTGTGCGCATGCATAGACACACACAGTGTGGCTTGGTCACACCTCTCACTCCCTCCTTACAGGATTTGACTATCAGCAGCTGAATCCTGTGGCTCTATGGCTGCTTTCAATGAAGCCTATGATTCCAGGAACTGAGATTGGAGAGGATGCAGCTGGATCAGTATTCGGTAAGTGTTTAGGAAAAGAGTGTGCAGGTAGGGAGAGGGGGACTAGTGGAGGAATGTTTTTTTACCTTATTGCAGGGCATGCACCTAGACTTTAGAACCACTTCAGGGGACTTAAACCTTGTGAACTTAAAGCAGTATTAAACACAAAAGCAAACATTTATCCCAAAATGAAAAAAAGAGTTTGCTGTAACTAGTTACTGATAGTACATTTAACAACTTCCCTACCCAAGACTGACAAAAGATAAGCATTTAGGCACAGATGTTCAGGTAGTGGGCTGTTTTTTTGTTTTTTTTTACCTTAATAAAGAAAATGCATTAAGGTAAAAAAACATTTAGATTTTAGAACCACGTTAACAATTACAATTTTTGTTCAACCCACCAAAAGCATTAGGGCAGAGAAGACCTGGATTTAAGGTACTTTACTTTATTGATTGAAGGTATTGTATTGTATTGTAAAAGTCCTTTCACAAAGCTTATGGTACGAGTTAACGCTCCTTAATACGTTCAGCTTCAGGCTGAGGATAACAGGAAGCTGACTACTGCAAACGGAGCTGTCTGAGGTGCTGAACAAATTGCAATTCATGATATAAACCATAAGGTGGAAGTCAAATTCCTACTCCATGCAAAATCCAGAAATTCTACAACTAAATAATGTGTTAAATATTCAACTGTTTTAAGAGAAAGTGGTCATAATGTGTTTGTTAACATTTTAATTGATTCTTTCAAGTCATGTCATGGTATAGCTAGTAGCAGTTGGTTATAATCAAGTGGACTTGTTTTGTTTGATGAAAACAAAAGCAGAACAAGGCCATTCAGACCAGTGGTGGTAACATTCAAGATATAGGAGACCGACCTCAGGTGCCACTTCTGGCCAGAGAGACAGCAGAAATACTACATGACATGGTCATGCGGATAGGCTACAAGACATGATCAGAGACTTTGGATATGCTACAGAAGGCAGTCTGAAACTGCAAACATGATAAAACAGATGGTCAGAAAGTGCAAATATGCTAGAGGTGACAGTCAAAGATTGCAGACATGCTAGAAGAAATGGCTAGAGACTGTAAACATGCTATAGGAGCTATTCTCAGATTGAAGACATGCTAGAAGAAATGGTCAGAGACTGTAAACATGCAATAGGAGCTGGTCAGGGATTGAAGACATGCTAGAAAAATGGTCAGTGACTGTAAACATATTGTAGGAGCTGGTCTGAGATTGCAGACATGCTATAAGAAATGGTCCAGGACTGTAAACATACTATTGGAACTGGTCTGAGATTGAAGACCTGCTAGAAGAAATGGTCAGAGACTGTAAACATGCAATAGGAGCTGGTCCAAGATTGAAGACATGCTAGAAAAAATTGTAAGAAACTGTAAACAATCTATAGGAACTAATTTGAGATTGAGGACATGCTAGAAGAAATGGTCAGAGACTGTAAACATGCTATAGGAGCTGGGCTAAGATTGAAGATATACTAGAAGAAATGGTCAGAGACTGTAAACATGCTATAGGAGCTTGTCGGAGATTGAAGACATGCTAGAAGAAATAGTCAAAAACTGTAAACATGCTATAGGAACTAATCTGAGATTGAGGAAATGCAAGAAGAAATTGTCAGAGACTGTAAACATGCTATAGGAGCTCGTCCGAGACTGAAGACATGCTAGAAGAAATGGCCAGAGACTGTGAACATGCAACAGGAAATGGTCAGAGAAGGTGATTTGGTTAAAGACAGCATACACGGTAAATCAGTGTATAGAGACTGATGAAAAGTTACACGAGAAATTGGGGATATGCCTGCAGGAGATGGTTAAAGACTGAGGATATATTACATGAGACTGCTAGAAATTATTACCATTATGTCCCCTTACAAACCGATGCTTTCACATTTGTTCTCTCTACAGCCCTCATACAAATGACTGTTTTTACATTTGATATTCCCCACAGCAGGAATCATGATAATAGAAAGAAAAAACACAGAGAAAAGGAAATAGATTGCACACAAAAAAATTTATGAAATGTAGAATAAATGAACCAAACCATATAACTGGAATATTTTTTCCTTCACCTGCTGAGTTCCGTTTTTGGCAGTGCATGTACTGAAGTATGGGGCAACAGTTTTGGCAGGGCTAATACTGTAATACTACACGCAGTTCTCATTCTGCTTGCATGGTGCTACAGAAAATAATTTTTAATGACTCATCTTTAGCATTAAATTATAATGATAATAAAATATTTACAATAAAATATTAGAAAATACTCTTCAGCATGAATATTATATATGCATATAAATAAATATATATATATATATATACTATATTACCAAAAGTATTGGGACATCTGCCTTTACACGCACATGACATCCCAGTCTTCTGTAGGGTTCAATATTGAGTTGGCTTTAACAGCTACAACACTTCTGGGAAGGCTGTCCACAAGGTTTAGGAGTGTATCTATGGGAATATTTGACTATTATCCTGGAAGCGCATTTGTGAGGTCAGCCACTGATGTGGATGAGAAGACCTGGCTCACAGTCTCTGCTCTAATTTATCCCAAAGGTGTTCTATCAGGTTGAGATCAGTCAAGGCCAGTCAAGTTCCTCCACCCCAAACTCGCTCATCCATGTCAGGGGTTGGGCTTGGCCCCTTAGTTCCAGTGAAGGGAACTCCTAATGCGTCAACATTCCAAGACATTTTAGACCATTTCATTCTCTTAACTTTGTGGGAACAGTTTGGGGATGGCCCCCTTCCTGTCCCAACATGACTGCACACCAGTGCACAAAGCAAGGTCCCTAAAGACATTGATTAGCAAGTTTAAGGTGGAAGAATTTGACTGGCCTGCACAGAGTCCTGACCTCAACCTGATAGAACACCTTTGGGATGAATTAGAGCCGGAACTGCGAGCCAGGCCTTCTTGTCCAACATCAGTGCCAGATCTCACAAATGCACTTCTGGAAGAATGGTCAAACATTCCCATAGACATACTAGTAAACCTTGTGGACAGGCTTCCCAGAAGAGTTGGGTGGGCAAATTCAATATTGAACCCTAAGGACTAAGACTGAGATGCCATTAAAGTTCATGTGCGTGTAAAGGCAGGTGTCCCAATACTTTTGGAAATATAGTGTATGTATTATGAATAGTAAACAGAAAAATATTATATATAATCAGAATATTAATATTACATACCTTACTGTTGCAATGGCTGTCCTTTCTTTAGAGCTTTTAAGAGGCACTGTAATACAAAAAAAAAATGAGAAAGATTTAAAAAATGTCAGCCACTTATAATAGACATTTACATTTTTGTAATATATTTATTTTTCTTTAAAGCCAGTGCTCAGTTTTTTCCCCCATCATATGTATCTGTTAGAGTTACTTCTCTGAGAGGTTTATTTCTAACCGATGGTGGATTTCATTATCTGATCTCTGTTATTTTCCACAGGGTTAGGCAGAGTGTGTTCCAAATAATACGGCCCCTTCATGAAATGTAGGCCACTGTGCGGAGTCTGTGTAGCCCCATGGAGTTCCCTCTTCCTAAAGAACCTGTGATTGGATGATAACCAGTCATGTGACTTTGACAGGTCACGTGACCAGGCTTCCAACTTTTATTTTCCTAACAACTCATTCATTTTTGTTGCACTCAGCCAACTTCTGATTCTCGAAGCCAGTAACGAAAGCGCAATAAAAATTTGGAAAAGACACCATTTCCTTTTTTTTTCTTTAATATCAGTATGTCTGCAGTACAGCCAATCGAGTGCTTTATAAATGGACCCTGTAGTGTTTTTAAGTATGCCTCTCAAAACATCCCAACACCAACACTTGTAATATAATTTTACCACAGTGGCATATCAACATAATCCACATTACTCATCCCCTCTCCGCCCCTTTGTAATTGTAGAATCTATATGATACAGCGAATAAAAAGGCAACAAAACAGAAGTGCACCATTGTAATACAGTTGTGGTTCCTGAGAAAATACATTTCCTGCTGATTTACTCATGTTTTAAAAATATATGTTAGGAACAAGACCACAGAAACAGACCCCTGCATATCTTTAAGCTTGAATCATTCTGAGGGTCACTTTAAGAGTATCACTTTAAGGGGTACTTTTATACCTTAACTTCAGGTGCTTGCTATGTCTTGCGTTAATTTTTTTAATGCATTCATTTAAATGGGCTTCGAATGTACTGGAATGCACAAAAAAAGAAATGGAGGGAGAAGTGCCATTTTTTGGTGATCTAGTGCACCACAATGCATTACAGTTACATTTCCTTAGAGGGCTGGGGTGCCTTTGAATATGAATATGGAACACACTGCAACTGACAGGTGTGAATGGGGCTCAAGGGCTTATGCACACTGGGTGTTTAGTCTCGGTGCATAAGGCTCCAGCTTTTAGGTACAAGTGGAAGGTACAGGTGCACCATGTGGGCTGGGGTGCCTTTGAATATGAATATGCACTGCAACTGACAGGTGTGACTGGGACCTAAGGGCTGCACAGCCTCATTTCATTACATAATACATGCTGGCCTTGTAGTAATGGGTGGAATAGCCAGTCACCATGACTGATAGCCTGAATTCCTGCTTTGTTTTCTCCCCCCCAGGGAGGCTAACTATTTCCTGGGTGATCCCCTGCTACCAACTGGAGGTAAATTCCTTATAGTATTCTTGACCCTGTCAGGACTGTATGGTTGTTTCTTATTGGAAGGATCTTTCTAAAGGCATTTCTCCTTTTTTTACATCAATTGATAAACACAACATCCGTAGATCACACTTTGCCTGGTCTTCCTGTGTGCTCCAGTGCCCGCCCAGGGAGACTTTCACACATGCATGTTCATATTCTGGACAAGTGAGACCTGTTCCCTGTTTATTCCGCATTGCGTGTCCTGAAGAAGCAGATCAGCGAAACCTGTAGACACACAGGGGCTTACTTACCTGCAACTATGCAACAATAACAACTAAAGAAAAGCACAAGGTCCAGAGTATCAAATTGTTGTGCATATATGAATACATGTTTTTAGCTGATATTTTTCTATGTATATGTCCTTGTCTTTATATTTTTGTCTATGAAATAAAATATGGATTTTATATAAATCGCCTTTAAAGTCCGACCTAGTGGTCTTTTTTTCTTTTCGCTCACAGGAGTGAATGGGACCTAAGGGCATCTCGGCGCAAAAGGCTCTGGCTTTTAGCTGCAGGTGGAAGGTACAGGCGCACAATGTGGGCTGGGGTGCCATTGAATATGAATATGCAACATGCTGCAACTGACAGACATGAATGGGACCTAAGGGCTTATGCACACTGCGTAAGGCTTCAGCTTTTAGGTGCAGGTGAAAGGTACAGGCGCACCATGTAGCCCAGCTGCCTTCAGCGTGTTATAGAGTTCGAGCTGCTGTCAGGGCTGGCCCAAGACATCGTGCTGCCTGGGTCCAAGAATAAAATGCTGCGCCCCCCCCCCCCAAAAAAAAATTACGCCCAACAAAAGGCCCCCACATCCATTATTTAACATAAATGTGACATTTAGAAAATATTATATATATATATATATATATATATATATATATATATATATATATACTGTTATCTTCTTCCATAACCCACCCCTGGAGCGGTCCACCAAACACCCACTGTCTGTCCTTAGTCCTCCTGTCACTCACGTGTCTGCCACACCCCCACCACCCTAGAAGATCCAGCCTGCCCTGCATGAGATGGAGTGCGCTGATGTCTGACGTCATTGCGCACACCACAATCCCGGGAGGGACATTTCTGGGAGAAGACGCTTCACCTCCTCATACTCATCAGTTTTTATTACGGGCGGCAGTATGAAATGCCACTCGTAACGCGCTACAAACCGATGACACACAAAACTGCTGGTAAAAAAAATCTTGGGAGTCAATTTGCTGCCCCTCTCCAAGTGCTGCCTGGGTCCAATGGACCGAGTGGGACCCATGGTAGGGCGGGGGGCCCTGGCTGCTTTGGGTTGGATGGTGCACTGAGCTGTATTTACTTTTGGTGCAGTATGCGCCCAGGGATGAATGCCCAAAACGCAAGTAGACTGAGTCCCAAGAATTTGTCCCTGGGTGCAAGTGGACTGAGTTCCATGCATTTGTCCCTGGGTGCACCCTCCATCGGCAGCAGGACTTAACAATGAGCCTGTAGCTTTCACTCGCACCTATACTAGCTAGTCGCACAGCGTATATGAGGCTCTAAGCAAATCTGTGCTTTGCATACACAGGACAAAACAACATGTTTGTAATAATGCTCCCTACCCTGAAGAACATTTCTCATTTTTTCTTTTTTCCCCCGTTGCTTCATTCTGACACTAAAAGTATAGAAAAAAAAATGCCTAGTACTTTTGGGTATGGAGAAGTATGTGTGTGACCTATTCTTTTTTCTCTCGTGACATTGCTGGTGCTTGGTGATTGGTTGAGTTCTGTCACATGGAGACAGTCCTGTGTAACTTAAGACAGAGAAACTCAGACCCTACAAATGGCTTACGTTCTCCACTGCCAGGGGTTGAACAAAGTGGTAGGGGGAACAAAGTAAATATGAGTATGTGCGGCTGGAAAATGGCGGCAATACAGCACAACTTTTGTTTTTCCATGCCACAATAATACATTGAACACTACAGCCCTCCAGCTAAAGAACTGACAGTCTAAGTATTTCCCGTCTAGTCGATTTTTACAAAAGGGCCTCAGATTTCCCAAAATGACATTTCTAATCTAAGCCTCACATCTTTCCCATAGCCCTTAGATTGAACCAGGAGCCCAAATCAAATACACAGTGATTATCTGTACTACTTGTCTTTTAGCCAAATAGCTCTGGATATCAAACTTTGGTTGATGTACCTATAATGGTAATAGCCCTCTATCTTTCTGCTGTCAGAAAGGCTGGCACTAATTTACTTTGTAATGAAAAATCTTAAAAGGAAATACTGAGCGACCCATTTTGCAAAGCAACAAGTGGTATAGTGGAGGAAAATGATTCCTGAGCTCGCATTGTGAGTTTCACGCATTACAGACTCTCTAGAATTGAAATGAAGAGATGTGGCTTTAATCATGTCTGTGTTTATGATACAGTTTTAGCTGTGTGTATGTAGGGCAGGGGGCCAGTATGTGTGCATAGTGGCTGCATAGGGCTGCTGGTCTTCCCAATTATTTATGTAAAGCTAAACTTCGGCCATGTTTTATCTAACATCTGACTACATCTGTAATATTTTGATATCTGATTGGTATTCACAATTAAAGTCTATGTCAAGCTCAACAATGAGCAACGCTTAAATGCTCCATTGTGTTTTTTTCTGCACTAAAACCCCAAGCAGTGTTATCAACCTTGCCCAGGTTACTTCTGTGGACCATGGAACACCTCCCGCTATGCTATGAAGATAAGGACAGGGAGAGATGTTCTGTAGTTCAAATCAACAGCAAGCAGCCTAGGGTGACAACGCTTCTCTTCCATGAAAATAGAACAGTGAGTGTTGTCACCCTAGGACAGAACACATGTCACTGATAGCATCACCAAGAGAAGATAAAGAAATAGAAGCCCAGTGAAAAAACAATACAGCCACAATATAGGCTGTAGGTTATGCAGGATTTAGTGCCAGGTTAAAGCGGAGTTCCGGGCACAGAAATCATTTTTCAACAAACATACCCCCGGGACAGTCAGGGCTAGTACATTCCACAATGGCTAGCCTCTGATCTGTCCCGGGTCGCACTTACCTGCAAGAAGAAATACTCACTTATAAAATTTCTTCCACAGCGTTTCCATCTCTCTTGTGGGCAGCTGAAGCCGGCGCGATCCTCTTTGGCGTCTTCTTCCGCGTCTTCTTCTCCCAGAATGCGCCTGCACCGGCCCCTCTCATCACTTCCCGTGCGGCGCCGCATTCCTCCACAGCTTCTGGGCATGCCGAGAAGCTGTTTAGCAGGGGAATGCGGCGTCGCCCGGAAGTGACGAGCGGGGCCGGTGCCGTCGCATTGATTCCTGGGAGCAGTGCAAGCCCGGAAGTGACGACGGAGCCGCAGCACAGAGGGAGGAAGTGAAGACTAGGTGAGTATCTTCGATCTTCAATTACAAGGTGAGTAAATTAAAAAAAAAAACCTAACTCCTAACCAATTCCTTTTCAGGTGAAGGTGTAGAAGCGGACGGGCACAAAAAAAAAATATCGATTTTGTGCCCGGAACTCCGCTTTAACACTTGTGCGATGCGGGAACGCTGCGAATTTGCAGCCTGTTCCCGCATCACATCCGCACATCTGGCAGTTCACACTGCCATATGCGATACACAGGGGGTGTCAATTAAAAGTTAACAACACCCCCAGTTGCGATTGCATATCGCAGTGCGATCTGCAAGTTCGCACAGAATCGGATCGCACAAGTGTGAACCACTGTGCGATCCGATTCTGATGCGGCTCAAAAAAAGCCTCATGTGTGAGTTTGCTGCGGATGTGCTGCGAATTCAGCCATACAAAGTGTATGGCTGAACTCGCATCCGCACATGAGATCACATGTAATGAAGGAGCAGTGCGCTCTGAATTACATGCGATCTCGCAAACCGCACAAGTGTGAACTGGCACTGAGGGTTTAGATATACTTAACCAGTTCTGGACCAGAAGGATTTGCCCCCCTAATAACCAGGCCATTTTTTGCGATTCGGCACTGCATTACTTTAACAAAAATTGCGCAGTCGTGCGACACTGTACTGAAATAAAAAAAAAATTCCCACAAATAGAGCTTTCTTTTGGTGGTATTTGATCACCTCTGCGATTTTTATTTTTTGTGCTAAAAACAAAAAAATTGCGACAATTCTAAAAAAAACAATATTTTTCACATTCTGCTATATAACATTCCAAAAAAAATTTAAAAATCTAAATTTTTTTATCCTTTTAGGCCAATTTGTATTCTGCTACATATTTTTGGTAAAAAAAATTGCAATAAGCGTATTTTGATTGGTTTGCGCAAAAGTTATCGCTAGGGGAAAGATTTATGTCATTTTTATATAATTTTTTACTAGTAATGACGGCGATGTGCGATTTTTAGCGTGCCTGCTACATTGCGACGGACAGATCGGACCCCTAACTAACATTTTGGACACTTTTGGGGGGGACCAGTGACACTGCTACAGTAATCATTGCTAAAAATATGCACTGTTACTGTAATAATGAAACTGGCAGGGAAGGGGTTAACCCAGGGACGATCAAAGGGTTAATTGTGAGCCTAGGGGGTGTTTTCTAACTATGGGGGAAGGACTTGTGAAATAATCATAGAGACCTGTGTTCCTATATAGAAGGAACACAGGTGCTCTGTGATCATTTCAGAGAGAGCAACGGTCAGCTGTGTTTACAACAGCTGACCGTCCTTCTCTCTCAGCGGGGAGCGATTGCGGGTGCCCGGCGGCAATCATGGCCACTGGTCCCACTGCCTAATGGGGGCGGGAGCGTGCCGCCGGCGGCGTGCACTCGCCCCCAGTAGCGCTCCCGCAAACCGACGTACCCATTCACCCAGCCGAGCCAGCTGTTTTTGACTGAGATATTATCCTAAAAGTGATTAGGTAACAGATGAAATAAACAAAATCAAACAATAGTGAATGTTCAAATGGCAAAGTGTCACCTAATAAGTGAAACTTTTGTTGCCTATAATGGTGTATCAAGTAAATCACATAAAAAAAAAAAAAAAATTGTGAATAAGTAGCCACAATCTGTTTACAAAAATTGGTAAATAATAAATGGTGCAAAAAGTTTATAAATAGTCCCGTGCTCCACAATTCAATGTGTTTAGTGAAAAGATGATGCTCTAATTTTCCCACATGCAGATACAACAAACTGATTGAAGTGCAGCTGAAATAATCCACAATGGAAAGTGTGTCACCGCTGTGCTCTATATGTGAAAATTGGCCGCTTACCAAATCAAATGATCCCACCAAGAGATCATATACCGTGTGTTTCTCCTCACTATTCAAGGAGTGTTTGGTTGCAGCAGTTTTTTGATTTTACATATTTGCAGCTGAGCGCACCTTTTTGTATTGTTCAGTATACTCATAGTTGCCAACATTTAAAAAATATTTCCAGGGACACTTTGCAGCACAGCTAGCAATTACCACACCCACTTCCCTGAAGCTCCGCCCACTCTGCATTATTAATCTCACCTACTTATCAGATTATAGGGTCTACTCAATATAGAGAAAATTACAGGAGATTAAAAAGGGAATTTCAAACTTAAGGCCACAATAGCAGAGTTGGAATAAATCTCCCATTCATCTGCACTACTTCTGCGTAACATTTATGGGCAGCCCAATTAACAGGCGCTTCCAGGGACAATATAAATTACCTGGGACAGGCTCCTATTTGCAGGGACTGTCCCAGGAAAAAAGGGACAGTTGGCAAGTATGTATACTTAAAGTACAACTAAAGGCAAAACATTTTTAGTTTTGGGAAAGTGGGGATGGATTAGAACGCCTGTCAGTTTTTATCGCTGTCTTTGCCTCCGTTAGGGAGATTCCCCTGCTCTATTTAGCTTGCTTACCATTATCATTGAAAGTGAAAGTAAAAGAAAACCCCAAATTTTGGGTTGTCCACAGAAAAGTAATAGAGGGGAAACCTTCCAATGGGGACAGTGGTTCTGGTTACATGGGGGTCCCCAAGAGATTCCAATAATTTTCAAGGATTTCCTATTACTTCCTGTTTTGGCTATGGCACAGGAAGTGAAGGGAAATCTCCCCAATGGGACACAGGCAGGCCCAGACTGGGACAAAAATAGGCCTGGGCAGCCAATTTTTCCAGAACCGGGGGGATAATCACGGAGTCAGTCTTCCGCACTGTAATGTAAAGTGGCACTGTGATATAAAGGGCACTGCATTGTAAAGGGGCACTGTAATCATTACAGTGCCCCTTTACAGTTTAATCCCCTTTATATTATAGTTCCCCTAGCAATCACAGCCCCTCTCCCCATCACAGTGCCCCTTGCAGTCATGCCCCCCCCCCTTTTCTCTCTAATCACAGTGCCCCATTTTACTCTCTGCCTCCCCTGAAAACTCCTACCTTTGTCAGGGCAGAGGCAGGATTCAGTCTATGTGTCCTCTCAAGGGTCTCCTGCCCTGCCGACTATGTCATCTTATCAGCGGGACAGGGGGAGGGAGGAGCTGCAGATCTTGATCAAGCAGGTGATTACTCGCTTGTTGATATGAAAAGACCCCCGCTCTCTGTGTAGATATCCAGCTCCTTCCGCCCCCCCTGCTCTGCTGATAGGATAACATTGTTACTGGTGCGGGAGAACCAGGAGAGGAGACACAGGCATGGCTACATAACGGGAGTTGAGCAGTGGCCGTAGTCTATGGTAGCCCTGTCCGGACTGCGGTTGCCGCTCACCTCCTGCTGTCATCAACAGGCCGTTCTTGTTAGGACATATTGCCCCGCAGCCCTGGTCCTATGGCCAATCTGGGCCTGGACACATAGTTCTACTTTTAAAATAATTTCATGACTTATGTATGTAATTTCATATACTGAGCTACATGTGAGATCTTTTCAAATTAAAGCGGAGCTAAACACATGGATTTAATGGTTTCCCAAAACAGTCACATTTAAGGCATGCTGTAAATAATAACTGTCACATTTGAATAATTTAGGAAAGCCAGACTCTGATGCCGATAGACCAAGCGAGCCTACACCACATCCCTGTTTAATATGCAGTAAAAAGAGGATTGGGTGTCGCCAAAAGCTAAGGACTCTATATAAGCCCCAATGAGCCCATGCAATATATTGGGAAGGGTGGGATTTTAAAGGTGAGGTTTGCTTGGTATACTTGTAGATAAACAATAGTAACAAACAATGGATGAATAAAATACAAAAGTTTATTGTTAAAATTTCATAATAAAATCAAATCACAAAAAGTGATGTGAAATATCAGTGCATAAAATATACAATATATCAACAAGAGAACCGTTTCTTGTAGAGATGGGGTCACATATGTCTGACATGTTTCGCCAGCAGGCTTCTTCTAGGACATTTAAAGGCTGGTGACCTCAAAACAGGTTCTAAGTATATAAACAACATGTTATCAGTCTTACAACATACTCAAAAATTGTATAAACATAGAGAATATTCGATTTTAGCTCACCAATTTTTGTATCCGGGGCATGATATATGTATCTATCCTTATGGGCAATTGCTGTGTATCCAACAGTGGAGTTCTACTACTGGACAAGAGTCCAGCTAGACACGTCCTCCCTAATTGACAGGAACCGGACCGGGCAATACCGGACCACAGAGATTTGTCATCTATAAAATCAACAATAATAAAAAATAATAATATTATTGTCTCCCCTATGACCAGGCGAGGGGAGAAAAAGAATGCGAGATGGAGTGTAGCCCATCGGTAATGTGGATCTGGATATACTCAGAACAGATAAGGGATAGGCCACCTATGATGACTACCAACCATTGTGCTGGAGTCAAAACCCAATAAAGGATAAGAGTATAATATAATTGAATCCAGTAGTGCATTCGCGATTTGAAAGATGTGTAGTCAGGAGGGACGACCCATATCACCATGTTGCCCAAGATATATATACTATGTTAACCATGCATAAAAAGTATATATAGAACGGAGATTGTGAAGAAAATAGTGTAATGAGATCTAGAGAGTATATATGCAATTAAGCACATGAACAAGCACCAGAGGAATAAGGCCAGTAAGAGTAGTGGGAAAAGTACCCGACCTCATAGGAGAAAAGAGATGCAACCGAATAATGGTCTGGAGCCGAAGGTAAAGTGCATGAGGAGAGTATCCCAGCAAGCCATAGAACCGATAGATCATCAAGGAAGATACTTACATACAAGTTATGGTGACATCGATAGCGGTACATTCGGCAGCGCCACATTAGTCGTGGCCTGTTTGTACCTCACTGTGTTCGGCGTTAAATATCCGGTCCCACCGGAAGTGACGAGGTCCTCACTGACCTCCGACTAACCACTTCCGGTGCGGGCGCCATTTTGCTGCCCTGTCCCGCGCCGGCGCCAAAGGAAGTGGCAGGGCGAACGGGACGGAACACTGCACATCCGCCCAAAAAAGGGACAGACTCTGGGAATATATGGGAGGAGAAAGGGATGGAAAGGCAACCTCGACTCACCAACCCCGGCTTGGCGCCCGAATCCCTGTCAAATTCATTAAGGGAGGGATTGTGTCATAGCCCAGTGGATCCAAACAAACAACTGTCCTCACAGGAACGGACACACATTACATTTATGAAAAAGGAGAAAACATTTTTTGATTACATACATGTACATTGATATAATGCAATAACCAGTTATGATTTGATACAAATAGAGGTATACAATGTCATTGTTAGGTTTCATTAACATTTTAAAAGACAGGCACAAAAATTATGCCACATAGCATAGGGGGCTTATATTCAAAGTAACTCACACAAAACCCAAGTGTCAGTATACGTAGATGTATATTATACTACCATTCAATCCCGTTGTATGGATCATAATGGGAGTATATATCAAGATGGAAATGAGAAACCACATGAAGAGTCATTAATTAATTATAAACAGGGACCCTCAAATGAAGAGAATGAATAATTCCCGTATCCAGGTCTTATTCCAAAAACGGTTTAAAAGACAAGGCTGTGTTTAGGCCTGGCGATTTAGTGGCCTGTAACTTGTATATCCATTTAACCTCTGCTTTAAGGATGGCATTGTCAAATTTGCCCCCTCGTGGGTTCTTTTTGACAGCTTCCAATACTATGAACTGAATGGTGTATGGGTCAAAATTATGATGTAAACCTACATGTTTACATATTGGTGTATACATAAGGCCAGTATCGATATAATAGAGGTGGTCATGAATCCGTCGGGCAAATGGTCTTATCGTTTTGCCTACGTAAAAGGCCCCACAGAGGCATGTGGCCAAATATACCACACCCTCTGTAAGGCAAGTGGCGCGGAACCAAGGTTTAAGTATGCCTCCACGGGGTAAGGGGAATAAATAACCCTCTCTTACCCAAGGGCATTCAGGACATTGTCCACATCTATATGTACCTAGGCCTCCCACCGCTCCCAGGGATTCCTCACCGTCTAAAGATTTATGATGACTATGTACAAGTTTGTCTGCCAATTGTTGGCTAAGATGTTTCGTACCATATGATGCTGAGAATTAAATTTGGTAATTAGTTTAGTATTGTTCATAGGGGTTTTTTGCCGAGACCCAAAAATTAATTTCTCACGAGGTTGAAGATTTGCCCTATTGTAGGCTTTTTTCAAGAGTTTTCTACTGTATCCCCGGGCTAAAAGTCTATGTTGCAGATCCTTGGCTTCTTTCTTATAGTCAGAATCTAGTGCACAATTACGTTGCACTCTCAAATATTGGGAGTAGGGAATGCTGTGCACTAGTGATCGTGGGTGACTGCTGGTATAGTGTAACATTGTATTGCCCGCTGTATCCTTGCGGTACAGCGAGGTATACAAGTTGTCGTCTGAATTTAAATAGACCATAGTATCAAGAAATGCTATCTTATGGGTATCATATTGAACTGTGAATTTCAAGTAGTAATTATTGTTGGATATGAACTTAATAAATTCCAAAAGTTTTGGTACTGTACCAGTCCAGACAACGATGACGTTGTCAATATATCTGCGCCACAAGGCTAGGTGGCGCAGATATATCGAGGCGGCATCATTGGCGAACAGCTCCCTTTCCCACCCCCCCAACCTGTACCTGGCCTACTCTTACTGGCCTTATTCCTCTGGTGCTTGTTCATGTGCTTAATTTCATATATACTCTCTAGATCTCATTACACTATTTTCTTCACAATCTCCGTTCTATATATACTTTTTATGCACGGTTAACATAGTATATATATCTTGGGCAACATGGTGATATGGGTCGTCCCTCCTGACTACACATCTTTCAAATCGCGAATGCACTACTGGATTCAATTATATTATACTCTTATCCTTTATTGGGTTTTGACTCCAACACAATGGTTGGTAGTCATCATAGGTGGCCTATCCCTTATCTGTTCTGAGTATATCCAGATCCACATTACCGATGGGCTACACTCCATCTCGCATTCTTTTTCTCCCCTCTCCTGGTCATAGGGGAGACAATAATATTATTATTTTTTTATTATTGTTGATTTTATAGATGACAAATCTCTGTGGTCCGGTATTGCCCGGTCCGGTTCCTGTCAATTAGGGAGGACGTGTCTAGCTGGACTCTTGTCCAGGAGTAGAACTCCCCCGTTGGATACACAGCAATTGCCCTTAAGAATAGATACATATATCCTGCCCCGGATACAACAATTGGTGAGCTAAAATCGAATATTCTCTATGTTTATACAATTTTTGAGTATGTTGTAAGACTGATAACATGTTGTTTATATACTTAGAACCTGTTTTGAGGTCACCAGCCTTTAAATGTCCTAGAAGAAGCCTGCTGGCGAAACATGTCAGACATATGTGACCCCATCTCTACAAGAAACGGTTCTCTTGTTGATATATTGTATATTTTATGCACTGATATTTCACATCACTTTTTGTGATTTGATTTTATTATGAAATTGTAACAATAAACTTTTGTATTTTAT
Source organism: Pelophylax lessonae (assembly GCF_965119305.1). Classification (NCBI taxonomy): domain Eukaryota; kingdom Metazoa; phylum Chordata; class Amphibia; order Anura; family Ranidae; genus Pelophylax; species Pelophylax lessonae. Next base: position 464,886,364 of record NC_138771.1, on the reverse strand, counting down.
TCATCCATTGTTTGTTACTATTGTTTATCTACAAGTATACCAAGCAAACCTCACCTTTAAAATTGGGGCTTATATAGAGTCCTTAGCTTTTGGCGACACCCAATCCTCCTTTTAACTGTCACATTTGGTTGTGCTCTCAACCAAACCGTCAAACCATCAAATGGATGACGTCATAACTGATCACATGTGCAAGACCATGCAGATTAACAGAGATCAATGTGGCAGCATCCTTGAGTGTAAAGGATAGGAGAGTTTAGTTCCACTTTAAGACCCCTTTCACACAAGCAGACCGTTCCGTTTTTCAGGAGGATCTGAACGGATGCCCCATGCATCTCTATGGGGCATCGGATGTCAGCGGAGACATGTCCGCTGACATCCGATCCGTCAAATCCGGATGGATGGAAACCCTATTTTCCATCCCTCTGGCAGATCGGATCGGATGAGAACGGACAGACGGTCCATTCTTATCCGATTCCCCCATAGAGAAGAATGGGGACCTGACAGCTCTGTCTCCGCACACAGCGTGGAGACACAGCTGCCATCTGCCTGCTCAGCGGGGGATGGGCGGATCGATCCCCCGCTGAGAAAAACTGAGTCCGCCAACTGAATACTGTGTGTGAAAGGGGCCTTAGGCAACAATTACATTGTGTAAGATCATAGGTAGGTGGAATAAATAAAACCAACCCAACTGTAACACGTATCTGAAGCTTAGAACATCACAAACAGTGTAAATATTACACGCAAAGTCACATTTATCCAACAAGCTTTTAGCATTCTTTCTAAGAGAAAAAAAAGAACACAGTCACTTCCAATAGTCACAAAATAGAACCAACAGAAGGATGCTAACATGGGACTCAGATTATATGACTAGGTATTCCAATATTTGCTAAAATCAAATCTTTAACTTTTATACAGAGAAGCAATCAAATATATTTATACAAAAAAGGTAAAGTATAATTTTAACACAATACATGTTTTTCTGGTAGCGGGGTCCCTTTATAGTAGTATATGTCCTTGGAATATACATAGACTGTGGCTTCCAATACTTGTTCCAAATACATAGAATGCATGCAACCCCTCTGCCTCCATTTCTGAAAAGCCTGCATGAGCCTGCATCATTATTAAGGGGACCATGTGGATTTACAGAGGACAACTTTTGTTTCAACTAATTGCTTGACTTAGACTTAAGCAGGACCTTGATTGCTTTTTTCTGAATTACCACATGGCAAAAGGACTGCACTCTATGGATTCAGATCAACTATTGGAAGCCTAAAGCTATGTATATTCCAGGAACAAGTACGATTTGTCACTATAAAGGGGCCTTACTATTAGCACAACATGCTTTTAAAATGTTTTTAATTTGTTGATGGCAAGTAGCATTTTATGTTTACATTTTGAGTAGAAATTATGCTTTTTTAATATGAAATTATGAAGTTGAAATTATGTGCTTTAAAACATTTTTATATTTGCTGTATTTTGAGTTGAAATTATATGCATTTTCATTTTTGTCTTAATACATTTTTATACTTGATTTATATTATATTTTTGCAGACTTGATATGAGCAGATCACATTAGAGTTCGTAACATTTTAGCAGGATACTAATTTTTAGACGTTCAAGTCAGTTTTCTTGCTTGCTACGCCATTTACAGTTTGTGTACAGTTACCCCCAGGCATTATTTTTTTACTATAGACATTTATAAAGTGCCAATAATTTACGCAGCACTTTATATACTGTACAGTCACATCAGTCACTGCTTTTAAGGAGTATCTAAGTTCCCTATCCCACATACAGTCATAGGGCCATTTTAGACAGCACGTATTTGGAGTGGAGGGAGAACACACAAACTACCCGGAGGTAGTGTCCTCCCTGGGATTTAAACTCCAGTACTGTAAGACATAAGTGCTAACTACTAAGCCACCGTACTGCCCTAATGAGATGACAGCCCCATACTCCTGCTGTTTAATGCCCATGCTCCTGCACTGTATCTATGGAGAAGCAACATTGTCATTCAAATACAGAAAATAGGTTAGGACTATAGAATACCACCCTCTCTTTTTTCTCCATACCATAGAGGTGTTCTAACGTTTAGTACTCTGGATGGGGTTATGAAGATTCAGGGCAGCAGAGAGACAGTGGTGTTAGTTCACAGTAAGACATTGCAAGCTCTCTGGATTTTTAGCAGGATCTAGAGGTATTTTTTGGATATATACTATATAACATTTAAATGTAGTATAACAAAGAAGGCTCATTCTTGTCCAGGGGGAATCAAATGTGGCCCTTATTTAGGCATCCATCATTCCACCCCTGATAGGGGTGGGTCTACATACCAGGGAAAATTGCATGCACTATGTAGGTTCTGAAGAAGCTTGCGAAATTGAAGGCAGGCGAAACACGTAAACCAAGGGATGCACCACCCATAGCCCCTGGAGCACAACGTCTCACTGTGAGAAGGTGAAGGAACAATTATCTCTAGAAACCAAAAAAACTCAGAACCTTTGTTCTTGGAACACACCAGACTAACAAGAACTGTCAGGAAGCTCAGTGACCAAGGCCCAAGGAACACGGTACCAATTGGCAGCGCATACAAACCAGAAGACTAAATGAGAGCGGCTGCGGTTTCTTTTCAACCCATGAATGTCCAACTAACTGTCAGTCGTCTAACGCCAACAAACTGCATCAGACAGCTATCAATGCATCCACCACGGATTCCCAGCACATTATCATATCAAAATGGTAACTGCCAGAGACAAGTTACCCAGGAGATATTCATCCAGGATTCAAACTTTCAAAGAACAAATACAGCCATGTACACTGAACATTCGGTTTGAATGACCAATACACCACCCATCAGACACCTAGTCCCTACCTTCACTTCTAGGGCCCCTGCCACATGTAACATCTTGTTGCCAGATAAGTGTGCCTTCCCCAGACTCCACTAAGGGGGAATCATTTTAAAACTCACAAGACTCTACACTAGTGTCATCCTAACCTAATTGATATACTTCACCCCGCTAATAGTGGTTACTTGAATGGGCCTGTTGCTATCCTCAAAGGGAGCAATCTCTTTTATATTACAGTACTGTAAGTCTGATATTGCTCAGATGAGCAAATCACCTGATTGACATCCCAATCTGGATAGAAGCCAATTCCACTTCTTTAATTCAGTTTGTGCCCATGGGCCCTATGTGTGCAATGTTAACAACGTTGCTATTTTGGTTCTAGTTGGAGAATTGTTACATTTTAGTTGAGTCCAAAAAAAATTTGATACTTTTTTGATACAGCATACTGTCTGGGGTCACTCTATACAGTGATAGTGAACCTTGGCACCCCAGATGTTTTGGAACTACATTTCCCATGATGCTCATGCACTCTGCAGTGTAGTTGAGCATCATGGGTAATGCAATTCCAAAACATCTTTGGTGCCAAGGTTCGCCATCACTGGTCTATACCAACTTTGCTGGGAACTCTTCCCACAGTCTGTAGTGCATATATTGTATAACAAAGCAATTTAATTTGTAAAGAAGACAGACCCCTCTCTCTCTCTAATATAGTTGGTATACCAACGGTACGGTGTTATATGCAGAAAATTGGACCAGGTGAACCACAAAGATTGCCTTTGACTATATTGTTTACACTCACTGGTCACTTTATTAGGTACACCTGTTCAGTTGCTTAATAACGCAAATTGATAATCAGCCAATCACATGACAGCACGTGTTTAGGCATCTAGACGTGGTGAAGACTTGCTTAACCGAGCATCAGAATGGGGAAGAAAGGGATTTAGGTGACTTTGAACTTGGTTGTTGGTGCCAGACTGGCTGGTCTGAGTATTTCGAAAACTGCTGATTTTCTGGAAATTTCTCGCACAACCATCTCTAGGGTTTACAGAGAATGGTTTAAAAAAAATATATATATCCAGTGAGTGGCAGTTGTGTGGACAAAAATGCCTTGTTGATGTCAGAGGAGAATGAACAGTCTGGTTCAAGATGATAGAAAGGTGACAGTAACTCAAATAACCACTCGTTACAAGCAAGGTATGCAGAATACCCTCTCTGAATGCACAACACACTGAACCTTAAAGCAGATGGGCTACAGCAGCAGAAGACCACCCCAGGTGCCACTCCTGTCAGCTAAGAACACTGAGGCTACAATTTGCACAGGTCTACCAAAACTGGACAATAGAAGATTGGAAAAATGTGGCCTGATCTGATGGGTCTCGATTTTAGCTGCAACATTCGATGGTAGGGTCAGAATTTGGCGTAAATAACATGAAAGCATGGATCCGTCCTGTCTTGTATCAACGGTTCAAGCTGGTGGTAGTGGTGTAATGGTGTGAGGGATATTTTCTTGGCACACTCTGGGCCCCTTAATACCAATTGAGCATCGTTGAAACGCCATGGCCTACCTGAGTATTGTTGCTGACCATGTCCATCCCTTCATGACAACAGTGTCCCCATTTTCTGATGGCTCCATCCAGCAGGATAACGCACCATGTCACAATGCTCAAATCATTTCAAACTGGTTTCTTGAACATGACAATGAGTTCACTGTACTCCAATGACCTCCACAGTCACCAGATCTCAATCCAATAGAGCACCTTTTCGATGTGGTGGAAAAGGACATTCGCATCATGGATGTGCAGTCAACAAATCTGCAGCAACTGCGTGATGTTATCATGTCAATATGGACCAAAACCCCTGAAGAATATTTACAACACCTTGTTGAATCTATGTCACGAAGAATTAAGGCAGTTCTGAAGGCAAAAGGGGGTCCAACCCGGTACTAGGAAGGTATACCTAATAAAGTGGCCGGTGAGTGTGAATCTTGACATGAGCCTCCTATAATATTATGGGCTGCACGCTGCTTTCAGTCTCCCTTCCTAAACATGTTTGCAGGAGGGCAAAGCAGAAGAATTACCTCATCAGCTTGCTTCTGCTCACTCATTGTCCAGTCGCAGACTAGGGCAGGCTTATAAGCAAGTAGTGTTTCTTATCAGGAGTGGGTAAGGTCATGAAGTCAGCCAATCTGTCCTAAAGGGGTGCATGTGTCAGAGCAGAGAGGCTGGGTGGGTGCTGAAAGGCTGAATGAGCTGCCAACTAAGCAGCTGGGTGGATGCTGACAATATGGACAGAGTCTGGAGCTGCTCTGCTACCTTAACTGACAGTAGGCAATAGTCCACTATAGAATACAACACCTGCGCATGAATGTTATAGTCTAGTACCAGGTCTTCATGTACATCTGCTTCTCAACAGGGACATGCCACACTTTGCTGCCCTCTCAGGACTGTGGGAGCCCTGGAACCACACTACAAAAACACAAAAAAGAGGATGCACCAGCCTAATGCATTATCCCATGCACCATTTATTAATGATCCGCAAATAAATATACTCACAAAGCATATGTTATAAACAGCATAAAAGCTAGGCACAATAGTTGCTCACCCCACTCAGCATACTCCTGGAAGAGGGTACTGCCCTCAAAACATGTAAGCCAACTAGGATCCTGGTGGTGTTCTCCCGAGTCCTGGAGTACACTGAATAAGATGAGCAATCGTGGTACTGATGCCTAGCTTGTTATGCTGTTTTTACCACTTGAGCTCCCAAAGATTGTACCCCCTTTATGACCAAGCCATTTTTTGCTATTTAGCACTGCACTACTTTAAATAGTCATTGTCATGTAACACTGTACCCAAAGATTATATAATTTTTTTCACATAAATAGAGATGTCTTTTGGTGGTATATGATTACCACTGAGTTCTATCATTTTTTGCTATATAAACAAAAAAAAAGACCAACATTTTTGAAAAAAAAAAAAACAACTTTTTTTTATCTTCTGCTACAAAACATATACAATAGAAAATAAAAAAAATCTTCATAAATGTTGGCCAAAATGTATTCTGCTACATGTCTTTGATAAAAAAAAAATTCCCAATAAGCGTATATTGATTGGGTTGCGTGAAAGTTATAGCGGCTATAAAATATGGTATACATATTGCTACAGTGCGCCGGGCATTCTAAAACTAACTAAGGCTGGGGGAGGGGGGGGGGTACTGACTAACTGCCACTGACATCACCAGTGACACTAATACAGTGATCAGTGCTAATACTATATACTGTCACGGTACTAATGGCACTGGCTGGGAAGAGGTTAACATCTAGGGCACATGTGTCAAACACAAGGCCCAGGGGCCAAATGCGGCCCTATAGGCCATTTCATGTGGCCCTTGCACCTCTCCTGAAGCTTAGCCCCCAGCTTCTTCCTTGCAGCAGCACAAGTTAAGGGGGTGCACTGTGATGTAAGGGTGGAGGACTCTTGACATCTGATGGTGGGGGGGCTCTTGACATTTGATGTCAGGGGGGGGTGGGGTGCTCTGGACATCTGCTTATAAGTATTATGAGAATACTACGATTCCATGCCAGTTTAAAAAGAAGGTTGTACACCACTGGTATAATCCTCAAGAAATGTTATTGGAGACTTTAGACAGAACACCATGGCAGAACCATATTCTCTCTGAGCAGTCTCTAGCAAAGTTTCTTGTGGATGACACCAGCGGTGTGCGACCCTCCTTTTCAGAATTGCAGTAGATACATTTATATAGTCTTACAGATACAACTGGCCCTTTGAGGGCAACCATAATGCTGATGCGGCCCACAATGAAATTGAGTTTGACATCCCTGATTTTCAACACAGGGGTCTGAGCTGTGATTGCATAAAGCCGATCACCAGGTACCGGCCGTGAATCATTGCCTGGGATTTGCTGACCGGCTCCCGCTGTGTAGACGCGCACGCCTTAAACCAGAAGCTGGCAGCGACATACAAGTATTTTGCTTTGCCTGTGCGGGACGCCCGTCTACAGTGCATTGCGGGAAGGCGGTCCGCAAGTAGTTAACATGTGCTTTGTGAGTATATTTATTTGAAGATCATTATTAAATGGTGCATGGGATAATGCACTAGGCTGGTGTTCCCTCTTTTGTTTGTGTTTTAATAGCCAACTATAAGCTGATTCTGGGTCACAGAAGAGCAAACGTAAGTGCACTCCTGTGACCCAAAAGAGAAGTATGGCCAAAAAAGCTATTTCTCTTTTATTTGAACAATTTACCTTCAAACTGTTAAATAAAACACTAAAAAAATTAGCACTGAGATAATAGACAAGGGAACCTAGGCTATAACTACAGTATGAGTGCCTAACCTGTGGCCCTTCAGCTGTTGCAGAACTACAAGTCCCATGAGTCATTGTAAGCGGCTGACAGTTACAAGCATGACCCCAAAGGCAGAGGCATAATGGGACTTGTAGTTCCGCAACAGCTGGATGAGGTTGCGCACCCATTAACTACAGGAATTTCAGAGGGGGCACTGCCCCTGAGTTCCTGAAGTCATAGGGCATATATATTATCAATAGTCCCCCTTTATTGACCATGTTTCTGCTCCAATTCAAGGCCCAAAAAGCAGCATTCTTTTTTCCTTCACATAACTTTACACTTCATACTTTTTGCATTTGCTGTTTAAGGTTTAGTGGGATTATAAATATTAAAAAGGTACCATTTAGGCAATTTCAATAAAATGTATCATTTCAAAGACTGAATGGGACAGCTGAAGGTATTTAAATAAAAGATGAGGAAGCAGAGTTTAAGAGGAAACAAAAGGAATTTTGCCTTACCTTTAAATTCAATATTTCAAATTATTCGTACAGGACATGGGCTTGATATTTATAGACCCTGCCTTATAGGCTGGTACCTACAGGTGTTTGGACACTGGTAGAGCTTTGATGACAAATCCCCCAGGGCCACAGTTTTTTAGCAAGCAATGCAGATATGAAATTTACAGGTAAGTAAAAATGTATTTTATCTTATTCGTACAATACAGGAAATAGATGTTTATATTCATAGACTTTGGGAAGTCCCCAAGCAGTGAATTGAAGGGAGGGCAACAACAAGGAAAATAGAACTGTACCATCAGGCCTAACAATAACAAGGGTCAACACACCCATCTCAGAGTGCTACTGCAAGAAAGTTGCATCCACAGAGGATTGGGCGTCCACTTGGTAGATCCTGAAAAAAGGTATAAACAGAAGACCGGGAGGCTGTCTCACTGTCAAGGTCTTACCTTGCCCTCCTGTTGGCAGCCATCTTGGACATGTGCAGACTGCTGCCTCTTATACACTCTGATTACATCATCACTTGCCTGTTGCCTGGGTGTCGCACAGTGATGATGCTGCGCACCTGAATATATCTATCACCTGATGGGTTGCAGTCCTTGCCCTTGCGTTTGTGCTCCAAGGTGCATCTCTACTAGCAGTCTTCTGTTCTTCGTGTTCCTCCGTGTATGACCTGGCTTAGCTGATTACTCTCCTGGCTCTCAATTCGACATCAGCAGACAACCCCGCAATGGCAGACAACCCGGCATTGGCAGATTATCCTTGACCCGGCTTGGATGACTACCTGCTTCTGGACTTGACCTCGGCTTGTTCGTGCTCCCACTTCCTCACTCTTGCCGTGCGTTTATTGTTGTTTGCTCCAATAAACTGCTTTATTTTACCTGCATCCCCGTGTGGTCTGGTTTCCTGGTACCCTGACACTCACAAGGTTTGGCAACAGAGGATTGATGTAGAAATACCAAAGAAAATTCTACTGATCAGGCAGCGTGAGCATATTTTATTGCAGGAGGTGCTTTAACCTTTGAAGTGAGATGAGTTGAGATGAGATGAGTTGTCTTATCCACCTAGCAATGGTGGATCTTAAAGTATCCTGAGGATGGATCTTGCAAAGTCCTGAGGGTAGGACAAAAAGAGAGCCCTATTTAGAAAGAAAGGACTTTTTTTTTTTTTTTTTTTTTCTTTTTTTTTTTTTTTTTTTTTTTTTTTTTTTTTTTTTTTTTTTTTTTTTTTCTCTCTCTCTCCTCCGGGACTCTTTCTTCTATTAACAAAATGGATAGTATCAAAATATGCTCACTGAATACTAAGGGATTAAACATACCGGAGAAAAGGCGGATGCTATTTTCCGACTTAAAAAATGCACATATTGATATAGCTTATATACAGGAAACACATTTTAAGGAAGTCAAAACTCCATTACTTAAAAACAGATTTTTCCCGTTGGTATACCATTCTACCAGTTCTAACAGTAGAACCAAAGGAGTCTCAATCATGATTTCAGGAATGGTGCCATGGATGTGCTCACAGGTTTGTGCCGACCCGGAGGGCAGATTTCTTTTTTTGAAAGGAAATATTGGGAGTACCAGAGTAACTTTAGCGTCAGTATATGCACCAAACATACAACAAGATGTATTCATGACAAGATGTTTGGATCAGCTTTGGGAATTCCAGGAGGGCCAGTTAATTCTCGGAGGGGATCTTAATATGGCTCTGATACCATCGGAGGACTCATCAGTAGGAACCTCTGCTTTACCCATTAGAATTCGGAAGCGAGTGGCGACACAACTTCATAAAAAACAACTAATTGACGTATGGCGTTTGTTACACCCTGGAGAAAGGGATTATACCTTTTACTCCCCCCCACATTCATCATATTCACGGATTGATTACTTTCTGGTCCCACATTCACAACTACACTCGGTACAGTCGGTAACAATCGGGTCCATTACATGGTCCGACCATGCACCACTGATACTTACATATAAGTTATCAGATATACCTTTAACTAGATCACAGACATGGTCATTGAATTTGAGTCTCCTTCAGGATAGGACGGTTATTAATGAAGTGGAGAAAGAACTTACACATTATTTTCAAACTAATTCGGATGAAGAACTAAGTCCGGGGGTGATATGGGAAGCCCATAAGGCGGTAATTAGGGGTGTATTTATCAAACATGGAGCCCGATTAAAGAGAGAACGTACACAACAGATGACGGTACTCTTACAGACTTTACATAATACAGAATCACGGCACAAACACATACCCACAGTAGAATCAAAGAGAGAGCTTACTGAAATACGTAAAAAGATAGTAGATATTCTACAATATAAAGCTAAATCAGCACTACAGAGAACTCGCAGGGTGATATATGAGTCAGGAGACAAGTGTGGGAAAGTGCTGGCTAGAACCTTACGTGATACGCAAACAAGAACTTATATACCTAAGCTTATATCACCTACAGGGCAGAAAGCTGTACGACCCGAAGATATAGCAAGAGACTTTCGAAAATATTATTTATCACTTTATAATCTGTCTCCGCAGCCCCTTGATCCGGAAGTAATGACTAGATATATTACTAAATCAGGAATGTTAAGTTTAACAGAGGAAGTGAGGGAAGAATTATCTACCACTATTTCCCTGGTGGAACTACAAACAGCAATTAAAAACACTAAAATAGGAAAGGCACCAGGACCGGATGGACTGCCGATACAGTACTATAAGACCTTTTTCCAAGTTCTTGGGCAACAAATGATAGATTTATTTAATAAATCACATATAGATACCCCGTTTCATAGAGATACATTACGCGCACATATAACTGTATTGCCAAAGGAAGGGAAGGATCCTACAGTATGCCCTAGCTACAGACCTATCTCGTTATTAAATGTAGATCTGAAATTATTCTCAAAAATCCTTGCCTCCAGGCTACAACCACATATACCTGACCTGATACATCTGGACCAGGTGGGCTTTGTACCTACACGAGAGGCACGGGATAATACCGTAAAAGCCCTAAACCTCCTGCACGTGGCGTATGATTCAAAACAAGCGTGTATATTTGTCGGGACAGACGCTGAAAAAGCTTTCGACCGGGTTAACTGGGACTTTTTGTCCGCGGTATTACAACATGTAGGAGTTGGAGACAGGATGAGAGAATGGATATTACAGTTATACTCAGCCCCTTCGGCCCGAATTAAAGTAAATGGGGTACTCTCAGAGAGCTTCGGCATCTCGAACGGCACAAGACAGGGATGTCCATTGTCACCCTTATTATTTGCTCTTACTTTGGAACCCTTTTTGTGTACTGTTCGAAATAACCCCGACATCAGTGGCATAAAACTGGCAGGTATTCAACAGAAGGTTTCTGCATATGCAGACGATATGTTATTTACCCTTACAAATCCCGTGATTTCCTTACCGAACTTATTACAGGAATTTAGTTCATATAGTGCAGTGTCTAATTTAAAGATCAATCTGGGTAAGTCAGAAGCTATGGGAGTAGGGATGTCACAGCCTTTGAAGGCACAATTGCATACAAATTTTAATTTGAAATGGACAGAATTGGCCTTGAAATACCTGGGGACCTTGTTACCATCAGTGCCCTCTCAGGTATTCAAGATGAATTTTCCACCATTGTTGAATAAAATAAGCGACCAATTACGTAGATGGCGTACAGGACTTAGTTCCTGGTTTGGACGCTGTAATATATTAAAAATGAACATCTTACCAAAATTCCTTTATCTTCTTCAGGCCTTACCCATTTCGATCCCGTCTAATTATTTTAGACAGGTACAAGTAGTATTTTCAAAATTTATTTGGACCCAACGGAGACCGAGACTTAAGAAACAGTTACTTTATCTGCCTAAAAGTCATGGAGGATTAGCGGTCCCAAATATATTAAAATACTATTATGCAGTACATTTAGGTAGACTAATAGACTGGTGTCGCCACACTGAGATTAAACTTTGGCCTAGTATAGAGCAGGCGCAATGTGACATACCGCTGAATAGATCACCATGGTGTTCTGGGTCATTGCCACGAGATATGACACGCCACCCGACTATTGGAACAACGATCCGGATATGTGCAAAAATTTTTCGAAATCCGTTTTTTTCAACAAGACATTCTCCATTGATGCCTGTTCTGGGGAACCCACAGTTCGTCCCGGGATACCAGGAGAAAACCTTCCGTAGATTAAGAGATAGGGGGATTTACCAGGCATCCCATTTTTTGAAATCAGGAAACTGGGTGTCGATGGATACATTGACCTCCACCGAAGAGGGGTTTGGACTAGACTATTGGAAAGCATTCCAACTCCATCATTTTTTACAATCACAACATACCCCACAGGAATTCGATAGGTCACTAACCACCTATGAGGAGATGTGCACACAAACAGGTACGATATCTCATGTAGTATCAAAGATTTATGCTCTTATAGGTACCCCAATATCAGACTATAGACCACCCTATATAGATAGTTGGGAGAAAGAATTAAACTATAAGTTTTCACCAAGACAATTACAACACATATTAAAATTTACGTTTAAATCCTCCATCTGTACTCGGGTTCAGGAGACAAATTATAAATTGATATCTAGATGGTACTATACACCAGCACGACTACATTTATTTTCACCTCATAATTCAGATAGATGTTGGCGCTGTCAGGAGGAAAAAGGGACTTTATTACATATCTTCTGGACATGCCCTAGATTAGAGGAATTCTGGAGACAAGTGCGAGAGATTTCTCAGAAATTTATTGAACGCACAATACCTGACGAACCAATTTTTTTTCTTTTCCATGCTCCAGATATACCAGATAGGCAATATAAATACTCTATTATTCGTCATCTATTAGATGCTGCAAAAGCCTGCATCCCCTTGTGTTGGCGAGATTCTAACCCGCCGACTATTAAGATGTGGATTAGTAAGGTAGAAGAAATGAATAAGTATGAAGATCTGATTCTATCAACACGAGATCAACATGGACAGTATACCAAAACATGGGCATTATGGAATCAGTTCATAGCCTCAGATGAAGGGAGAATCTATTCCACCACCCCCTAGTCAGTGAGAATCTGGAGATCAGAGGAGGAGGGGAGAAGGAGAGAATATAATAATTGAGGGGATATGGGGGATATGAGACCCACAGGGAGAGACATATATATGACACTGTGACAGCAAGGAGAGCATAATAATTACATTAATGAGTACCCCCCTCCCCTTTAAAAAATTTATTTATTTATTTATTTATTTTTTTTTTTTTTCCTTCCTTTCCTCACAAATGAGTTTTTTCTTTTTTTTTCACAAGAAGGTGTGGGAGTCACAATTGGATTTAATTTTCACAAACTCACAAAGTCCCCCCCCCCCTTTTTTTTTTTTTTTTTTTTTTTTTTTTTTTTTTTTTTTGTTCAGCACAAATATTATATTCAGTTTTATCACATTTACAGAAAACATATTTATTGACGCAATACTTAAACTAAAATCACAGGTGCACTACATTTATAGTACTCAGCAAAATTTGTTAATCATTGGTGGCTCTAGAGTACCAATGTTATTTATAAAAGTATATATAGTATCACATGACACAGGAATACACAGATATAGGAGATACGAGAGAACACAATAGGGAACGCTTAGGGGAGGTTAATGGTACTCAGATAATGGAAATTGAGGGGATGCTGTTTGGAGTAAAGGGAACATCAAATATAGGATAGACTCCCTTGGGTAAGGGGCTCCCACTTATATAACCCCCAAGATCACCCTCTATTAAAAGTGAGTAATTTACTCTCCCCCCCACTTAGTTACAGGGAGTTTAGGGGACTACACAGATGAGGAGGTATACCTGGCCCCACCCTCATTGTGTACACTCCTCACTAGGTATAGCGGGAGTTGGAGGAGGGAGGGGGGAGGGAACTTCTCTATCTGTTTAGATTAGATGCCCTTGGAGAGAGATACAACAGGGAAGAGGAATAGAGGAGATGAAGCGGAGAAGGCCTAAGGTAATAAGAAGTATAGAAATAGGTGGATGTAGGACTTTAATTAAGAATATGTGTGAGTATGAGATTAAGGAGACGGTGGAAATAATTTCATTGTGGAATCTGACTTCTGGGTCAAACAGAGCTGTGGGCACTATGAAGAAGATGGATTCAGTGAGATAAGTGATAAATGGTGAACGTGTTAATTTGATACTAGAGGTGGGAGGAGAGGGAGAGACTCTAATTTTTAATTCCCCTTTTTTTTTTTTTTTTTTTTTTTTTTTTTTTTCCTCTCTTTCTTCTTTTCCCCATTTTTGCTTTTTCTTCTTTGTTTAAAAAAAAAAATAGAAAATATTAGGGACAAGGGAGAGTTCCGATGATCTTAGTTAACCGAAATAATTAAGTCCAGTAAATTTGATTAAAACTGATATGATAGAGGATGTTAGAAATAACCATCTGTCAAATGTTATATAACGTGGACTGTATTTGAAATGATGTAATGGAATATCTTCAGTGTTCCTTTTGAATAAATAAAAAAAGAAAGAAAGGACTCAAGACTACCTTATACGTATAAAGAATGCTTTATTCCAAGAGAGAGCAGCTAACTCAGAGACATGTCTAACTGAAGTGATAGCCACCAAGAAGCCTACTTTGCAGGAGAGATCATCCAAGGGGAGTTGTCTGATAGGTTCAAAGGATGGTTTCTGCAGAGCAAAGAGAACCAAATTGAGATTCCAAGGAAACACAGGGTGTTGTAAGGGTGGTTTGATTTAGGAAACACCTTGAATAAAGATTTTTACAAGGGTAGGGAAAGCGAAGCTAGAGGTTTTTGAAAAAGAATGGACCAAACCCTGCCCCTTAAGAGTACACAATGACAAGTTATGATTGTAGGAATGCTAAAAATCAAAGCACAGATTAATCTCTGGGGTTGAAGTGCCCATGTTTACACCAGGCAAAGGATTCCAGGTATGAGTACATTTTTCTGGAAGTAGCTTTCCTTGCTTTTCACAATGTGGGAATGACAGAATCAGAGACAATTATGCCCCTCAAAACCTTGGCTTCAACAGTCAGTAAATAGGAAGCAGGATAAAACAGGGGCCATGAGACACCAATTTTAGAAGAGGTCAGGGGTTGTCTTCTAGAAGTCTGAGTATGTCTGTGAACCAGATTTCCCTTGGCTAATGAAAATCACTGGTTTCTTCTCTTGCTCTATTTTGCAGAGAAGTCTTGGTAGACTTCACACTGTAGGAAAAGCATACATTAGCCTGAATTGAGTCCAGGAAATTATCAGTGAAGGAGTATATTTGTTCAGTGCCATGCTGGAGAGGCCTTGGGATTGGGCAAATGGAACAGCCTCAAATAATCTCACACAGATGTTTCTCTTTAACCCTAAGGCCCAAGTGTGAGATCTGATAGAGACCAGTTTGATTTTTGCAAGAATTTTGCTTGGGCTGTACATAGAGTGAGGTTGCTGTTCCCTTTTGATCTGGTTTCCACCATTGCTGTCAGTGAGGGCATTCCCCTGTGGTGTACTCACGGAAGTAGGCTGGGTACGGCTAAGGGTAAGGTGAGTAAGGTTTTACGGAGATTGCCAAATCAAACGCACTACTTCTATTGTTGAATTAGAAGACATCAAAGAGTTGACTGAAGAACACGAAGTAAAACAACAAACTGGTTAAGCTAGGAGTGATGTCTCTGTAAGCGAGAAGAGGGCAATTACCTTAGGACACTAACAAAAAATGTAAGACTCACAAAGTAGGGTAGTGTTATATGGGAACACCCATGGGGCGTGTCCTCAATAACTTTGCCAGTGTCCAATCACCTAAAGGTACCAATCAAAAACCCAAGGTATATGAAAAACAAGCCTGCGTTCTGTACTATATGATTAAGAAATGTCACATGTATTAATAAGGCACGTCAGCATTACCCAATGTTATCTTTACATTGAATGAAAAAAGCATAAAGCATTTCTTGCCAAAAAGGTTTCTTACCATGAACTACTGCTACTGATCTCCACTATGTGACCTAAAGCCAAGGCAGCCTTAATCAGGATTTTTTAACTGGCTTTGTTGAAGTCATTGTATAGCAGGAACCCCCCTCATTCCCTCTCCCTCGCACCCATATAAGGGTCAGCTTGTCTACAGTTAAAGTAGAATTCCAGCCTAATAATAACACCTTTTATGTATAGAATGCAGCAAGGCTCCAGGAACAAGAAAAATTATGATGTGATTATCAAAGGTCCTTGTAGACTCAGCATTATTATATTAACAGATATATTTTATCTGTTAAATTATATTATAACAGATTATAACAGATAAATTATAACAGATATAATGCTATTATAGCATTATATTTTAACAGATAAAACAAAAAAAGTCTATAGTTGGGAAGATACTGGAGAGTTTGATAAAACACCACATAGATGAGTTCTTGCTGGAAAAAAATTTCTAAGTAACAGATAGCATGGATTCATGAAAGACAGAAGTTGTCAGACAAATCTGATTTCTTTTTTTTGATGAGGTAAGTAAAACCTTGGACAGAGGGGTGACTGTGGACGTAGTATACTTGGATTTTGCCAAAGTGTTTGACACAGTCCCCCCCCCCCCCCCCCCCACATGCCTAATGTGTAAGGTAAAGTCTACAGGCTTGGAAAGATCAGTTTGTACATGGATAGGAAACTGGCTAAAAGACCCTATTCAGAGAGTAGTGTTAATGGTTCTTACTCTGAATGGTCGAAGGTGGTGTTCCCCAAGGTTCAGTGTTGGGTCCATTCATTTTTATTTTATATATATATATATATATATATATATATATATATATATATATATATATATATATGTGATATGTGTCTGAGACTTTTTAGTACCATTTCAATTTTTGCCCAATGACACCGAGCTATGCAAAAGAAAATCGTCCTTACAGGATGTCTCCAACTTAAAAGTCGACCTCAATGCACTGTTTAATTGGGCAACTATGTGGCAAATGAGGTTTAATGTTAATAAATGTAAAGTTATGCACTTGGGGGCTAAGAATATGCACACATCTTACATACTTGGAGGAGAACTGCTGGGGGAGTCAATGGTGGAAAAGGATTTAGGTGTTCTGGTAGATAATAGGTTTAATAATGGCATGCAATGCCAAGCTGCAGTTTCCAAAGCGAGGAAAATCCTTTCTTGTATTAGGAGAGGCATGGATTCCAGACAGAGAGATATAATTTTGCCCCTGTACAAATCATTAGTAATCTTATTTGGAGTATGTAGTTCAGTTTTGGGCACCAGTTCATAAAACGGATATTGGGCAACTGGAGTAATGTGCAGAGATGGGCAACCAAACAGATAAGAAGCATGGAGGAGCTCAGCTATGAGGAACGTTCAGCTGAACTAAATGTATTCTCTCATGAGAAGAGGACATTAAGGAGGGATATGATCAACATGTATAAATACATAAGTGTTCCGTATAGTGAACTTGGTGTTGAGTTATTCACTTTAGGGTCATCACTCATCACAGAGGACAAGGTGGTACTCTTTACATCTGGAAAAGAAATTTCATCTCCAAATACGGAAAGGCTTCTTCACAGTAAGAGCTGTGAAAATGTGCAATAGACTCCCTCAAGAGCTGGTTCTGGCCAGCAGATTGTTTTAAGAAAGGCCTGGATTATTTCCTAAATACACATAATATAACTGGATACTAATAATTATAGGCAGAGTTGATCCAGGGAAAATCCAATTCGCCTCTTGGGGGATCAAGAAGGAATTTCTTTCCCTGCTGGAGCAAATTGGATCATGTTTTATTGAGTTTTTTTTTTGCCTTCCTCTGAACTAACTGTGGGCATAGGATTGTAGATATAGGATTGTGCACATACTGTATATATATTTTTTGTTTTTTTTCTTCTATTGATTGAACTAGATGGACTTGTGTCTTTTTCAGCCAGACTAACTAAGTAACTATGTAAGAACTAAGTTCCAATCACAGGAAAAGATATGCAGTTATATAGACCTTGTACTAACAATCTCCATTGTCATAGCTTTACATTTACCTTAGTTGTGCAGTGGGTATAAATATGATTGAGCAGTTCAATAAGCAATGATGATAAACCCAGTGCTCTTAGTAATGTAACAGACCTGGTCAGGTGTACCTCCTCCCCTTTTCTGCAATACAAATCAGTAAGGGAGTTGTATTGGTGGGTGTGGCTGTTAATCAGCTATGCTAACACAGGGCACTGCCTTATGAGGAATGAAAGCTGCATTTATACTGACGTAAAAGGGTATTTAGGCATTTCCTGTTAGAAATCATAAGAAGCAGGGGTACTGGACTATAAAGCTGTAAAATGTGTAAGAATTTAATTTGGCTTCAAAGTAAACCAATCACAAACCCGAGCAACTCAGACTGAGAACTAGTATAAGCAAAGGTTTTCAAATTTTAAAACAATCAATCCTACTAGGCCTCATTCCTTTTCTATCTCCTTTTTGGCCAGGAAAGCCACCCAACATGTTAAAGGACCTTAGTAAGGTGGATCATTTTGCATTTTTATTTATCCTATGCTCAATGCTCTGAATTGCCCAGGTTTGTGACAGGTTTACAAGCCATTCACATATATATTCAAAGAAAAAAATCTACATTTTATTTAAAATAAAAACACAAAATAATTCTTTATGAATGCCAATCTATTTTTCTGCCTTGCTGTTTGTCGTTTGAGCTCGTTCAATTTCCCCTCGTTGTCAAAGTGTAAATAGTCTTAACTAAATGTTTTTCGGCATCCAGCGGGGCCGGAGCCGTCATATACAAGACTGAACGCTGTTGGTTTTCATCTACATGTTACAAATCCATTCTGAATTTATCGCCAAAGATTTTAATTACTGCTACTGTGCCACTTGTCAGGCATATAATAAATACATATAGTCCCACTATTGTAATAAAAAGCTCGTAGATCTGTCTTGTATAAGATTTAAACCCAATTCAGAATGCATTGTTGATTTTTTTTCTTTTTTATTTTTGCTGTGACTGCTAACGGGGAGGGTGCGAGAATGAAAGGAGATTAAATAAAATGGCTAGAGTTTGGTGTTGTAATGGAATATATCAAGTTGAGTCCTTAGTGCCTCTATACTTGTTGAATTGAAATGTATCCAGCTGGTTTGAGAAGCCATTAGTCTCTGATCGTTATAAAGGTGTGACAGATGAAGAGGTGGCTAATAAAACTACAGCGGGGAATGCTTAATATGTGAAGGGAAATCTAGATTGGCATTCTTATTATGGAAAGATGTAGAACAAAAAAAACAAGACCTAATGGACAAGAATCTGTAATACCCACAAAATAACTTCTCTGTTTCAAAAAGGTATGATAAGGGATACATTCATTTTTTTCTTGATATATTCCTCCTCTACTTTTAGCTACTTAGAAACAAAATCAAAATCAACGGTGAGTGCAACCTCTGGTCACTTTATATAATAACAACAAAACCAGCCAATTTAACTATAACGGGTGATCCTTATTATCATGTAGCCGCCTCTTGTAAAGATCACTAAATCTGTCTGGTTTTGTTGGACTAGAATTCGCTACAAAGCCAAGCAATCAAGAAGCTACTAATGATATTAAACCAGTGCTAAAGTAAAACAGTTCATCCTAATGTTAGGTCTGTATCTTTGCATCCAAAATCCAAACAGTACTTCACAGGTTCACTGGGGGTGTGTACTTCCTTATGATGAAGGTGCACTTTCTTCACTCTCTACTTCCTGCTGGTGCAGCATCTGTCTGAAAACAATATCTGACAGAAAAGCTGAAAGTTGAAAGGATTAAAAGAGGTGCGTGGAAGCCAGCCAGCCCCCAGTCTGATGTACTAACCCTCCAGTCTGCCACCAACCAAGTAGACCTGTCGCTATTATATTTTTGATATATTAGACCAGTCATAGATGGGAGCAGGTTGGGAGAGGTTTGGGCTGCCTCCCTTCCACCTGTCTCCCATCTATCCATTAGCAGCCATGTGCTTCCATTGTGGAGACACTTAAAATAGAAAGTGTTAGGACTGCAGGTAACACAGGGTGCCGTGTAGTGGCCCTGCAGCTTATACATGCGTTTGCAAATGCGTGTCAACGAAACCACTGTTATTATTTATATCATGAGACCGGTCTACTTGGTTGGTGGCAGACTGGAGGGTGAGTACATCAGACTGGGGGATGGCTGGCTTCCATGCACCTCTTTTAATCCTTTCAACTTTCAGCTTTTCTGATACAGGGATGGAGATGCTGGGCATTACCTGCTTGTGTCTCACTTAACATTCCACATAGCCTATATTTTTCAACAATATCTGACAGTGCAGATTCCTCATTCCAAACTGTTTACATCCAATATAGAAAGCAATTGTGCTGCAAGTATGACAATGACTTGCTAGGCCATTGCCAGACTTGCCAGGCTTCACAAGTTTTTTGCACAATCGCAGCAAGTCCGCATTGCATGACTCCAGATAAAATTCCTGTGCGAACATTTTGCAAGTCTGCTGCAAGTTCTGGTTCAGTTATGTTGTGCGATAGTCATCCCACCACAGGGGTCACTGTGGCTGATTTTCATGCTGTAGACTTGCAGAGCTCTTGCTGTAGACACACCACTGCAACTTTGCTCTTGCTAGAGACTTACCACGCAAATTTGCTACAAATGGGAAAAGTGTCAACTAGAACTTGTGCTTCAAGTGCTCTGCATGAAAATGTGCAACAAGTCAACAGACTTACAATTCAACACTGGAATGGATGGAGGAGTCTATTGATTTTTCTTGTTCACCCAATGGATAAAAATCTAATTGTGTATGGCTAGGCTTACTCTGTAAAAAATTTTTACTTCAGCATTGCTGTAAAACAATAAGGTACCAGGGTTGTTTCGATTAGAGCTCTGCTACAACAGGGACAACTTGAACCATGCATTTATCAAAACTAGTGTAATAAATGACGTTCTGATTAGTACTGATGAGAGAATAAAAGTAAATCTACACTACACTTGCTGTGCATGAGCATAAGCTGTCAACTGTACCAGTCATTCTCAACTAGGGTTCTGTGGAAACCTTGGGCTCCCCCAGAAGTTTCTAGGGGTTCCTTGAGCTGTGGCTGATTGACCTCCCATTTAATGAGGTCTCCTTACTTCTGGGGCAACACTACTTTGCAAAGCCAGCTGCAAGACACCAGTGATCTTTTCAGCGATCCATAAGGGAGGCATTCTGATCATCACCATAAGGCCTTTTTCACATGGCTGGTTACATGCAGCCACCGGATTCCAGTAGCAAGAATCAGCAGATACTTGCGGCTGGAATGACCACAGGATGCAAATAGCAGCAGCCACTAAGCCTAGTTAAACTAATAACAGGCTGACAGCAGCCACTGCTGTTTGCATGTAGCGGCACACAGAGCTGTTAGCTGCGATTATGGATAGATGTCCAAGCCTGGATGCAGTCTCCTTTGTCCAGGCTTGTATATCAGTCCCTAACCACTCTATGTGTGGCTACATGCAAACAGCAGCAACGGTTAGCCTGTCAATAGTTTAAAAACGTTAAACGGCTGCTGTTGTTTGCATGCCCAATCATTCTAGCCGTAAGAATCCACAAATCTATGGAATCTTGTTATTGGAGTCTGGAGACTGCATATAACAAGCCGTATAAATGAGGCTATGCTGTAAAGTGGAGACATTCTTTCTACTGGCCATTGATGTAAGAGGACTTTTTACCTCTGACCCTCAATAAACTTTTTTTAACAGGGGTTCCCCCATACATAAAAGATATTTCAAGGTTTCCTCTGGGGTAAAAAGGTTGAGAAAGGCTGATTTATACTTTAATTGTGGGAGGGAGTGCTCTACCTTGACTGGACCGACAGGAGGTGCAAAGGGTTATTGGAAAATAATTTTAACACCAGTGCAGTTGCGGTTCTTGAGAAGCTTCAATGACCAACTTTTACAGAAAATGTCAACATTAGACTATAACTTTAGCTGCATTTAACCTTATGCCTTCTGGTCATTTTACCACATTTCTTTCTGATTATACATTCATCATCTGCTCATTTAGAATGTTTTAGATTTGAACCAGGTTTAAAGCCAAATAGCACACTATAACTCATGTCAAGCCTGCAGGTCTACTCCTCTACTTATGCAGGCTACTCATTAGAAAGAGCTTTCCTGCAAGCTCACCTGTCTCCAGAGACCACTTATAGAAACTCCCATTGGGGGGATTAACAAAGGGATATACATAATTTTTGGTGTAAATACTGGCACATTTTCCGTGCGCCAAATCAACAATGCTGTTACTCAAATCCTATGTGTTATTACACCAGCTGCACCAAATCACATTAAACATTAAATGTCACAGTTTCTATTAATGTCCCAGGGTAGTCGCCAAAATAATTAAGCACTTGCACCAATGTACTCAGTTGTTGTAGAAATTGCTCTAAAATGTACACCACATGTGTCAAACACAAGACTCAGGGGCCAAATGCAAACAGCAGCAGCTGGGGGCTAAATCATTTCATGTGGCCCTCGCACCTTTCCTGCAGCAGCCCCCTCATTTCCATTCCACCTTTTCTCAGCAATTGGCAGCAGAGAGGACAGAACTCCTCCACCAGATCCTGTGCATCTCTGTGCAGCCGTGCAGAGGCTTGTCTCTGCCCCCCTCAGCAGTTGCATCAGGGATCCCACAGAACCTATGCCTCTCTGTGCAGCAACAACACCCCCTTGTCTCCTCCTCCCCTGGTCCCTGCATTCAGCAGACTCCAGCAGCTGACTCCAGCCCTCCTCTGGTCCTCCTCCAGACCCTGCATTTTCTGCTTCCCAGCCCTGTCCCCAGCTTCTTCTCAGCAGTAGCACAAGGTAAGGGGGTGCAGTGTGATGTAAGAGAGGATGGGGGGCTTGACTTCTGATGATGGGGGGGCTCTTGGCATCTGATGTAAGGGGGGAGGGTGCTCTGGACATCTAGTCTCACAGATACAACTGGCCCTTTGAGGGCAACCATAATGCTGATGCGGCCTGCAATATAATTGAGTTTGACACCCCTGATGTACACCATTACCATACTGATGTAAATACTGTAGTGAAGAGGGGCAGATAGCAGAGACCAGCACTGCAGATAACATACTACTATCATGGAACAAATTAGTCTACAGACATTTGCCCCTGGACACATACGGCCTGCGCCCAAGGGCATATGTGCATACGCTTATGTACACTATGTTAATGCTAAAAACAGTGTATCCCATAATGCATTCGCACAGGCGGCTATACACAACACGTGTGGCTCCTGGGTGCCGAAATACAACTGAATGTTTACACTGTATAGCTGTATACTTCCATGTACATTTAGAAATTGGTGTTTTTTTTTTTTTTTTTTTTTCTTGTACACCAATCATTGTTGATCCCCCTATCAGCATTCCTAGGTTTTGTGTCCACAATATTTTCAGCCACAAAGGAACTGAACTCTAACCAGCACAAGTGCTAAAAAAACCCATATAGAAGGCTAAGGAAGTTTTTTTAAACCCTCAAAGACATATCCACTGCACAGTAAGAGGTAGGAGGCTGTTTCAGGCATGTGCAGCCAAAACATGGAAAAACGTGTGAGTCTACAATTTTATTTTTACCATACAATTTTGGTATTGTACAGTATCCTTTCTAAAGCATTCAGTACATTCTGCAACAGGTGAAATGAACAGAAAACGAGGGAGTTAAGTGGAAGATTAGCAAACTTGGCAGAAATACAGAGGACAAGCCAAGGTATGCACTTTTGTAAATTGCAGCACTAAAAGCTGGCGAAATTTCAAGACATTAAAGGTTAAAATTTGCTTTTCAGAGCATGTACAGAGTCGTTTCTGAGATTTCCAGACACTGTTAGCCCAATCTGAGATCAGTGTCGCTGTGGGGGTTACTCAATGGAGCAAACGCTGTTTATAGAACAAATTGGGGAAAATAGTCTTTTAGCAGTTACCACTAACTGACTTTCTAGAATAGTGCAGAGCTTGAACCAATAAGAGCCCATTGTTTTTCTCCTTCTGATGCTTCATATTCCAGTCCCTGTGGTGAAAACAACCGCTTCGAAGCCTGATTCTTTTAGCCGATAGTCCACTATCAACAAGTAGAAGAGTCATTTAGAATGAGGAACATCTTTGATAATGTTGCTGAAACTAGTAGCTGCAAAAACATTATTTTCCAATATTTTCTCTTTCATTTATTGATGTCTGTGCAGTGTATGCTATTTGTCTCCTTAGCCTGTTGGGTGATCTAGCGTCTTTCACCCCCACAATGTGTTCTTTTGCTCACTGCCCTATGTCAATAAGTATGAAAGATCATTCTTAACTCAATTTGGGATGAAGGTGCCCTTTGTAATTTTTTATTAAAGTTTTTTTTAAATTAGCCGCCTCCCCTCTTTCATTTTCCAATATTATGTAGAAAAAATGATTGCACTTTTATTTTAACCAGGCCTTGATTTGTTGAAAATGTTATCACATTTTTCTATTTTGTATACATTTGTAAAGATAAAACAATAAAGCTACATTTAGACAGCCGAAAAACAGTGGATAGTTTGCTGTGTTCAAAGACGGCTAAACGCCACCCTTGGATGCAGCACCACTCTGTGGTATGGCCGTAAAAACTGGCAGATTATGTGCAACCAGTTTGTGTGTGCCCAAGACTATGCAGAAACTCTGACTCTGAATGCACACTGGCTGCGTCCAGGGTCAACTGGAAGCTCTATTTGCTTGTAACTGCTGACATGAGTAGTTACATGCGATGAGCAACTTCACTTTCCATAGATTTGTACAGCTGTTTGAACACTGACTCTTGTAGATGGCTGCCCCGCCATCTAAATGTAGCCTAAGGAGTTAAAGTGGCATAAGGTTTTTTACCTTAATTCATTTAACATAATCTTTAAAAATAAAATGAATTCAACCCCTTTGGAGCCTAAGCCTTTTTCTGACATATGTAAGAAAAATTTGAAGGCGCTGTACCCAAAAGTGCTATGTGCTAAGCAATTAAATCCTATAATAAAGTGAATAAATAAATATATATATAAATATAAACCAAAAATTCATAAAGTGCACAAATGCATCCAAAGTGCAAAAAAAAAGGTGCTACGTGATATGTAAACTGCAATAATATATAACAAAATTCCATCAATCCATAAAGTGTGCAAATATATCAAGAGTGAAGAAAATGTCACACTTTTATTTGCACTTTGGATGCATTTGTGCACTTTATGAAGTGTTGGTTCATATTTATATATATATTTATTTATTTATTCAATTTATTATAGGATTTAATTGCTTAGCACATAGCACTTTTGGGTACAACGCCTTAAATTTTTTTTTTACTTATGGTTTTTGAATTTTCCAAAATTGTAGGCAGCAGTACTCATATATTTTTTCACATTTTTGGGAGGCGCCATTTTCTACTTGTGTGTTTTTTTCTGACATATGTTGCTTACAAATTAAAATCAGAATTTTTTGCTAGAAAATTACTTAGAACCCCCAAACATTATATATATTTTTTAGCAATGACCCTAGAGAATAAAATTGCAATCGTTGCAATATTTTATGTCACACTGTATTTGCACAGCGGTCTTTCAAATGCAATTTTTTGGGTAGAAATACGCTTTAATGAGATAAAACAAAAAAAAAAAAAATCAGTAAAGTTAGCCCAATTTTTTTGTGTAATGTGAAAGATGATGTTATACTGAGTAAATAGACACCTAACATGTCATGCTTTAAAATTGCGCACACTTGTGGAGCAGCGACAAACTTTGGTACTTAAAAATCTCCATAGGCGACGATTTAATACATTTTAACGGTTACCTGTTTAGAGTTACAGAGGAGGTTTTGAACTAGAATTATTGCTCTCACTCTAACAATTGCCGCGATACCTCACATGTGTGGTTTGAACACAGTTTTTCATATGCAGGCATGACTTGCGTATGCGTTCGCTTTCATTTAAAAAAAATTATAATTGGTCACTTTTATTGCTGTCACAAGGAATGTAAACATCCCTTGTGACAGTATTAGGCAGTGACAGGTGCTCTTTATGGAGGGATCTGGGGTCTAAAAGTCCCCAAATCCCTCCTTTGCACCTAAAATCATTCAAAATGCCAGGTTTGGCTGTTTTGAATGCTATAATTTTTTTTCTAAATCTGGCACCTTTAAGGCTCCAGTACCCGGAAGTGATATCATGACATTGCTTCCGAGTTTTCACGTCGGAGACCCGATCAGAGCCGAATGCGGCTTTGTTTGGGTCTTCGGCCAGCTGGCGGACGGGCCGGCTGGTTGCTTGGCCTCCTGGTGTGACGGGAGACCCTGGGCGAGCTGCGGAAGGAGGGGGGGGCGTCCCCTCCCGCTTCCTGTAATGACATCTGAGCAGCTGCTCAGCTGCATCTGTTGTCATTACAAAAAGGCTGACCGTTGGCTCTAAACATTGGTACTGGGGTGATGCCTCTATCTGCAGATATCAACCCGGTACAACCCCCTGAAGCCGAGGCAGCATATTTGCATTCCATCGGTGCTAAGGGGTTAAAATGATGTCAGTATTTGGTCAGGCTTTACATTAGGGTAAAAAAAACTTCTGTATGCAACTCCCCCCCAAGCCCCACCTTATACTGACCTGAGCCCGATTTTGATCGAGCACTGTACCCAGGAGCAGCAACTCTCTCCTCGCTGAAAAGACATTGGCTCCTACAGCTGTGAATCACAGCCAGTCAGGAGGTAGCTGAGGGTGAAGCTGAGCCATGCTGTGTGTGTGTCAATATGCACTGTTACTGTATTAATGACACTGGCAGGTAAGGGGTTAACATCAGGGGTGATCAAGTGTTAAGTGTGCTCCTAGGGAGTGCTTTCTAACTGCAGGGGTGCTGGATCGGTGTTCCTGATAAGACACAATCTCTCCCTTTCTGAAGACGTCACCGGTAGTGACGAAACATGTTAGCTCGGAACGCATAGCGAGGGCACGCTACATTTGTGTGGTTCGCAAGCCGGAACCGGAAGTCGGAAGCCGTTCCGAGAGGACGTGCAGCCCGCACCGTACCGCTGACCACCAATGCAAACGTTTGGAAAATCTTTTTAAAGCTGCTAACCCTATTTAGGGTAAATAAACTTAACAATATACTGCACTATCTGGAGCACCTTTTTCTTTCCTTTGCACAAAATCAGATCGCTGACAAGAGAACCTGAGGGACTGTTGCCATCCCAGGGGATATCCTAAGGAGATTCGTTTGAGCCCAGGGGGCTCATCAAGCCTGATTGGTCCTGGTGCCATATGGCATACAGTACCCATAATATTTGGTAAGTGACCCAACTTTAATACTTATTTGGAACAAGGAACATCTGAGCCCTATATATCAAGCCTGAATAGAAGCACTTTACATGAATTGTGGACTTTTGAAAGGATACTATCATTGTTTTTATTACTAATTATTGTTTACTTGATGAATTGCTAATTATAAGATTTTTGCACGTTTTCACTCACAAATATTGAATCTATATATATTATCACTTGTGCTAATTTAATCTACACTATTGCACTGTACTTTTTATTGGAGTAATATTTGTTAAAAGCTCAAATGCCTATAAAAGCAGCTTTTTTTTTAACTGCAGTGTGCATGAGCCCTAAAAATATGCAAAAGAGCCCAAAAAAGTACATGCTTCTTCTAGTTGTAATAAAAGCTCAAATGCCTGTAAAAGCAGCTTTTTTATATTTTATTTTGAGCTGCAATGTGCACGGGTCCTATAAATATGCAAAAGAGCCCAAAAAATTACAAGCTTCTTCAAGCTAAAAATAAAAGCTCAAATGCCTGTAAAAGCAGCTTTTTGAGCTACAGTGTACATGAGCCCTAAGGAAAGTGCCTGAACAAGTACCTTCAAGGAAAGATCACCAGGTATTATTTTAATGAAAGCTGCTATTTAAAAATAATAAAAACTACATTTAGGCCTCTTGAACACTGCGGCTTGAAAAAGCCCATTAATTGTAATGTGCATTCTTCAGTAAAAATAACATAGAAAAATCTGCATTTTTGGTCAGTAATTTAAAAACAAAAATGTGCGCAAATGCCCATTTACATATAGTACAGAACAAGATCGTAAGAAAAAGTTTTCATCCATTTGCGCAAAAATGCACTAATGCGCACGAAAATGCATGAACGCATTTGCGTGAAAATACGCGCAAACATAATAAAAAAAAAGTCTGATCAAATGGGAGTATCGTGTGCAAGAGGCCTTAAAATGACACTAGCATGTTAAAGCTTTTATACGATTTTAGTAATTAGGTATACTTTAAGAATACAAAAAACCTGCAGAATGTTAAGTAAAAACTTTTAGAGTATCCTGGCGGTCCTAAAACTCATTACTTGTTCCCTTTGTATAATACCACCTTTGTCTTCTAAAGATGCCATCTATGTGATAGGAGGCCTCACTAACCAATAGTTAGGTGCAGGAAGTAGCAGAGGGCAGAGCAAAACATTGACCTTAGAGTTGAAGTCAATGTCAACACTTTCACAAAAGAATTAGACCTATCAACAAACATTTCACATGAATCAGAAGGGTACATGTAAGCATGACCAAATAATGACATTATTTTTAATTAAAAAAAATGATTATGGCACACGGTGGTAAGCATGACCCTGTCCCAACTTTTTTGCAAGTTTGGTTGTACTTTGCTAGCATTTTGTTGCCCTTTACCAACTTTTTTGAGCATAAGAGAGACAACAGGCACCTCTGAGTATAGACTGTAGATAATTTAATAGTAAAAAGAAGCAATAAACTCACATTAAAAGATGTAAAACAGGCACATAGGGGTCTCTGGTGATCAGAGTATGCATCGGGGCCACCTTCCGGGTCGTGTGTAGCCACTCATAGCATTTTCCTGACCGGCAGAATGTGGAAGTGATGTAATGCAGTGGAGCCGAGGGCTAGACTGCAGGCTGAGCTGCAGCGTCTTCTGTGTGGACATCACCGGGGTGCTCGGGACGCGTTTCGGAGCATGCCCACTGGGATGGACTTTCAGCGTGCGCTCCTTTTTCGAGCTTGAAAAAAGCTCTGATACACCTCGCGAGCACTCCGGTGACATCCACACAGAAGACACTGCGGCTCAGCCAGCGGTCCAGCCCTCTGCTCCACTACTCTACATCATCTCCACATCCTACTGGTCAGGAAAGTGCTATGAGTGGCTACCCCGGCCCCTATGCAGACTCTGACCACCGGAGACCCCTATGTGCCTGTTTTACATCTCTTATGTGAGTTTATTGCTTCTTTTTACTAATAAATGATCTACAGTCTATACTAAGAGGCACCTGTTTTCTCTCTTATTCCTACATGTTTGGAGATTCCTCCTGCTCCCCTCCAGGCTGGCTCTGAGTTTTGAGACTATGCTCCATCCATTTATGGACAGATCTGATAGTCTTTAAAACTGTTTTGTGGACACTGCATTATCGTGAACGTATCCCGTGCTTGCGCCGCCACTCATACTTTGTTCCAACTTTTTTGAGAACTGTTGTTGACATCAATTTCAAAATGACATTATATTCTTCTTAAAATGGTAATTTTCTCAATTTAAACATTTGATAGGCTTTCTATTTTCTATTCTGAATAAAACCTGGGTTTATGAGATTTGCAAATCCTTGCATTTTGTTTCTATGTAGATTTTACACAGCAATCCAAATTAAAATTGGGCTTGAATATTTGTATGGTGATGCATAAAAAAACAAGCCTCAGCAGCCTTGATCACATGGTTTACGACTACAAGGGGCACAGTGATTGTTCGTGTTTTTTACACATTGAATATGTGACTATCTAGTTAGATCATTTTTATGATGTAAAAATGAAACAAATGGTTATAATTTCCAGAAAATGGCATATGCAGTTAAAATTGTATTACTAGCATTATACAGGATGTATTTAAAATCAACAGTTAGCACAGCACTTTATAAAATTAAGGCAGACAGTACACTTACAGTTTGATCCAATACAAGAGAAATGAGGAGGCCTTGCTCATAAGAGTTTACAATCTAAAAGGTGGGGTTAAGTGATACAAGAAGTAAAAACTGAGGGTTATGAGCTAATGCAGAAAGTAACTTAAGTAATTAGATAGAGGCAGGAAAAGCTTCTCTAAAGGAATGGGTTTTCAGGGATTGCCTAAACGTGGATAGGAGATAGTTGAACAGATTGGGGTATCGAATTCCAGAGTATAGGAGAGGATCTAGAGAAGTCCTGGAGCATGGGAGGAGGTGACAAGGGAGCTAGAGTGCAGCTGGTCTTAGGAGGAGTGTAGAGAATGGCTTTGTTGGCATTTTGAGACAAGGTTAGAGATAATTTGAGGCAGAGCTATGGATGGCTTTGTATGTGGTTGTTAATATTCTGAATTTTAAAAATTGGGTGAGCAGAAGCCAGTGGAGAAATTGGCAGAAAGGTGTAGCAGCAGGTGGATGAGACTGGCAGCAGTATTTATAAAGGACTGAAGGGGGGATAGCCAATGAGGAGGCAAGTAAAAGCTTTGTGGTGTTGGTTAAGAAAAGGCATATTTTGAAAATGTATGGAGGTTGAGGTGGCAGGATTTGGACAGTGATTGGATGCAGGGCTGAAAGAAGAGTTCAGAATCCAGGATTACACGCTGGCATGCGAGGATGGACTGATAGGTGTGCCATTCATTTTTTGTTGTCTTGAGTTTGAGGAAGAGGTGTGACATCCATACTAATACGTCTGTTAGTAAGTTGGTGATGTGTAGGAGACTGATGGGGTGAACTGAGGGTAGAAAGATACATTTCTAAATTTCTTGGGTGTCATAACATAGAAATAGTACTGAAAGATGTGGAAGGTCATTAGCTGACCCAGGGAGGAGATGTAGCTAGAGAATAAGAAAGGTCCAAAAACAGAACCCTGGGGGACACCAACAGAAGGAGGAAAGGAGAGTAGGAGGTAGTAACGCTGAAGGTACAGTAAGATGAGAACCAGCGAGTACAGGAGGTCAGTAGAGAAATGCATTGGTTAGTGTAACATTGATGATCAGTGAAGAAGTGCCCGGTTACGTTTTACATTTTTAAACTTCAAGATCATTTAGATTTTTTTTTTCAATTTTGAGCATAAATACAATTTAGGAAGATGAAGACAGACAAACTAACAAACATGCAGACACACATTCATAGAATCCCTCCTCCCCATACAGGTATACATTCTTTGCAACAATATGTCAGAAAAAAACTGAGACATCAACTCCAGGTATGGTTTTAAAGCAAGGTAATTATAAAAGTAGCGGTTTGTTTCTGCAACTATGGGCTCCCAGATCTTTTAAAATTTTTGGAAACAGGTGTGACCAACATATACCAATCTATACTTAGGCAGGGTCACATTAACTAGTTGAATGACCCTATGATCACATAATAATAGAGACATCCCCTTGAAATCCGATTGTGGAACAAAGTCCTCAACAAATCCAAGTAAAAGAGCTTTGTGAGTAGCCAGGACTGTGAAACCTAGTTTATCAGTGAGAAAGACATCTAACTGTTGCTAGAAGAAGGATAACCTAGAGCAGTGTTTCTAAATCTTTTTTCAGTCAAGGCAATCTTTAAAATTTATGGACAATCTGCAGAAACCCTTAAAAAATTATGGAGTCTCGAGGCATCCCATTTTAAAATGTAAAAACTATTCTAATAGTTTTACATAATGCAACAACAACCACAAGTCCAAATAGGACACCAAGCGTTAGCGGTGCTTTATTCTTTCAAAACACTTTTGCAAACTGGTTCTGACTAGCGTTCCAATTTTTCTTCATCACTCAGCTAATGTGACCTTATCGCTGATGGAGAGGGGTAAGGGTCTGTCAAACAAGGATGCTATGCACCCTCCTTATCAACTGATGACACCATTGGTCGTTAGGACGCCAGCAGCTAGAACTTTGTAATGGTGCACAATGAAAACCTGAGGCTTAGTGTAACTAAATGGCAGCCTTCTTCCACATGCCGGCTTGTATACAATGTATGGGCAATTTTTAGGCATTTTGCCAAGGCACCACTGAAGAAACCTCAAGGCACCCCATGGTTCCTGGGCACACTAGTTGAAAAAGGCTGACCTAGAGCAAGACCAAAAGACGTGAAACTAGTTAGCTTTGTCACTTTTGCATTACAGATACACTGCACTTAAATTAAATCACGCTGACGTCACGCCACTGCTCGATCCTGGGTCGGTAGGAGCTTCCTATGTGAGTTGCACGAGCTTCACTGTCCTTAGCTGCATTTTGGCTGTTATATATTTGGTAACAAACATACTACACTATTGGAATTTTCTTCTGACTCTTGGTGAGCTTTATTTATCCTCAGTTGGAAGCATATGAGGAGATGTCATTAAAGTTTACATGCCGCAGTGGTTACTGTGAAACCTCTATGTTTACTTGAGCGCACATGCTGCTGTAATGGTAGCTATTCACTTTGGTGAGCTTTGAATGCACTCAGTGTTGGTGGTTGGTCACTGGAGCATCTTTATAGGATTGAACACTGGAATTGTTGTACACAACATCTGCCTTCACTGATTATACACTTTGTGGAACTCTAATTTGTGATTATTGGACTTTATATTTTGCCAATATTTATTAAATGTTATATAATACTTTTTATTTTTTTCTAATCTATTCATTTAGTTCAAGGCACTACACTATTAAATTTCACATTTAGATTACTGATATGTTTTGCCCACTTGTCATAGCAGCATGCAAGTAGGTGTGGTCTAATTTATAGTAAAAGATTATAGAAATTGGTCACAATCTGATAGCAAAATGGGAGGGACCAATGTGCTACCAGAGAGGTAAATGAGATAGATCAATGGCAGAAAGGAGTGTGTGGGACACCAAAATTAGCTGCCGATTGTAGTATTGTCACCACATACTGTTCAAACATAGAAGAAAGAAATTGAGCGCCGATTCCCCTTTTCTTCTAATCTGATAGCAAAGTTACCACGGGACATGCCCTTAAATTAATGGAGACTGAAAAAAATGCCCCTTACATGTGTGGCCAGTGATAAGAATGCTATCCTTACAAAAAAATCCTGCATAGAGTAAGGGAGGGTTATACCCCCTGTTAAGATTTTCTTTCGCAATCTGTGTCCCATTGCGGAGATTTCCCTTAATTTCCATAATTTCCTGTTTTGTAGCCAAACAGGAAATGAGAGGAAATCCCTGCAAATTAAGGGAAATCCTTGGGGCCCCCAGATCACCATAACGAGTGTCCCCATTGGCACATTTCCCCTCTATTACTTTTTTGGGGACAACCCAAAATGTGGGATTTTCTTTTACTTTCACTTTCAATGATAATGGTAAACAGGACAAAAAGAGCATGAATCTCTTTAATGGGGGTACAGACAGCAATAAAATCTGACAGTTGTTCTAATCCCTCTCTACTCTATCCAAAACTAAAATAAAAGTTTTGCCTTTAGTTATACTTTAAAGATCACTGATGTCAGTGGGACAAGAGAAGAGGTTCCATTAGTCCAACTTCAGTGACTCTACCAAGTGAGAACAGCCCAGGAATTATGCAGGCTCTATCAGAGGGGTCAAATCACCGCTGCTCACTGCTGAAGAACCCCAAGCAACTGCTGACGGGAACCTGGTTGAGAAAGACTGCTGTATGTGCGTCTGCGTGTTTAAAAGTTTCTCCAATGAGTTTTACTTTGCATGAAGTCATTTACTGAGAAAATATAGGATTTCTATTCTAGTAACATACTGTATATAGTTATAAAAAAATATCAGGGTTTTAAAGTATCCTCGAGGTCCAATTTTGATAGTGTTTGCATGGTTGTGATTACATTTAATTAATTCATTCAGAGATACCTGTTGATTGTTATAAATCTTGTCGATAGTGTACTGTATACTCAGTCCATAGTGTGATTTATTTTCTGTAGCTTTGAGTTGTCTAGCAGTCTTTGATCACTAGAGCTAAACTTGGGTGACACTGATGTAGCTGGGCAGGTGGCTAGCTTGTCACATGATGGCAGGTATGATGGATCAGTACGTGATGCAAAATGTCAGACAGTGACAGCCTCTCTCCAACACCAGACAAGCTTGATGTGCGGACAGCTCAACTGCTGAAAGCCAGGGATTAACACACTTTGGAATGCATTAGAAGCTTGGCGATGGAGATTGTGAAGACTTACTGCAAGAAAACAGCCATATGCTTCCTGCTAAAGGAAACCTGAGCTGATAAGATTCCTAGGTCTGCCATCACTGACCTCTTCTTCTTCTTCGAGTTACCCAGCTGCCATGTTCATTCTCTGGCTTCACTCACAGTCATGCAAACTATGTGTTATGATGTCTCTGGCTGACATATTTGATTTGAGTCAGTGGCTCAAAAATGATTTAAGCCATGGACAGACAGACAACTAGCTTTTTCAAAATGAAGTCTGGCATGGCAGCCTGCATTTTTCTTTGGCAAAGATTGTACTTTTAAAGTTCTGCTTTAAGTAGGCTGTGTGGTTAGTCAAAATGTCTGAGAAGGTTATGGATTGCATAATTGCTGTCTCCTATTATTATTATCCAGTATTTATATAACGCTAACCGTTTGCGTAGCACTTTACAAAATGAAGGCAGACAGTACAGATAGAATACAATTCAATACCAGAGAAATCCAAAGGCCCTACTTGTCTAAAAGATTGCAGGAAAAGGAGGTAAAACATTTTTTAGTTACAATAGATGCTTTTAACAGTTCATTATTTTATAACAGTAGCCTGCCTATAAGGCTGGGTTCACATTGGATTATGGAGCAGGGGGTCTGTGATGCCTCCCACTTCAGGTCCGAATTTGATCCAAAATTTTGGTTGAATTCGGACATGAAACAGACCAGAAGACGCACATGAATTTCCTGCAAACCGCTCCGCAGCTGTCCTGGAGCTGTGTGGACCAACTCCATTGTCTCCTGACATGCGAATTGGATGTGGAGAAACCTGCATCCAATTTGCATCAGTGTGAACCCAACCTACAAGTTTGCTAAAATACCTAGCCTCTAGCCAGTGCCAGGGCAAGGTCATCTAGAGCCCAGGGAGAACATGCCAAATAGCACCCCCTCCCCAAGATATACGTATCAGTATTAGGTGTCAGCAAAAATCCCCCACCCCATAAAAATTGAGCACTAACTGCATGCACAAATATTTGCCCAGCAGCTACAATCCTCTCTCCCCATATGACCAGAGCAAAAATCCCCCCCCCCAAAAAAAAATGTCCCCCTCCTAGCACAATCCCCCCCCCCCCTACCATATAATCTTTTCTAGCACAAACTCCCCAAATCCCCCCTCCTAGCACAAGTCCTGTTCCCCCCTCCCAACTCAAATCTCCCCAAATCAATACAACTCCCAAATTTACCCTCCTAGAACCATTCTTACCTTCTGCCCCCCCCCATATTTTCCTCCTCCCAACACAAATCCCCCCTCCCCACCTCACATGACACCACAGTGCCCAGAGAAGCCACCCCTCCTTGCCCACCCCTTGTCCCAGCCCTGCCTCCAGCAAAGTATTGTACATACTCTCTTGTCAGTATCAGTTTTTCCTCCTGGTTTTCTTCTAGGTATGGCATCTTCAGCCATTTTGATTGGCTGGGTGGGGATGATGCATCTCCTGCACATGGACACAGGAGTTAATTCATCCCAGTACCAAGGCATGTCAAGAATGTATACTGAGCTGTGCATGCATAGCTTAGTGTATATTCAAAAGAGGTTTGTAGACGGGAAGCTAAGAAGTTTTTGAAAAATGGCAACTGATTACACACAGGACACCAACTTACTGTGACCAAAACTAAACTAGGTAATGCAAGATGGCTTCAGATCTGCTCTCTGCCTGCAGGAGAGGTCAGCATAGAGAAACAACCTCCCACCTGTGTGAAATGTTTGCTCTGCCCTACTAGATTCATCAACGATGACATCAGCATTCATTTTTTTTTTGTCATACTTCTTGATTTTTGATAAATTCTATTTATTTTTCAGTTCTTTAAACTATAGGGGACAGTATGAATGAGTGAATTACGTTACAAGTCTTTTGCCAAGTAGAAAATGTCCAACTTATGTGTTTTAGTTACCTTCTGTAGGTACCCAAATATCCTACTCTTATCCAATAAAGTATTGCTAGATCAATTATTTCTGGCAATTAGATGCAAGAATTGATGTGAGTGATTCATTTATCCCCACCAGGAGATAACTATCAGCATTGGCTGAACAGATCTTGTAAGAGCCTGGGCGTGAACCTGGGACCTCTGCTGTGTCTAGCATTGACTGTCGCTGAGCTAACTAAGATGCTGGCCAGCACCCTGCCTGATCCATTGGACAACCCTGCCTTGAGCCTTGATTTCTGCTGAGCCTTGAACTTTTTTCTTCTCCCATGAACTTCCTGATTTAAGCCATGTCTCTGCACTTCCTGTTTGCCAGATTTTTGTGCTTCACACATTGTCCCGCCTGCTGCCTAAAAATACCTATATTGCTACTTGGAATCAACCTTGGCTTGTGATCCCTGATTACAAAACTCTAAAACTGCATCGACCTTGGCTTGACCCCTGACTACAAAACTCTTCTCCCTCACCGATCCACTGATCTCGGCTTGTGACTCCAACACCGATCATCTGTCTAGCGGTTTAGATTATTCAACCTCTTAAGAACTGTGCTTTGCCTAACTTTTTCGGCCATTGGTCTCCACTCCATACAGGTATTTCCCTAACAGCTCTTCTGCAACCAGCACCATCTTGAACTTCAAAAATTACAGATTATACAACACATAAAATATTTAAAGAATACTTCTGGGTGCTTTTTTTGCACTTATCCTTCAGGGCCCCCCACCCTGTGGTGACCATTTTTTAAACATTCTATACCTAACTTTATGGCAGGATGCTGATTTTCACTGTGCAGCCTCCTAGCACTGCAGGGCCTTTTTTTCAAAACCTACCTAGTCAAGATTGTGATAAGCAGCTGTGCAGTTCTAACAAGTTGTATCTTTCTGGCTGGGGGTCAGATAGATATAGGACCAGCAGAGGGACTGTGGGAGCACTACAGCAAAGTCCGCTTTAACTGCAGTGTACCTTGAAAAAAATACATGCGTGTTTAGCTGTGTGGCAGGAACTGTGCTTTAATATAAGAATATGAAAAGGAGGTGGTGAGGAGCATGCCATCATCCCGATCATGGAGCAAAAGGAAAAAATCCTCCAAGGGTGGGACTATTTGTAGGCATAATCGGACACCAAAAATATTGACAAATATGTAAAAAACTTTTCTTTACTTTATTTGAAAATTACAGTGTAAAATATCCACAACTAGGTGGAGATACGGGCTAAAGGGGTATAGGCATGATAGAAAAATACATAAAATAACTTCTACATAAAGAGAGGCACATGAGATGAGACATCCAACGCGTTTAGAGACTTGCTATTGTGCTCTTCTTCAGGGATGCTCATGTACAGTCATAAATAAAAGTTCAGATTCCCAGGTGATGCTTTACTGTCAGACAGAGCCCTGGATATACAGTATATATAAAAGCAAAAGTACTGATACAAAGTTGTCTGTGCTGGTCCCGGAGCCTTGGCTGAGCAAGCGAGTGGACACATGGAGAGACCGCTGCTTGAATGGGTAATGCCACTGGGGGTACAAATGTGGAGCCAAAAACCCAAAATGGATACACTGAAAGGATCTATGTAGATAATCAAATAGGGTTTGCATGCAGGTGTAGTTGCAGCCAATGGAGCACACAAGAGGGAGGTATTAACTGGATCAATTCCAGACAACAAGTCAGCAGGCTGACAACAAACAGAGTGAAGCAGATGTTGTCCAAGCACCACTCAAACGTAATATATATATATATATATATATATATATATATATATATTGTGACAGGAAGTCAGGTAAATCTGGGAATGTAGTCACTGAGAGGAGACACATTCCCACCTGCTTTGAAAAGTTCACTGATACTATAGGGTGTTGGCTGCAAAAAGAGCCAGCAGGAAGTTGAAAACCATTCAGCTGTTCAGAATGAGGAGATCAAGGCCTCTATAATTTGTCCAGAGAAAATCTATTGAGTGCTGCCTCCTGTCGCCGTGTGGGCTGGGAGAGGAAGGCAGACATACGTGTACCTCCCGACGCCGTGTGGGCATGGGAGAAGGACTGCTGCCGCCTGTCGCCGTGTGGGCTGGGAGAGGGGGACAATCGGATGTGTGCCTCCCGACGAGCTGGTGAGCATGGGAGAAGACCCCCTACAGCGATGTGAAGCTAAGGAGGGTAACCACGAGTGAAGACGTCTCAAAGGTGAGAAGACAAAGTGTTCCATGTGAAGAGTGTGAAGAGTAAAGGATCCTGTTATAAATGAACATGTGCTGGGTGAAAGAAAACAAAGGGACATGTTCAATGGACAATGTTTGTGCTGTGTGAAAAGCAAACAAATGGACATTTGAGTGTCTGCTGTAGGATCAGCAGTGTCGGCCCAACAGTAGGTTGGAAAGACTTCTTAGGTAGGTTCCAGCGTGAGAAGGTAGCCGCCCACAGAGGCAAGGATTTATTTTGTCTTTTATTTTATTTTGGCTGTTTTGACGCTTGCAATTATGTGAAGTAAATTGCATGAATAAATCAGTCTTGTTTTCAACCTCTAATCGGCTATCTCTCTGTGAAAACGCACCCCCAAAGGGGTCACCCATACGCCTACCAATGAGTAATCCCTTACATATGGTGGAGGTATGCAGTGGGCATAAGCAGAGATCCCTGCAAGGAAGTGCAAATGTTTGATGAACTTTATCTGGTGCATGAGATTGCACAATCTATGTGTGCAGGAGAGAAGATCCTGACAGAAAAAAAAAAAAAAAAAAGTGTTTTAAAGAGACAGCGGTCTCAAAATTATTTGATGAACTTTGTTGTGTCTGGTGCAAGTGACTGCACAAACTGTGTGTGCAGGAAAAGAGATCTTGCAAGAGAGAGAAAAACTACATGTGTTAAAGAGACAGTGGTCTGAAAATTTTTTGCTGGACTGTGAAAAATTTGTGGAGTTATTGAAGATGGGGCGATCCAAACGCCTGAAAAATGCAAAGATAGATGAAATGAGAGACCGGATTCTATGGATGGAGGGGATGTTACCGTCTGAACCAGCCCCATCCATGCCTAAAGAGAGTCTACTAAAGAGGAAGGTTGTTGTCCCTAGCAACACTGGGGCAAATGAAACTGCTATGGAGACGCAGGGTTCTCAGATGAAAAGTAAACCCAAAATGGGGGAGATGCTGAAACAACGGAGCTTTGCAGCTCAACAAAAGGCTCATCAAGCGAGCATGGCAGGCTGGAAACAGAGACGCCAGCAGCCAATGGAGGCCATCGGTTTGGAGGAAACCGAGTATGTGTGCAGGGCTGAGTTGGATGCCTTGCAACGGAAAATGGAAGAAAAGGAACAAGCCTTGGAATTGCTTAAAATGGAGCATAGAAACTTGCAGGAAATTAATGAACTACTCAAGTCTCATGTGTTACAGTGGGAAGAATCCACTGCTCTTCTTTTGGTCGAGTTGCAAAAATGTCAAGACACTATAAAGGAGAAAGATACCATCCTCATGGAAAAGGAAATTGAAATTCAGACTTTGCAGAAGCAAAGTATGTGTGAAATGTTGGAGTTGCGTAATCAGCTGGAAAAAAGTCTTCAGTGTTTGGAAGTTACAAAAATAGACCTGCAGGAGTCGCAGGAACAGAATGTCGCTCTGAAAACGACATTGTCTCTCAGCGACAACGAGAAAAGTGAAAGAGAGGCTAAATTACTGAGTACTGTGTATGAGCTCACCACTTTGAGCAATGTGGTAGATGAATTACGTGCAGACTGTGAAAGTTGGAAAGGTGAAGCCCAACGTTTCCAGCAGCAGTTAAAGGAGAAAGAAGCCTGTGTGGCAGAATTACAGTCTCATTCCCAGAAACTAGCCAATGAGGTGAAGGCTCTTATGCAGGGAAAAGGAGATTGTGAACATAAGAGGGAAAAAGTAGAGGCACGGCTTCTGGAATCGCAAGTCAAGGTGTCAGAAGGTGACCGATTGTGTGCTAAGCTGTTAGAGAAGGCAAACCGATTGCAGGTTGAGTTGGACAGTGTCACAAATCGGCTTTCTCAAGCAGACAGCAAATATAGAGAAATTGCGGAAGATTTTTCTATCTTGGAATCGCAGCTGCAAGACACGCAGGAACTCTTACAGGAAGAGAGGTGTCAAAGGCTGAGTTTTAGCACAAAGCTCAAACAAATGGAAGATGAGAAAAATGGCTTCCTGGAACAATTAAAAGAGGAGGCGGAAGAAAAGAAAAACCTATCAGAGCAAGTCGCAACATTGCAAGCTCAGATAGCGGATATGAAAAAACGCATGGAAGAAAGCGTTGGTTCATTACAGTGTGTTGAAGATGTGAAAAAGAAGTTTGATCAGATGCTTGGTGAAGAGAAGACTGTGTCTGCAAAATATGCAGAAGAACGCGCACGTGAAGAAACGGAGGTGCGTGATAACGAGAGCAAAGCCCTGTTCTTGGCTCGCTCTTTGGAGGAAGCTCTAGAGTGTAAGGCTGAACTAGAAAGAGTTAACCAACAGCTGTGTACAGAAATGGAAGATTTGGTCCGCTCCAAGGATGATGTTGTGAAAAGAGTTCAGGAGCTAGAAAAGTCTAAGCGAGCCTTAGAACAGCAAGTAGAAGAGATGAAGATTCCGTTGCAGGAACTGGAAGAGGAATTCCAGGCAACAGAGGATCTGTCCCAAAGAGGGGATAGTGTGCCTGATGCAGTTTTTAAAAGGATCAGTGTTTTGGGGTCTGTCCTGAGTGAGCCTCAGAAATGTGATGACACGTGGCTTGAATCACCCCTTTGGAATAAACCGTTCCTTCAAAAACTTCAAGCATTGGAAAATGTATCATTAGAGCTTCAGCAAACAAAAGAGTTGTGTAAGAAATGTGATGATTTCTCAGTTCAGGCTGAAAACCTAGTGGAGAAAACTAAAGCGGAGAAAACTAAAGCAAGTGATATAAATCTGGGAGAAAAAAGCAAACGCCACCTAGTGGAGAAAACTAAGGCTGTTGGTGAAAACGTGAAGCAAATGAATAAGTGCCTTTCAGGGAGTGTTTCCAAAATGGAACTGGTGAAAGACGGGTGGCAGAAGTTTGATCGTGATCTTGAGATGCATTCCATGTGGAATTCAGATAGAGAAAAAGAACTAGGTGACCTTGAGCGGTCAAATAGTTCAGCAGAAAGTGCATTGAAGAAACCTGTAAAAGAATGTGTTGCAGTTCCATGCTTCTTCACTGATGCAGAGAGGAGGTCTATAATGGATACCACCCAGATCGCTGGGTTCAACTGTGTTGTTGCCTTTGACCCCTATGTTGGTGGAAGGAAAGTTGATGATGTTCTGGTTGGCTTCTTCTGTGAAGAGTTTGGCAAGAAATATAAACTCAATATCAAATCAAATAGTAGGCCTTTACTGCGACTCGCTCAGGAGGGCGAAAAGTTTAAGAAGTTGATGAGTGCAAATGCTTCAGATCTGCCTATGAATATGAAATGTTTGAATGATATTGATATCTCTGGGAAAAGGAACAGGGGTCACTTTGAAGAAATGTGTGACAGCCTGTTGTCTCAATTGGAAAATCCTCTGCACAGCATCTTAGAGCAAGCAAAGCTCAAGAAGGAAGATCATTCCCTTTTACAACAAAAAGTCAATGATTGTGTACAGCTGTATGGAGAGGCAACTCAAGTCACAGAGGGATGTCAAGAGTCCCTACTTGGAACAAAGCTTAGTGAAGCAAAGGTTCTCAAAGTTTTGTGGAAAACATTTATGGATTGCAGAGAGAGGCGTCTTAAGAATGTTGAAGACATTAAGACTAGCCCAATTGAGTTGCCTATGGATCACGGTCCTCCATGGTGGATTGGACAGACGGTTATGAGGGACAAGCTGTCTGACATTTATGAGAAAGCTGTCAATGAAGATGACAGAAACGAGAAGGAGCAAAATTATGCCAAAAATGCAGTTGAAGAATGTGTATATGAGATGAGAGACAAACTGTGTGGCATTTATGAGAAATCTGTCAGTGAAGATGACAGAAACAGTTTCATCCGGAAGCTTGAGGATAATAGGAGGCTTATCAGTGAGTCAGCAGTGCCTGACACATGCGTGCCTGGAAATATGTGTCCCAACCCTAGGGTTGAAACAAGAGGGGGGGGTATGTGACAGGAAGTCAGGTAAATCTGGGAATGTAGTCACTGAGAGGAGACACATTCCCACCTGCTTTGAAAAGTTCACTGATACTATAGGGTGTTGGCTGCAAAAAGAGCCAGCAGGAAGTTGAAAACCATTCAGC
This sequence comes from Pelophylax lessonae, assembly GCF_965119305.1. NCBI lineage: Eukaryota > Metazoa > Chordata > Amphibia > Anura > Ranidae > Pelophylax > Pelophylax lessonae. The sequence goes on along the minus strand of NC_138771.1, from coordinate 464,844,447 downwards.
TGTTCAGAATGAGGAGATCAAGGCCTCTATAATTTGTCCAGAGAAAATCTATTGAGTGCTGCCTCCTGTCGCCGTGTGGGCTGGGAGAGGAAGGCAGACATACGTGTACCTCCCGACGCCGTGTGGGCATGGGAGAAGGACTGCTGCCGCCTGTCGCCGTGTGGGCTGGGAGAGGGGGACAGTCGGATGTGTGCCTCCCGACAAGCTGGTGAGCATGGGAGAAGACCCCCTACAGCGATGTGAAGCTAAGGAGGGTAACCACGAGTGAAGACGTCTCAAAGGTGAGAAGACAAAGTGTTCCATGTGAAGAGTGTGAAGAGTAAAGGATCCTGTTATAAATGAACATGTGCTGGGTGAAAGAAAACAAAGGGACATGTTCAATGGACAATGTTTGTGCTGTGTGAAAAGCAAACAAATGGACATTTGAGTGTCTGCTGTAGGATCAGCAGTGTCGGCCCAACAGTAGGTTGGAAAGACTTCTTAGGTAGGTTCCAGCGTGAGAAGGTAGCCGCCCACAGAGGCAAGGATTTATTTTGTCTTTTATTTTATTTTGGCTGTTTTGATGCTTGCAATTGTGTGAAGTAAATTGCATGAATAAATCAGTCTTGTTTTCAACCTCTAATCGGCTATCTCTCTGTGAAAACGCACCCCCAAAGGGGTCACCCATACGCCTACCAATGAGTAATCCCTTACAATATATATATATATATATATATATACAGTATATATATATATATATATATATATATATATATATATATATATATATATATATATATATATATATATACAATATATATATATATATATACATACACAGTATCTCACAAAAGTGAGTACACCCCTCACATTTATGGAAATATTTTATTATATCTTTTCATGTGGCAACACTGAAGAAATGACACTTTGCTACAATGTAAAGTAGTGGGTGTATGTAATGTTCTGGTACCTCTGGTACCCTTGTCTCCATATTTCTCCTCTCCTAATTGCGTCCCATCTTGTGTAACAAGGGACGCATATACCTTTAAGACCGGATGACATCATTGCCGAGCGCCGCTATGAGCGGCTATTTCAATCGCCGGTTGGCTCTCACTCATCGCTCGTTCAAACCGCATGTTCACCGCACCTACTCCTGTGAAGTCGGAGCTGCTGACATTCTCCCTTGCTGAACTGAAGCCGGAAACCTCGCTGGTGATCCGTATCTCGCTACGGGATCACCCTTCTCCAATGGACACTGTTACTCCTAAACCTATCTAAGTGATAAGTACCCCACAGGGGATTATTACTAAACCAATCTCCTACTGTCATCTACTGCAATTACCAAGACTATCTGTATCTATCTATTCACTATCATCTGCATAGACTGTTAGCTCTTGGGACTACCTTCAACTATCCTTGCACTAGGTTACTCTGCCTAAGTATACTCCATCTGTGTCCTCTTACCATCTGCACTATACTTGACATCAGAACCTATCTGCTTTACCATCACCTGCAAACTCTCCTAATTACTACTTCTAGTGCTCACCATACAATAGCCTGTCTCTCATCTATATATCCTCATATATTCTATCCCTCCATTAACATCTATTAATATATATGGTATATAACAGGCTGTACACGGTGATGAAGTCCTGAGAGTTGGATATGTTTGTTCAACAGATTCTCTACAAGGCTACTGAGTGTAATAATTCTGCAGCTGTAAATCCATCCACTAACAAAAACGCATGAACGTTACAGTGTACAGCTTGTATAACAGTGTAAATTTGCTGTGCCCTCAAAATAACTCAACACACAGCCATTATTGTCTAAACTGGTGGCAACAAAATTGAGTACACCCCTAAGTGACAATGTCCAAATTGGGCCCAATTAGCCATTTTCCCATGTGACTCGTTAGTGTTACAAGGTCTCAGGTGTGAATGGGGAGCAGGTGTGTTTAATGTGGTGTTATCGCTCTCACTCTTTCATACTGGCCACTGGAAGTTCAACAGGGCACCTCATGGCATAGGCTATAAGAAGATTGCCAAGACCCTGAAACTGAGCTGCAGCATGGTGGCCAAGATCATACAGCCGTTTAACAGGGCAGGTTCCACTCAGAACAGGCCTCGCCATGGTCGACAAAAGAAGTTGAGTACATGTGCTCAGCGTCATATGCAGAGGTTATCTTTGGAAAATAGATGTATGAGTGCTGCTAGCATTGCTGCAGAGGTTGAAGGGGTGGGAGGTCAGCCTGTCAGTGCTCAGACCATACGCCACACACTGCATCAAATTGGTCTGCATGGCTGTCATCCCAGAAGGAAGCCTTTTCTAAAGATGATGCACAAGAAAGCCCACAAACAGTTTGCTGAAGACAAGCAGACTAAGGACATGGATTACTGGAACCATGTCCTGTGGTCTGATGAGACCAAGATAAACGTATTTGGTTCAGATGGTGTCAAGCGTGTGTGGCAGCAAAGAGGTGAGGAGTACAAAGACAAGTGTGTCTTGCCTACAGTCAAGCATGGTGGTGGGAGTGTCATGGTTTGGGGCTGCATGAGTGCTGCCTCCACTGGGGAGCTGCAGTTCATTAAGGGAACCATGAAGGCCAACACATATTGTAACATACTGAAGCAGAGCATGATCTCCTCCCTTCAGGGACTGGGCCGCAGGGCAGTATTCCAACATGATAATGACCCCAAACACACCTCCAAGATGACCACTGCCTTGCTAAAGAGCAGAGGGTAAAGGTGATGGACTGGCCAAGCATGTCTCCAGACCTAAACCCTATTGAGCATCTGTGGGGCATCCTCAAATAGAAGTTGGAGGAGTGAAAGGTCTCTAACATCAATCAGCTCCGTGATGTCATCATGGAGTGAAAGAGGACTCCAGTGGCAAACTGTGAAGCTCTGGTGAACTCCATGCCCAAGAGGGTTAAGGAAGTGCTGGAAAATAATGGTGGCCACACAAAATATTGACATTTTGGGCCCAATTTGGATATTTTAACTTTGCGGTTTAGACATTAATGGCTGTGTGTTGAGTTATTTTGAGGGGACAGCAAATGTACACTGTTATACAAGCTGTACACTCACTACTTTACATTTTAGCAAATTTCTTCAGTGTTGTTACATGAAAAGATATAATAAAATATTTACACAAATGTGAGGGGTGTACTCACTTTTGTGAGATACTGTATATATTAAGAATATCATTTTATTGTGCTTCAGCCATAGGAGTTAAAATATGACTTATTTAAAAGCATAAGAAACCAACGACTTCAAAGGCTTCCAGCACAATATCTTCTGTAAAATATATATCGCATATGGTTCATTCTCTGTGTGCCTGACCTCTGCCCACTGATCACATCAGCCTTCACACTGTGGCACAGCTCGATGGCACTGAGCACAAGTACTTAGCAGAAAAACCTGACTGCTCAAATGGATTATACACTTAAAAAAAAAAGTATAACACAAAGCAGTCTGAACCATCGGCACTTCCTGTACAGCAGGATTATCTTGCCCAACACCAAAGTACAATGCCAACAAATGTTACTAATGCACTTTGAGCCAGGCATTGGGGGAACGAGCAAAAGAGAGAGCGAGAACGTTGCCTCATAAGATATTAAATAAATCAAACTTTATTACAACCCTTTCACTCGAAACAAGGTTATCTGGTGTTCAACTACATTAAAAATGGGGATACATCATGCCACGTACAAAATAATAATTTCTGCAAGCTGCTGCCTCTTGACAAAACAGCCACAAAGTAATAATGTGTATTCAGATACTAAGTACAGTAATGATGAGAACAGGGGTGGATACGTGATGGAAAAGGGATATATGCAATGATTTTCCTCACTGCTATGGTTGTACTCACACAGCAAAAGCTTAAGGGGTAAACAACAGCAGCGTATTTAAGCTGTATCTGGGTAAAGTGTTTGGGGGTAAAAACCTAATCAGCAGAACACCTGCCGGTCCCTATTATGATGCAAAAAGTGGCTTGACTTTCCATGGAGTATTTTCCTCTTGCAGCAGTTTAATTTTTGCTCTTTTTTGTGCAATATTTTTTATTTTTTTTTTATAAAACATTATACTGCTCGCCTTAGCTAAACTACACTAACCCTACACTATCTTCGTAGGTTTGAATTGGCCAAATATTGGAGACTTGGTATATGGCTCCATTCATACCCAATGTTAAAGATATTTTAATTGGATGGGCTGAACATAAAGGAACTAAGGTAAGTAGGCTGCTGTGGAATGGGGGTGGTGGCAAGTGAAAGGCTGTTAGTGTACTATAGCTTGGTAAATGGGGTGTCTTAGTGAAAGTGTAGGGAAAATTACAACTGTCTCTTTAAAGTAGAATTAAACTCATAACTTTAGCGGTTTTCCAAAACAGTCATATTGAGGTTATGCAATGAATGATAACTGTCACAGTTGCTTGTGCTCTCACCTGAATTGTCAAGCCATCAAATGGCTGGTGTCATAACTGATCACATGTGCAGGAGGATTGCAACTACAGACCAAACAGAAGCTAAGATGGCAGCTTCTTTGGATTGAAATAGGAAATGGATATGGATAGGTAAAGGGTAGGAGAGCCTAGTTCAACTTTAAAGCCCATCATCTGACCCCCCCCCCTTTTTTCAGCACTCCCTGTTGACCCATTCTGTTGTCATAGCTGATGCAAACACTTTTGGTTTAGGGTTGAGCATTTAACTTCTTCCCATGATGCAGTGCTCAGGCCTAGCAGCCAATTGGCGGGCCCAAAAACTGGCACACAACAATGAAGATGGCACCATCATTCCTGTTCAGCTCTGACACCATCCAGCACAAAGTGTGACAGTTCCAGTTATTTATTACCTCTTACAGAGATCAATCTGCTTTTCTCTCTAGAAGGATGAAGCCAACTTTGTTCAGGAATCATTCAGGGTCAACATCTAGTTCCTGAATCAAGATACTGACTCCAAAGTAGCATGGACATATAAATTCTGGACCTTGTGCAGATCTTGCCAGTGTTCACAAATGTCTGCTACAGATCATCAGGCCAACAGTAACCTGGCGAAATTCATATTGTGTACCCAGCTTAAAGTGGTATTAAACCCAAAAGCAAAAATGCAGCTTGCTAATCATTAGATGTGGTGGCTGCATCAGGCTTTTTCACCTCTGTTTCTCCTGGTGATCTGGCTAGTAACACACCTCCTGTCATTAGTAAGACACAACTCTGGGGGAATGAGCATAAGAGGCACAGTAGACAGCAACATTGTCAGTCTTGGAGGGAGGGGAGCGTTAAAGCGGAGTTCCACCCCCCATGAAAAAACTAAAAGTCAGCAGCTACAAATGCTGTAGCTGCTGACTTTTAAATAGTAGAACGTAACTGTTTTCGTATCGGCCCTCGGGTGCTGCCGCTAACCATCCAGGGTAAGGGAACCCAGCAGTGAAGCCTTTGCACAAAGCACACTGTGCTTTGTAATTGGCCCGGCGGCGGAGAAAAAAAGAGGGGGCCGAACTTCCGAGGGGCAGTCTCACAGAAGTGGGGAAGGGTACCCCCCCCCCTTGAAAGGTGCCAAATGTGGCACCGGAGTGGGGGAGGAAGCATATAAGCAGAGTTCCATTCGTGGGTGGAACTCCGCTTTAGATGTACTAGCAGATTTAGAACCACTAACAAAATAAAGCCAAAAACCAGCTGATACTTTATAAGCAATTACAATAATGGGATATATTTACTCAAGGCAAATCCACTTTGCACTACAAGTGCACTTGGAAGTGCAGTTGCTATAGATCTGAAGGGAAAATCTGAAATGAGGGGAAGCTCTGCTGATTTCTATCATCCAAACGTGCTAGCAAAAATGCTGTTTTTATATTTTTCCTGCATGTCTCCCTCAGATCTACAGTGACTGCACTTCCAAAGGCACTTGCAGTGCACTTGAAGTGCACAGTGGATTTGCCTTTAGTAAAAAAAAACACAGAGCTTTATTTTTTTCCGTTTTGGGATAAAGGTTTTATATAAATAAATAAAAGCTGATCATTTTATTCACCCAGCCAGTGTTAAAGTGGTTGTAAACCAGAAGATTTTCTCTTAATGCATTCTATGCATTAACATAAAAAAACCTTCTGTGTGCAGCAGCCCCCCTAACACTTACCTGAGCCCCATCTCAATCCAGCAATGTTGCACAAAAGCCTCAGCTGTCCGGGACTCTCCCTCCTGATTGGTTGAGACACAGCAGCGGGTGCCATTGTCAATGAAAGACAGTAAGTCAATCAGAGAGAGAGAGGGGCGAGGCTGAGCCACTGCTCTGTGTCTGAATGGACACACAGAGCAGCGGCTTGGCTTGGGTGCCCTCATTGCAGCTGCTTGCTGTGGGCGCACTCGGCAGGAGGGAGGGACCAGAACCGCCGGTGAGGGACCCGAGAAGAGGAGGATCAGGGCTGCTCTGCGCAAAATCACCGCACAGAGCAGGTAAGTATAGCATGTTTGCTATTTGAAAAAAATACTTTAAAGAAGAAGTAAACTCAGCTCACAGAATCCATATTTATCATTGAATCAATACTTACAAACGTTATAAAGCACACCTTCCTGTGAATTCTCCTATTCATGTCTGGTTTTATGTACATTTTTCTTACTTTCTCTATCTTTCTAATGGCAGCAGCCTGCGCCAGCGGAGTATATTTCCTCCCTTCCTGCCGTAATCCCACGCATGTGCGGTACTTCTTATCTTGCTGGCCAGACCCGTAGTTTGCACAGCCTGCAAGTGCGGAGCTCTTGCCTGATTAAAATGGATGCCACCCAGTGCTGATGATGTTGGCACGGCACCTTTGTGGAGGGTTGGACAGCCCACTGAGTGTGCCATGAATCGGAACAGACAGGCGCTTGGGCAAATTACATCACTGCAGACGACAGAGGTCGATCACTCACAAACGGTGCAGCCGTGGGGAATTTAAAACAGAGCTACTGTATATGAAAGTTAATGCAATATGATTTGAATGTAGAAAAGTACTATAGGAGAGTTTACAACCACTTTAACCACTTCCCGCAAACCGACATACCTGTATGTCAATTTGAAGAAGTGGTTGTACCGGGGTGATGCCTGCAGCTAGAGGCATCACCCCTGGTACCATTTTTTAGAGCTGGCGGTCGGTTTCCTGGGGATAAGAACTGATACGACTCAGCAGCTGCTCGGCCGTTATCCCAGCTAGCACGTCCGCCAGCTAGTTAGAGTCCCGAACGAAGCCGAATTCTAGAAAAAGTCCTCCTGTGTAACTCTAAACTGGTAACCGTTAAAAAAATTTTGCCTATAGTACTGTACTGTAGGTACTGTAGTTTGTCGCCATTGCACGAGTTTAATCAAATCTAAACTGTTACACGTTAGGTATCTATTTACTCAGCATGACGTAGTCTTTCACAATATACAAAAAATTAGGCTAACTTTACTGTTTCGGTTTTTTTTAATTCAGTGAAGTGCATATTTTCCAAAAAAAATACTGCGTGACAAAAAATATTGCAACGACCATCATTTTAATCTTTGCTACAAAAAAAAAAAAAAAAATATATATATATATATGTGTGTATAATATGTTTGGGGGGTTCTAAGTAATTTTCTAGCAAAAAATGCTGATTTTAACTTGTAAACAACATGTGTCAGAAATAGGCTTGGTCCTTGAGTGGTTAATATCACTTTAAGTGGTTTGCCTTATCAATGTTAACTATTACATTCTGCTGGAGAGGTTGTGCTGTGAAAATCAACAGACTTGCTGGCTGGATTGCCAGATGAAAAAAGTAGAAAGAAAGCCTAAAATGGAAAATAATTATACAGCCATCACTACTAAGAATTTGTAAGATGCAATATAATAAATGTTTGCTAGGAAATGTCTCCTCCATCCTGCTGCAGATTACATCATCTCAGTAAAGTCATTTGAGTGAAGCTTAAGGACAACTTTCTAATGATAAATAGCAGCGTTATATTGGAAAATAATACAGTTTATTTTATTAAGTGACATTAAAAATCTATTCATGCAGACCTGTAAAGTCACTGAATGGTCCACTTTAAGTACTTAGAACTGACCATTGTTCTGCTAGCTAAGAAGAAAAAAAAAAGCTTAGTTTTGTTTCCACTGTACTGGGGTTTTAATTGGAACCATCAAGCTGACATAAGTATCAATATCACTATTTTTCTTGTCCATAAATAATGAAACAAGAAGGTGAGGGGAGCATTGGGTAACATGAAACCTCTTTAAAGAGCAATCAGTCTGCAGATCCATGCTCCAAGGAGCTTTCACACATACATCAGGATCACATTCCAGCTTAATCAGCTAAGAAAGAGAGCAAATTAACTTGTCCTACAAGAAGCAGGGTGTCTGCAGAAAAGAAAACAGCCAACGGAAGCAATACAACACCTACCAACGTCCAGGCACATCTAGTAATGCTGTCAAATTTTGCCCTGCAACCTGTCCAATATCTTGGTTTTTTATCTACACTAGAAATGGTTCTTATTTATTTTATTGTACCCTGATATTCCTAAGCAGTGTTTGTTAATGTAGCACCCTCCTAGGTAGGTGCTAGAAGAGTGAGTATAATTTTTTGGTCTATCAGCTTACCAGAGAGATTCCCAGGTAAATCTATATTGCTCTCTGCCTACCAGGGAGCAGGATCTGTTAGTGAAGTCTGCTCTTGGCGCTCAGGTGCAGCTCAGTTTGTCTGAAAGGTTTCACACTGGTCCAAAGGGAAGCATATTGGACAGAGGGAGAAAACCTGAAAAATGAGTGCACAGGCATTTAGTACATCCCTGGGGATTGGCAGAGGAAAATGCCTAGTTGCATGTTGGGATACTGTATAAATGCTAAGGGCACAGGTGTTTGGGGTCTTTTCAGCTGGAGAGCGGGGTCCCGGAGGGAGTGGGGGACTCCCCCTCCTCTGTAGAAGCTGCCATGCGGCCTCAGGTGGTCGAGCTAATGGCCTGAGAGTCAGAGAGGAGCTGAACCCAGAGGTCCGGCAAAGCTGACTGGAAGGGAGACACTGGAGAGGATCTGATTCTGCCTACAATGAGTACAGATCTGTGTCCTGGGGCTTGTTCTGTGAGGGACAATCAGTGGACAGGTTTCAGTCAAGGGGATGCTAGAGAGTGTCCTGAAGATAATGTAGTTGCATCAAGTCTGCTGCTAGAGAGAGAGCAAGAGGACTTAATTATCCTATAAAGTAGCAGTAATGTTAAAGCAGTGTGTCTGCTTCCACAAATAACCCGGTGAGGCCAAGTGAGAGTTGTCCTAATCTACTGTGAAAAAGTTGGAATATCCCACTATTCCCTTCTCCCATCTCAAGCTAACTACTACTACTGAGGTATGCCAAGTTTTTGATCTAATTCAGTCTAAGTTATAAAGGGGCTAGTGAGCCCGAAGAGTTCTATCATTACAATGTTGCTGTTAGGGCTGGGATCCCTCTTTCCAAACCCATCTCCCTTCTATCCTTGCAAAAGAAGATGGGAATCATCAAAACTGCCATAGTTTCATCACCTTGGAGAAAGATCTTCTGCCACAGAGGACTTCTCCTGGTAAAGCAAGGGGCTGCTACCTGCAGGGGGTAAACCCCTAGCTCATTGTGTCTTCAGAGAGAGGGGTGTCAGAGTGAAGGATCCCATGAAAAGTTCTTAAATACACTCACAAACAGGCAAGTTTTGCTAAGGCTCCAGCAATAATAGCCTGCCGCCAGAAGAAGATATGTTGCAGAGGGAAGGACACTGTGAACACCAGTCGGGTGGACTACGCACTTCTTCATCCTAGCTTGTGGGTCTGACTAGGATAGGAAAGAGTCAGTGCCCTGGTGACTGAGAGGGACTGTTCCTATTGCTAGTAATAGAGTTCCCAAATAGAACAAGTACAGAAATGTTTAGTTAGGTAGATTGGCAGGGTGTTCTGTTTGTGTATTACAGGAACACAACAGGACGATGAGTCAAGCATGCGCTTAGGGGCTGGATGCACCAGATGTGTCTACGGGAAAGCTAGTACTAGAGATTTTCAGGTGAGAAGGTCGCCTCTGCGGAGAGGGTAGTCTCACTGTGAGTATACAGTCAGGTCAATTAATATTGGGTCATCAATACAATTCTAATCTTTTTGGCTCTATACATCACCACAATGGATTTGAAATGAAACAAACAAGATGTGCTTTAACTGCAGAATTGCAGCTTTAATTTGAGGGTATTTACATCCAAATCAGGTGAACGGTGTAGGAATTACAACAGTTTGTATATGTGCCTCCCACTTTTTAAGGGACCAAAAGTAATGGGACAGATTAACAATCATAAATCAAACTTTCACTTTTTAATACTTGGTTGCAAATCCTTTGCAGTTAATTACAGCCTGAAGTCTGGAATGTCATAGACTGATGTCATAGACATCACCAGACACTGGGTTTCATCCCTGGTGATGCTCTGCCAGACTTCTACTGCAACTGTCTTCAGTTTATGCTTGTTCTTGGGGCATTTTCCCTTCAGTTTTGTCTTCAGAAAGTGAAATGCATGCTCAATCGGATTCAGGTCAGGTGATTGACTTGGCCATTGCATAACATTCCACTTATTTCCCTTAAAAAACTCTTTGGTTGCTTTCGCATGTATGCTTGGAGTCATTGTCCATCTGCATTGTGAAGCGCTGTCCAATGAGTTCTGAAGCATTTGGCTGAATATGAGCAGATAATATTGCCCGAAACACTTCAGAATTCATCCTGATGCTTTTGTCAGTAGTCACATCATCAATAAATACAAGAGCACCAGTTCCATTGGCAGCCATACATGCCTACGCCATGACGCTACCACCACCATGCTTCACTGATGAGGTGGTATGCTTTGGATCATGAACAGTGCCTTTCCTTCTCCATACTCTTCTCTTCCCATCACTCTGGTACAAGTTGATCTTGGTCTCATCTGTCCATAGGATGTTGTTCCAGAACTGTGAAGGCTTTTTCAGATGTTGTTTGGAAAACTCTAATTTAACCTTCCTGTTTTTGAGGCTCAACAATGGTTTATATCTTGTGGTGAACCCTCTATATTCACTCTGGTAAAGTCTTCTCTTGATTGTTGACTTTGACACACATACACCTACCTCCTGGAGAGTGTTCTTGATCTGGCCAACTGTTGCGAAGGGTGTTTACTTCACCAGGGAAAGAATTATTCGGTCATCCACCAAAGTTTTTTTCCGTGGTCTTCCGGGTCTTTTGGTGTTGCTGAGCTCAGCGGTGCGTTCTTTCTTTTTAAGGATGTTCCAAACAGTTGATTTGGCCATACCTAATGTTTTTTCTATCTCTCTGATGGGTTTGTTTTGTTTTTTCAGCCTAATGATGGCTTGCTTCACTGATAGTGACAGCTCTTTGGATCTCATATTGAGAGTTGACAGCAACATATTCCAAATGCAAATAGCACACTTTAAATTAACTCTGGACCTTTTATCTGCTCCTTGTAAATGGGATAACAAGGGAATAACACACACCTGGCCATAGAACAGCTGAGCAGCCAATTGTCCCATTACTTTTTGTCCCTTAAAAAGTGGGAGGCACATATACAAACTGTTGTAATCCCTACACCTTTCACCTGATTTGAATGTAAATACCCTCAAATTAAAGCTGAAAGTCTGCAGTTAAAGCACATTTTGATGTTTTTATTTCAAATCCATTATAGAGCCAAAAAGATTAGAATTCTGTCAATGTCCCAATATTTATGGACCTGGCTGTATATAGGATGTAAAATTACTACATGCTCACCCTTTTACTTTGCAGTCTTGCGGGGGATCGTCATGCCTATGATTGCCAATTTTGCGTACATATGTACAAAAGTTAGTTGTAGTATAGTTAGTCAGGATGTTTAACCTTTTCCTGTCAGAGAGATTTTTTGTTTGGCGTGGGGTGCATTACAGGCAGTCCCCGAGTTACAAACATCCGACTTACAAACTACTCCTACTTACAAACTGAGGGGGGCAACAGGAAGGGAGAGGAAATCTCCCCCTAGGGAGAGACATTTACTCCTGTAGGAGTTATCATGGAAAAAAAGATGTCTCCACTGAATCTTTATCACCAATCCTTGTTTCCACAACAACCCAAAATGTCCAAAATCCAATTGTCATAGGGACAGAAAGTGAAGTGAAATCTTCTGAACAGGGGCACAGACAGCAAAAAAATCATTACAGGGGTGGTACCCAAAAAAAACGTAAACATTTTTTTTTTTTTTGGCTGGAGCTACACTTAAAAAATGTACCTGTTCCAACTTACAAACAAATTCAAGTTAAGAACAAACCTACAGACCCTATCTTGTTTGTAACCCGGGGACCCCCTATATTATAATGCACTTGGTGGAAAACCTGTGTAAATTTGTAAATTTTGTACAGCAGATGTCTATATTTTTCACATAACTTATTGTATCTACTGGCCACATATGGGGTATGCCCCATGGCCCTGTACATGCAGTATGTTATTTCCCTTTTCTCCCTTTCCAAGTTTGTGGGATACTCCTTGTAAATTTTACAAGGAGTTTGGTGTTTGGGTTAGACATGAATTCAGAGGACACCCAAGCTCATCTCTACTAGGGACATGTCAACAAAGACTGCTAGAGGCCCCTTTACAAATCAACGCTCCCAAGACTGACTGTCAAAGCCTGGAGGCTGCACTACAACCACCAATGGGCCACAGGCTGGACACTGAGGCTTTATTGTATATCTCCTGGCAAAACAGTTTTTGTCTAGATTTAGAAAAAGTTGGGAAGCCGGAGTACCTCTGTCAGTTTTTACAGCTCTCTGTAGCCCAATAGATACATTTTTCCTCAGTTCCTGTTGCTGTGACATTCAGCAGAAGCTGAATCCTGTTAAAAAAATGTTCTTTAGACTGTATGCATGCAACGCAGGAGAATGCTTACCTGCATATGAGCATGCAATATTGTTATGCAGCTTATTGGTTGCTAGGATGCAGGTGGCTACTGCTTAGCACTTTCTGTTGTTAGGACTTAGGCACCTATGGATGCCTTGTGTCCTCCAATGCTAGGACACTGGCAGTCACCTGTCCCCAAATAGATTCCTTCTGTATCTAAATGTATTTTATTGTACTGTCTTCCTTTATATTGTAAAGTGCTGCAAAAATTGTTGATGCTATTCAAAGGAGAAGTACTACCAAAGCTCGTTTGCAGACATTTTGCAAGGCTGCACTCCTGTGACCCGTTTTTAGCAGAAAACGGGCTAAAGCCTGCTGTCAGCTGATGTCACAGGTCCAGTTCAGGCTCAGAAAAGATCACAACCATATGATCGGGATCCGCCTCCATGTCTGAACCGGCACCCTGGGTAGCCTCTGAGCGAGCCCCTGAGAGCCTGAGCCGGACGCTCCCATCCCCTCCACAGCCAAGCAGTCCAGTGAGCATGGGGGGCTGAGCAGAGAACTGGGGACCGACAGTCACTAGCTCTCTGCTCAGGGAGCTCTGAGAACTGAGCGATCAGCGGTGTTTGATCATTCAGTTGTCAGCTTTAGAGTTGGCGGGGGACAGATGCAGCATCGGACCGATGCTGCATCCACCTGGGTAAGTATGATTAAAAAAAAAAAAAAGTCCCATACTCTTTTAAATCCCATAAAATAATAACAAAAAGTTTATTAATACAACATAATGGAATACATTAGCAGAAACATTTACATATGCAGCATAGTATATGTTTCATAAGCGGGACCTCGGACACAGAATTTTTCTTTTTTTATTGTAACGGATCTGACTGCAGCGCAAGTTTACAGATTTTTATGCAGCTGTGTGCATGAGCACATAGAAAACAATACGCCTGTGTTCAGACTAGCAATCGTCCGATATCGTTTTTTTATTGCCGATACCGATATTTTGGTCATCGCATATCGGTATCTGCCGATATCTGCCAATATTTTCGGACATTTTTTTTACAGGTACACTTGTGGAGGGATCTGGGGGTCTAAAAGACCCCAAACACCTCCTCTGCACTTAAAAGCATTCAAAACGCAAAGTTTGGCTGTTTTGAATGCTATCATTTTTTTGAACTTGGCGCCGAGTATTGGGAAGTGATGTCATGACATAACTTCCGGGTTTTTACACGGAGACCCGATCAATGCGGCTTTGATCAGGTCTTCGGCGGCCGTGCAGGTAGGATGCCCGGGTTTCCTGGTGGGACGACAACGTCCCCTCCCACTCCTTGTAATGACAGCCGAGCGGCTTCTCAGCCGCATTGGTTGTCATTTTAAGACAGCCGACCGTCGGCTATGGACGCCGGTACCAGGGTGATGCCTTTAGCTGCAGGCATCACTCCGGTACAGCACTTTCCTGGAATATCGGCAATATCGGTAACCTCAGGGGCCGATTCCGATATATTGGGGAAAGTGCAGATCAGCCCTCGATATATCGGCTTTGCCGATAATCGGTCGATCCCTAGTTCAGACTATTAAACAGGTTGAGTATTGTGCAGCAGTGTGCATGAACACTAATAAATTAGACCAAGAATCACCTCCCAAATCAGTGAATGAGTTTTTATCAATCATATTTTATCCTTTTCTTCTCTCTAGAAAAGAGACTAGAGTGCAAACCTGGTCTTCATTTAATTTGTGTTTGTGCACATTGAAAAATAAAGCTGTTTTTTCTTTGCGTTTTCATTTCTGCTTTGAAAACACAATACACCACTGTTCTGTTCATGTTTAAGCTCAGCTCTTTACGTCAAATCCAACTATGAAGAATACTACACGGTCTGTTTTTATCCACTCTTTTTTCCAACTTCAGTACAATTTTTCTAGTTTTGTGCAAAGGCTAGCAACTGAAAAAAAAGGATTGTATATAGAAATAAGACACAATAAAACAGTAATGATTTTTAAAGGAAGGATAAACCCTGATTAATTACTAAGCAAAGAAGGATTAAAATTGTAATGAAATATCCTATTTTTTTCAGTGTTTATTTGTGTTTCTAGCAAAAGAATAAAACTGCCCATGAGAACATATCCTTACAGCTTAGTAATCAAGCTCTCAGTATTCCTGCATGAACCTGCCTAGTTCTGTTCTGTGCCAGGCTCACAGCATTCCTTCACTAGGGTAATAAAGATGGCATGTCTCCTGTCTGCTTGACCATCACGCCTTTCTTTTAACCACACTCAGACCGGAACTGCACTGCATGTGAGGACCACAAACACAATTTCATTCAGTTTTAATATTTAAAGCAACCGCCTCTATCCATCCTTGTCTCCATGCTTTGCTTTAGTGAGAATCCATTTAAAAAACACCTCTTAGCATTTCTGGCTGCGGCCATCTTGAGTAAGGGCAGATGATTCATGTAGCATTTACTTCCTAAAGTCAATCTGCCCTTAGCTAAGGCGTGAAGGCAGGAGGGTGTTCTTAGCTGAGAAAACCCATCCTCCCCTCCTGAAGACTAGGTTGTATGACATCATTTGCCTAGGCAAAAAATCAGGAAGTAACTGCAGAATTTGAAATAAAAAAATAGGAAATATAATATACTTTCCAATCTATTGACTAATGCTAGCAGCATAAGGATCAAAAATAGTCAATGTTGATTAACCAGTTAAGGACCGCCCGCCGTAGTTATACTGCGGCAGGCAGCTCCTCCAGCGCGAACCCGACATATACCTAGCAGCTAGGGGGCGAGCACGCGCCACCGCCGCTGCCGAGCTCCCACTCCCACTCGGCAGCGGGTACTCTGATGCACGGGGCAGGCGGCTCCGATTGCTGCCTGGCACCCGCGATCATTCCCCGCTGAGAGAGAAGGACAGGCAGCTGTCGTAAACCCAGCTGACCGTTCTTCTCTCTGGAATGATCACTGAGTGCCTGTGATCCTTCTATGTAGGATCGCAGATCTCTGTGATCATTTCACAAGCCCCGCCCTTACAGTTAGAATCACTACCCTAGGCTCACATTTAACCCCTTGATCACCCACAGTGTTAACCCCTTCCCTGACAGTGTCATTATTAAAGTAACAGTATATATTTGTAGCACTGATTGGTGTAGTAATGTCACTTGTCCACCCAAAAGTGTCAAAAATGTCAGTTAGGGGTCCAATCTGTCCGCCGAAATGTCGCAGTCCCGCTAAAAATCGCAGATCGCCGCCATTAATATTAATAGTAAAAAAAAGAACAATAAAAATTACACAAATCTTTCCCGTTGTTTGTAGACGCGATAACTTTTGCATAAACCAATCAAAATACGCTTATTGCAATTTTTTTACCAAAAATATGTAGCAGAACACAAATTGGCCTAAAATGTTAAAAAAGTTTGATTTAAAAAAAATTTTTGGGGAATGTTATATAGCAGAAAGTGAAAAATATTGTTTTTTTTTTTCAGAATTCTTTTTGTTTATAGCGCAAAAAATAAAAATCGCAGAGGTGATCAAACACCACCAAAAGAATGCTCTATTTGTGGGGAAAAAAAGGACATAAATTTTATTTAGGTACAGCATCATATGACGGCACAATTGTCTGTTAAAATAACGCAGTGCCGAATCGAAAAATATGGCCTGGTCATTAAGGGGGCAAATCCTTCCGGCCCAGAAGTAGTTAAGAGACTTAAGTTCCACTTTAAAGCCATTAGTCACTTTTGTTGCCAGCAGTTTAGACATTAATGGCTGTGTGTTGAGTTATTTTGAGGGGACAGCAAATTTACACTGTTATACAAGCTGTATACTCACTACTTTACATTGTAGCAAAGTGCCATTTCTTCAGTGTTGTCACATGAAAAGATAGAATAAAATATTTACAAAAATGTGAGGGGTGTACTCACTTTTGTGAGATACTGTAAATAATATTTCAACAATAAACACAGTATGAATGGAGCCCCATGGTCCTAGTAGGCCTCAAATAAAGGCCTCCTGCTGCCAAACCACCAACTCGGAGACAAAAAACAAACCGCAGGTACACCATACCAAATACTGAGAGCTGTTCCTACGACAGGTCCCTGCAATGGGTTTGATTTACTGAAGGTAAATAGTCTGTGCACTGCAAGTGCAGTTGCTCTAGCTATGAGGTGAACATTCAAGGAAAATAAAAAATCAGCATTTTTGCTTGCACATGATTGGATGATAGAAATCAGCAGAGCTGACCCTCATTTCAGAGCTTCCCCTCAGATCTAAAGCAACTGCACTTGCAGTGCACTTCTAGTGAACGGTATATTTGCCTTTAGTAAATCATTCTCAATATACCTTTGCACCCCATAACAATCAACATGGACCTTGTACCCCGCCAGCTGCCATGATACAGCCACACAAAGTACAACATGGTCTTTTAAAAGCCACAGAACCAACAGTACTGAATAAAGGGGAGTGAGGGTGGGAAGTTTTCCCTGGCTCAGCCTCCTCCAACTTAGAGCCTCCTAGAGCCTCCTTGCTGGACAACCTTTGAAATCACACACGCTCCCACCTGCCCTTCAATCTGGTAAGTCCTTGCCAAAACATTTTTTCTTTTAAAAGTGTCTACTCCCTCCTGGACCCAAATCCCTTTAACCCCTGTCATGCTAGCCCTCTGTGCAAGCTTTTTTCATTTATAACTTTTCCTGTAAATACACTGGTAATACTGGTCTGCCCAGGTAGAACTGACCCATCAATCCCACTTTACCCTACAACTACATAGATATGGCAACAAAGCTAATAAGCTACTGGCGAGACTAAGTAGAGGACCAACACATAAACCTACATACATAGGCGCACTTCGTACCCCCACTGATACAATCACTAACTCTCCCCCAGAGATCAAAGCTCTCCTTACCGTCTATTATACTGCCCTCTACTCAGAAGACCCCATAGATAAGGAGACGGCTTTTAAGCTCCTAGGGGGACTGCAACTACCCCGGATACATGAAGAACACCTGGAAAAGCTAAATGTCCCCATATCTCCCACTGATGCCCTCACCACAATTAAATCCCTTTCTTCTGGGAAGGTCCCAGGCCCAGATGGCTTCTCATCTGAGTTCTACAAACTCACTGTGGACTTTCTCCCTGACACCCTCTGCACCGTCTACCAACATATATGGGAGGGGGGGGGGGCCCTATTTGCCCACGGGATCCAGGGCTCATATCAAGCTTATAGAGAAGAAAGGTAAAGACCCCTTACTCCCGGGATCGTACAGACCCACTTCCCTCATAAATGTGGATGTATAAATCCTTTCTAAAATCATAGCTTCTAGACTAGCTGCCATCCTTCCATCTCTCCTACACCAAGCCCAATATGGGTTTGTACAAGGTCGGTTTTCCACCCTCAATCTACGCAAGGTCCTCCTTGCTCTAGACCAGTGGTCTCCAAACTGTGGGCCAGGGGCCAGATGCGGCCCTTTGCTTGCCTTTATCCGGGCCTTTGGATACTTTTCCTCCATTAATGGAGACATGGATATGAAG
The DNA here is from genome assembly GCF_965119305.1 of Pelophylax lessonae. Taxonomy (NCBI): domain Eukaryota; kingdom Metazoa; phylum Chordata; class Amphibia; order Anura; family Ranidae; genus Pelophylax; species Pelophylax lessonae. Next base: position 464,826,127 of record NC_138771.1, on the reverse strand, counting down.
AATGGGACACTATTTCCCACACTGATATCAATGATGGGCACTAATCCTCCAATTGATACCAGGAATGGGGCACCATTCCTCCCACCGATACCAAGAATGGGGCAATATTCCTTCCACTGATACCAAGAATAGGGCATTGTTTTCTCCCACTAATGCTATGGCATATTCTAATCGCACTGGCCACAGTCTGGCCCCTCTAAAGTCTGAAGGACAGTAAACTGGCCCTTTGCTTAGAAAGTTTGGAGACCCCTGCTCTAGACTATGCCAAATACACTGGTAATCAGCATGAATCATGAGGCTCTTTGTTTGCCTATATGTCCTTCAATAGGGAAAAACTTTGCCAAGCAGAAAAAAACAGGTTGTATAATGTTTAAAAAATCGTTAGGCCTGAAGATTATTCAAAAGCCCCAAAAATTATATATTTTCTAAAATCTGGAAAATAAAATAGTGGTAATTCTAATGTCTCGCAATATTTGTGCAACGGTTTGTCAGTGGCAAATTTTCAGTAAAAAAATACACCAAACTTCATCTTGTGGCAGACAATCACAACATATTACTCAATTTCTGGGTAATTTTTTTGGTAAATTAAAAAATGAAACCCAACATGTCACACTTTAAAATTGCGCATGCCCATAACACAACAACGAACATAGCCTATTTTCCCTAGGTGACAATTTAAAAGGTGCTACAGGTCATCAGTTAACCATGAGTAATAGACCTAAGAATACTGCTCTCACTCCAGCTTGCATGGAAATGTTGGCTGGTCTCCCTCCCCTCCACCCGGCGACATCTGCGGGTCCTAGGCCTGCAGGTGGAAGCATGGCAGAGATATTGTGAGGGGGGGGGCAAGGCACACTTCCAGGGGTCAGTGACAGTGATCCGGCAGCTATAGAGTCACCTGATCACTTTAGACAGAAAGCCATCAGTCAGCTTGTATATTGCCCCCCTATCAGCATGTCTCTTGTTCGTACGTGAGCACTGCAGCACAGCTGCTGGCTCCTTGAGATGATTCTCCCTCTCCCACTTTGAGCTCTGCTGTACAAAGGATTGCAGGAGGACGATAAGTCAAATTTAGGTACTTTCACTGCTTGCAGTATAAAAAAAAAAATACATTCAATAATTTATTAATGAATGTAGAGCTGAATTATGGGCACATTTAAAATCTTCCTACAGTTTACCTTTAAGTATCTTGACTGAAAATCCTAATAAGATAATCCTATGCCACTGTCAATTTTCAGTGGAATGCATCGCACGCACGACAATGTTATTTTAAGAAAAGAAAAATACGGCAGAGCGGTTACACCTCAAGAAAGACATTTTCTTCTTATCAATCCAAATAAATATTTGCAGCGGGATGGAGTCAGAATTAAGCCTCTTAGTTCTGTTGCTGCATTGGCGCTCTCTAAATGACCTAGTTTGTTGACTCATTCTAAGACATTTAAAGCTGCAAACGAGAGATTGTCTGGCATCGACTGCTGAAGTCATCTGCACTTTTCAGCACTGCAGAGTTATTAGCCTACTGATTCAGTAAGCCAGCTATGGGATAACAGCAGTCGTTACATTACTAATAAGAAGATTAATGGTAAACATAACCAATTCTGGGTGGAGGGTGATGAAATAAACAAACTGTAATACTTAAAGTACATCTAAACCCTATATTAAAGGCATTTCGTTTTTGTACCCTAAACAATCAGCAATTAGAAAAAGAAAAAAAACTGGTTTAAGCTTTTCTTCCATCCTTTGTTGTATCTGAGCACTGCTGTTCTCCTGCAACTTCTCTGCAGCCACTTCTTGTCTACCTGCACTCCAAGAATGGCCTCATGCTATTTCCCGATGGCAACAACAGTAGACCATGTCTATGTAATGTGTGTTAAAACAGAGACTTGTAGTCTCCACTGGAAGCCTGTGTGATGGGATGCACAACTGGGAGGCATTATCACCTTATAACAGGAAGTGATGAAAAAAGACCTTCATGGCTGGATCGCCGGATATTTTTTTCAAGATAACTGCAAATGTTAAAATGTTTTAAAAATTGGGACTTTGGCCAGGTGGGTTCCACTCTTTATATATGGTGGACTTACCACCCTAAGGTCCATTGTTTCTATATATGGGTTAATTCCTTAATTTATTTGGTCACTCTGGTTAACATTATTATAGACCCTTGAATAGCATTACTTAACGAACCTGTGGAAAATATCCCAAGATCCACCTACACTTTCATATTTTATGTTTTGCCGGCCAAAATTGCTATCCCTACTGCTTGGAAAAGCCCAGTGATTGACAGCTTTAATTTAAAGCTAGCCTGGATCATGCTACATGAGAACATTGTTGGTGTCCTAACCTGGATCGTGCTACATGAAAACATTGTTAATGTCCTACGAGACAAACAATCCCTGTTTGAAAAGGTATGGACCCCTTGGCTTTCTTACCTACAGGTACTGAACACTTAGGATCGACATTGGATCGGTGGTAGGGTGGATTCCTGGACGGGTATGGTCTCACTCCTTTGCTCTTTTTCTGGTTTTCTTTTTCTTTTCCTTTACTTGCTTTTTCTGTTCCTCTACACTGGTGTAATATTGGTCTTCTAGTCAGACCCTTCGTCTCAGCTTAAGGTTTTTGTCTAGGCTTTAAATGTGACAAATTGCTTTAAAGGGTATGATACTGATACATTTGATTTTTCTAAATATTTGATGTTCTCAGGGTAAGATATACATGTCTATTGTTAGGTGCCATAGTTGTTACCATATTTGCTATAGTTACATTACTATGGTTATCGCTTGCCCTGGTGGCAGGGTGGACGGGTGTAGTCGTGCTTAACCCCTCAACCAGGCCTTCAATGTTGGACTGGAGTAAGGCCCATAGGTTGTTTGGCCTCTTCTTAGAATATAGCTGAATATGTATTGGGATACAGGACTCTTTATAGTTGACCACATTGGCGCAGTTCCTTGTACCTACTGATGGACTTTCCATGGGTTCCTGGCTGAACCCCTCATCCTTTAAATATGTTATTGTCATCATCTTCTTGTTTACTGACTATGATGACAGTGGCATTCTGCACTTGATTTTGTTACATTATAATGTTTTTATTGTTATTGAAAAACGTAATAAATGCATTAAAACAGAAAATATTTAACCACTTGACGTCTGCTCACATTGCTGCTACTGCAGCAATGTGGCTCGTTATCGTCCAGCGACGTAGACCTACGTCGCTGGACTCCTCACCCTGTAGGCGGCGCTCCCGCTGTTTTCACTCACAGCGGGAGTCGGGCCAGGGGAGGAGCGGCGGCGATCACTGCTGCTCTTCCCCGATCGTCGGGGAATCTAGTGTGGAGATCCGCCCGCTTGTGTAAACAGAGTGGGCGGATCTCCTAAGTGACAGGCAGGGACAGATAGCATGGTTCAGCATAGCTGAACATGCGATCTGTCCCTGACTCACTCAGTCACCTCCCCCCACACATGTTAGTAAGCACCAGGCATACATTAACCCCTCCCTCTCCAATAAAATTAAACCCTTCCCTGCCAGTGTAATTTTTACAGTAACAGTGCATATATATATAGCACGGATTACTGCAGTAATGTCACTGGTACCCCCAAAAGTGTCAATGTCAGTCAAGGGTGCGATCTGTCCGCCGCAATGTCGCAGTCCCGCAAAAAAAATTGCAGATCGCCGCCATTACTCGTTAAAAAAAAAAAACACCAAAAATGACAGAAATCTTTCCCTTATTTAGTAACTTTTGCGCAAACCAATCAAAATACGCTTATTGTGATTACCAAACATAGGTAGCAGAAAACAAATTGGCCAAAAATGTAAAAAAAATTTGATTTTTACATTTTTTTGGGGGGGAATTTCATATAAAAAATTTTAAAAAATATTGTTATTTTTTCAAAATAAACGCTCTTTTTTTGTTTATAGCGCAAAAAGTAAAAATCGCACAGGTGATCAAATACCACCAAAAGAAAGCTCTGTTTATGGGAAAAAACTGACTTAAATTTCGTTTGGGTATGGCGTCGCACTACTGCCCAATTGTCAGTTAAATTCGCACAGCGCCGAATCGCAAAAAGTGGCTCAGACGTAAGACAGCAAAATCCTCCGGTGGTAAAGTGGTTAAAAAATTACTTTAAAATGTTAAAGCAGAGGTTTAGCTAAAAAAAAGATTGAAATCTCTACAGGTTTTGTCAAATCACTTACCTGTAACGAATGTCCCCGTTTTGGTGAAGGCAGCTGAATTTTGGAGAAATTTTCCCTGCAGGAATGCCCTGTCATCTTCCTGGCTTTAAACATGCTGATACAATGGGTAACAACTTCTGGTCTTCAGGCAAAACAGAGGTATAGATGCCTGACAGGGAAACGCCCCTCCATCCTCCATTGAGAAAAGTTCTTTAGTTGATTACAGTGCTTGTAAAATGATCAGTAAATTGGGGAGAGTCTTATCAGGCACTGGATTGTCACCAACATTAATGAATCATATTACAAGCAGTGTGCGCAGAGAAAAAGGGAAGAAATGAAGGGGAAGGTCCCCGTTGGACCATCCATACTGCTGTTCTGCCTGAAGCTGTTCAGCATCGGAAGTTCAGAGACGGTTGTTCAGTTGTTCGGAAGTTCAGAGCAGAGGAAGTTCAGAAGAGGATTGGGCATCCCTGCCTAGAAGACTTCTTCAGAATCCAGTTACCTGCACAATGTGGGACATACTTCATTACAGGTAAGTAATGTGATTAAAGCTGTAGGAAATGTTCAGCTAAATTTCAGCTTTAAAGCTTCTATGACATTTTAGTTTTGGGTTATAATAGACTTGAAATTTACATGGTGCTTTTGCTATCTAAAATGGAAAAATAAAGCCATTTTCGTTTTAGCAAGTCTAAAACCATTTCTGGAAAACCAAACATAATATCAGGGCATCATTACACACCTGTAATTCCACATTCAAAGACTGAAATTACAGTGTATTTCAAGCCAAATTTTTTATTTTTGTTTTTGGATAATTAGCTAAGAACCCTTTAATCTGGCATTACAGGTACAGGTGCAGGATGTTTTGTTCTCCTGGTTTTGATTGCGGTCTATCCTCACCATTGTCTCTGGATCTGAAAGTGATGAGAATTAAAGGCAGGCAAAGATAACTTAAATTTCGTTTGTAGGGGAGTGAGAAGAAATCACTGGATTCCTCCATCTGCATTCACAGTGTCAATCTTTAGTGTATTCAGGCGCTGCCAAACAGTGGCTGAATCTGATAGGATGCAGTTACTGTTCAGTCCATAACGTTCCACCTAGCTCAGTAGAATTTTTAATGATCTTTTTTATAGCCAGGTTTTGCTTGGAGGGCTAACCGTGGCTTGAATTCACCCAATTTAGAAGGGCGCAGTTGAGGTTCGAGCTGTCTATGGGGGCCTTTATAGTTATTATTAGAACAAAAAGAAGTGAATTATTTCAATGGAGATATCTAGAGAGAATTTCTCTCACTTTCCTCTCAGATCAGACTCAAGACAGAAGGGGAAAACGCTCAAATGGGGCACAGAAGGCTTCCTGAGTGAGTCTATTAGCACTAAGCAGGCCTAAACCAGGTATAAAAAAAAAATCTGATGGCTTAACTATTTGCCTATTCTGCACTTTTACCCCTCTCCTGCCCAGGCCAATTTTCAGCTTTCAGCGCTTTCGCACTTTAAATGACAATTGCGTGGTTATGCAACATTGCACCCAAACCAAATTTCTATAATTTTTTTCACACAAATAGAGCTTTCTTTTGGTGGTATTTAATCACCACTGGGTTTTCTATTTTTTGCTAAATAAACAAATGAATACCATAGTTTTTATAGCTTGTTAAAAAACTTTGCAAACAGGTAATTTTTCTCCTTCACTGATGTGCACTGGTGAGGCTGCACTGATCGGCACTGATAGGCTGAGCTGATGGGGACTGATGAGGTGGCACTGATAAGTATTGATGGGCACTGGTAGACTGCACTGATGGGCACTGATTGAGGAGGCACTGGTGGGCACCGATGAGGCTGCACTGATAGGTGGCACTGATGGGCACTGGTAGGCAGCACTGATAGGTGACACTAATGAGGAGGCACCGATGGGCAGCCTTGATGGGCACTTATTAGCAGCACTGGTGGGCACTTATTGGCATCCCTGGTAGACACTGATTGGCAGCAATGGTGGGCACAGATTGGCAGCACTTTTGGGCACAGTTTGGCAGCATGGGTGGGCACTGTTGGGACTGCACTGATAATCAGGACACTTCTAATCAGTGCCCTGATTATCAGTGCACATGTCCCTTTTAGAGAACCCAGTTATCAGCTCTTTTCTCCTCTCCTCATGCTGTCAGCACGAGGAAAGGAGTGCTGATAACCAGCTTCTGTTTACATCTGTAATCAGCTGTGATTGGACACAGCTGATCACGTGGTAAAGAGCCGCTGATTGTCTCTTTACCCCAATCTGCGATCAGTAGTGTCCTCCAGACACTGTGATCACAGTATGCGGCGAGCGCGATCACGGGAGGCTGTCAAATGACAGTCTCCCAGAACTAGCTGGCCACGCTGTAGCCATCATTCGGCTATAGCGCAGTCGATACCTGTATAAAGTACAACTAAAGACCCTTTTTTTTTTCATTTTGGAGAGAGCGGCAAGGGATTAGAACACCCGCCAGTTCTTATTGTTTTCTGTTCCCCTGTAAGGGTGATTCCCCCTCTCAATTTGTCCTGTGTACCATTGTCATTGAAAGTGAAAGTAAGAGAAAATCCCAAATTTTGGGTTGTCTCCAGAATGGAGTAATAGAGAGGAAATCTTCTAACAGGGACACTAGTTCTGGTGACCTGGGGTTCCCCAAGGGATTACCCTAATTTACAGGGATTTCCTCTGCCTTCCTGTTTTGGTTACAGGACAGGAAGTGAATGAAAATCTCCCCAATGGGACACAGATGACCAGAAATAAACTGTCAGGGGTTATGAACCTCCCTTACTCTATCCAAAAGGAAAAAAAAAAAAAATATTTGCCTATAGTTCTACTTTAAAGCGGAACTCCCTGAAAAGATCTCCCTGCACACATGGATGATGGTGGAAGCGGTTGGCACACTCACATAAAAATGTAAAAACTATTAATTACTGTGGTGCATATTACATGGAAGGGAGGCAAGAGTGTTGGATATTGAGCATCTAAAAGGGGAGACGTGGATATGTATAGGTATACAGTATGTTCTGTATATTGTTATAATCTGAATGCTGCAAGTATCTCCCACACCAGTTGGTCATTAGTGGTAGGAGCGTATTGTACAGGTGAGATAGACTTGACCCTCTGTATGGATAATCAAGCTTGCAGCAGGAGAGTTTCCAGGACGTCGGGCCAAGAAGTGTCTGATGGTCTGATCTTCTACAGCATGGTCTGCTTTATCCTGGCTCCCTTCAACCAAACCCAGTCATGCTAAAAGTCCTGTATAGGCCACCTGCGCAGACTCATTATGCAAAAGAGGGTGACACATTTTACATAGGGTAGCAGTTTAAAAAGGGATTTTCTATAGATCTTTAAAATGTATGTAACGCCACCCCAAAAGGAGCTGATTGAGTATATTTGGTTCTGTACTCTGCCTTACAATTTAAGGAACAGCTTCAGCCCCTCTGGCACACCTAGTAAACAGTGCTACTGCAGACACAATAGTAAATAGGCACAAAATGTGGTAAACCAGAAAGTTTGTTTACTGGAGGACTTTTATCATGAAGCAAACAGTAATAATGTCACCCAGAAGTCACAAATAGAAAAACTCTGATACATTACAGTATAGCACTGAGACAAATGCAAATTACAACCCACATAGTTTTAGACGACTTAAAAGACTTAAACGTAACCTATGTGTTTAAGCATAAAGGGGAAACAGATCCTGAAGGTATATGCGTTATACAATATGCAAACAATTAAAGAGGAGAACCCTCACCTTGCCAACATCCAAAAATATAGCAGAAAATAGCAGACACTAAACTAGCTTTCAACAAAATAGGTGGACTTTGCAGGCACAGCATGAGAAAATTTGTATAAAAGTATCACATTTTATTACAAGATGAATTAAAAAAGCACAAACTTAGATATTAAAACCAAAATAGCACCCTCTACATTGGAACGATCAACGGATACCCAATCCTGAAATGTGGAAGTAGCAAGCCGAGCTGTTATTGTAGACTGTATAGAAGTTCAAGAATAGCTTAAGTAGGTATGATGTCAGTAGGAATCACCAGAGAGTGGACCAGGGTTTTTCCACATTCCTACGTCAACGCGTTTCTCAAGAAAAACTTTCTTCATCAGAACTGATAGGATGGGTGCTGATCAACTTCCGAAGCACACAGGAGGGCAGCAGAAGTTTATGGGGGTGGACACAGGAGACATCCCAGAAGGAAGAAAGGGAAAAGGGGGGGAGACAGAGACAAACTTGAAATTCCCTCTGAGGGAAAAGGTCCGCCCTATAACCCAGAGTGGGGTAACCAGTCAGGTGTAAAATCAATGATCCCATACCAAATCAATTTGCCAATATATTAAGGGAGGGGCTCTTAAATGAACACGCATTAGTCAGCAACTGGGAGGGTGTAGTATGAAGCCATCAGTTGAAAAAACATTACAACACCAAAAGGGACTAAACAGGAGTTTATTGTTTTTTTACGTTAGTTAGTTACGTTTAGTGTTTTATTACGTCCTGGGTCAACTTTCTGCCTGGAGAACTGAAGAAAACCGACTGATCCTGAGAGTTGGTCTAATAAAGAGTATTCTCTTTACCCAAAAATGTTGTTGCACATGTTTTGACAATGTCAAAAAAGTTTAGTTATATTTTTCTATATGTTCTGCTTTAAGTTACATCATACCAGCAATGTATATCAGCATGCATATCCTTTGTTAGGGCGAGAACAGTTACTTAGTTCAACAGCAGGATTATCACCAGTGTTATCACTTTTCCCTGCACAGTATTGCGTTGGACTGCAAGCAGTGGCGGAAACACAGTTCGTTGGCACATTCTGCCATAGCCATCAAAGTAAACTGTCATGTTTAGCTGCTGGTGGATCGCGTACACATCTACAGGAGGTTTCTACCAGTGTCTATAATGTGCAAAGCACTGGGAGAGAAAATAAAAGAGGAGAACTGTATAGGAAAAAAAAGAAATAATGCAAAGATATCTCATTTTCAGTGCTCTGCAAAATTAAGTATTCTTTTGGGAGGGTTTAGTTCCACTTTAAGCTGATCAATGACTACAGGGGCCACCAAAACCCAGGGGTGCTTAGGTTTTAGCAATGGCAGCACAGAGGAGTTAAGCCATAGCATCCCACAATGCACTGCAAGGCTTCTCTTATGATTGCATAAAATAATGCTTTGGAGTTGTTTCTGAATATTGAGTTTCTTTTTACAAAAGTCAGACTTGTCTTTATTTATAGCTATATTCCAAGCTGTCTTGTGTTGTGACAGGTGCACCTTAAGAGTTTTACACATAAAAGGCATCATTTTCATAAATAGGATTGGGTAAATGAAGTTAAAAAAAAGTAACAGATTCATTTTCCAGAAATGCAAACAGGTAATTGAACAATATGCACACTGTGTTGTACATTAAAAAAACATTCAAAACTCGACGCATAACACAAAACATGAATCCAGCATAAATATTCAAATACACTATATTGTCAAAAGTATTGGGACGCCTGCCTTTACACATGAAATTTAATGGCATCCCAGTCTTATTATGCAGGGTTCAATATTGAGTTGGCCCACCCTCTGCAGCTATAACAGCTTTAACTCTTCTGGGAAGGCTGTCCACAAGGTTTAGGAGTGTGTCTATGGGAATGTTTGCCAATTCTTCCAGAAGCGCATTTTTGAGGTCAGACACTGATGTGGACGGAAAGGTCTGCCTTGTAGTCTCTGCTCTAATTCATCCCAAAGGTGTTCTATCGGGCAGTGGGTATTTAAATTTTGTGCTGCCCTAGGCCTGACTAAACTTGTGCAACCCTTAATTTAATTATGCATTAGGCTGCAGTGCCGCAGTTTTTCGCATTGGCGGCCGTCGGGCCAGTTGTATTAAGTGTTGTCAGAGGCCTGTGGTCTGTCTGAATGTCCTCACCGGCCGGTATTATCATACCAGCAGGTAGTAGTGTGACCACTTTATGGGGCTGCCGGACTGCATTGCCTCCTGGACCGTGCCCTCCGACCCAATTCGTCCCATAAGACTTGCACTACTGTACTTAAAGTGTAGCGCAAGCCGGTGGGGACCCTTTTCATCCGAAGTCGGGAGCAGGCTGGGTTTTTCTCGAGTGGGGTGCAGCTTTTTTGCTGCCCCCCTGCAAAGTGCCGCCCTAGGCCTGGGCATTGTTGGCCTAGGCCAAGATACAGCACTGCTCCCGCCCCCGCTCGTTCCCTAACATGTCCGCGCGTGTGACCGGCGGACCCGATGTCCTCCGGTCACTCGCGATCTCCCGGTGGAGAGGGGGAAAGGCTGGCGGCTGATGTAAACAAAGCCGCCTGTCATTCTCCCTGGTGTAACTGCAGAGATCATACGATCCTGCTATGTAGTATCGTATGTCTCTGTGCTTACATCACTAGCCACACCCCTTTACAGTTAGAAGCATGCCCCTAGGGACACACTTAACCCCTGCATCACCAATAAAGTTAACCCCTTCCCTGCCAGTGTCATTTTTACAGTAACAGTGCATATGTATAGCACTGATTACTGTAGTAATGTCACTGGTACCCCCAAAAGTGTCAAAAATGTCAGTCAAGGATCCGATCTGTCTGCCGCAATGTCGCAGTCCCGCAAAAAAAATCGCAGATCACCGCTATTACTCGTTAAAAAAAAAACAATAAAAATGACAAAAATATTTCCCTTAGTTAGTAAACGCAATAACTTTTGCGCAAACCAATCAAAATACGCTTATTGCAATTTTTTTTACCAAACATATGTAGCAGAATACAAATTGGCCTAAAATGTTAAAAAATTTAGATTTTTACATTTTTTGGGAATTTCATATAAAAAAATGTGAAAAATATTGTTATTTTTTTCAAAATTGTCGCTCTTTTTTTGTTTATAGCGCAAAAAGTAAAAATCGCACAGGTGATCAAATACCACCAAAAGTAAGCTCTGTTTGTGGGAATAAAAGGACGTCAATTTCATTTGGGTCCGTTAAAGTCACGCTGCGCGGAATCGCGAAATAGGGCCTGGTCTTTGGGCAGCCAAATCCTCCGGGGCTTAAGTGGTTAAACCACTCCTTTGTTGGTATTTGGGTATTTGGGTCTTTGTCATGATGGAAGACCCATCCATGGCCCATCTTCAGCGTTCTGGCTGAGGGAAAAAGGTTCTCATTCAAGATTTTAAAATACATGGTCCCATCCATTGGCCCCTCAGTGCAGCAAAGTCGTCTGTAAGTCACTAAGCAGGTCCTCCCACTCCAGGTGGCCTGCAGATAACTACATGAGGAGGTGGATATAAGACCATTCACCCTGCACGAGGAGAGAGAGAGAGCAGCAGTGATTGGATATTATTATTATTGCTAAAAGCTCCTGCAAGGTAGGAAAGATTTGCACTGGATTGCCTCACAGATCTGGAGGAAATACACAAAGCACCCCAAGATTCAAGTAAGCATAATCAATACTGGTATTTATAGGCAAACATGTATTTTATTAGTATAATAAAAAGACAAAAAAGTAATAGAACAAAACTACAATACAAAGAAATGGCACATTCCAGAGGAAATGACAACATAGTGGATCCAACCCAACAGCAGGCATAAGATTAAGACGAGGTACAGTGCTATACATACAATCATCTCTGCCACAGGGGGCCAATATAGACAGTAGGAAAAATACAAAGGGAATAAGAACAGGAAATGAAAAACATTGCGTCCAACGATCACCAAGTGAGTATTAAATGAATTCTCCAGAGTAACTGGATACAGAAGGTAAGGAAAGAGATATTGAAAGGTAAGAAGAAAACTAAGGAGAGTCCAAAGAAGAGAAGTGAATCCAAATATAACAAGGGCTTTCTTTTGTTTTGCTGTTTTAATGCAGACTTGTAAAATCAATGAAAGGTCTGCTACTGAGTCACCACAAGTATCACATTGTTTCTTGAATCAATACTTCGACCCCTGCAATCAGTAGAAAGGGGTTTGTCAGTTTCACTTGTTTCCAGAGGCAACTTAGCCGTAAACAAGATAAATAAAAATTTGGATTATATAAAAAATGCACATGACAATGTGGAATATTTTATGTTGCTGAGACTCCTTTTTTTGATGTACAGTAATCTCCCGCTCCATCGCGGTTCAGTTTTTGCGGTCCCGGTAATTTGCGTTTTTTTTTGTAATGTTATTTTACTATATAAATCATTAAAAATGAAATATTTTTGTGTTTTCCATAGCTCTTGCTATGTCTCTTAGTATCTTTTATGTGTTTAAATGAGTTTCTATTGTTTTAAAAGTGTGTTTAAAGACCTTAAAATGCTTCTACACGTACAGTGACAGTAAAATAAACATGCCTACAATGCATTTTAATAGGGTTTTTCTATTTCGCGGAATTTCACTTTTCGCGGCTGGGCCCGGAACGTAACCCCCGCAATGGAGGGGGGTTTACTGTACTTCTGCACCCATCACTCCCTCTTCAACCTTGCTGCCGGTTTAGTTCTAAACACAGCCAATAGCTCCGTTATCCAGCCTGCAAGCCTTGAAAGGGTTATCAGCACATTCCCCTTCAATGGAAGATATATTTCCAGCGCCTCCATCCAGCCAGCAAGGTGGAGAGGTCCTCACAGCTTAATTTATTCTGTCTCAACTATATAAAGACATCAGGAATTTGAATTTTCAGTATTATTATTGACGACGTTCATTAATCACTCCAAAGGACCTTGACACAGTTTCAAGCGCTGTGAGTCTACAAGGCGGAGGCAATATTTTTTTTCTCCACTGTACTTTGCTTTTGTATATTGCTATATGCTACTGACAGAATATTAAAGGAAACTTGGCAACCATTTTAAAAGTTTCAAAGTAAAAGTCCTGCCTAAGAAACTTACACTGCAGTGTGCCTGGTAGAAAAGTGTCCTCTGCATGCCTCTCAGAAACTAGCTGCCCTGTATTTTTAGATGCCTGGCTTCGCGGCCAATTGCCACCTGCCTGTCCAATAGAAACACCTCAATGGTCATTTAGGATGAACACTGCCTTAAAAATTGCTTGTCTTTTTGAATTGATTTGTTACTAAACCCAGGACCCTGTATTCATTATATCTGGTCTCCCACAGTACACAGAACATGGAAATGCAGGTATTTTAGTAAATATAAACTGCTCAATAACTTTTGTAATCAGCAGTATATAGCAGTCTTGTGACTTATTTCAGTGTCTGGCTAAGCACTGGTTAAAGCTCGTAGGAGGAGTTTTCATTCTCCTCTGATTGTCCTATGAGGCTGCATAACCCCTGACCCTCTGTCTGGACAGTGCTGATTGGCCCTGTGCTGATCAAATGCACTCTCCACCCCCAAAAAAAGAACTCTCTAGAAATACACACCTAACTGAGCATGCACAGAGTGCCTTATAGGCTCTGTACTATTAACAGATGGATTGGGGACAGTAGAAGAAGGAAGGATCAGAGAAGACAGCCTTTTTACAAAATGTAAGGGATTAATCACTAATGGCACTTTTCCACTGCAAGTACCAGCTCGGCTCCACTCGGCACTGCTTGGCCCAGCTTGGCTCAGTTTGCGTTTCCACTGCGTGGTACGAGTCGGCACCTTTCAGCACTGTATAGGCTCTACTCGGCTCGGTTTGCTTTTCCACTGTTGTAGTACTTAGTACAAAGTGGGTGGGATTACAACGATTCTCTGACCAATCAGTGGCTAGTAGGGACAAACAATCAATGCTGCATGCAAAGGATCGTGGTGGGATATGGTATCGGTGCGGCCTGCTTGGAACCCCAACCGAGGTGGTACTGTTTAAGTGAGCCGTACCGACGCCGTACAATGTAGTGGAAAAGCGCTGCTGTACCAAACCGTACCGAACCGTCCTAACCCGTACCATGCGGTACCATGCAGTGGAAAAGCGCCAAACCGAGCCAAACCGATCCATACCATGCAGTGGAAAAGCGTCTTTAGGTTCCACAGTGATTATACCAAGATTGCTTTACTGCATATACAGACTGATTTTACTGCTGTTGGTTTAGTAACACTTTATGTAAAGAAGATTAGATGCAAACAAAAGCCCATGTGCATAGGCTCTAAAATTTGTCAGGGGCTTTATTTATATTGGCCTACAGCTATATTCAGATCACCAGATAGGGGAACTTGAAAACAAGCTGCAGTCATTTAGAAATTCTGTCTTGAAAATTGTATCACTGCACCTGATTCTTACTGTCTTGAGGTGCAAAAAGTTAAACTGGTTGAAACTCTTCCATATACACAGAGGAGTGACTCGGGTAAAACACAGAGTAGAAACAAATCCTCCTACATAAGTTGAACCTGTTTATCTGCAGCCCTCTCTTCTCTACAGCCTTCTAAAACGCACAGAATTTACACAGCATGTAAGCATCTTTTAGCAGCACAAAGCATGGGGTGTGGATCTGAATTCACACACTGCACAGCTCAGAGAGAAGAACTCTGAGCCCTGATTGGAGGGAAGAGAAACACCCCCTTCACACAGTGCACAGAGAACAAGCACAGCTGTGGCTGTCAATCACAGGCTGTGTGCTGAAGCTGTCCTCCCAGCAAACATTTTTCTCTTGGTGTCTGGAAAAGCTATCAGAAATGACTCATGTAGATAACAGAAAAACAAGGCAGCAGAGAGAAATCACGCTTAAAGCTTTGGTTAGAGACAAGTATACAGTATGGGCAGATGTGCTTTGTTCAGTCTCAGCTTTACAACCACTTAAAAAAAATCACTGTAAAATGTTCTAAAACTAAAAATTACCTTTTACATTTTTAGGTAATAGTTAAAACCCCTGTCAGTTTATTTTTTTCTGTTTTCTATGTCTTTTTGGAGAAACAACACTTCCTGTCCTTGAGAAACAACAGGAAGTGATGAAATACCTGTCCATAAAGAAGAAAAACCCCCTCTCTTCTAAAACTGGCCACAAATGGATTGAAATTCAGACGGTTCAGCTGGGACAGGCCAAATTCTGATCCACGTGTTGCTGCTCCCATTTGACAGAAGTTGATTTTCTTCTGTCCAATGGGCTCATTGTAAACTATTTTTCGGTCAATGACTTGCCTACAGGGTAATTAAACACCCTTCCTGCCCAGGCCAATTCTCAGCTTTCAGCGCTGTCGCTATTTGATTTACAATTGTGCGGTCATGCAACACTCTACCCAAATGAAATTTTTATCATTTTTTTCAAACAAATAGAGCTTTCTTTTGGTGGTATTTAATTACTACTGATTTTTTTATTTTTTGCTGAACAAACAAAAAAGGCTGATAATTTTGGAAAAAAAAAAAAAAAAACAGTTTTTATACTGTAGTTTGTTATAACATTTTGCAAACAGGTAATTTTTCTCCTTCATTGATCTGCGCTAATGAGGCGGCACTTATGGGGCCTAATAGGCACTGATAGGCTGCACTGATGGGCACTGATAGGCGACACTGATGGGCACTGAAAAGGCAGCACTGATGAGCACTAATAAGGTGGAACTGATAAGGCGGCACTGGTGGGCACTGATACGTGGCCCTGATAAGGCGGCACTGGTGGGCACTGATACGTGGCCCTGATTGGTGGCACCGATGGGCACTGAAGGGCACTGGTAGGTGGCACTGAAGGGCACTAATAGGTGATACTGATAGGTGGCACTGATAGGTGGCACCCATGGGAACTGATGTTGGGGCACTGATAGGTGGCACTGGTGGGCATTGATAGATGGAACTGGCGGGCGCTGATTGGCACTGGTGGGCACTGGTAGGTGGCACTGACTTGCACTGGTAGGTGGCACTGGTGGGCACAGTTGCTCTTCCTCTTTGGGACTAATGTCCCTCTGACAGCAGCCAGCGATCTGCTTTTTTTTCTCCTCACGCTGACAGCATGAGGAGCAAAATTAATGCTGATCACCGGCTGCTGTTTACATCACGTGATCCCCTGTCATTGGTTGACAGCTGATCACGTAGTAAGGGGCCGGGAACGGCCCCTTATTCCTATCTGTGATCAGCCAAGTCTCGTGGACTTGCTGATCACAGAGTGAGCCGCGCCAGCTCCAAAGGGAGCACGCAGGCATGCACGGGAGGACGCACATGGACATCCGGCAATTAGGGTCCGCGCAGTAGCCATCTTTCAGCTATAGCATGGACAAGAAGAAGTTAAATATAAATACCTTCCAACATTTTTTCATTTTGTAGTGCTGAAGAGTTAGAACCTCTATCAGGCTTTTCTTCTAATGGGACAACACTAAAAAGATTTGTAACACTTTCCCTTATTCGGCAAAGAAAAAAATTGTCATTGGGACAGGATGCAATGGGAAATCTCCCCAATGGGGCTATAGGCAGCAATAAAATTCTTACAGAGGTTCTAATCTTTACAAGCTCAGTACAAAAACGAGTACAAAAATATGCTTGCAATTCCTCGCTTTTATTTAACATATTAGTGTCTCATTATAACAAAAAAAAAAAAAAAAACACAAGCTGTCTTCCAGCCCAAATTTTGAAAAGACTAAACATATTTGCTGCCTAATAAATAATAATACAATGTAATTTATCTGGTAACACTTTAACACAGCTTACAGTAAGTGGGGTACTGCACTTTAATTGGTATATTATACTTGAAGACTGATAACTTCATTTTAATAATTGAAAAAAAAAAATCCTCCTTATGAAATATAGGTATTTTATAATTGAATACATGAATAATCTAAACTTCAAAAATGCAAGGTTTAATGGGCAATTACAATGACTATCGCTAATAGAAAAATAATCTTTACCCATTTTTTTTCTTTGAATGCGTATATAATAATTTTTTGGCTAGTTGTGATAAGTTAAGGAAGAAATGCGCTCAGCTGAATTTTTCTGTTCGGCTTGTTGAATTTACATTGTAAAGACAGTGATGAGAGTACATGCAGAACAGGGGGTGCCTTCATTCAATTACAGAAGGGCCTGGAAGCAGTGGGTGAGAACTATCTAATATGAGATGATCTCTCTTCTGTATGATTTGGAGTTATCAAGCTGTGACCAGTAGAGAAAATGGTAGGGTGGGGGGACAGCTTGGAATAAAATCTTCTAAATAAGCTAAAAAAAAGGCCTCTTTTAAAAGTAAGCAGGATAGCAAAATCAAGAGTATACCTTGTTGTTGTTGGTTAGCTGAATATATTTTGGGGTGCAAGCCTTCAAAAACACTTTTATAAGGCATGATCTGATACCCGATTAAGAAAACCGATATATATATATATATATATATATATATATATATTGTCTAAGCGGTTAGAATCTATAGAATAAATATATGGTACTTTTTATTTTGAATGCAAATTTTTATTTTGTATGATGATATAGATAGTTAGCAAATCTATATTTTCAGTAAAGAAAATACACTCAAACTAATTTTAGCGCACACAAACACAATAAAATCTCCAAATTTTCTGTAAAAATTATGTAAAGTCAAGTAGGTAGATTCCAGATATGTCAAGACTCAAAACTGACCGCATTAAATGGCAAATTAGAATATTAAAACATTTACAAAGGTAACGCTTTAAAAGCCTTTAAATGATGGCCATTAAAGTGAAATTCCTAACACCAACAATGCTTAAAAAATGATCCCACCCCCTCCTGTAACCTATCCTGCCTAACCTGTGTTAAAAAGATCTGTATACTTATCTATTTTTAGGCACTCTGGTACAACAAGGTGTGGCAGCAGGGCTCCCCTTTGTCAATCAGTGGCAGCTGCAAGGGAGAGGGGCTCCCTCCTGTCCCCTTCAACCCCTGCTCACTGAAACAGGGAAGTCACATGACTGGGCTGGAGCACACTAAAAATATCTAAGTATGCAGATATTTTTTTACACAGATTAGTCAGGATAGGTAGCTGGGTGGAAGGAACATTTTTAAGTATAGTTAGTGTTAGACTGGAATTTCACTTTAAATATTTTTTCATGTTGCTGTTTTTTTTTCCTTCCCTAAATTCATTGTGAAGGGGGCTGACAAACCACCAATGTGAGAGCACTTTAAAGCAGAGTCCCGCCCCCCCCCCACCAAAAATTAAAAGTCAGCAGCTACATATAATGTAGCTGCTGACTTTTAATATTAGGACACTTACCTGTCCTGGAGCCCAGCGATGTCGGCAACACAGCTGATGTTTTCATCAGCTGTTGGGTGCTGCCGCCGCCATTGCAGGTAAGGGAACCCGGCAGTGAAGCCTTGCGGCTTCATGGGAGGGTCCCTACTGTGCAGGCTCGGCGGCGAGGGAAGGAGGAGGGGGCCAAACTTCCGAGGGATGGCGCCATGGCGCTGTCTCCCGTAAGTGGTGAAGGGTACCTGTCAAAAACAGGTACCCATTCCCCCCTGAAAGGTGCCAACTGTGGCACAGGAGGGGGGGGGGAAGCAAATGAGCGGAAGTTCCACTTTTGGGTGGAACTCCGCTTTAAGAGTGACAGTTACTTGTAATAGAGAAATTGAGGTCTGGACCCCTGATGCCTCCCCTCAGTGCTCAGAGCTAAATGCTTCTAATTTCACACCTCATTGGAGATATGGAGGAACAGACATTACCTCCATCTCCCCCAGCTTGCTATCCTTGTTTTTTTTTTTGCTTTTTCTATGCCAGGTGGCTCTCAGAAGAAGCAGGGAACCCCCATACTGAAGAGGGGGGTGGACACAAAGAAAGGCACTGTAGAAGCGATCAGGTGGATATAAAGCTACCAGATTTCTTCTACAATATAACTGGCTGCTCCTATAACTGCTCCTAAAAAGTAGCCAATCCTACAACACCTGTGAATTTGTTTACATGCCACCACTACAACATAGTAGTTACCTCACTGGCAATGAATGTGATGGATGTCTTCACCAACCATTAAAAAAAGGTGGAAGAAAAAGGGCCAAACTTGACTCTTACAAGGCAGTTGAGAGTAGTATAAAATTCATCTTCAGGTTTCTAAATATCTCCTAATGAAAAATGCATTTTTCATCAATATGCTGTTTGGATTGCCCAAATTTTTGACAGGCTTGCTTTAGGTCTGTTTTAGTTCACAGGTTATTTTGGTTACATATTGATTGCTTATACATACATGCATGAAATATGTAAAGATAGTCCAAAAAGATTAATAATGAAAAAGATCAGCTAAATCCCTTAGAACTTCCTTCCATCTTATTATTATATATTTTTATTTAGTTTAGTAACCAGAACAGGAATACTCCATTGACTTCTTCCCCAGAAAACCCTATAGGAATAGTGGGTGCATTTTTTTTTTTTTTGGGTGGATTTACTCTTAGTTGTAACGGAGTCTGTCCGAGGCTGATTTCCACAATCCAAAAAAGAAACCTGCCTGGCAGAGAACATGGCTAATCAATAAAATGTTGAAATTTCATCACACCTCAAACTGCTATCTACTTTGTGCTCAGCAAGGGCAACAACAATCTATTGATCTGCCCTTTGCGCTGAAGGAAGTTGCAACATTGCATTGATCAGGCAGGGTATAATATGGAATTGTAACAATATTCGGTATGGCTGAAGTATGTCTTCGCTAGAGTGAATGTATATATGATAAGGACTGGTATAGAACTGATCAGAACCTGATGTATATATGATAAGTGGAGCAAGGGGAAAAGAAGAACCACTGGCATTTATTTGCTTGGTTTTGTCTTCTATTCACTGGCAAAATATAACAAGAAATCTGATTAGTTGCTATGACCAAACATTTGAATAGTTTCCTTGCTCTAGATTTTAAACACCTGCAGTTAAAGTGGAACTAAACCTATCAATTTACCTGTTTCCCAAAACAATTACATTCAAGTCATGCTATGAATGATAACTGTCACAGTTGTTTGCGCTCTCAACTGAACTGTCAAGCCATCAAATGGCTTGTGTAATAACTAATGATGTGAACTACCATGGCAAACAGAGGCCAAGGTGGCAGCTTGCTTAGCTGTAAAGGATAGGAGGGTTTAGTTCCACTTTAGGTGTTTTTAAAAGGTGGTCAACACCCTGGCAGTTTCTAGCTTATAAAGACAACCAGTCAGGATTAGACATTTGTAAAAATTTAAGCCCTTAAAGCGGAGCTCCAATCAAAAGGGCAAGCTCTACTTATTCGCTTCATCCCTCCACTGCCAAATTTGGCACCTTTCGAGGGGGGGGAGCGGGTACCTGTTTTTGACAGATACCCATCTCTACTTCCGGGAGACCTCGCCGCGGAAGTTTGACCCCCCTCGTCCTTCCACCGCTGCCGGGCCATTCAGTGTATATTAATTGGTTTGTGTGAAAGTTATAGCATCTACAAACTATGGTATACAGTATACATACAGGCATCACTAAATGGCGGCCCGCGGTCCGCGTCCGGCCCGAGCCGCTGCTCTATCACGACTGCCGCGATTACGAAATTTGGCTGCTGCTTTTCTTCCCTGCCTCTGCCGTTGTTATTAGCAGAGCAGGGCGGATGGCCGGAGGTGGGACAGTTCTGGACTGGGGACGGGAACGGCATTGAATGGAGAGAGGCAGCTGCCTGAAGTAACTTTTCACGTTGGAGGTAATTGGCTGGGAGTAACACAGCTTCTGTCCATGCGGCGCTGCTCTGCTTTTGGTTTAAGATTGTCCCGCCTCCTGCTCTCTGCTCTGTGTAAGGTAGGAGAGTGAAGGGAGGACAGGGCTGTGAAGTTGTGAAGGATGGGGAGCAGGGGTCATGTACAGAGGGTTAGTGTGGTGTGGGGGGGGGTGAAGGGGGCAGTGCTGTTGGGGGGATGTGAGAGGGACAGTGCTGTTAGGGGGATATGTGGCTGTTGGGGGGATGTGAGAGGGACAGTGCTGTTGGGGGGGGATATGTGAATGGGCAGTGCTGTTGGGGGGGATATGTGAAGGGGGCAGTGCTGTTGGGGAGATATGTAAGAGGGACAGTGCTGTTGGGGGGATATGTGAAGGGGCACTGGTGTGGGGGGGGGATGTGAGAGGGACAGTTGTGTTGGGGGGGATGTGAGAGGGACAGTGCTGTTGGGGGGATGTGAGAGGGACAGTGCTGTTGGGGTGATGTGAGAGGGACAGTGCTGTTGGGGGGATATGTGAAGGGGGCAGTGCTGTTGGGGAGATATGTGAGAGGGACAGTGCTGTTGGGGGGATATGTGAAGGGGCACTGGTGTGGGGGGGGGCGTGAGAGGGACAATGTTGTTGGGGGGGATGTGAGAGGGACAGTGCTGTTGGGGGGATGTGAGAGGGACAGTGCTGTTGGGGGGATATGTGAAGGGGGCAGTGCTGTTGGGGAGATATGTGAGAGGGACAGTGCTGTTGGGGGGATATGTGAAGGGGGCACTGGTGTGGGGGGGGGGGGATGTGAGAGGGACAGTGTTGTTGGGGGGGGATGTGAGAGGGACAGTGCTGTTGGGGGGATGTGAGAGGGACAGTGCTGTTGGGGTGATGTGTGAAGGGGGCAGTGCTGTGGGGGGATATGTGAAGGGGGCAGTGCTGTGGGGGGGATGTGAGAGGGACAGTGTTGTTGGGGGGGATGTGAGAGGGACAGTGCTGTTGAGGGGATGTGAGAGGGACAGTGCTGTTGGGGTTATGTGAGAGGGACAGTGCTGTTGGAAGGATATGTGAAGGGGGCAGTGCTGTGGGGGGATATGTGAAGGGGGCAGTGCTGTGGGGGGGATGTGAGAGGGACAGTGCTGTTGAGGGGATGTGAGAGGGACAGTGCTGTTGGGGTGATCTGAGAGGGACAGTGCTGTTGGGGTGATGTGAGAGGGACAGTGCTGTTGGGGTGATGTGAGAGGGACAGTGCTGTTGGAAGGATATGTGAAGGGGGCAGTGCTGTGGGGGGATAGGTGAAGGGGGCAGTGCTGTGGGGGGATGTGATAGGGACAGTGCTGTGGGGGGATGTGAGAGGGACAGTGCTGTTGAGGGGATGTGAGAGGGACAGTGCTGTTGGGGGGATGTGATAGGGACAGTGCTGTTGGGGGATATGTGAAGGGGGCAGTGCTGTTGGGGGGATATGTGAGAGGGACAGTGCTGTTGGGGGGGATATGTGAAGGGGGCAGTGTGTGGTGGGTAGTGATGTGAAGGGGGGTAAGCAGCTGCACAGAAAACGTGCAGGGGTACCATTGACTCTTAAACGGAATGAAATACAAGGTGTGGTTTCCCGCACATGGAAATTGCATGGTGCAAACGCACCATGCAGTTTCCATGTGACTGTATATTTAAAAAGGTGCCAGGGCTTTTTCCCCAGCAGAAAACGCAGACACAGCAGCCCATTCAAATGAATGGGCTGTCGTGCCTGCACACCTGGGCTGTGATGTAAAGAATCTGAGACATCACACAAAAATGCAATCTGGACCTCTGCTGGAAGACAGTATATTTGAAAATGAATCAATCCTTATGTACTGATGGCCTCTCTCAATTCTTCTGCCAGGAAAATACAAATTGCCCCCAAATTGCCCCTTTTTGGAAAGTAGACAGTCTGCATGCAGAAAGAGGCATGGTGTTTTTTTTTTAATTTGTTCTCACAGTGTTTTGGAAAAGAAGGAAATTAAATACATTCTTTTTTTTTTATATATATATTGTCACCAGTGCAATACAGTATCATCATATGACTGATGTGGCGGTGGTCAGAAATTCAAATTTTAAAACGTTTTTTCTTTCTTTAACCGGTTGCCGACCGCCGCACGACTATATACTGCGGCGGTCAGCCCCGGCCAGGCAGAGTGACGTATCGATACGTCACTCGCCTGTCACTGACTTGCGAGCCTATTGCGGGCGGGCGCGTGCCCGCCGCGGCTCGTTCACAGACAAGTCAGTGCGTGTGACCGGCGGACTCGATGTCCGCCAGTCACACTACGATCGCTCCTGTGAAGGGAGAAAGACAGAGCGGCTTGTGTAAACAAGCTGCCTGTCAGTTCTCCCTGTGTAAAAGTGAAGATCTGACCGTTCTACTATGTAGAACTGTTGATCTTTGCTTTTACACCAATAGCAATGTCCCTGCACAGTTAGAATCACGCCCCTAGGACACACTTAACCCCTCCCTGTCCAATAAAGTTAACCCCTTCCCTGCCAGTGTCATTTTTGCAGTAACAGTGCATATGTATAGCACTGATTACTGCAGTAATGTCACTGGTTCCCCTTTAAAAGTGTCAAAAATGTCAGTCAAGGGTCCGATCTGTCCGCCGCAATGTTGCAGTACCGAAAAAAAATCGCAGATCGCCGCCATTACGCGTTAAAAAAAAAAACACCAAAAATGACAAAAATCTTTCCCTTTGTTAGTAAACGCGATAACTTTTGCGCAAACCAATCAAAATACGCTTTTTGCGTTTTTTTTTACCAAACATAGGTAGCATAAAACAAATTGGCTGAAAAATGTTAAAAAATTTTGATTTTTACATTTTTTTTGGGGAATTTCATATAAAAAAATGTGAAAAATATTGTTATTTTTGCAAAATTTACGCTCTTTTTTTGTTTATAGCGCGTGATCAAAAAATCGCACAGGTGATCGAATACCACCAAAAGAAAGCTCTGTTTGTGGGAAAAAAAGGACGTCAAATTCGTTTAGGTATAGCTTCGCACGACCGCGCAATTGTCCGTTAAAGTCACGCAGTAAAAAATCGCAAAAAAAACCCTGGTCCTTTAGTAGCCAAATCCTCCGGGGCTTAAGTGGTTAACATTTTTCTTCTTTTTTTTTTACTATTTTTTTAAATTCTGTCATTAGAAAAGCTCAGTGTCACCACACTGTACAGTAAATCTGTACTACTCGGAGAGATGAGCAGGGATTTGTTTTTACACTGTTACTGCCTATACAGTGAAGATCACTGTATAAGCAATAGTTTTAGCTGTCATGAATGGGTTAACCCTTCAAAAACAGCTTGTTTTTGGTTGTGATCTATGATTGCTACAGCTAATCACATGGTACAGGTAACCAGATATCATGTGATTGCTTTGGGCCAATCACAAATCACCACAGTAAGCAAGCTGTTCATCAATGGAAAGCCATGTATGACAGGCTTTTTACATTGTTATCATGCGATTGCTATGAACAATCATAGCAATCTAATGATACCTTGTTACCATTTACCCAGTGGCGGCCGGTGCGTTGGGGGCACAGGGGCGCTGTACCCCCTATCCATGCGTCCGGCCCCCTAATCTGCATGCGGGGTTCAATGGGGCTTTTTTTTTTTTTTGAGTCATCTGATTAGAGCCAGAGGCTCTAATAGGCTGCAGAAAAGGGAGGACCTGGGGTGCAGAGCTGTGCGCCCGAGCCCACCCATTGTGTGACAATAGCGAATGAAAATTCGCTATTGTCACTCGGATCCTCCTCCTGGCCAATCAGGAAGCGGGTCCGACAGCCGCTTCCTGATTGGCCGAAAGGCAAAAACCATGCCATTGGCCGAGGAGGAGGCGGGAGGACTCGAGGAGACGCCGGGGGACTGAGGAGAAGCCGCCACTGCATCAGGTAAGTGCTGGTCTGGGGGGGCTACGCTGGTCACTCTGCATTGAAAAGGGGCACGATGATCTCTCTACATTGAATGGGGGCACACTGATCTCTCTGCATTGAAAGGGGCACACTGATCTCTCTGCATTTAATGGGGGCACACTGATCTCTCTGCATTGAAAGGGGGCACGCTGGTCATTCTGCATTGAATGGGGGCACGCTGGTTATTCTGCATTGAATGGGGGCACGCTGGTCATTCTGCATTGAATGGGGACACGCTGGTCACTCTGCATGAATGGGGGCAAGCTGGTCACTATGCATTGAATGGGGGCACGCTGGTCACTCTGCATTGAAAGGGGCACGCTGGTCACTCTGCATTGAAGGGGGCACACTATACCTTGATTACTGAAGGCCCCTTTCACACTTTTGTGACCTCAAAGTCACGCAATTTTTTACAGCGTTTTTTGCGGCAAAGCAATGCCTATTACATTTTTCTGGTAACTGTAATCACGGGGGGTGTGCCTGCACCTGGTAACTGTAATGACGGGGGTGTGCATGCGCCTGGTAATTGTAATCACGGGGGGTATGCCTGCACCTGCCGCCCCGTGGGTTGTGGCGGGTTAAAAAGTGGTTAATCCAAATGTTCTCTAAGAATTTGGCTGAGCCAGGTGCTGATCCAGGTTACTGGGTGGATCCCGATCATATGGTCGGGATCTTTTTAGAACCTAGACTGGCTCTGTGATGTACAGCAAACTTTAGCCTGCTGTTGGCTAAAAACTGATTACAAGAGTGCAGAACAAACTGCACTTCCGTGATCCACAGAAGTATAGCCAAAATAGCTTTGACTATACTTCTCCTTTAAATGGGATTGTCAAATATAACTATTGTTTGATATGTTATTTGTATAAAATGAAAATGTATGCTCCGACTATTTTTTCCCTTTAGGTTTTTGTATTAGCAGAGCTTCAACTGTCAGGGACAAAGCAGGATTTGTTCCATACGCGCATTCAAGTCGTCATTTATAATTCTGAATAGAATGTGCCTTTAATATAAGGTAAGCATTAACCCCTCTCTTTACATAAAGCTGAACTCAATGCATACATGAAAAAGATATTGAAGGGGGCATAAATAGTAAAGCTTATTGTGTAACAAATGATGCACAGTGAAAAATAATAAAATATATATCCAAAATGTTTTTTTTTTCAAAAATATGAAAATGACACAAATGAATGCAGCTCTGTAATCATGAATGCACTATTAATGACTCTAGAGCTGGAGTGTGAAAGGAAGAATCAGCACAATGTGCTGAAAAGAAGCTTGTTGATAGGAGGAGAAAGCAGGGTGACAGAAATTAGCTCATCACTGTGCTACTTCACTGTCCAGTCACAGGCTGGGGGTGGGTCCAAGACAACCTGGGCTCAGAGGAAGTGGGCTGAATGATGTTGTCCATCAGAATGAGGTCATGTAGCAGTGGAGAAAAAAAGGAATACGGGGATGAAGGTGAACATTGTAGATGGTTTTGTTATTTTATCCTTGAATGGGCTATTTATTTTTATCTTGCTACTTTTGGCTGAAGTTCTGCTACATATATAATATAAGGACCAGCATGACTGGGGCCTGCAGAAGAGGTGGAGTATTAGTGGGGTGATTTAGAATGATGCATTCTGCTTACCAGATTGAAGAGTTCAAGGCAGAGGGTACGTCCGGTAGTGGGTAGAGAGGAGGGGGGGATAGTGTCAGAGCTCTGTCGGAGCTCATCACAGCTTAAGACCCTCCCTTGTTTGTTTGGTTTGTGGGAGCCTCCCACTGTCTCAAGGTGCTGGGGTATTTGTCAGTGGGTTTTTGGCTTTTATGTTGTTAGCTTGCCATTCAGTTTCTTGGTCCTTTTATTTTCTTGTCGTAGCAGCAGGCAGTGGGGTCTATTGGGTCTTTGAAGGCAGTGCTGTTTAAATAATTGTGGAAAATTGGGGGTTGGGCCCATCTGAGGTATGGGTGTCCCTTACTAACAATACGGTGGTAACATGGGGGTGTTAATTAGGTTGTATCTGGTAGTATGTAAGTAGTTGATTATCCCTGAACCGGTGCAGTTGCGGCTGGGGGCTTTGATTGAGTGGCAGATAAAACCGGTTAATCGTGAGTATGTAGGCCTTCAAAGACCTTAGACCAGGCATAAGCTAAGGTTGTTTTTTTTGGTATGCACTGACTGTATTATATGCAATAAATTTGTTTTCTTGTGAATGTTGTATTTAATGGTTTGTAATAAAAAGGCTGCTATGGCCATTCGACTCCAAATAAAATGTGTCGTCTGGTCATTTTGGAAGAGGGGATGGGTCAAGTGTTTAATGTTTTATAGATAACTGGAGCCTCTGCATTATGCAGGTCCCACAGTCATGCCTCTAGGGGGCTCTTTTTTAACTTTCTCATAAAGCTTTGTGAAAGCTAATAAGGCACTATTGGAGTCACCATGCTGGCTGTTGCTGATTGGTGCAGCAGTGTCTCAAAGGCATTGTGGGCTTATTCACATTTTGCAAGTCTGAGGCATTGCGTTAACACACATTATATTGCGCAATAATGTGTGTTGTGTTAAGTCAGCCAATTCAAATTAATGGGCTATCACTATTGGAGGCTTTTCCCTAAATTCCTGTTTTTGGCAGTTTCGGATTTCCACTTACTTTCAGTCCCAGTCAAAATAGCCACCAAGACACACAGAGAGGGTGAACCTTGCCAGTGGTGACACTGACAGCAATAAAAACCCAACAGGGTTTCTAACACTTCTTTACCTTATCTGGGAACTTGCTGGAATTGATCCAGCAATGCTAGAATTTCTGTTTGGTTGTTGTGTCGTGTTATTATTGGATGTGACAAATCTCCACACCAGAAATCCCTGCTCCACCACTGCTGGGTCTGAACATCTGTAACAATGGCTGCTGGTGCTCTGCCCTCAAATTATCCAGGCTATGCCTGGTATCATTGGTTGTTATGGCCCTGGCAAACCTACACTGAGATACATGTTCAATTCTAAGCACTCCTGCAATAGAGAATTCAGTTTTGGTGAGATACTCCCCAAGGGTTAAATACTTTTAAAAGAATGCAAACACTGCAAATTATCTCATCAGAACCCTAAAGGCCGTACACATGATCAGAAAATTGTACGAAAAATACTGCTTTCAAAAAGATTGTGCGATAATCTGATTGTCAGATTTTTTGCATTTACATATTTTTTCATACACATTTGTGTCACAGCATTCACATATGATTTTTCACTGGTTTCACATAGATGTTTTATGGGTCTATCCGTGTCCTCGGTAATTAGGAAAATGGTTTACCCCTTATTTGTATCACCTGTTTTTTAATTGATGATTGGATTTTTGTGTGTGTATATATTGAGATGTTATATCCATTTTTCTTTGTAATGATTAAGCACACAGTCAGTGTGTGAAACGCGTCTACCTTGTCACGATTGTCATATTTGGATGTCCAGTCAATAAATCTGGATTTCGACTCAACCTGGAGTGCTGCCAATTCCTTTTCCTTTATCAAGTTTTCACGGAGGCGAGCCGGGGGCATGCACCGGTGTGAGTCATCAGGCAATTACACCACCTTGAGCAGTGAGTTCTTGTCTCTTCAATTGGCATAGATCACCCAGAGACTAATGTTTTTCTTATCAACAAAGGTGGAATTACACTTCAAAGCCAAACTCCCAATCCCTTGAAAAAAGTAAATCATGGAAAAAATAAAGGGGCACCTGTCCAATTCCATGTGCTCTTTGCTATGAAGGCCAGTTATAGGTGGGGGCAGGGGCCATTTTGTTCAAGGTTGATGTATACTGGTGATTGGACACACTGGATGCCTTTGCTACCACTGTGCTGTGAGCTGGGCATCCACTGTGTCCCTAAGTACCTTTAAGGAGGGTTGGGCCTCCTTCCAGGCTCACCTTCCCCCTATCTATCCATTAGAGTGCATATGCTTCCACTGCGGAGACTCTCATACATTTCAGGAGTTAGGACTGCAGGTAATACAGGGTGCCGTGAAGTGGCCCTGCAGCTTACACATGCATTTGCAAATGTGTGCTAACTAAACCTCTGTTTTTAACGCATACTGTTAGACAGGATAATTCGTTGGTTAGCAAACTGGTTGGTGAATTGAGCTGGGAATTTGTTGTTTTTGTTTCACATGCGTTGCCCTTCCATGTGTTCTTTGCTATGAAGGCAAATTATAGGTGGGGGCAGGGGCCATTTTGTTTGTTGTTGATGTATACTGGTGAGTGGACACACTGGATGCCTTTGCTGCCACTGTGCTATGAGCTAGGCGTCCACTGTGCCCCCAAGTACCTTTAAGGAGGGTTGGGCTACCTCCAGGCTCACCCGCCCCCTATCTATCCATTAGAGTGCAATTGGCTTACACATGCATTTGCAAATGTGTGCTAACTAAACCCCTGTTTTTAACGTATACTGTTGGACAGGATAATTCGTTGGTTAGCAAACTGGTTGGTGAATTGAGCTGGGAATTCGTTGTTTTTGTTTCACACGCATTGCCCTTCCATGTGCTCTTTGCTATGAAGGCCAGTTATAGGTGGGGACAGTGGCCATTTTGTTTGTTGTTGATGTATACTGGTGAGTGGACACACTGGATGCCTTTGCTGCCACTGTCCTATTAGCTGGGCGTCCACTGTGCCCCCAAGCTACCTCAAATTGGTTGGTGAATTTTGCTGGGAATTAGTTGTTTTTGTTTCTCATGTGTATAAGACCTAGGGAGAAATTATTGGTATAAACTATTTGATAACGGCAGCTTATTCAGCTGAACAGGCTCTATAGTTAGCAGTAATGAAATATCATTTGGTTGATCTGATCTTTTAAAGGTTGCTCATCTTTAAAAAAAAAAAAAAAAAAAAATAGAGAGGGAATATTTGTAAGTCAGAGAAAAAGAATGAACGTGAGGTGAAAACCTAATTCTGTAAGGATACATGTGCAAATACACATAAAATACACCTTTCTGCATTAGCTCTGCTCCGGCTAATTTAGCTTCCAATAAATATTGGATTAGCTGAACATGAAATGCATTAAAAAAAAGGCAATAGTCAATGTATATGGCATTAACGGAGAATAGATAAAATGAACACAAGATAATATATTAGCAGAGAGATGACAGTCGGTATAATAGATTAATATAATAGTTGGTATAATAGATTAAATTTGCATAACATACATGCTGATAATAAACTAAAACTGGGGTTCACTGTTCAGGTTCAGCTTCGAATTAGTGAAGGATAAACACGGTATGTTTAAATAATATGCTGCCATATGACGGACAGCCTATATGAAAATGGAATTAAGCAGATACAGACACATTTATTATGCATGACTGGAAACATCCAGCTTAGAGAATGTGAGATAGAGATGGTGCTTAGTATCTGTCTGCTGTGGGAAGGATGGAGATGTCTTTAAGGAGCACTGTCAGCTTTCAGTCATTATTGTAAATTATATCTCTAATTTAAAAATATATATTTAAAAAATCTATTTTATACACTATATTACCAAAAGTATTGGGACGCCTGCCTTTACACGCACACAAACTTTATTGGCATCTCAGTCTTAGTCCGTAGGGTTCAATATTGAGTTGGCCCATACCCCGTGCGGTACAAAGCATTTGCTTGGCTGTCTTGACAGTATAAGTTCATTGCCCTTAGAACTGCTGCAGAATGAAATTACCATGTATGCCTAAAAGTTGGGTATGGACCGATCTGAATTCAGTTAGTTCAACAGGGACCAGTCAACTTTAGATCTGCGTGCAGGCTAGGGCTGCGCATCTTCACTTACCTCACGATTCGATGCGATTACGATTATTAAGGTCGCGATTCTTATTAGCATCACGATTACTATGGGGACCCTTTTCTAAAGGGGGATCTATGGGGACCCTTTTCTAAAGGGGGATCTATGGGGACCCTGTTCTAAAGGGGGATCTATGGGGACCCTTCTCTAAAGGGGGATCTATGGGGACCCTGCTCTAAAGGAGATCTATGGGGAGCCTGGGCCTGCCCTAAAGGGGATCCAGGGGAACTGAGCTCTAAAGGGGGATCTATGGGGACCCTGCTCTAAAGGGAGATCTATGGAATAGATCCCCTTTAGTGCAGGTCGCCATAGATCCCCCTTTAGAACAGGCCAGCATCCCCATAGATCCCCCTTTAGTAGAGCAGGTCCCCCCATAGATCCCCCTTTAGAATAGGCCACATCAGGTTAGAAGAGTTACCTGATGCTAGTTGTAGTACCATAGGCCCTGGTAAGGAGGAATGCTGGGCTCTGTAGTCTCCCTAGTTGTAGTATAGCAGGTTCTGGTAAGGAGAATGGTGGGCTCTGTAGTCCCCCTAGTTGTAGTATAGCAGGCTCTGGCAAGGAGGAATGCTGGGCTCTGTAGTCCCTCTAGTTGTAGTATAACAGGCTC
This sequence comes from Pelophylax lessonae, assembly GCF_965119305.1. Taxonomy (NCBI): domain Eukaryota; kingdom Metazoa; phylum Chordata; class Amphibia; order Anura; family Ranidae; genus Pelophylax; species Pelophylax lessonae. The sequence continues at coordinate 464,795,186 of NC_138771.1, read as the reverse complement.
TGGTAAGGAGGAATGCTGGGCTCTGTACAGAGCTACAGAGCCCAGCATTCCTCCTTACCAGGGCCTACTGTACTACAACTAGGGGGACTACAGAGCCCAGCATTCCTCCTTACCAGGGCCTACTGTACTACAACTAGGGGGACTACAGAGCCCAGCATTCCTCCTTACCAGGGCCTGTTATACTACAACTAGGGGGACTACTATAATAGGCCCTGGTAAGGAGGAATGCTGGGCTCTGTAGTGCCCTCAGTTGTATTATAGCAGGCCCTGGTAAGGAGTAATGCTGGGCCCTGTAGTGCCCCGACTTACCAGGAAGCAGACCTGCAGCCAGTTGTGGGTGAAGTAGCGGTAGGTGTATGGAGTAAGGCTCGGACAGGTCCCGGGTGATGAGCCTCATGTCGGGAATTTGGAGCTCGGACTCGTGCAGTGCATGGTACAGGCGGAAAGCAGGGCCTCCTCGCTCCCCTGCGGTCAACTCAGGCTGTCTGCCGAGAACCGCACCCCTACCAGAAGTGTACCTAGCGGCGTGCGTTGCCATCAACTCTTTTGGGCTCTCCGGCTGGGAAGGCCGCGACTTCGGGCGGCCGGGCTGTCAGAGCGGGCGGTCGGGCAGCAGCGTGTTAAGTGGGCGTGTGTATCCCGGGGCCAGAGAGAGCACTGATAGCTCCGCTCTCCTCCTCTCCTCTCCCGCGCCGCGAGGAGGAGCTCCGTGTTCCACAAGCCCGGCCGCCGCCAACAACTCATTAAGCGCCAGCGCCGCCATGTCACTTCTGTCCCCGCCCCCGAAACTGACGTCATTAGGTAATCGATTTTTCAATCACCCCGAATCGATGCAGAATCGCGAAGGGTCGCATCGCGATGCATTGATTCCGCGATTATATTCAGCAGGCCTAGTGCTGCCCTCCCTGTATGACAGAAATCGAGAAAAGGATACTTTTAACACAAGTACATGGTACAGCAGGCACATATCGAGAATATGAAATGTTGGGGTAACAAACGCTTTAACCCTCTATTAAATCAACCCAAAATTTAAAAAATAATGAATTTTGGGTGGAGTTCTTTCAGCGGTGCCTCATTCCCTACAACTGCACCTAGTTGAGTTCACTCTAGCTAAATTATGCAGGCCCCTGGTGCATCCTCTGACTTTGTCCAATTTGCAGTCATCAGAAGACAAATATCTCATGTGCCTGGCTGCATTTAGACAAAGTTGCCACATGCATATACAGAACAATATCTGGAATGTAAAACACAGTTTTGTTGACGCAGACGGTTGCAATCTTGGTGATACACGTGCACACATCTAAACATACACAGACTGATGGTAAAGGAGACGCGAGAAGTGAAGCGCAGTGCTTGCAGAATTGCATATTAGAGACTCACACATGTGATGCCATGTGGAGACAGCCCAGGTAGTGCATTATATTAGGAGCTGTCATTTCTACCACTGCACACTCAATGATGTTCCTCAATTTGCATAAAAGAAATATGTCTCATCAGCAGTAAAGGGCAGAGCCATCCCCGGGGTTCATTTCACGTGTGTGATGAAGCAACAACATGCATCGGCCTAGCATCTGCAAACTTTATGCTCCTCTGCATGATTCATAAGAGGTTCCCTTTAAGAATACAGAAAGACAACTGTGAGAATGGCATGGTTCAGATGTCCATCTGCCTGTGTGTGCCAAATGAAATGAAATGACAACTGATGCTTGTTATTATTCTACAAAGTGTCGGGGGTTGAAACAACATTTTAGAACATTATTCCTAAAGATTAAAATAGATGTAAAACCAATCCCTAAAATTTCATAAACGCTTGAACATGTTAATTATAATTTCATTCTTTTTAAATCTGCAACTTTCTTTAAAATAATGCATGGTGATCCTGCCATGAAGGTTCTTGTTTGGGATAGGGAGATGATGGTCTGTTCCTACCTCCCAAATGCTCTCCTGCATTGCCCACTATGAGCAATGACAAGCAGTCTCTGGAGCAAGTGTATGTGGACAAGAAGTAGCCTAAAAAGGCTAAAGGAGATCATAAGCACTGAGATACAACAATGGATGAAAAAAGGTAACAACAAATATTTTTTAAAAGAAAATAAAATCCATTTTTTTTTATTTATTTTTTTTATACACAGTGTTTCAACAAACTCTACTTTAGAGCTTAACTGCAGGAAGATAACAAAAAGACAAATTATTAATGCAACTCTGTAATCATTAAAAAATGAGTAAACCCAAGACTCCGATGATATGGAAGGGTCTGGTAGACCCCATGATCCCATTTTATAGGGCCACTTATCTTTCTAGAGGTTGCACTAAGAAATTTGATAGGATTTAGCAGGCCTGGCTGGCCTCCTCTTCCACCACATATTAATATCTATGAGATGGGTTTTATGTTTAGACTACCAGGTATTTTCCCCTCCATTTTAACATAATAATAGACCTGAGTCTTTTGGACATGAGGTTCCATTTTGTGGGCCGTTCTAAGGAATCTATACGTTGTAGTTTGTGGTTAAGGTACTACTCTGATATTCTCCGATCTGAATGCATGGATGGTTTTTCTTTATGTAGCCCTCTACCGTCCTTTTATTCTAAATGTCTAGCAAACTCATGCTGACTTAACTGTGGCACTTTAGTATAAGAAAACTCATACTCTTGGTTCCATGGAGGCTGTTTGGTCAAAAGAGAGATGAGTTTGGAATGGGGGGGGGGGGTGAGTGGGTGTGGATGTTTTGTGTAGGTAGTATAATTTGTCTCTGTTATATTAGTCAGCAGCTAAGGCAGGCACAAGTGCAATAATATTGTGATTGTATAACGGAGTGGGCAACGACATGGCAAATGAGGTTTAATGCGGAGAAGTATAAGGTTTTGCACTTGGGGACTAAAAACATAAAAGCACAATACACGTTAGGAGGAGAACCCTTGGGGGAATCAAAAATGGAGAAAGATCTGGGAGTCTTGGTTGATGATAGATTAGGCAACAGCATGCAATGTCAAGCGGCAGCTGCCAAAGCCAGCAGAATATTAGCATACATAAAGAAAGGGATGTATTCCAGAGATAAGACTATAATCCTTCCACTTTATAAGACTCTGGTCCGACCGCATCTGGAGTATTCTGTCCAGTTCTGGTCGCCAGTCCTCAGGAGGGATGTGTTGGAGCTGGAGAGAGTCCAGAGAAGGGCAACTAAACTGATTAGGGGATTGGAGGACCTTAACTATGAAGAGCGGCTGCAATCGCTCGATTTATTCTCCCTGGAGAAGAGACGCCTGAGGGGGGACATGATATCAATTTATAAATATCTCAATGGGGATCTCAGCTTAGAAAAAGCTGTTCATTTGAAGGGATTGCATGAGGACAAGAAGGCATACAATGCGATTAGAGGAGAAGCATTTTAACCTCAGGCAACGTGGGGGGTTCTTTACTGTTAGGGCTACAGGATTGTGGAATTCTCTACCACAAGAGGTGGTTTCTGCGGGAAGTATGGTGGCTTTCAAAAGACTCTTAGACTTACATCTCAAGGATCAGGACATTAAGGGCTATGTGAGATGATTAGAGCCACACACACCTACACAGGTTGAAATGGATGGACTATTGTCTTTATTCAACCTCACCTACGATGTAACTATGTAACTATGTATGGCCCTGCCTGGCCCAAATTGTTTTTTGCAAGCATAACATTTTCAATAAAAATGGTGTTCCTGCCAGTCCCTCTGCTTTCATATTACAAACTGGACACACTAGGTATGAGAGCACACCATGGTCAGTTCTCTAGCTGTGCCTGCTCTCCTCCAATGATCAGACTTGTCCCCCCTGCACAGCCTTTTACTGGAAAGATCAGTGTCCTGTTGTTTCTCCTCCCTCATTTCCTATGCAGCTGAGAACAGAGGGGATGTAATCACTTATAAAAAAAAAAGGGGGAAAAAGTGCTTATAATGATTTTTTTTATATCTATACACAAATGTTTTGCCTTTCATTTATATTTTAAATTGAATGAGTTGTTTTACAAGGTAAGAGTGTACAGTGCTTGTACAGTGGAGCTCAGACTGGGGGAGGGAAAACTAGCACAATAAGCCAATCAGGTGTGCTGCGGTGCAAGGAGCAGGGGGAGAAAGCAGAAAGACAGAGAGATGAGTTCATTAGTATGGCGCTCCTTCGTTCACTGTCCAGTCACAGAGTAGGGTTGGGAGGAGACCTGAAAGTATAAGTGAAAGTGAAACTACAGCAGAGGAAGGTCAGGTCCCCTGCCAGACAGGGCTGTGCTCTGTAGCAGAGCTGTGTAAATCTCAGAACCAGATAGACAAAATACTTTGCAGGTAAAACAACTACCTTATAGGTATTTCATCTGTGTCTAGCTGTTTGCCTGGAGTTATTTTTATCAAGCCAAAGGTTCACTCCAGTGAAAAATATATATGGGAAATATGGCCTCCATGCTCAAAGATTCAGTTTTTTACCTAGACATTGTTGTAGTACAAAAGGTCGCCACGTATGCCTTGTTGTTGCAGCATGGGAACGCCAGTTCCTGAAGAATAGGAGTGTGCAGGTCAGTATTCAATACTCTCTATTATTTTTCATGCCTGTAGTGTCGGAAGCCTAGTCATCACATCTAGGGTTGAGCGGACACCTAGATGTCCGTGTTCGACGGGTTCGGCCGAACTTTAAAAAAAAGTCCGGGTCCGTGTCCCGGACTTTTACCGAACTTTTCCCGGACACCGAACCCCATTGAAGTCAATGGGGACCCGAACTTTAAGGCACTAAAATGGCTCTAAAACACCAAAGGAAAGGGCTAGAGTGCTGCAAATGGCAGCAAAACGTAATTAAGAGCATGGCAAGTGCTCTGCAAACAAATGTGGATAGGGAAATAACTTAAAACAACAAAAAAAAACAGAAAAATAAAACAATGTTCTTCTTCATCTCTGAAGGACGAGGCCCATATGGAGTAGGAGGGAGGTTGAGGTGGTGGTGGATGTGGCGGTGACATAGGCGTGCGCACAGGGTGTGCTGGGTGTGCCTGGGCACACCCTAATCACCTAGGGCACATAGCATTGCCAGTGAGGAGATGGGAAAGATCTCCCTGGGACCTGCTCTGCTCTATTTCTCCTTGCCTACAGGTACATGGCCCCGATACATTACTCTCCCTGCTGGCAAACACATGCATGTGTATTTCAACTTTGGGGTGCACACCTTAATGCAATAGGCTGCGCACACCTATGGGCGGTGTAGGTGGAAGCGGCGGTGGAGGAGGACCAGGGCCGGATTAACAGCATCATGGGCTTGGTGCTGAGGATTTTGAAGGGCCTTAGGGCCGTGCCTTGCCATGCACCCAGAGGAGGAAGGGTGCAGCCATGCATGCCTAATTCAACATGGGATGCTGTCTCTGAAGCCCATAAACACATCCATGCATCGCCAACTGTCCCTCCTTGTCCGGCCTTCACGCTGTGTGGGGAGGTTCTGAGGGTGCTGCCTGGGGAAGCGAGCATAGAAGCCAGACTTCTGTGTTTACAAGTGACAGAAGAGCGGTAACAGTGAATATGGCCAACCCGGGGCCTATATAAAAGGTAGGGGCCTGGAGCTGCAGCTCCAATAGCCCCTACATTAATCTGGCCCTGAGGAGGAGGACGAGGTAGCCAACACTGCTTCTTTTCACAAATTTTAAATGAGGGTACACCCCAAAAGAGTGAGAAAGAGCAAAAATGGAACAATGGGTGGGTAAGGTCGGTATCCATTGCTATTCTGCACAAGGTACGGAAAAGTCCCGTGGGATCCATGCCTGGTTCATTTTAATGAACGTGAGCTTGTCCACATTGTCTCTGGACAGGCGGCTGCGCTTGTCTGTTATAACGCCCCCAGCCGTGCTAAATACCCGTTCAGATAATACACTGGCTGCAGGGCACGCCAGCACCTCCAAGGCGTAAAGGGCAAGCTCAGGCCATGTGCCCAATTTGGAGACCCAGAAGTTGAAGGGGGCAGACCCGTCATTCACTACATGTAGGCGTGTGCACACATACTGCTCCACCATGTTGGTAAAATGCTGCCTCCTGCTAAGACGTTCCATCTGAGCTGCTGGTGCTGCTGTTTGTTGTGGCGTGCTGACAAAGCTTTTCCACATTTCGGCCATGCTAACCCTGCCTTCTGAGGTGCTGGCGGTGCCCTGGTTGCGTTGGCGACCTCCTCCTCCTCCTCCTCTGCCTTGTGCTTCCACTGTGGCCCCGCTGTCAGATGGGAATGCCAGCAGCATGGCGTCTACCAGCGTGCGCTTGTACTCGCGCATCTTGCGATCGCGCTCCAGTGAGTGAATTAAGGACGGTACGTTGTCCTTGTAACGGGGATCCAGCAGCGTGGCCACCCAGTAATCAGCACAAGTTAGAATGTGGGCAACTCGGCGGTCGTTGTGGAGACACTGCAGCATGTAATCGCTCATGTGTGCCAGGCTGCCCAGAGGCAACGAAAGGCTGTCCTCTGTGGGAGGTGTATGGTCCGTGTCCTCTGTATCCCCCCAGCCACGCACCAGTGATGGCCATGAGCTGGCCTGGGTGCCACCCTGCTGTGAACATGGTTCCATCTCCTCCTCCAGCTCCTCCTCCTCCTCCTCATCCTCCTCATCCTCCAGAACTGTGCCCCTGCTGGACAATTGCGTCCCTGGCGTTTGCGTGTGCAGGAACCCACCCTCGGAGCCCCTTGCGAATGACTGCCCTGAAAGCCTTGGAAATGTTACCTCTTCATCCTCCTCCTCCTCCTCATCCTGTGCCACATCCTCTTCCATCATCGCCCGAATTGTTTTTTCAAGGAGGCATAGAAGTGGGATAGTTAAGCTGAGAACGGCGTCATTGCCACTGGCCATGTTGGTGGAGTACTCAAAACAGCGCAACAAGGCACACAGGTCTCGCATGGAGGCCCAGTTATTGGTGGTGAAGTGGTGCTGTTCCGCAGAGCGACTCACGCGTGCGTGCTGCAGCTGAAACTCCACTATGGCCTGCTGCTGCTCGCACAGTCTTTCCAGCATGTGCAAGGTGGAGTTCCACCTTGTGGGCACGTCACATATGAGGCGGTGAGCGGGAAGGCCGAAGTTACGCTGCAGCGCTGCCAGGCGAGCAGCAGCAGGGTGAGAACGCCGAAAGTGCGCACAAACGGCCCGCACTTTCTGCAGCAGCTCTGACATATCGGGGTAGTTTTTAAGGAACCTCTGCACCACCAAATTCAGCACATGCGCCAGGCAAGGGATGTGCGTCAAACCGGCTAGGCCCAGAGCTGCTATGAGATTTCGCCCGTTATCGCACACCACCAGGCCGGGCTTGAGGCTCGCTGGCAGCAACCACTCATTTGTCTGCTGTTCCATGCTCCTCCACAACTCCTGCGCGGTGTGTGGTTTGTCCCCCAAACAGGCAAGTTGTAAAACTGCCTGCTGTCGTTTACCCCTGGCCGTGCTGAAGTTGGTGGTGAAGGTGTTACGCTGTCCGGATGAGGAGGCGGTAGAGGATGAGGAAGCGGAGTAGGAGGAGTTAGGAACAGGAGGCAAACTGAAGCGCCCTGCAATCCTCGGTGGTGGAAGGACATGCGCCAAATTGCTATCCGCCTCAGGCCCATCCGCCACTGCATTTACCCAGTGTGCCGTTAGGGAGATATAACGCCCCTGACCGTGCTTACTGGTCCACGTATCCGTAGTTAGGTGGACCTTGGCACAGATGGCGTTGCGCAGTGCACACCTGATTTTTTCCCCCACTTGGTTGTGCAGGGAAGGGATGGCTTGCCTGGAAAAGTAGTGGCGGCTGGGCACGACGTACTGTGGGACAGCCACCGACATAAGGTTTTTAAAACTGTGCGTCTCCACCAGACGGAATGACAGCATTTCAAAGGCCAATAATTTTGAAATGCTGGCATTCAGGGCCAGGGATCGCGGGTGGGTAGGGGGGTACTTCCTCTTCCTCTCAAGTGTTTGGGAGATGGAAAGCTGAACGCTTCCACGGGACATTGTGGAGATGGTTGTTGGTGACCCAGGTGGTGGTGTTGCTGACAGATCGTCTGTTTGCGGGGTGGCAGGTGCCGGTATCACTACAGATGTGGCTGGAGCGGCCGAGACTGCAGCAGAAGAGGAAGCAGGATGAGCCAGAGACGTTTCTTGGTTTTGAAGGTGTGTACTCCACTGCAGCTCGTGCTTTGCACTTAGATGCCTGATCATGCAGGTTGTGCTCAGGTTGAGAAGGTTCATGCCTCGCTTCAAGCTCTGATTGCACAGGGTGCAAACCACTCGTGTCCTGTCATCAGCACATTTTCTAAAGAACTTCCACGCTAGAGAACTCCTTTGAGCTGACTTTGGTGCGCTCGTTCCCTTGCTGCGTTGGGCAGTAGCGGGCGTAGTGTCTAGGGCACGGCCGCTCCGCTTCTGCACCCTGCTCCCTCTTCTGCTGTGCTGGTGGCTCTGTGCGACCACCGCCTCTTCCTCCAAACTACTCAGTTCACCTGCATGACGTTCATTCCATGTGGGGTCGAGGACCTCATCGTCCTCCACATCATCTTCCACCCAGTCTTCACCCCTGCCCTCCTTGTCGGTCTCCACAATGCTGAACGCCGCAGCAGTTGGCACCTGCGTTTCGTCATCATCGGAGACGTGCTGCGATGATCCTTGCATGTACTCATCTTGAGAAATAAGTGGTTGGGCATCGCTGCACTCAATCTCTTCCACTTCTGGGGCAGGGCTAGGTGGATGGCCCTGGGAAACCCTGCTGACAGAGTCCTCAAAAAGAATAAGAGACTGCTGTATGGCTTGGGGCTCAGACTGCTGGCCTGATTTGCAAGGGGGTGAGGTGAAAGACGGTTGGACATTGGCTGCAGGTGCCAACTCTGACCTTTCTGCAGTAGACTGGGTGGGAGACAATGTGAAGGAACTGGAGGCACTGTCAGCAGCAAACCAATCTACTATCGCCTCAACTTGTTCTGGCCTCATCACTTCTAGGGGCGTTTGATGCCCTACCAAATACTGATGCAGGTTCTGTCGCCTACTCACACTTGAGGAAGGTGTTTCACTTGTGCGTGTAGCTGGCACAGATCGACCATGTCCTCTCCTTGCAACAGGAGCTCTACCAGCAGCACCACGACCCAGGCCACGGCCCTTATTTGACGGTCTCCTCATATTTCTGTAATTTAAGATCTTGCCCTAGAAAGGTTTTTATTGAATAGCGGAATAGAAAATATGATCCAAAAAAAGTGTATGTATATCACACGTACACAACCACACTAGGCCCCAATTACTATTGTTTGTACCCCTAAAAGGCTAGGAGTAGGGGGAGTATGGAACAGGCAGCACCCTCAAACCTTCAGAAGTATGAGATGAACCTCAACAACTTGGAAAGGTGGATCTCTCTCACACGTACCAACACAGACTATCCCCCAATTTAACTGATCCCCAAAGGTTTTTGATTAAATAGCGGAATAGAAAATATGATCCCAAAAAAGTGTATGTATATCACACGTACACAACCACACTAGGCCCCAATTACTATTGTTTGTACCCCTAAAAGGCTAGGAGTAGGGGGAGTATGGAACAGGCAGCACCCTCAAACCTTCAGAAGTATGAGATGAACCCCAACAACTTGGAAAGGTGGATCTCTCTCACACGTACCAACACAGACTATCCCCCAATTTAACTGATCCCCAAAGGTTTTTGATTAAATAGCGGAATAGAAAATATGATCCCAAAAAAGTGTATGTATATCACACGTACACAACCACACTAGGCCCCAATTACTATTGTTTGTACCCCTAAAAGGCTAGGAGTAGGGGGAGTATGGAACAGGCAGCACCCTCAAACCTTCAGAAGTATGAGATGAACCCCAACAACTTGGAAAGGTGGATCTCTCTCACACGTACCAACACAGACTATCCCCCAATTTAACTGATCCCCAAAGGTTTTTGATTAAATAGCGGAATAGAAAATATGATCCCAAAAAAGTGTATGTATATCACACGTACACAACCACACTAGGCCCCAATTACTATTGTTTGTACCCCTAAAAGGCTAGGAGTAGGGGGAGTATGGAACAGGCAGCACCCTCAAACCTTCAGAAGTATGAGATGAACCCCAACAACTTGGAAAGGTGGATCTCTCTCACACGTACCAACACAGACTATCCCCCAATTTAACTGATCCCCAAAGGTTTTTGATTAAATAGCGGAATAGAAAATATGATCCCAAAAAAGTGTATGTATATCACACGTACACAACCACACTAGGCCCCAATTACTATTGTTTGTACCCCTAAAAGGCTAGGAGTAGGGGGAGTATGGAACAGGCAGCACCCTCAAACCTTCAGAAGTATGAGATGAACCCCAACAACTTGGAAAGGTGGATCTCTCTCACACGTACCAACACAGACTATCCCCCAATTTAACTGATCCCCAAAGGTTTTTGATTAAATAGCGGAATAGAAAATATGATCCCAAAAAAGTGTATGTATATCACACGTACACAACCACACTAGGCCCCAATTACTATTGTTTGTACCCCTAAAAGGCTAGGAGTAGGGGGAGTATGGAACAGGCAGCACCCTCAAACCTTCAGAAGTATGAGATGAACCCCAACAACTTGGAAAGGTGGATCTCTCTCACACGTACCAACACAGACTATCCCCCAATTTAACTGATCCCCAAAGGTTTTTGATTAAATAGCGGAATAGAAAATATGATCCCAAAAAAGTGTATGTATATCACACGTACACAACCACACTAGGCCCCAATTACTATTGTTTGTACCCCTAAAAGGCTAGGAGTAGGGGGAGTATGGAACAGGCAGCACCCTCAAACCTTCAGAAGTATGAGATGAACCCCAACAACTTGGAAAGGTGGATCTCTCTCACACGTACCAACACAGACTATCCCCCAATTTAACTGATCCCCAAAGGTTTTTGATTAAATAGCGGAATAGAAAATATGATCCCAAAAAAGTGTATGTATATCACACGTACACAACCACACTAGGCCCCAATTACTATTGTTTGTACCCCTAAAAGGCTAGGAGTAGGGGGAGTATGGAACAGGCAGCACCCTCAAACCTTCAGAAGTATGAGATGAACCCCAACAACTTGGAAAGGTGGATCTCTCTCACACGTACCAACACAGACTATCCCCCAATTTAACTGATCCCCAAAGGTTTTTGATTAAATAGCGGAATAGAAAATATGATCCCAAAAAAGTGTATGTATATCACACGTACACAACCACACTAGGCCCCAATTACTATTGTTTGTACCCCTAAAAGGCTAGGAGTAGGGGGAGTATGGAACAGGCAGCACCCTCAAACCTTCAGAAGTATGAGATGAACCCCAACAACTTGGAAAGGTGGATCTCTCTCACACGTACCAACACAGACTATCCCCCAATTTAACTGATCCCCAAAGGTTTTTGATTAAATAGCGGAATAGAAAATATGATCCCAAAAAAGTGTATGTATATCACACGTACACAACCACACTAGGCCCCAATTACTATTGTTTGTACCCCTAAAAGGCTAGGAGTAGGGGGAGTATGGAACAGGCAGCACCCTCAAACCTTCAGAAGTATGAGATGAACCCCAACAACTTGGAAAGGTGGATCTCTCTCACACGTACCAACACAGACTATCCCCCAATTTAACTGATCCCCAAAGGTTTTTGATTAAATAGCGGAATAGAAAATATGATCCCAAAAAAGTGTATGTATATCACACGTACACAACCACACTAGGCCCCAATTACTATTGTTTGTACCCCTAAAAGGCTAGGAGTAGGGGGAGTATGGAACAGGCAGCACCCTCAAACCTTCAGAAGTATGAGATGAACCCCAACAACTTGGAAAGGTGGATCTCTCTCACACGTACCAACACAGACTATCCCCCAATTTAACTGATCCCCAAAGGTTTTTGATTAAATAGCGGAATAGAAAATATGATCCCAAAAAAGTGTATGTATATCACACGTACACAACCACACTAGGCCCCAATTACTATTGTTTGTACCCCTAAAAGGCTAGGAGTAGGGGGAGTATGGAACAGGCAGCACCCTCAAACCTTCAGAAGTATGAGATGAACCTCAACAACTTGGAAAGGTGGATCTCTCTCACACGTACCAACACAGACTATCCCCCAATTTAACTGATCCCCAAAGGTTTTTGATTAAATAGCGGAATAGAAAATATGATCCCAAAAAAGTGTATGTATATCACACGTACACAACCACACTAGGCCCCAATTACTATTGTTTGTACCCCTAAAAGGCTAGGAGTAGGGGGAGTATGGAACAGGCAGCACCCTCAAACCTTCAGAAGTATGAGATGAACCCCAACAACTTGGAAAGGTGGATCTCTCTCACACGTACCAACACAGACTATCCCCCAATTTAACTGATCCCCAAAGGTTTTTGATTAAATAGCGGAATAGAAAATATGATCCCAAAAAAGTGTATGTATATCACACGTACACAACCACACTAGGCCCCAATTACTATTGTTTGTACCCCTAAAAGGCTAGGAGTAGGGGGAGTATGGAACAGGCAGCACCCTCAAACCTTCAGAAGTATGAGATGAACCCCAACAACTTGGAAAGGTGGATCTCTCTCACACGTACCAACACAGACTATCCCCCAATTTAACTGATCCCCAAAGGTTTTTGATTAAATAGCGGAATAGAAAATATGATCCCAAAAAAGTGTATGTATATCACACGTACACAACCACACTAGGCCCCAATTACTATTGTTTGTACCCCTAAAAGGCTAGGAGTAGGGGGAGTATGGAACAGGCAGCACCCTCAAACCTTCAGAAGTATGAGATGAACCCCAACAACTTGGAAAGGTGGATCTCTCTCACACGTACCAACACAGACTATCCCCCAATTTAACTGATCCCCAAAGGTTTTTGATTAAATAGCGGAATAGAAAATATGATCCCAAAAAAGTGTATGTATATCACACGTACACAACCACACTAGGCCCCAATTACTATTGTTTGTACCCCTAAAAGGCTAGGAGTAGGGGGAGTATGGAACAGGCAGCACCCTCAAACCTTCAGAAGTATGAGATGAACCCCAACAACTTGGAAAGGTGGATCTCTCTCACACGTACCAACACAGACTATCCCCCAATTTAACTGATCCCCAAAGGTTTTTGATTAAATAGCGGAATAGAAAATATGATCCCAAAAAAGTGTATGTATATCACACGTACACAACCACACTAGGCCCCAATTACTATTGTTTGTACCCCTAAAAGGCTAGGAGTAGGGGGAGTATGGAACAGGCAGCACCCTCAAACCTTCAGAAGTATGAGATGAACCCCAACAACTTGGAAAGGTGGATCTCTCTCACACGTACCAACACAGACTATCCCCCAATTTAACTGATCCCCAAAGGTTTTTGATTAAATAGCGGAATAGAAAATGTGATCCCAAAAAAGTGTATGTATATCACACGTACACAACCACACTAGGCCCCAATTACTATTGTTTGTACCCCTAAAAGGCTAGGAGTAGGGGGAGTATGGAACAGGCAGCACCCTCAAACCTTCAGAAGTATGAGATGAACCCCAACAACTTGGAAAGGTGGATCTCTCTCACACGTACCAACACAGACTATCCCCCAATTTAACTGATCCCCAAAGGTTTTTGATTAAATAGCGGAATAGAAAATATGATCCCAAAAAAGTGTATGTATATCACACGTACACAACCACACTAGGCCCCAATTACTATTGTTTGTACCCCTAAAAGGCTAGGAGTAGGGGGAGTATGGAACAGGCAGCACCCTCAAACCTTCAGAAGTATGAGATGAACCCCAACAACTTGGAAAGGTGGATCTCTCTCACACGTACCAACACAGACTATCCCCCAATTTAACTGATCCCCAAAGGTTTTTGATTAAATAGCGGAATAGAAAATATGATCCCAAAAAAGTGTATGTATATCACACGTACACAACCACACTAGGCCCCAATTACTATTGTTTGTACCCCTAAAAGGCTAGGAGTAGGGGGAGTATGGAACAGGCAGCACCCTCAAACCTTCAGAAGTATGAGATGAACCCCAACAACTTGGAAAGGTGGATCTCTCTCACACGTACCAACACAGACTATCCCCCAATTTAACTGATCCCCAAAGGTTTTTGATTAAATAGCGGAATAGAAAATATGATCCCAAAAAAGTGTATGTATATCACACGTACACAACCACACTAGGCCCCAATTACTATTGTTTGTACCCCTAAAAGGCTAGGAGTAGGGGGAGTATGGAACAGGCAGCACCCTCAAACCTTCAGAAGTATGAGATGAACCCCAACAACTTGGAAAGGTGGATCTCTCTCACACGTACCAACACAGACTATCCCCCAATTTAACTGATCCCCAAAGGTTTTTGATTAAATAGCGGAATAGAAAATATGATCCCAAAAAAGTGTATGTATATCACACGTACACAACCACACTAGGCCCCAATTACTATTGTTTGTACCCCTAAAAGGCTAGGAGTAGGGGGAGTATGGAACAGGCAGCACCCTCAAACCTTCAGAAGTATGAGATGAACCCCAACAACTTGGAAAGGTGGATCTCTCTCACACGTACCAACACAGACTATCCCCCAATTTAACTGATCCCCAAAGGTTTTTGATTAAATAGCGGAATAGAAAATATGATCCCAAAAAAGTGTATGTATATCACACGTACACAACCACACTAGGCCCCAATTACTATTGTTTGTACCCCTAAAAGGCTAGGAGTAGGGGGAGTATGGAACAGGCAGCACCCTCAAACCTTCAGAAGTATGAGATGAACCCCAACAACTTGGAAAGGTGGATCTCTCTCACACGTACCAACACAGACTATCCCCCAATTTAACTGATCCCCAAAGGTTTTTGATTAAATAGCGGAATAGAAAATATGATCCCAAAAAAGTGTATGTATATCACACGTACACAACCACACTAGGCCCCAATTACTATTGTTTGTACCCCTAAAAGGCTAGGAGTAGGGGGAGTATGGAACAGGCAGCACCCTCAAACCTTCAGAAGTATGAGATGAACCCCAACAACTTGGAAAGGTGGATCTCTCTCACACGTACCAACACAGACTATCCCCCAATTTAACTGATCCCCAAAGGTTTTTGATTAAATAGCGGAATAGAAAATATGATCCCAAAAAAGTGTATGTATATCACACGTACACAACCACACTAGGCCCCAATTACTATTGTTTGTACCCCTAAAAGGCTAGGAGTAGGGGGAGTATGGAACAGGCAGCACCCTCAAACCTTCAGAAGTATGAGATGAACCCCAACAACTTGGAAAGGTGGATCTCTCTCACACGTACCAACACAGACTATCCCCCAATTTAACTGATCCCCAAAGGTTTTTGATTAAATAGCGGAATAGAAAATATGATCCCAAAAAAGTGTATGTATATCACACGTACACAACCACACTAGGCCCCAATTACTATTGTTTGTACCCCTAAAAGGCTAGGAGTAGGGGGAGTATGGAACAGGCAGCACCCTCAAACCTTCAGAAGTATGAGATGAACCCCAACAACTTGGAAAGGTGGATCTCTCTCACACGTACCAACACAGACTATCCCCCAATTTAACTGATCCCCAAAGGTTTTTGATTAAATAGCGGAATAGAAAATATGATCCCAAAAAAGTGTATGTATATCACACGTACACAACCACACTAGGCCCCAATTACTATTGTTTGTACCCCTAAAAGGCTAGATGAGGAGTAGGGGGAGTATGGAACAGGCAGCACCCTCAAACCTTCAGTATGAGATTGTGTTCACTGTACCCCACAAAGATTGAGTTCACTGCACCCCACAATGATTGTGTTCACTGCACCCCACAAAGATTGTGTTCACTGCACCTCACAAAGATTGTGTTCACTGTACCCCCCAAAGATTGTGTTCACTGCACCCCACAAAGATTCTGTTCACTGTACCCCACAAAGATTGTGTTCACTGCACCCCAAAAAGATTGTGTTCACTGCACCCCAAAAAGGATGTTGTTCACTGCACCCCAAAAAGGATGTTGTTCACTCCACCCCAAAAAGATTGTGTTCACTGCACCCCACAAAGATTGTGTTCACTGCACCCCAAAAAGATTGTGTTCACTGCACCCCAAAAAGGATTTTGTTCACTGCACCCCAAAAAGGATGTTGTTCACTCCACCCCAAAAAGATTGTGTTCACTGCACCCCAAAAAGATTGTGTTCACTGCACCCCACAAAGGATTTTGTTCACTGCACCCCAAAAAGATTGTGTTCACTGCACCCCAAAAAGGATGTTGTTCACTGCACCCCAAAAAGGATTTTGTTCACTGCACCCCAAAAAGATTGTGTTCACTGCACCCCACAAAGGATTTTGTTCACTGCACCCCACAAAGATTGTGTTCACTGCACACCAAAAAGGATTGTGTTCACTGCACCCCAAAAAGATTTTGTTCACTGCACCCCAAAAAGATTGTGTTCACTGCAGCCCAAAAAGATTGTGTTCACTGCAGCCCAAAAAGATTGTGTTCACTGCAGCCCAAAAAGATTGTGTTCACTGCAGCTCACACACAGAAAAATGGATGTGGATCACTGACACCTGCCTATCTCCAATCCCACACCACACAGCAATATCGATTGTAGTTTGTAGAACACAGTTTCCCTAAAATTCAGCAGACTCTGTCCCTAACAGGATTGAGAAGAGATCGTAGATCAGGATTGAGTGCAGACCCCACCCCCCACACAGCAATATCGATTGTAGTTTGTAGAAGACACTGACCCTATATAATTCAGCAGACTCTATCCCTAAAATGCCTACAACTCGCCCTGCCTAAACACTCCGACCTGTCCCTCAATTCTATCCGGACACAAATGGTTTTTTCCTGCCTATCTTTCCCTAATCAGCAGCCAGCACGTTGATGTGTGCTCTGTCCCTGAATCTAAGCAGCATAATGACGCCGCTGCGGCTGCCTCGAACTTATAAAGACTTGGTCACATGCTTCAGACGGCCAATCACAGCTACTGAGACATTTGCAGGCATGGCTGGGATGGCTTAAGGCACACCAGTTAAACGATTGTTGATTGGCTGTTGAAAGCCCGCCATGAAAAGAGCGCCAAAGCATGCAAAACCCGGAAATAAAACGACCGAACACGGATTTTTACCCGAACATACAGTAAAGTGTCCGTGTCCGTGTTCGGGTACAAAAAATCCAATTATTCGGTACGAACACGAATAATACAGTCCGTGTTCGCTCAACACTAATCACATCAGATGATGTCAGTTCTCCTTCTACTCCCTCCATGCTCTGCTATTCTAAATTTATTTTCTAATTTTTATTTTATTTTCCATATATATATATATATATAAAAACATACATTACATTATATACATAATCAATTTCACATACCACCCTCCGATTCCCCCAAAAAGAAAAAAACAACCCCCCCCCCAAACTATAAGACACAAACCAAAATTCAAAACACTTATTTCAAAACTTTTAATGAAGCAAGACAAAGACATTCTCTAAATATCCCAATTCCAGGTGCCAGTCCAGGAGTATCCACCCATGGTTTGCATACCTTTTCGTACATTTTTCTCCTTTTAGCGTACTATTAAACACTCTCAACCAATCTGGGTAAGAGGGTGGCAGAGGGGCCATCCATTTATGGGCAATCAACTTTCTAGCCTGATCGAGACACCACAGTACTGCTACCTGTATTTAAGGGGGGGGGGGGCTACTTGATGTTCCATATACCCCAACTCACATAGTTTAGGTTCCGCTAAAAGAGTTACTCCAAATACTGAGCTTATTCTATTTACCACATCCTCCCAATATCTATATGATTTAGGGCATCACCAGAACATATGGATGAAACTTCCAAATGAATCCCCACACCTTGGACATGATGCATCAGGACATCCTCCTAACAGAGACAATATCTGTGGTGTGTAATCTGCCCTATGTATTATAAAGATCTGCATCAAACTAAGTTTAAAAGATTTTTGTGACGGGGACAAGGATATTAGGTCCAGTGACTCTAAAATAAGGTTCCATTGCTCGTCTGCCAGCTCTACCATGTCTTCATCCACCTTACTCTACACCTACACCTTACTCTACTTAGAAGATCCACCTCCTTTTCCAATGCTGCTAGATGCATACTGGCATACAGCTTTGATATTAATTCTTTAGTGGAAGTAGCTCTTACTAGAGTTTTTAAAAGAGGGGCGTTACTCCATTCCAACCCTACCATTTAAAACTGAGCTGCCAATTCATGCCTTATCTGCAAGTATCAGTAAAAGCATTTATTCAAGAGTCTGAACTCGTCTCTCAGCTCTTTAAAAAATTTTAATATCCTAGAAGAGTAAAGTTGTGAGAGCTGTACAATTCCCTTCTGCTTCCAGTTATTAAAGTTCTCGGACCTACCAAGCTCTGATACATTCAACTTTTTTCTACCTACAGACTAAAGAACAGGCAATGCCAAACCCCACGCCCTGCACAATGGTTTTCACAACTTTGCATAGAGTACATAGTTCCCCTAAAGGTGAGTGTGAAAGCACAGTAATATGTGAAATGAGACTGCAGTCCATCAGAAACCTGAAAATGTGACAAAGGTAAACTGAATGGACACCGAAAGTAAGTGATTTTAATTATTTTCTGGAGTTGTAATTCACAGACACATGGTGCTAGGCATTACTGTCCTAATAAAAGTTTTTAAGATTATTAACCAATTCTGGACTTTGGGTGAGCGCCAAAAAATATTCAGTAAAGTAAACAGGGCACTTTTCACTTTCCCTATCCCGCTACACTGCTGTTTCAATCACTGCACTTGCTGGAAAATCCAGGGTTTAAGGCGAATACCCACGATCAGAAAATAAAAAAAAAATATTGCTTTTGAAGCAATCATACGATAATCCTTTATCCTTTGTCCAAAGTTATCTCAAGGGGCAAACAGCAAAATTTTTCTCGTAGAATACCAGATGGTACCATTTTTGTTTAATCAGTACAGTTTTCGTCCGAAAATACAATACTAATACAAAACAGCACATTACATCACTTCCGAATTCTTATTCTGTCCTTCAAGAATTTTTGAACTTTAGTAGTGTCTTAATTTTTAAAATTGGAGACTAGCATGCAAAAAACAATGGACGATCATTCATCCGATAATCTAATCATATGTACCAGGCTTTACTATAACAGCAGAAACTGTAGCAAATGTCTTGTCTTCAAAAATTCTTATAAATTTAAAGCGGAGTTCCGGGCACAAAAAATATATTTTTTTTTTTTTGTGCCCCTCCGCTAGTTCGACAGTACCTGAAAAGGAATTGGATAGTTATTTTTTTTTTTGTTTACTCACCTTGTAATTGAAGATCGTAAATACTCACCTCAGAGTACTTCCTCCCTCAGCGCCGCGGCTCACCCCGTCACTTCCTGTCTCGCGATGATTCCTGGGAGCTGAACGTCATCGCTCCCAGGAATCAATGCGACGGCACCGGCCCCGCTCGTCACTTCCGGGCGACGCCGCATTCCCCTGCTAAACAGCTTCTGGGCATGCCCAGAAGCTGTGGAGGAATGCGGAGCCACACCGGAAGTGACGAGAGGGGCCGGTGCAGGCGCATTCTGGGACAGCAAGACGCGGAAGAAGACACAGAAGAGGACCGCGCCGGCTTCACCTGCCCACAAGAGAGATGGAAACGCTGTGGAAGAAATTTTATAAGTAAGTATTTCTTCTAAAATCTAAGTGCGAACCGGGACAGATCAGAGGCTAGCCATTGTTGAATGTGCTAGCCCTGACTGTCCCGGGGGTATGTCTATTAAAAAACGACTTCTGTGCCCGGAACTCCGCTTTAAGTATTTTTAAATTTATAAAGAGAGAGGGAATCAGCACTTAATTTCTAAAAATGGTGGACCACAGATAAAATTGTAAATATATAATAATGGCCAATGTGAACGTGAAATGAAGAACAATAAATGTAAAAAGAATGAGTATAAAAAGATATTATTGAAAATCAATCCTAAGTAAGAAGTGTTGAAAGATATTAAAATATAGTCCAATAAGTGTTAAATAAAAATGTTGACCATAAATGATGATATAAGGCAATAAGAATAAAAAACAATCTTGGTATAACAATGTGAACGATATATAAAGTGCTGAAGTGCTAATAAATAAATAATCAAAATAAATCAATTAAGTAATCCGTGCCAAATATAAATAATATAAGTGATTGAAAACACTATTGATGATGACTGTGGGCAACAGATGGGTTGCACAATGCAGGTGATGAATAAAATCAATATCCTGTACAAGTGAAAGTGCAAATAGTGATCAATAGTGCAAAATATTGCTCAATAGTGCAAAATGTAGACCAGCAAAAAATGCTGTGAAATGCCTAGAATGAGTAAACGCAAAAAACAATTATAGCACAAAGTCCCAAATACATATGTGCACAAACTAAGGTGCTACAAATAACAAGTGGAAATAAAAGATAATTGGTGATCCAGTGGCTATGTTAAAAGAAACACTTCCGGTGACAGCCAAGTGCGATTATTCATGAGCTTTGAATCCAAATAAAGTGCAATGGCCGCTCACCTCCATTAACACTCAAATGAGCGTTTTGGTGTAATCAATCACCATAGGGGACCTCCAGATATTCTCTAATAATATAAGGGCTTATAGATGTGAAAAGGTCTTCAAAGACATAATGCCCAATAGATATTCCTTTCCCTTCTAAAGGATCATAACTTTGGCAGATGAGGATCGATATTCTTAGTAGATTCCTGGGACACTCGCTCATCAAAAATGATAAGAGGGGGCTCTCATAGTGTAGTAAATTCAATTTTAATGGAAAACAAATATAGCAAACTTACAGTTAAAATTGAAGAAATGTGAGCTGTACACAGCAAACACCGCCGATGCGGTATGTTCCGATACTTCCGGTCTCGGCCGTAGATCGGAAGTGACGTCACCCGGCTTCTCCCGACGCATTGCATCACAAACACACGTGACTTTTAGCCATATTGTTCTGTACCTCATTGGTAGCACATTGGTTTCCCTCTTCTTGTCTGTTTTTAAATTTAAAAGCCCCATAGGAGAAATGTAAATACTACTCTGGTACATAAAAAGATGTCTTGGAGTGTGAAGTGTGTCTCTAGCTAGTATTGAATGGTATTGTGAGATTCTCCCTTTGTCTGGTGACCATTGTTACTGGGGCAGGAAGTGATAAGAAATCCAAAATTAAACAAAATAGAAAGATTTCCTCTTGCTTCCTGTTTTTTATTTTAAAATCTGGGATAGGAAGTAAAGGATACTCAACATAATAAGACACAATAAAAAAAAGGCAGACAAAAAGCCACAGGCTTTAACCATACCCCTTTCTATTTTTTTTTTTTTTATCTGGGATAGGAAGTGAAGGAAAATCTCCCTAATAGAACACAATGAAAAAAAGCCAGACACAACGTCAGCAACTTTACCCTTTTCTATCCCAAATTAAAAAAAAAAAAGTTTGGGCTATAGACTTACTTGTCCTTAGATTTACTTTGGGTTTCATCTATTTGGAACAAAAACTAGGTTTAATAATAATTTTAGGAATAAAAGTAAAATGCTACATTATGAAACAATAAAACTCAGATGAAGCATACAGATAAAAATAAGTACTTCATTTATTGCAAAAAGATAATCTCACAAATATTTAAATTTAAATAACACACTTCTTTTCTAATTAAAAACAGGACATTTTCCAAATGTGCTAACAGACGCTCTCCACCTCTTTACATCCTATCCTCCCACTGGGAAAAACTGCAAAGCAACAGTAATTATACAGGAATGAACCTAGACACTAGATGGTACTATAGAAAATATAGATAATGAACTAGAAATAAACAATTTATACTTATATAATTATCACATAGGGTCCCCATAAAGACACACACATATATTCCCTTTTCTGCCATGAGCTTGTGTCAGGCTTACATCAAGTTTTAAATTCTGTCATCACATTCAAAGATTTGATGATTTGAAAAAAGCAGTGCGCCCTGGCATGGACGTCAGAAATATTTCAAAATTCCTGACTTTTTTCTCCACCCCAACATATTGCGAGTATAGTCCATGCTGAGGACCCAACCCCACTGATGTAACTAGTACAGGCCTAATTGCAGTATTGGTCCTGGGATCTGGTGGTTGCTTCACTGCTGTCCAATGCATCAGACATGCTCCAATATGGAGTGGGGTGTCACACATCAAGGTTCACGTAGAGGGTAATTCATCTGCCCATATTACGTAGGTAAGAGGGAGAGAGAGGGCCTGAGTCTGCTGAATTTTTCCCTTTTTCCCAAGATGTCCCTTAAATGCTTGCCAGCATTGACTCTCAATTATTTTTTGTTTTTTCCCACTCATATTACCTTATGTGGACATGTGATCACACGCAAGAGGTGGTGCAATCTATAAAAGTTCTGATATAAAATTATTTGGTTCTTTCGTTATTCCAAAAAATCCTTTTTTTTGCACATGCTTGCATACACTGCAGTGTCCATATTTAAACATTTTTTTGGTGATCCTTGGATTTGTTTTTTTTAAGGTTGCAGTAGGGGTAGGTTCAGTGTGTACAAAAATATCTGTCGAATAGTTTGTTTCTCCTTAGCATCAGATTGCCAACTTAATTGATGAGGATAGAGTAAATACACAAAAACTGCCCTGTGAGAATCCCTTTTATTAGGGGCCATGGAAGATGGCCGGTGGTCACCATTTCACAAAAAAAGGTGGTATTTAATATAAGTTTTAAGAGTTCAATCATCTTATGCTCCAAGCAAGGAGTAGATTCTTTCCTACCATTGAGGCACTGCTTCCTCCCTCACCTTACATGGTACAGACACATAAAGTGATTTCACATCTACCCCAACAAGAAGACAATACTTTTGATTTGCCAAATCCTACGTAAAACATCCTCTGCATTCAATACAATGATGGAAATCAGTTACTAGATGTCTAATATTTTTGTCAATAAACATGATGCCTTACCCTATTTTCTGTACCTATGGTATTATATTAAGAGTGTCAGTGTTGTATTTCTCAACATAAAGATAATCCCACTCTTTCTTAGTAATTAGTCCCTCCTGGGGGGATAACTGCTGCTTGCCCTTAATTTTCCAAGTTAATTCTACGACTGTATTGTGATTCCAATATTTATAGCATGAGTCATCGAATTGTCTATGGATTTTCTCCAAACTATCTGACTCCCTAGGTAGCACTTCCTTTTAGGAAAAAATCCTGCAACTGTACTATAAATTGGTCTACATTGTCACTTCTTAACTGCTGCACGCACTGTTATCTCCAGGCACTGGCGTCAAGCAGTTACCCCCTTCTGCTTGACTAGGCTTGTGAGATGGACTCTTTATGCCAAAGGAAAGGATGGTTTCCTGGGAAAATGACAAATCAAAGGCCTGTAAAATCACCTGGACCTCATGTTCTTATTTCAGGCACTCTTCAGACATTTCTTTTTTTACGTACTTTACCTGACGAATTTGTCTCTGGGTCAACATACCTTGACTCAGGATCACGCCATAGGTCTGCATGTTCTGTTTGTGGCTCCAATCCCCCCTAAAAAATCTTCTTTATGCTAAAATGTTTGCTGCTTTATTTTATAACTCTGCTTTTCTGTACTTATCAAGGCAAGATGGGTCCTCAGTGGAATACCACTAACTTTTGCAAGGCCTTTCCTTAACTATGCTTGTCCATGATGGATGTTATACAGGTTGTGTTCTCACATATTCATGCTGTCTGACACAATAGGCTACAACCACCGATACTGCAGTTCTGTTTTTTTTTCCCAATCAGATCAGTACTGATGATACAAGTTTGTTTTCTTCCTTGTTTTGCATTGTCCACTTTTTTGCTTGGGATCATACCTGGTTGTACCTTTTCTTATGCAAAACTAAAAACAGATTAAACATAATTATTCTCTTCTCTTTTGATGCATTATTTAAAGTTGACCCTTCTCAGGAACAGGGAAAGATCCTTGTAGATCTCAAATTCATTACCATCACTGGTGGGAGAAGAATTCGGGAGACATGATATTTGGATAGATAGACTTATGAGAAATTGACTTGGATACATTTTATTATATCATATTCCTACTTATTGTTCATTATTTCTTTGTTTGTCCTTATTTTCATATGTGTTGGTTAAGCGGAGGGGACTTTCTTTATTATAGATTTGGTGTTTATAACTTTTTTTCCTTTTATGTTTCATTTTTCTTCTTCTTTTTGATCTTACTCCAAACTCCAGACTTGTTTTTCCTGTCTCCGTATAGTTTGTTCTTCTACTTCAGCTGAGTTCTTTTGAAAATTTCTTCTAGATCTGCTTATGCCCCTTTTGGTTATATTAACTATCTCTCCTAGTCCTGCATGAGAAAGATATTGTACACAGTGAATTTACTTCTACTATTATCAAACAGGGACCACTTACGAGAATGTTTGACACTACAATATCTGCAAATAGGTGAAAAAATATTTTTTTTTGTATAATGAAATGTTCAATTTTCCATCAAAACATTTCACTTTAGCACCTCTTATGTGCTCAAATGTCCATGTAAGAAAAATAAGTGTGTAAGACAAAGAGAGAACTAAGAGTCAGAATTGGTGAGAACATAAGGGATATTTGGGACAAAGTTAAAAAGTACTTTTGCACACAATTTTAAACTGTTCCATAGATCAATTTATGGAATATACCATCTCCAAATGTCTATGCAAAGAGAGGTCAGGGAGAAGATCTTCTTAAAAAAAGGAAGCATGTTGGATATATCTTTTAAACTCAATGTCCCCTAAGGATCTCACAATGAGCTAAAGTATACTTAAGGTAAAACATTTTTTTATAGTTTTGGATAAAATGGAGATAGAATAAAATGCCTGTCAAGTTTTATTGCTGTCTGTGCCCCTTTTAAGGAGATCCAACCTCTCTATTTGTCCTGTTTACCATTATTGAAAGTTAAAGTAAAAGAAAATCACAAATTTTGAATTGTCCTCAGTATAGTAATAAGGAAATCTTCTAACTGGGACGCTAGTTTTGGTGACCTGAGGGTCCTCAAGGAATTCCCTTAATTTGAAGGGATTTCCTCTAATTTCCTCTTTGGCTATGGGACAGGAAGTGAAGGCAAGTCTCCCCAATGGGAAACGGATGGTAAAAAAAAAAAATCTGAGTTTTAACCTCCCCTTGCTCTATCCAAAATTAAAAAAAATATGTTTTGCTTATAGTTCTACTTTAAATTTGTAAGCATTCCTTTAAACTGTCGTTTTAGAGAATTGTTCATGGTTTGGAAAAGCTATGATCATTTGAATGTATGCCTTTTATTCTAATGTAGTATTTTAGTATTTTGTGATATGATTGTCTGTCTCGTAAAAGCTCAGGAAGAACGCCTAGAAGTTGAATTAATGCCATGAGATATGCCTGGTGGACATTTCCACATTTCTTCATGTCCTGAAGAAGTCCTGTGGCAGGAAGATATAATCTGATTGCCAGACCAGTAGTGCAAATAAGTCTATTCTAGTTACATCAGTTAGGACCTGTCTACAGCACAGTCCATGTTTAAAATATTTTGGAGTGGATAAATAATCCAGGACTTTTGAAAAAATTCTTAAGTCCATGCCAGGGTGTACTGTTTTTTTTTTTTTTTTTTTAAATAATCAAATCTTTGAATGCGATTACAGTAGATGGAACTTTGCACTATTTATATCTGCAATCACATATGGTATCTACAGGACTACTGGTCTCCCTTGATATAAATTCATGGTGGAAAAGGAAATATAAGTACGTCCTAACTGGGACCTCCATGTTTTATATATATATATATATATACTTTATATATATATACATATAAATGTATATATATATATATATATATATATACACAGACATATAAATGTATATATATATACATACATATATATATATATATATATATATATATATATATATATATATATATATATATATATATATATATATTTATTTATTTATTATCTATACTTTCTGTAGCGTCCTTTAGTCCCTAATTTAATTTCTGTACAATTACAGTTGCTATGCAATTTTTCTCAATAGAAGGATAGGAAGAAAAGGAGTAGTATGAATCTGTTAACACATTTGGACAATGTGCTCCTGAGGATAGGTCTGTTATTTATTATAAATTAGTCACTATCTTTTTGCAATTGATAAAGTACATCATTTATAATAACACTTGATCTAGTGCCTTTATCATATTTGTTTTTTGTACTGTGTTGAGATACCTTTTCCGAAATGATGTAAGGAGATGCCATATTATGGAATTTAAACCACTGGTTCCTTTTACCTTTTTTGTTTGTGGGAACACATACAGAGCTGTATATTTATCCAAACTAATGCATATATTCATTAAACCACTCACCCTTGCTATGATTTATGACTGTACATTAAAAATAAGGATGACAATACTTTTACGAGTCTGCGTTGTTTCATACTCTGTAGCTTCACTTTAGTAAATACGACCACATTAGTAACATTGGTTCTGATCCTCATACTTTTTGCTAGAACCAACTAAGCACTTTCCCTTCCCACCCATCAACCTATAGAGAAGGCACTGGCACTGAAAGTCAAATTTCTACTTTCAACTTGATGTGGCAATTCAGCATAAAGGCCTGCTTACACTACACACTAGCTTAACTGAAAAATGATTTGGTGACCTTTGATGGAATATGTATAAGAACTTAAGTATGCCATTACATATATGCCTGGGGTAAAGTAAAGCTAAAGCCATCAGAAAGTAAAGTGCAGCTGTTCATTTTTTCCAGGGTAGGTGAGACAAAACAGCACCAGACTGGTTGCCATGGGCAATAAACTCCGCTCCATATGTACGCACATGGTAGTGTTTTAAGAGAAAGAATAGTCTGAGCGCATTAGATATAATCAGAGAAGTAAGAGTGACATTTCACAATGAATGCACAGGTACGTATATCTTCAGTCTGACCTCTTCTTCACCTTCCTTCCTACCAGCTTCCAGCCTTCCTATCTGCACTGTCATAGCAGCTTGGATTATCTGTTGATGCTATTGTACTGCAGATGTAATTGCATCTACGTCATCTATGATTTTCTTTAAGTAGACTATTGGTCCCAGACTCGGGCTGTCTCAGATTATTAGGATCAGGACTCTGAACTATCATATCGTGTTTTATCATTGTCTGCGGGCTGGTATAATTGTGCAACTAACTGTGACAACTCTTATTCCGGACGGCCAAGTGAGTCATTTTCAATGTAAAGAAGTTGACCTGTGTATTGCCACCAAAAGACAAACTCCTAATGGGTTTAGAAAGACACCAAAGGATTTAGGAATAAAACATTCCCTTGCCACTCTTTTAATCAAACTTCCATTCATTTTTAATGGGTTGCCAACAAACAGGAATGATCCAAAAAACAGACATCAAGCGTTTTTCTTCATGCAGCGGACAACCATGCACAGTAGTGATACATTGCCAAGCCACAATGCTCCTTTTGCAATCATCTGAAAAAACAAACTCATCTACATTTTTTTCTCTGCACTTCTGCCAACATTGTACCTTTTTAATATGGCACTGTATCATAGGATTTTCTTTTCTTAAGTGCCTTATTTTACATTTAGAAACATTGAACTGCAGTTTCCATTGCTTTGACCAATTTTCCAATAATGCCACATCATGTTCTATGTTACAAACACCTTCAGGTTGTTCAAACACCTTTGGTTCATCAGCAAAAAGATATACACTGCCCAGCAAACCTTCAGTTATATCCAGAGCCGGGAAAAGAGGTGGGCAGGAGGGGGCAGCTCCCCTGTGCGCAATGGTTTATTGCAAGGATGGGGGCACCCTGACCCTAATCCTAAGGGAATAGGGGGCGCAGTATGGCATCTTTGCCCTGGGCACTCATTGACCTTGCCCAAGCATTGGTTATATCACATACAAGCAGAATAAATAAAACAGGGTCTAGTATAGAGCCTTGTGGTGCACCACTAGTGATTGGTCTCTGTTCCCAATTAACTATGCTTTCGCAAATTACATTTCCACTGAAGCACCCAAGGGTTAAGTCCTAGCTTGTAGAACTTTTTTATGAGATCATTCTGTGGAACTGTATCAAATTCTTTGCTGAAATCAAGATAGGCCACAGCACCACCGTAGTCCAAAACATTAGTGTTATAGTTAAAAAATGTAATGAGATTAGCATGACATGATCTGCTGTCAGTAAAGCCATCCTGCGTTGGGTCCAGCAAATTGTGTGATTTTAAAGTGGTTCCAAAGGCAGACAGTTTTTATCTTTATACATTTTATGCATTACCCACTTGCCCTCTGGAAAATGTACTCCCCTTCATGACCAAGCTGTTTTTTGCGATACCTTACTGCGTTACTTTAACTGACAATTGCACGGCCATGCGATGCTGTACCCAAAGTCTGTGTCCTTTTTTTTCACAAATAGAGTTTCTCTTGGTGGTATTTGATCCCCTCTGTGTTTTTTTTTTTTATTTTTGAGCTATAAAAAAAAAACATCCCCAAAAAAAAAAAAGCAATATTTTTTACTTTCTGCAATAAAACATATTCAATAAAAAAAAAAAGGAAAAAATCTATTTTATCCATCAATTTAGGCTAATATGTATTATGTTACATATTTTTGGTAAATAAAAATCCCAATAAGCGTATATTGATTGGTTTGCACAAAAGTTATTCTACAAACTATGGGATATTTTCATTTATTTATTTATTTTTATTTGTTTCTAGTAATGGCAGCGATCAGTGACTTAAAGCGGGACTGTGATATTGCGACGGACAGTCGGGACAGTAACTTACACTTTTGACACTTTTTGGGGACCAATGACACTAATATAGTGATTAAAGCTTAAAATATGCACTGTCACTGTACTATTGACAGTGGATGGGAAGAGGTTAACATCAGGGGTGATCAAAGGGTTATCTGTGTGCCTGACCAGTGTTTTACCACTGTGGGGGAAGTGCTTTTACTATGGGAAGGCATTGATTCATGTCCCCGCTTTGCAGGAACACAGGATCAATGCCTTCCCTACTGACAGAACGGCGATCTGCCTTGTTTACATAGGCAGGTTGCCGTACTGGCTCTCCACCTAATGATTAGTGAATGCCATTGAACATCGAATCCGCAGTACCCGCAGATCAGCTCCCGATGTGTCTAACCACAAAAGAAGCGGGTCACCAGCGGCGCTCTCCCCAGACTCGGAAGTGTCGGATCAGGTACGTGATGCGGCACAGAGAGGCCACTCTGCTGCGATATATGTGCGGTGGGCAGTCGTAAAGTTGTTAAGATAAAAAACCTTCTGTGTGTAGCAGCCCCCTAATTCCTTAACCTCCCTGGCGGTATGATTCTTTCGGATTTTAGGTGCTGAAAGCGGTACCATTATTTTGCATGTAATTCTTAAGAATGAGCAGCCCAAACCAACTCCAAACCAACTATTTACATATGATTTTTTTTTACTGTGCGTTCTTCTTTATAACATCTCAGGTATGATAAACTTTGAAACACAAAATCGAAAATTATAATATAATAAAAAACTACAAATAAGTTAAAGTATGTATGTATGTATACATATATATATATACGTATATATATATATATATATATATATATATGTATATATACATATACATAAAAAGTATAGTAAAATTGCAGGAAAGGGCACTGGGGGGCAAACTAATGTGATTTTTTTTATTTTGAATTGTATCAGTGTGTTTGGTGTGTTTTACATTTGAATTTGCCGCCGGTTCCACCCCCCTGTGAACGTCACGTCGCAGGAGACAGAAGCCAGGGCACGTCGAGGATCGGGAGGAAATCCGCCGCCAGACACCGCCGAGATTCAACGCTGGATCCCGGTGACAAGGTAAGTAACCCTGCTTTCAGGATCCAGCGATCTTCCTAGCGGTACCCCGAGTGTGGCTCGGGTTACCGCATTTGGCTCTGAAATATAACCCCGAGCCACGCTCGGAAATACCGATAGGAAGGTTAAATGAGCCCTTCCTTGATCCAGCGATGTTGCACGAGAGACTCTGTTATCTGGAACTCTCCCCCCTGATTGGCTAAGACACACAGCAGGAGCCATTGGCCCCCACTGCTGTCGATCAATGTCAGTGAGCCAATGAGCAGAGAGAGGGGGTTGGGCAGAGCCACGGCTCTGTGTCTGAATGGACACACAGAGCAGCAGCTCAGCTCGAGTGCCCCCACAGCAAGCTGCTTGCTGTGGGGGCACTCAAAAGGAGGGAGGGGCCAGGAGAGCCAAAGAGGGACCTGAGAAGAGGAGGATCTGGGCTGCTCTGTAAAAAAAAAAACTGCACAAAGCAGGTAAGTATAACATGTTTGTTTAAAAAAAAAAAAAAACAAGACTTTAGTATCGATTTAACCAATTGCCAACCAGCCGCCATAGTTTTACTGTGGCAGGTCAGCTCTGTTCCGTGAAAAAGATGTACCTGTATGACCCTTTGCGGGAGCGCTTGTGGGGGCACACGCACGCCGCCAGAGGTGCGCAGGTGCTGATAGGCCACAGAAGGAGCCAATTTGGCGGCCGCGATGTCCACCGGGCACCCACGATCGCTCCCTGTGGAGTATCATTGTAAACACAGCAGATGGCAGTTCTGTCAGTTATGAACACAGGGTCCCATCCCCCAAACAGTTAGAAAGCACCCCCTAGGGACACATTTAACCCACTTGATTGCCCCTGGTATTAACCCCTTCCCTGCTACTGTCATTATTACAGTAACAGTGCATATTTTTAGCACTAATTACTGTAGAATTGTTATTGGTTCCCCCAAAAGTGTAAAAAATGTCAGGTGTCCGATCTGTCCGCCGCAATGTCGCATTCCCACTAAAAATTGCAGATCGCCGCCATTACTAGTAAAAAATTAAATAAATAAAGATTACATAAATCTTTCCCCTAGTTTGTAGACGCAATAACTTTTGCGCAAACCAATCAATATACACTTATTGGGATTTTCTTTACCAAAAATATGTAGCAGAATACAAATTGGCCTAAAATGATGAAAATATTAGATTTTTTAATTTTTTTTTATTGGAAATGTTCTACAGCAGAAAGTAAAAAATATTATTTTTTCTTCAGTATTTTAGCTGTTTTTTTGTTTATAGCGCAAAAAATAAAAATCACACAGACGATCAAATACTACCAAAAGAAAGCTCTATTTGTGGAAAAAAAAAGGACATTGATTTTATTTGGGTACAGTGTCGCACGACCGCGCAATTGTCAGTTAAATGGATGCTCCTCTTATCGGGTCCCTCTTCTGTTATCCTGGCCCCTCCCTCCTGTTGAGTGCCCTCATAGCAAGCAGCTTGCTTTGGGTGCACCCGAACCAAGTCACAGCTCCCTGTGTCCATTCAGACATGGAACCGTGATCCTGGCCCCGCCCCTTCTCTCTCCTGATTGGCTGACTGACTTTGATTGACAGCAGTGGAAGCCAATCGCGTCTATAAAAAAAAAAAATATATATGTTTTTCAGAATTTTTGTTTATAGCGCAAAAAATAACAATTAAACAGGTGATTAAATACCACCAAAAGAAAGCTCTATTTGTGGGGAAAAAAGGACATCAATTTTATTTCAGTACAGTGTCGCACGACTGCGCAATTTTTCTTTAAAATAACGCAGTGCAGAATTGCAAAATTCAGCCTGGTCATTAAGGGGGCAAATAATTCCGGTCCAGAACTGGTTAAATAAAACTTTTCCCTTCATTGTCATTTGATTTATCTTGTGAATAAACAGGTTTTCGTAATCCTCAGACTGTCCTCAGTGTCTGTATACCACACTAATTTTAAGGGAAGAACTCTTGCTGGTTTGTAGACTGATGGTTTCAAATAATGTATTTGTTTTTTTGAATTTATGTTAGCTTTATGCTGTTTTTACATAAATGGCCACTCCACCTTCCCTTTTTCCCACTTTGTCTTTCCTGTAGAGTCTGTACCCTGGCATAGTTATTTTCCAGTCATTTGAATCTCTGAACCATTTGTCTGTAATAGCCAAAAAAGTCTAAATTATCTGTAGACATAAAAGCTGTAAGTTCACACAGCCTATTACTTAAACTACAAGCATTAGGCTACATTTATATTTGAACATTGGTATCTTCAAGCATTTTTTTTTCTATTTTTTACTAATGCAAAGCTAGTTACTAGGAGGAGGGGAAGGTTGTTAGGCATGTAATTGTATGAAAAACATGCTTCCATTAAAGTCTATTGGGTCAGCTTTCAATATAATTTCTACACTGACAATACCCAAATCTATCTCTCTACCCCTCAGCTTACATCAGTCTCCTCACGCATCATTAATTTACTGACAGATATATCAACCTGGATGTCACACCACTTCCTTCAACTCAATCTATCCAAAACCGAGCTCTTAATATTTCCTCCCCTATGCGCCCTTCTCCTGACTTCTCCATCAAGATCAATGGCACAACCATCAACCCATCCCCCTATGCCAGGGTGCTAGGCATAATCTGGGACTCTGAACTCTCTTTTCGTCACCACATCAAATCACTGTCCAAAGCTTGTTGCCTCAATCTCCGCAACATCTCCAAAATACGTCCCTTCATAACCAATGACACCACAAAGATTCTAATTCTTTCTCTGGTCAACACTCACCTCGACTACTGCAACTCCCTCCTCATTGAATTAGGTGTACAAAGGCTATCCCCCCTCCTTCAGTTCACCCTGAAAGCTGCTGCCCGGGTGCTAGGTGTAACCCTCTATGCCAGGGTGCTAGGTGTAATCTGGGACTCTGAACTCTCCTTTCGTCACCACATCAAATCACTGTCCAAAGCTTGTTGCCTCAACCTCCGTAACATCTCCAAAACACGTCCCTTCATAGCCAATGACACCACAAAGATTCTAATGGGGCAGTAGGCAGGATTTCCTTAACTTAGCTTATAACTTATTAAATAAGACACCATCAGACTTATTAACTTTGGAATAAAAGAGGCCGCGGCCGTTTATTATTTAACACATTAAAGATCGATAAATCTTTTTAAACTTGAATAAAACAGCAGTATAGAACAACCCGGTCCCAACGACCCAGGTTGCCATTAACAAATAAATACATCAACTCATCCAACTCAAATATAACAAAAACGTCCCCCTTCGCCATGAGCGAAGGTGACCCTAAAATAAAAAAACTGACCGCGACAAACAAGGGGGGGGGGGTTTGAGGGGAACCGCTGGGCTGTCTTCCTTCTTCACTTCTTGACAGGCGGAGTGACGACTCGTCTGTGAGGGGACCCTTAAATGGATCC
Organism: Pelophylax lessonae; assembly: GCF_965119305.1. Classification (NCBI taxonomy): domain Eukaryota; kingdom Metazoa; phylum Chordata; class Amphibia; order Anura; family Ranidae; genus Pelophylax; species Pelophylax lessonae. The sequence continues at coordinate 464,761,909 of NC_138771.1, read as the reverse complement.
TCTTGAACACCTTTGGACCAATCATCATTAAGCATCACTGGCGGGAGAAAACCGGCTTAAACAGATGAGGGGCTTATTCTCCCTAGATACTTGGACAACTGGCTATAAAACCCAACAGCCAATCAGATTAAAATGATATCTGACAGGCTCTAAACTGCCTGACAACTAAGCTCGGCCTATTTCTTATCCTAAGCTATCCTTACCTGCCACTACCCCATAAATAAAAGGGGCCATTCGTCCCCTTTTCTTTTTATTCTTTCTCTGGTCAACGCTCACCTCGACTACTGCAACTCCCTCCTCATTGAATTACGTGTACAAAGGCTATCCCCCCTCCTTCAGTTCACCCTGAATGCTGCTGCCCGACTTGTCCACCTTACCAACTGCCAATCCCTCTCTGCCAATCCCTTCACTGGCTTCAATGGTTGCTGTCATTCAGTAACTGTCTGCTCGTATGAGGTACGAGCAGACAGCTGACACTGACAATCTGCTGGTACTATATGATCGCTGTGACCAATCACACCACATCACATGGCAATTGTATACAATGGATGTTTTCCATTCATAGCCACTCATTGTGTACTATTGTGCTGCTTGCTGTGATTGGTCACAGTAATTACATGGTACAGACAGGGCCAATCACAGCCCTTCTGTACCATGTGATCAGCTGTGGCCAATCAGAGCTAATCACAACAATACAATGGATACATTCACAAGTGGTTGCTTATAACAGTGATTATTACTGTTATAAGCAATCATAATGTGTAAAAAAAAAAAAAATCTGATTACCTACCCAGAGTAGTACACTGTTACTATTGTAAGACTGTAATGCTCCGGTCACAAAATGTAAAAAAAAATCATGAAAAAATGTAAAAAAAAAACAAACAAAATATTAATGTTTTTTTTTAACATACTCTCACCAGTCAGTGTCCCTAATCGTCGCTACATCAGTCATATGATGATGCTGTACTACACTGGTGATAGTATTTAATAAAAATTGTGGCCAAACATTACAAGTTAAAAAAAAACACACCATACCTCTTACTAGATACTTCGAACTATCAAGTTTCCAAACAAGGATTTATTTGGGGGATATCTGTAATGTCCTGGCATTTTCGTACCTCAAGAAATGAGAGAGGCTGTAAGTACATCAGGATTTATCAATTTTTAGATATATACTATAATTTGTGGACTCTATAACTTTCCTACAGACTAAATGATATACTCTGATTTGGGTTATTTTCACCAAAGAAATGTAGCAGAATACATTCTGGCCTAAATTTTAAAAATTACTTTACTACCGATTTAGTCCTGATTCACATCTATGAACGGCAGCCCATTCATTTGAATGGGTTTCCGTGCCTGCATTTATTGCAGAAAAAAGTGCATGCAGCATTTTAAAAATGCAGTGTCCTTGAAATCGCTTTCCCTGCAGTTCCCGCACCCGCAAACGTGTTGTGTTCTTAGATGCGTGGCCCAGGCATCTAAAAAGACAGCACATTTTGCGGGTGCAGGAAAAGCAGGGCAATTGCATGGTGCACAAGCACCATGCGAGTTCAAGGACATTGCCTTTTTAACCACTTCAATACAGTGCATTTTCACCCCTTCCTGCCCAGGCCAATTTCCAGCTGTCAGCACTGTCACACTTTGAATGACAATTGCGCGGTCATGCTACACTGTACCTATATAACATTTTTTATCCTTTTTTCACACAAATAGAGCTTTCTTTTGGTGGTATTTAATCATTGCTGGGTTTTTTATTTCTTACAAAAAAAAAGAAAAAAGACAGAAATGTTGGAAAATTTCTGTGAGTAAATTTTTAAAATAAATCATTTTTCTCCTTCACTGATGTGCGCTGATGAGGCGGCATTGATGGGCACTGATAGGCTGCACTGATGAGGTGGCACTGATGAGGAGGTACCAATATGCCGCAATGATGGGCACTGATAGGTGGCACTTATAGGCGGCACTAATGAGCACTAATAGAATGGCACTGATGAGCACTGATAGGCGGCACTGATGGGCACTGAAATGGGTAAAGAGCCATGTCATTGGCTCTTTAACGAGATCGGGGTCGCGTCGTGTCCTAGCAACATGGCGTGGGCATGATCACCACACTGCTCGCGGACGTTTGGACTCAGCTTTCAGCGGCTCCTCTCGGACCCTTTCGGCTCTCCTCGGTTATCTCCGGTTCATCTTTGTTCCTGACAGGCTTCTGTGAGTAATGCAGAGAAATCTTTGATTGTTAAAGACTTTCCCTGAATCTAACTTGAGAACTGCTTTTGTCTCTGTTGACTTTGGTCTCCTGACAATAGCTCTCTGCTTGTGACTATCAAGTGCTCATTTGAAGGAATGTGGTGGGTGTTTCTGGACCCCTGTAAGCAAAGTTGGATGTCTAAACCCCTGACTTGGCAGATAAGCTAGGGGGGAAGAAAAAGAAAAAGACCCTTTTTTTTTTTTTTCTCTTTTCCCTCTTTCATGTATATAACTGGAAACGCGCTTAAGTACCATGACAAAAAAAAAGGAGACACATCAGATCTGCAGGATTCTGCTAGCTAGCAGTCACAACACACAGTAAAAGATAAAGGCAAGGAAAAGGCGGCTAAGCTGGAGCGATTTGCACATACTCCACCCCAAAATATTGTGAAAACCCAACAAGTTAAGGCTTCTTTATCACCCTCTGCAGCCTTTAAGCCTATATAGTAAAACCTCTAAAATGGCCTCAGCACCTAGCATTCCAATAGAGACAGGGTAACATGATCTGTCTAATACAGAAACATCAGTAGTAGAGGAACCATCTTTAAGAGAGGTTTTAATGGTGGTTAATGGATGCAAGTCGGCCCTGTCAGAAATGTCAGATCAGTTGAAATGTATTAAAGAGGAAATGTAATTTGTCAGACATGATCTACAAAAAGTGCGTGAGCGCACTACAGAATTGGAGGCCAGAGTCAGTGGAGTTGAAGACATAATAATGCCTATGAAGCAGGAACTTGTGCTTTTGAAGGGAACAATTGAGAGACAAAATGACAAATTAGAGGATTTAGAAAATCAACTAAGGAGAAATAATGTCCGTATAATTGGACTACCAGAGAAAAGCGAAGGGAACAACATAAGAAACTTTTTAGAAAAATGGCTTCAGGAAGTCTTTGGGAGGGAAGATTTTTCTGCTTTATATGCTGTTGAAAGAGCTCATTGAGTTCCACTGAGAACCCCTCCCTTGGGTGGGACACCAAGACCAGTGCTTATGAAGCTCCTCCTTTTTAAGGACAGAGAAACTATACTGTGCAAAGCTAGAGAAATGAAAGATATCTTGTTTAATGAGGTGAAAATGTTATTTTTTCCAGATTTCTCTGCAGAAGTACAAAGAAGGAGGGTGACATTTGTAGATATCAAGAGGCGGTTGCGGCAGTTAAATGTGCAGTATTCTATGTTATACCCGGCACGACTGAGAGTGGTTGCAAGGGGTGTAACTCATTTTTTTTTTTATGTGCCTGCCACGGCCGCTTCTTAGTTGGAAAGAAATGAGCAGTCGTTATAATATTTGAAAAATTTATGAGGCAAGAGATATGACTTTTTAGACTGGGATATGGGCTTGTCTATAATATTTTTTTTTTTTTTATCCTGTAAATGAGAGCACTAGAATGCTATGGATTAAGTATTACTTTAGAGAGGTTTTAGTGTTTAGACACAGACACAGGAATTTGTTGTAGTAAATAATTGATTGAGTTGATAGATCACAGGATCACAACTACAGCCCCTAGAGGGGTTTAGGAGGCAGGGGAGAGAAAAGGAGGGGAGGTAGGGGGACGAGGGAGGGAGAGGGCATTTTGTTTTATAGAGGAAATAGGAGTAAAGTAGAGTTACTCATTTGGTATTGAAAAGTAAACACTCATGATCAGGATACACTGGAATTTGTATATTGGTGGATAAGGGTAAATATGATTCTTGATTTGCAGACACAGGGTATAAAGAATAGAAACTATGGGTCTAGGAAATATGGCCCCTACCTATATAGAGGGGTCTGTAGTTTATATATTTACAATTTTATTTTTACTTGTTTTTCTTTTTGGTTTCCTGAGTTGCAATGAATGATAAAGTAACAATCTGTTCATGGAAGAGGATTGGGAAACCCGTTAAAAAAATAGCTTTGTTTAAGACTGCCTCAACCCTTAAAGTGTCTGTTCCTTGTCTACAGGAGACACACCTGACCAAAGTGTACACTTCATACTCAAGAGGAACTAGTATTTTAATACACAGGTCGGTGATATTCCCCTGTAGGCAAATAAAAGTAGATAATGAAGGTAGATATACATATTCATATATTGCACACTGGCAGGGATGCCATGTGTGCTTATGAATGTATATATTCCTCCCCCTTTTAAAGTGGAGATAATTAAACATTTGTTGTAATTCATGTTGCCAATTTTGATTGTATGAGATTTCAATATGGTAATGAATACTCAGATAGATAGGTTCCCTCTGGGTAAGAGAACTGAACAAAGCCCATATACGCTATTGTATAGGATATTAAAAAGAAGCCATGTTGAAGGATATTTAGCAGGAACACTATCCAACTACTCACATTTTTTTCGTGTCAGTCTGGAGTACATTTATCACTTTCGAGAATAGATATGGCAATAGGGAACAATATTCTTGTCCCATTGGTAACAGAGATAAGATATGAGGCTAGAGGGTTGTCAGATCATTCTCATATAACCCTGATGTTGGGGACAAGGAGGAGGTGGGTTGATGCAGAGTGGAAAGTGAACCTTTTTTGGCTAAAACGGATTGCCCCTAAAGAATATGTGATGAATACACTTCAAGAGTCCTTGGTCCATAATAGAGCATCAGCAACCCTGAGTATAATGTGGGATGCCCTTAAACCTTATTTAGGAGGGTTTATTATTCAGCAGATTTCTAGTAAGAAGAGATCTTCTAGGGAGTGGGAGATGAGTATAATGGGGAAAGTAGTTGAAATGAAAAAGTATATATAGAAGATCCATTATTAGATAATTTAACTAAATGGAGGGAGGTACAACAATTATACCGCACTGAAGAAAACTGAGAATAAAAGGTTATTTTTAAAACAAACCCATTATAAGGAAGGAGAAATATTAAATGTTTTTAAGGATTATTACTCTGACTTGGATCCTACACTATTTATAGAAAAGTTTGTTTAAGGTGTGCCCCCCCAATATCTTGTTTGTTACATGTTCAGTCCTGACCAGACTTCTGGGTGGAGCACCCCACTCTCCCACACCAGTACCTCATTATCATTGTCCACCTGTGAGTAGTTATAGGAGGGGTCCCTTTATATTGCAGTTTTAGCAGAGGAATCTGCAGCTACCAAACTTCTCCCATGTAAGGAGTGAGTATGCCCCATGGTTTTGAGAAGTGGGATTTATCTTTTCTATGAATAGTGTAGGACCCACTGAAAATGGGGTACTTTGATGCAGTGGTGGGCTTAAGCACAGTATGGCCATATGGTGTGACTAAATCCCCATATTAACTTTTTAAGTAGCCTTGCGAGATTTGAAAGCAACTTTTTTTTGTGTATGTGTGCGCTATTCTCTATGGTTCAATTTGGATATTGGTCTTTATAGCAGCACCAAAGTTAGAAATGTGTGTTTAGGGTGTGCCCCCCAATATCTTGTTTGTTACAGGTTCAGTCCTGACCAGACTTTTGGGTGGATCACCCCACTCTCCCACATCAGTACCTCATTATCATTGTCCACCTGTTTAAGGTGTGCCCCCCCAATATCTTGTTTGTTACATGTTCAGTCCTGACCAGACTTCTGGGTGGAGCACCCCACTCTCCCACACCAGTACCTCATTATTATTGTCCACCGGTGGGTAGTTATAGGAGGGGTACCTTTTTATTGCAGTTTTAGCAGAGGAATCTGCAGCTAGCAAACTTCTCCCATGTAAGGAGTGAGTATGCCCCATGGTTTTGAGAAGTGAGATTTATCTTTTCTATGAATCGTGTAGGACCCACTGAAAATGGGGTAGTTTGACGCAGTGGTGGGCTTAGGCACAATATGGCCATATGGTGTGACTAAATCCCCATATTTAATTATTTAGAGCAGGTGTTTTTAAGTAGCCTTCCAAGATTTGAAAGCAACTTTTTTTGTGTATGTGTGCGCTGTTCTCTATGGTTCAATTTGGATATTGGTCTTTATAGCAGCACCAACCTTAAAAATGTGTGTTTTGGGTGTGCCCCCAATATCTTGTTTATTCAGAATTTGACAATCCCACAGCTTTCAAGAGATGATGGAGAATTGCTAGATACACCTATTACCTTGGAACCCTTGGCTATAACAATTAGAACAGCGGAAAAAATGATTTGTTAACCACAGTGATAGATGTCATAAAAAAATTGGGGTGAATTTTGAGGCTCTCATTCAATTGGGAGAAATCAGTTCTTCTACCGCTAGATGAATTAGAGCAGGATCTGGCAGAAAGTGCCAGGCATATCGAGATGGTGGAGAGTTTCAAATACTTAGGAATAAAACATGGAGTTGCCCCCTTTTAACAGTAAGGGGTCGTGGCAGCCTGATCAAAATGGTGTGGCTGCCACAACTCTTATATATTTTACATAACTCACCAATTTGTATTTCCGGAGTGTGGTTTGGGAGGTTGGAGGGTATTGTTAGGAAACTAATTTGCGACAAAAAGCAAGCTAGAGTTAGTCTACGAGTGTTGCAGCTGCCGAGAGATAAAGGGGGTTTAGTTATTCCACATCCCTGGAGTTATTTTTTGGCAGCTCAATTGCAACAGATAGGGGGCTGGGAGTCTAGCAATGATATTGTTAGATATAGCTTATGCGCACTATTAACCTCTACCCCACATACATCTTTGGTGGAAGCATTGGAAGCAAAATCCTTGGGCAGGGAGGGTCAATGTTCCCTAGCAAAATTATTGATTAAGGTATGGAACACAATACGAACAATGTTTCAATATTTAGGATGTACAGATTATACGCCTATTTGGGACAATGTGAAGTTACCCGAGTTGGAGAAGTTGGAGTTGCCCGAGATTGGGAATGTTTAGTAAATTGGCTTTGTTTATTTTATTTTATTACTTTACTTGTTTAATATTTTAATCTTGAGGAGAATGGGGGGGAGTTGGAAGTTTTCTTTATTTCTAAAAAATGTTAAATTTTCTGTTGGGATATTTTTTGCCTAGTATCAGGTACTTTTTATGGAAAGTATGCTATTGTGAAAAATAAAAATAAAGATGAAGTCTAAAAAAAAAAAAAAAGTGACAGATTCTTTTTTACACTAGAATATTCCAAAAGGGAGATATTTTCTGGACTTTACTTAAAAAGGAACAAGTGTGCACCAGATCACTGAAATTAGAATTTATCACTTTAAACATGTGAATGAGTAAAGATAATGGAATTCTTCAGCAGTTAGGGTTCTGTAATCTTTGCCAACTAGGTAAGAGCAGAGAGAGCTGTAGAAAAATTCCATCTATGATGCTTTCATCAGACCTTCCCTCTAAACTGACAATTGACTCTTGACATCTCTCTTACTGGGAAGCTCTGATCAGTTCAGATCAATCGTAGTTTTTGTAATACAGAAGACTTATGACAAACATCCAGAAAGGTTTTACCACTTATACCACTAGACTAAAAGCACTGATAATGGAGTGGGAAAAGGAGAGGAAGTAAGAATAGATGCATGGTAGGACTTACTTATTAAGTTTAAAGTTTGTATAAGTGCCTGTTTCTTACAACGGGACATATAATAGTGCCTGGAACCTAAGCTTTACCTTTCTTAACATTTGAATGTTTCAGGAGACCATACTGTCAAAGGAATAAAAATTCAGTAGCCAATATATGGGACAATGTGCCCCTATAGCAAATTGTAAATAAACAGCACGTTTCATTATAAAGGGCACATCATTTTAAGGTTATTCATAATACAAAAATGAGTACAATATTTCTTAAAATACACTAAAAATGATATAATGAGGAGTAAAATTTCCTGTACTGTGGTTTGATATCTATCTTTAATGCCTCCAGACTTACAGCATACCAATACACAAAGCAGAAGATCATCATCAAGATCACACCACTCCCACCCCATGAAGCCATCCAAGATGTTAACCCAGCAGTTCTGCTCACCCTGTTCCTCCCATTTACCAGTAAATCAGCTTCCCCTTCCAAGAACACCTTGCTCTGTAATTGTGAGTGCGTCACAGCTGGGATTGGAGAACTGAGCTGGTGAGAGAAGGACTTTAATACTTATGCTGTTATTTTTTACTGCTTGTTATTATTACTGTAATTAAATGCTTAAATGCTCAAAGCCAAGTTCACTTTAAGCTGGCTATAGACAATAGAGGGCAGGCAGACAAGGCAAGATCTAACCTTCAGCAACTGCTTCCCCGAACACAAATGGTTGTGTAGATGTTAGTGTTTAGGCCTACAGAGAGGGGCAGACATGACCTATTATGGCGCACTCAAACAAGGTTCTCCAAATAACCCCTGTTTCAGATGTCTCCTGGCCAATCGTGACCCCTAATTAACTCATAGTTAATAGAAAATTGCCAGATTGGTAGAATTGGTAGACTGTCCTCTAACCTAGCCTTTTTTTTAGCAAGCTGCCCAGGTACTATGGGGTGCTTTGAGGTGTTTTCAAAGGTGCCTTGACAAAATGCCTAAACATTTCACAAAATTTGTTTTCAAGACGGCGTTTGGATGAAGCCTGTCTTTTAGATACATAAAGCCACAGCTTTTCATTGTGCACCAGTACAACCTTCTAGCTGCCGGGGTCCTAACAACCAATTTTCTTTTAAAGCCCGTGGTGTGTGAACACACTCAAGACTATCACCCGGTGCATAAAAAGTGCACACACGCAAACGTGAAGAACACAAAAACTGCACAGGGTGTGCGAAATGGTCTGACCTCCAAAGAGGTTGGACCCTGACCCTCATCCCCCGGGGCTCAAGACTCCTGACAGGGACTGAGGTACTTCCAATGGTCTGCCTGGCCAAAACCAGGCAGACCCCCTTCTCCAGGGGGGCTGCGGAAACAGCCCTCCCCAAGTACTAGGTGGGGTTCCCCCGAAGGGAGACCCATGAGAGAGGGCGAACTAAGCCAGAAGGCCATATCCGCCCCCTCCCAAGACTTTCAAGGCTGGGCCCGAGGACCCACACCCTACTCATCGTGCAGGAAGAAAAAGGTGAAAGTGAAGTGACGCACAACAAAGAAAACCACACACAAAAAAGGTGGGGAAAGGGAAGTGGGGAAGTGCATAGTGCCATAGTGAAATACCATGGCAGGCCTTACGGCTAGGAATAAAAAATTCCTCTGGTCCGAGCTAAAAGGCCTGTCCCAAGAGGCAGGTGTGAAAAAAGTGTGTATGGTGCAGTGACTAAGGTGCCAAAAAACTCAAGGCGAGCTGCCCCTCACCAGTGAGAATTAAGGCACCTCTGGGCTGCCACTCCAGGGGCACGTACACCACAGGCTTTTTTCGGTCTCGACCTCCGGCCAGACCCGGTGTAGCCCTTGGTCCTAACGACCAATGGCATTATCACTTGATACAGAGGATGTCATTCGCCTGCATAGCATCCTTGTTTGACCCTCTCCATCAGCATTGGGGTCACATTACTTGAGTAATGGAGAAAAACTGAGGGAGAAGATAAAAATTGGAATATTAGTCAGTACCAGTTAGGTGTTGGGTGTCCTACTTGGTGGATGTTGCTGCATTATATAAAACTATTAGACTGTAAATAATTTTTAAAGGGTGCCTTAAGATTGATATGTAAGGAATATACTTCAGTATATGCCCCGCGCCCGGTGTTCAGAAATAAATATGTGAATAGATATGTGAATAATAAATTAATTTAGAGAATGATTTCAAAATTGTGCGTTTGTAGCAGCTGCTATAGAGATATAGTAAACGTGTTGCAGGTAAGTAGTCTATATTGGACTACCTATAGCGCTTGCTAAAATTAATTACAATAAATATTACTAAAAGATTATAAAATTATAAAGTGATATACATAAAATTCATGTATAAATTTCACTGAGGTAATAATAGTGACAATATGGTGATATATACAAAAATTAATTCATATAAAAAATTCCATAAGGTGACTGTAGTGAAATACTGAGAGGAAAAAGTCCAAAAAAATGTTTTTAAAGTTTAAAAATCCAATAAATAAATAAAGTGAGTCTCTTGTGCAAACAGTGCTTATTTCCAAACAGTAGGTGCAAGTGCTCAGCGTAGTGATTTCTCAATCCGCTCTGTAGTGCTCAGTGCAGCTTTAATTTCCACCGTGACAAATGGTAAGATTGAATCACTTACCAAAAAGCGTGGGTCATGTATGCCTTATGGCACCAAGACCAGTCTATGAAGGAGTCTCCTCGTGGCTTACTTTGGGTGGATAGGATGGCGGGCTCCCCCTCTCTCTCCTCTCACCTCAGGCCAGATATGAAGGAAGACAAAAAAATAGCTCCGAATGGTGTAGTATTTTTTGATACAAAATTTATTTTTTATTCCCCAATTTGGGTAAAAATAATAATACAAGGTAGTTTAGAACAAATATAAGCAAAAAATATATATGTATAGGAGTTTGCCAATTAAAAAAGGGGGCCAAGAGCGGCCGCTCATGAGCGTGTGTGTCGGTGCAAACTGAGTGCAGGGTAGCGAGCGGGAAGACTTCCGGTTCCGGCTTGCGTTCCACCTGCGTCACACGTCACATACGCTGTGCGTTCCAAATCTTACGCGTTTTGTCACATCCGGTGACGTCTTCGGGGGCACCAGGCAGGAGAATGGAGCCAGAAGCGCCAGCGTGGGACCATGAGAAGAGGAGGATCTGGGCTGCTCTGTGCAAAACCACTGCACAGAGGACAGGGCTTGCCCAAGACATTGTGCAGCCTGGGTCCAAATTCAAAATGCTGCCCTCCCCAAAAAAAATCACACCCAACAAAAGGCCCCCACATCCATTATTTTATATCAATATAAAATATAGAAAATATTATATATACTATTATCTTCTTCCATAACACCACCAGACCGGTCCACCAAACACCTACTGTCTGTCCTCAGCCCTCCTGTCACTTCTATGTCTGCCGCTCCCACTGCCCTAGAAGATGTAACCTGCCCTGCGTGAAATGGAGTGCGCTGATGTCTGATGTCATTGCACACACCACGATCAGGTGATGTTCCCCCGGAGGAGACGCCTTGCTTCCTCATACTCATCAGTTTGCACTACAGGCGGCAGTAAGAGATAGGAAATTCCACCCGTAACGCGCCGCGTTTCTGGTGACACATAAAGTTGCTGTAAATAAAATCTTGGGAGTCAATTAACTGCCCCTCTCCAAGTGCTGCCTGGGTCCAGCGGGACCCATGGTAGGGCCGGCTCTGACAGAGGAGGTAAGTATCACATGTTTGTTATAAAAAACAAAAAAAAGAACAAGACTTTACAATCACTTTAATTAAACAACCAGAAGCAGATGGGCAACCATGCACAGCTGCACCAGATTTTGCATTCTCCGGTTAATGAACCCTAAATGTCACATTTCAGGTGACCTCTGGCCCGGCACTCTAATATAGGGCAAACATAAATCTTTATATCAAATATTCAGATTCTTGCATAACCCCCAGTTGTAACCAGTCCTCTCATTACATGAGATGGATTTGTTTAAGTACATTTGGTAGAACAGCAATGCAGATTTACAACAGTTGCTACTTAGCAAGGACATTAGTATCAGAAATTCCACAATGATCTGAAACTTTCCAGGAGCCATTGAATACAGCAGAGACAGAAAAGACAAATGTGCCTGCCTCTTCCATGAAACATAAAAAACATGAACAGGCTCATTTGCATATGGCATTACAAAGGGACAAGACTGAAGATTTTACATCCATTGCTCTTATAGTTCATCATTATGCTAACAAACTGCTCAGTAGTGCCAGTGATAAATCAGTTTTCCTTTCCTCCTTTAGCAGCAAGAAGTGACTTATTTCAAGGTCTGCAATATAAGCCCACAAACTTGTTTCTTTACTGCTATAGCAGCCACAATTAATATTTTTTTAAGTTATGCAAGTGAATAAAATCAACCTGAATCTGAACTCCAGACATCCAGCTAAATACACAGATAAAGTGCATATAAATACTGTTTTGCCTGCCGAAAGATAAGTATTTTTGACCGTCCATTCATGATATGTACACACAGCCTTGTACAATGTAAGAGAGCAGAGCCAGCCTGGTGAACTGGCCTTTCTGTACTACATTTAGGCTCTTTTCACACTGCCGTGACTTGGAATCCGACTTGTGAGACCCCAAGGTGCGTGATATGTGAAATCCTACTTTAGTTAATGAGAGCGGTCTTAACCACTTCTGGACCGGAAGGATTTAACCCTTTAATGACCAGGCCATTTTTTGCGATTCGGCACTGCGTTATTTTAACAGGCAATTGCGCGGTTGTGCGTCACTGTACCTAAATAAACTGTTCTTTTTTTCCCCACAAATAGAGCTTTCTTTTGGTGGTATTTGATCACCTGTGCGATTTTTATTAATTGCGCTATAAACAAAAAAAGAGCGACAATTCTGAAAAAAAAAAAAACAATATTTTTCACTTTCTGCTACATAACATTCCCAAAAAAATTTTTAAATCATAATTTTCGCAATAAAAAATCAATTACAGCAGTACAGAAGAGCCATAATTTAAAGGAGAATTAGGACCAACGCTATTTTGACCTCCTGTGCCCTGTATTCATCTGACATTGGGCTAAAGTCCACTGCTGGCTGATGTCACTCAGCTGCTCCAGGCTCTGAAGAGATCCCCACTTTATTGTCGGGATCCACCCAGATGTCTGGACCAGTGTCTGGCTCAGGTTCTCAGTGGTATCCCATCCACTTTACAGCCCAGCGCTCCAGTGAGCACTGGAGGGGCAGAGCAGAGAGCCGGTGACCGACAGTCACCAGCTCTCTGCTTACTGAGGACCAAGAACAGAGTGATCAGCAGCTTTTGATAGCTCAGTTCTTGATCTTATAGCTAGTGGAGGACTGATGCTGCATCCACCTAGGGGAATATGTTTATTTCTTTTAATTTCCATACCTCTACTTATTGCCTAAATAATAGGCCTGTAGCAGAAATGAAAAAATTGATTTGTTCCATAGATAGTGTGAGAGCTGAAATGGTTAAATATTAACCACATTATATAATTATGAAACAACTGACTTTGTAATTTAACCACTTCAGCTCCGGAAGGTTTACCCCCCTTCATGACCAGGCCATTTTTTCGATACGGCACTGTGTTATTTAAATGACAACTGCGCGGTCATGCAACACTGTACCCAAACAAAAAATGTATGTCCTTTTTTCCTACAAATAGAGCTTTCTTTTGGTTGTATTTGATCACCTCTGTGGTTTTTATTTTTTGTGCTATATACAAAAAAATACCAACAATTTTGAAAAAAAAAAAAACAATATTTTTACTTTCTGCTATAAAACATTTCCAATAAAAAAAATGTAAAAAATCAAAATTTCTTCATCAGTTTAGGCCAATATGTATTCTGCTATATATTTTTGGTAAATAAAAATCCCAATACGTGGATATAGATTGGTTTGCGCAAAAGTTATAGCGTTTCGGCCGTAGACTTACTCATAGCATTGCTGCTATGAGTAAGGCTACGGCCGAAACGCGTTCAAATTTTTACCATGTTGTACACTGCTGTCATGCTGGAATAAATCGCATCAAACCGAAGCATTCTAGTGCCCGCTTTTCTTGTTACTTATAAACTTCCCTTACTCTATCCAAAATGAATAAAAAAAGATATATATACTTGAATATTTGCCTATAGTTCTGCTTTAAGTGCACCTGAACAGAACCTCAGTATGCACTTTGGCAATGGTGCCTGGATCACAAGACTTTCTAAACAGAAGAATCTTTTGGCAGGTAAGGAAGTCCACACGTAGGTATTTTAACTGTGTATTTAGCTATGTGCCTGCAGATTCACTTTGATCTATAATGGTTTTTGTCCCAGTGTGTTCAGAAGAAGAGGTTAACCCTTCCACCAAACTTCTATAATCTAAAAAGCTGCAGGCCTCTCCTGCAGCAGCTGGAAGTAGAAGCAAATAGAATTTCATCTGTGTTCCTGCTCCATTAGATGCTTTATTATCCTGAAAGAAAATAAGTAGAAAGAAAAGGAAGGAGCTCATCGGCTCCCACACTCTCCCGTTTTAATATACACCTTCTGTATATCACGCAGCCAGATTCTTGTATCAGCTAAGGTATGGGGCTGTCACCAGCAGGAACTGACTAATGAGCATCAGGAGACTTTATACATAAACAGCTCGTAATGATGAGACGGTGCCTTGGCTGCAAAGACAGCAAAAAAAGAATGCTACTTGGCCAGGGTGGTTTTGAGACCCTCTCTGGGCAAGATCAGATGGATTGCCTATTATACTTCTGTGGATCAACCAGATCAGGATTGGGTTAATTGGTTACGGAATTTCTCCAACACTCTCTAGGCAGAATTGGGTTAATTGGCCGTTGAGATTTTGTTTCTAAGCCCAGGAATGATTTGGTTAATTTATTGCAGCATTTTTAGACACTCCCTTGGTAGTATTGGGTTAATGGATTATGGTACTGTTGCGATCCTACCAACCTAGAACTGGGTCGCCTGGCCTTGGTATTTTTAAGGCCTTTTATTGGCAGAATAACAATAACTGACTCCAGTATTTTGTGACTCTTAAAAGGCAGGACTAAGTTTAAGGTTTAACATGTAATTTAAAAAGTCTATCTGATTCTTTTAAATTGGGCGCTTTCAATAAAATAATACTTTCTGGTTCTCCCGTAAAGGTCCTAATTCAGGTACCCCCTGTTGTAGGGTGACAATACTGACTGTCCCTGACTACCAAATATTCTCCTTTTGTTGCCATCCTATCACAAGGGCTTCTTGTAAAGACAACACACATTGCGCAGGTATGATCAGTTGTTCATTGCGCAGGTATGATCACTGCCTATGTAAACAAGGCAGAGCCCTGTCCTGTCAGTGGGGAAGTAATGGATTTTCTTTTCCTACAAAGCAGGGAATGAAAGGTATTACTTTCCTTAGTAACAGCACCACACACAGTACACCAAATTATTAGCTAGGCACACATTTAACTCTTTGATCATCCTAGATGTGAAACTCCTTCCCAGCCACCCTAACCAAGTGTCATTAGTACAGTGAAAGTACATATTTTTATCACTGATCACTGTATTAGTGTCACTAGTTCCCAAAAAGTCTCAAAAGTGTAATTTGGTGTCCGAATGACCGCCGCAATATTTCAGTCCTGCTATAAGTTGCCGATCGCCACCATTACTAGTAAAAAAATTCCAGTATATATCCCATAGTTTGTAGACGCTATAACTTTTGCACAAACCAATCAATATATGCTTAGTGGGATTTATTTTACCAAAAATATGTAGCAGAATACATATTGCCCTACATTTATGAAGAGAATAGATTTTTTTAAATTTTTTATTGGAGACCACCAGAAGAAAGCTCTATTTGTGTGGAAAAAGGACATGAAATGTATTTGAGCATAGCGTTGCATGATCGTGCAACTGTTAAAGTGACGCAGTGCCGTATCGCAAAAAATGGCCTGGTCATGAAATGGGGTAAATCTTCTGGAGGTCAAGTGGTTAAACAAGCTGTCATTCAATTAGGGTCTTCCTTCTACTTTAATGAAATACAGTATCTTGCCACATTTTCTAAGCAGTGTTAGATTAACAGGTTGCTGTATATTTGCAGACTCCCTAGACAAGATCGGGTTAAGGCCAAAGTACCACTTTGTGAGCAATATTGGACAGGTTGTAAAGCAAAGGGGTTTGTCCATCTTGTTCAGTCGTTAACCTCTGTTGCTTATTTTTATGATGTGTTTAACAGCTTCGAAAATTTAGGTCCAAAACAGAAACCAAAGATCAGTAAGGCACATAACTGCAGACATAAATCTTTACTTCAGTTAGGAAATCTGAGCTATGTGGTTGTTGGCCTTGTGCAGGACAACCTGAGACCCTGGTCTGCTCTACCACTTTAGAAGGTGGTAGTTAAAAAAGGCAGATAAATGTTAGATAAAAGTATGTCAAAAAGAAATATGACCATCTAAATACAAAATAGATTGAAGAGATGAATGTGTCTACTTGTCAAGGACAAAAATGAAGAAATTGAAAACAAAGCCAAAGGTCAGTTGTCAGAACTGCATATTTCTTGCAATTGGAATATGCAATAATATCCGTAAAATAAAATATTTGAACTTAGTGCAATGATAGCAGTCTTGCTCAAGTGTGTGTGTGTGTGTGTGTGTGTGTGTGTGTGGGTGTGGGTGGGGGGTTCTTTGCAAGAGTAGCAAGAGTTAACACATCGGTTTTTCCAGGTTTCAAACTGGAAGACTGATAACTAACTTTGTTTAAAATCCAATGTCAGATATCACATTAGTTAGCTTGTCCATAAGAAAACAAGACATTACAAAAATTCAAGCTTGTCCAGCATTACCAAATAGATGAACATAGCTCTACTATTATCATCATGCAGCAGCTGTTGGTATCCCAGCTGTACTCCCATTAGACCCATCCACTTGGTACTTGAACAAGTCAATGCCAGGCCCGGCACTAGCACTAGACGAACTAGGCAACGGTCTAGGGCGCACTGCTGCCTAGGGCACAGCCAGGACTGCTGGTTTCCCTACTCTTTGCTGAGAGCTTGTCAGTGCCTCGTTCTTCGTAATCCGGGGTGCAGAGGGCACGTACTGCACACTACAACTGCCAGCCGCCTCAGCTCTGCTCAAACATACACACAGAGTGGCATGTTCATGGGCACTCTGTCCCCAGTCTACCTTCATTTCCGATTTGTCATAGTTTATTGAAGGCGAGGATTGAGGGAAGTGTGGGAATCCCTTCCTAATAACAGGGGAGGCTGTCCCGCTCACTCCCCAAGCCCTGGGGCAGGGACCTCCTGCCTATAGTCGGCACTCATTTAGCCCTGGGACAGCACAACACACAGGCAGCTATTGGCCCTGTCCGCCACCACACAGAACGCCCACCCCTGCTATTGATTGGCCATGGGACAACAAGCGCCATGACTCTGTGATTGGCTGCAGGATTCCATGCCTGCCTGAGCTCTCTCCTTTTTTTCTTTTTTTTTTAAGGGCAGCCCCCCCACCACCTGTCACACTGCCCCCCACCTCCTGTTACACAGCCCCCCTCCCCCACCTGTCACACTGCTGGATTTGGATGTCTCCTTTCTGGATGCTGATGTGTCTTTGCTGGATATGGCTGTCCCTTTGCTATATTTGGATGTCCCTTTGCTGGATTTGGCTGTCTCTTTGCTATATGTGGATGTTTCTTTGCCGGATTGGGCTGTTTTTTTTTTTTTTTTGCTGGAATGGGCTGTCTCTTTGGCATGTTTTTTGCAAATTAAAAGAAATGTATCATTTTCATGTATAGATGTTTTAATATTTTTTATAGATTTTGGTGGGGGGGGGTGCTGGTCTTGCCTAGGGCGCAAAATAGTCTAGCGATGGCCCTGGTCAACGCTGGAGTCCATAAATAATCCGCAGTGTTTATTTAATAACCCTGTATACAGCAGAAAGCAAATGCTTTTCGGCTTGCACAGCCTTAATCATAGCTAGCCTGTTGTCAATAGAGATTTCAAATGACAACAGTCTAGATATGAATAAGACAGGTACATATACACAACGTTCGACCTGCGCCAGTGAAAGAGTCAAGTACATTCGATCTTATGAAAAAAGTTTCAACTGTGGCTGTAGTTAGTCTTTTTAGGAAGTATGCAGGATAGTTCAATCCCTCGGGTTAGTGGAGATGGATGGTGGAGGTGGCTGCAGGCTTCATACAGAGCTAGAGGGACTCTGCAACAGACAAAAAGGGGTAGGAGAAGAAAAGCAGCGCCACCTCAGTGTAGATTAAAAGGTTATTTATTACATAAAAACAACGTAGTAACTCACACAGAGGAAATCGTTGATCAGCAAATGGTAATAGTTCTTCTGCAACACTGCAGGGATGTTCGGGAAGTACACTGTGGCGGCCGTGGTCCTGGCTGTGCCGGTGGAGTCCGACACTTCCTGTGGTTCTGGCAGCGTTCAGTATCCAGGCTTACATCCAATAGTGGCAGGGGGGTGCTCGCGTTCGGAGCATGCGTGCTCCTTCCTCAGGCAATGCTGATTTGTGTGACAGACTGGGAGTTTTATAGCTGAGGGACTCAGGGGGCGGGAGCTTGTTGCTGTGGAGATGCGATATATACAATGAGTCATCAGGTCAGAACAGGAAGTCATATGACAGAAAGTCTCCGGGGTGGGGGCCTGTTGCTGTGGGGATGCGGTATACACAATGAGTAATCTGGCCAAAAAAGGAAGTCATGTGACAGAGAGTCTCCGGGGGTGGGGGCCTGTTGCTGTGGAGATGTGGTGTATACAATCAGTTGTAAAAAAAAAAAAAAAAAAAAAAATGAAAATAAAAATAGAGGTAAAGAAAAAAAAAAAAAAAATATTATGAAAAAACTTATAATATTTAACCTAGAAAAAATAATAAGAAATAATGCATATATACTACTATGTATAGGCGCGTAAAGATGGGAATGAAATAAGTCCATGACGGAGAGGGGCTTCTCATAGTTAATTGAGATGAGGGTGGTAGTATTTAAAGGTAGAGGGAAAAGCAGAATATGAAGTATTCTGGAGAAATAATGCAGGATGTGAAGTATTGCTATATTTAGGATACTCAGTAGTAGTTTTAAAGTAGTGGGTTCACCTCAATTTCTTCATTTAAGCCCCCCGGTGTCAGGGAGTCCAGGCGATATATCCAATAGGATTCTCGAGCACACAGGCGTTTAAACCTTTCTGCTGGAGGAAGATTTTTCGGTATGGATTCAATAATCCACACTTTTAGGTCCGCTGAAGATTGGTGGTGGTGCTGCAGGAAGTGTTTGGGGACGCTGCGTTTGTCGTTGCCAGCTTCAACAAACCTTCTGTGTTCCCCAAATCTTTTGCGTAGAGTGCGGATGGTGCGGCCTACGTAAAGTAGGCCGCATGGACATGACATACAGTATATTACGAACTCCGTGGAACAGTTGAAAAAATCTGGAATGGTATATTTTTGTCCTTTTGTAGAAAATTCTTTTAGGCCGTGTGTAACATGCTTGCAGGTGAGACATAATTTTTTGCGGCATTGGAACATGCCTTTGATGTTTAGAAAGGTTAGGGGTGCACTTGGTGTAGTGGGAGATTTTTGGATTTTACTTGGAGCGATATTGTTCTTTAGATTCCGAGCTCTTCTGTATGACACCAAAGGGCGGTCAGGGATACTGGCTTTTAAATGTGGATCGGCTTGGAGAATGGGCCAATGTTTCTTGAGAATGTGTTCCATTTGTTTGTACCGGTTATGAAATTTGGTGGTGAATCTCAGTGGTTGTGTATGTGGATCGAGGAGGTTTCCTTCTTTTGTGTTGTTTCTTGGTTCATTTTTTTGATAGAACGTGAAGGCGTCATCTATGAGTTTTGGTGGATATCCCTTTTCTAAAAAATTTTTTGTCAGGTGATTGCCATGAGTGGTGAAATCCTCGGTTCGTGTGCAGTTGTGTCTGAGTCGGCAAAATTGACTTTTTGGGATGTTGTTTATCCAGCGGGGGTGATGGCAGCTTTTGAAGTGCAAATAGGAATTGCCCGCTGTAGGTTTGGTATAATTTTCAGTGAATATTGTTTGTTGGTCGTGGCAGAGTAGGAGGTCCAGGAAGGCTAAAGAGTCTTGATTTTGTACTGAAGTGAAGGTAAGGCCCATATTGTTTTGATTGCAGTGATCTATGAAGGGTTGGATGGTGGGGGGTGTACCATCCCAGATAATCACTACGTCGTCAATGTAACGGCCATAGAATATAATCTGGGAGGAAAAAGGATTGTTGGACCAGATGTATCTCTTTTCCCACAGGCCCATGGTCAAGTTGGCATAGCTGGGTGCGAAATTCGTACCCATAGCTGTGCCATGGGTCTGTAGGTAGAAGTCGCCGTTAAACTCAAAATAATTATGAGTTAGGCAGTATTCTGTGGCTTCCAGGATAAATTGTGCTTGGCGAGGATTCATGTTTGAGTCTTCTTCTAGAAAATGTTTGACTGCTGATAGGCCTACATCATGCGGTATTGATGTGTATAGGGAGCAGACGTCCAGTGACAGCCACATGTAGGAGGGTTCCCATGTGTAGTTGGCTAGCATGTCGAGAAGATGTAAACTGTCTCTAACATAGGATGGAAGATTTTGTGCCAGTGGTTGTAAAAACTGGTCGATATAAATAGAAAAATAGCTAGTGACACTCTCCATGGCTGCCACGATGGGTCTGCCGGGTGGATTGATTGGGTCTTTGTGAATCTTCGGTAGGTGATAGAAATATGGTCTGCTGTAGAGATCATGTTTCAAGAAGGCTGTTTCTGTTTTGTTAATAATTCCTTCTGATGAAGCATTATTGATGAGTTGGTGTGTTTCTGAGGTGAATTCTGGTAAAGGGTCTTTTTCTAATTTGGTATAGGTGTTTGCATCTGACAATAGTCTGGCTGATTCTTGAAGGTAGTTGGATCTATTTTGGACCACGATCCCACCACCTTTGTCGGCAGACTTAATGATGATGTTGTTGTTTTTGGTGAGATTAGCCATGGCTAGACTTTCTTCAGTGGAAAGGTTGGAGTGGGAACCTCGAGTGGTACGGTTTTGTTGGCAAAGTTTTTGGATGTCTTTATAAACTACCTGGTAGAAAGTTTGTATGTAGGACCCTTTGGAGGAGGTGCGGTTGAAGATGGATGGTGGGCGAAGTGACGTGTGCGACACTGGTGGAGAGGTAGGCAGATGTTGGCTAAGAAATTCGACATATAGGTCCTCATTCTCGGTGTATAGTTGCTCCAGATGTAGTAGGGCTGTTAGATCGGAGGGAGTTGAATTTAGGTCCTCGGAGTCGGGGATAGGGTCGAAATCAAGCGTTTCTTCTGTAATCTTGTTGTCATCGTTTTTTTCTTCGATTTTCATATGAAAGAAGCGTTTTACAGTGAGATTTCTGATAAACCGGTTAAGGTCTACGAAAAGTTGGAACGGGTTGGGGCCAGCGGTTGGAGCAAACGTGAGACCCCTGCTGAGCAGAGATACTTCAGGAGGTGTTAGGGTGTGGTTGGATAGATTGAAGATTTTAATGGTCATCTGGTCTTTCGTTTTTTGTCTTTTGCGTCCCCCCCGTTTGCCTCTTCTGTGTTTTTTCTTTTTGGAGACGGACGGGGGGTTTGGACTAAAAAAGACAAATTTTCCAGACAGCTGGGTAGTGTGGGTTGAGCTGAATTTGAGCCTTTTGCGACATTGGTGTCTGGTTCCTTTGAGGTCTGGGTAGAAGTGGGATGATTAGCCTTCGTCCTCTGTTTAGGGTTGTCACAGGAAGATGAGGAGGTTTTTTTGTTGTTGTTGTTTTTGGACTTTGGTGTTGAGCTGTGGCTGGATGCAGGCAATAATTTAGTAGTTGTAGAATGTTTCTTAGGGTGGATTTTCGGACTGCTGGCGGGGGGTGGACGAGTGCTCTTAGGGAGCAGTCCGGTGGGTTTGGATTTAGGTTGAGAGGGGTGTGTTGAAGGTTGCTCTGTAGAGCGAATGGATGGGAAAGATAAGGACAGTAAAGGCTGAGGGGGGCTCCCTCCCTAAGAGCACTCGTCCACCCCCCGCCAGCAGTCCGAAAATCCACCCTAAGAAACATTCTACAACTACTAAATTATTGCCTGCATCCAGCCACAGCTCAACACCAAAGTCCAAAAACAACAACAACAAAAAAACCTCCTCATCTTCCTGTGACAACCCTAAACAGAGGACGAAGGCTAATCATCCCACTTCTACCCAGACCTCAAAGGAACCAGACACCAATGTCGCAAAAGGCTCAAATTCAGCTCAACCCACACTACCCAGCTGTCTGGAAAATTTGTCTTTTTTAGTCCAAACCCCCCGTCCGTCTCCAAAAAGAAAAAACACAGAAGAGGCAAACGGGGGGGACGCAAAAGACAAAAAACGAAAGACCAGATGACCATTAAAATCTTCAATCTATCCAACCACACCCTAACACCTCCTGAAGTACCTCTGCTCAGCAGGGGTCTCACGTTTGCTCCAACCGCTGGCCCCAACCCGTTCCAACTTTTCGTAGACCTTAACCGGTTTATCAGAAATCTCACTGTAAAACGCTTCTTTCATATGAAAATCGAAGAAAAAAACGATGACAACAAGATTACAGAAGAAACGCTTGATTTCGACCCTATCCCCGACTCCGAGGACCTAAATTCAACTCCCTCCGATCTAACAGCCCTACTACATCTGGAGCAACTATACACCGAGAATGAGGACCTATATGTCGAATTTCTTAGCCAACATCTGCCTACCTCTCCACCAGTGTCGCACACGTCACTTCGCCCACCATCCATCTTCAACCGCACCTCCTCCAAAGGGTCCTACATACAAACTTTCTACCAGGTAGTTTATAAAGACATCCAAAAACTTTGCCAACAAAACCGTACCACTCGAGGTTCCCACTCCAACCTTTCCACTGAAGAAAGTCTAGCCATGGCTAATCTCACCAAAAACAACAACATCATCATTAAGTCTGCCGACAAAGGTGGTGGGATCGTGGTCCAAAATAGATCCAACTACCTTCAAGAATCAGCCAGACTATTGTCAGATGCAAACACCTATACCAAATTAGAAAAAGACCCTTTACCAGAATTCACCTCAGAAGCACACCAACTCATCAATAATGCTTCATCAGAAGGAATTATTAACAAAACAGAAACAGCCTTCTTGAAACATGATCTCTACAGCAGACCATATTTCTATCACCTACCGAAGATTCACAAAGACCCAATCAATCCACCCGGCAGACCCATCGTGGCAGCCATGGAGAGTGTCACTAGCTATTTTTCTATTTATATCGACCAGTTTTTACAACCACTGGCACAAAATCTTCCATCCTATGTTAGAGACAGTTTACATCTTCTCGACATGCTAGCCAACTACACATGGGAACCCTCCTACATGTGGCTGTCACTGGACGTCTGCTCCCTATACACATCAATACCGCATGATGTAGGCCTATCAGCAGTCAAACATTTTCTAGAAGAAGACTCAAACATGAATCCTCGCCAAGCACAATTTATCCTGGAAGCCACAGAATACTGCCTAACTCATAATTATTTTGAGTTTAACGGCGACTTCTACCTACAGACCCATGGCACAGCTATGGGTACGAATTTCGCACCCAGCTATGCCAACTTGACCATGGGCCTGTGGGAAAAGAGATACATCTGGTCCAACAATCCTTTTTCCTCCCAGATTATATTCTATGGCCGTTACATTGACGACGTAGTGATTATCTGGGATGGTACACCCCCCACCATCCAACCCTTCATAGATCACTGCAATCAAAACAATATGGGCCTTACCTTCACTTCAGTACAAAATCAAGACTCTTTAGCCTTCCTGGACCTCCTACTCTGCCACGACCAACAAACAATATTCACTGAAAATTATACCAAACCTACAGCGGGCAATTCCTATTTGCACTTCAAAAGCTGCCATCACCCCCGCTGGATAAACAACATCCCAAAAAGTCAATTTTGCCGACTCAGACACAACTGCACACGAACCGAGGATTTCACCACTCATGGCAATCACCTGACAAAAAAATTTTTAGAAAAGGGATATCCACCAAAACTCATAGATGACGCCTTCACGTTCTATCAAAAAAATGAACCAAGAAACAACACAAAAGAAGGAAACCTCCTCGATCCACATACACAACCACTGAGATTCACCACCAAATTTCATAACCGGTACAAACAAATGGAACACATTCTCAAGAAACATTGGCCCATTCTCCAAGCCGATCCACATTTAAAAGCCAGTATCCCTGACCGCCCTTTGGTGTCATACAGAAGAGCTCGGAATCTAAAGAACAATATCGCTCCAAGTAAAATCCCAAAATCTCCCACTACACCAAGTGCACCCCTAACCTTTCTAAACATCAAAGGCATGTTCCAATGCCGCAAAAAATTATGTCTCACCTGCAAGCATGTTACACACGGCCTAAAAGAATTTTCTACAAAAGGACAAAAATATACCATTCCAGATTTTTTCAACTGTTCCACGGAGTTCGTAATATACTGTATGTCATGTCCATGCGGCCTACTTTACGTAGGCCGCACCATCCGCACTCTACGCAAAAGATTTGGGGAACACAGAAGGTTTGTTGAAGCTGGCAACGACAAACGCAGCGTCCCCAAACACTTCCTGCAGCACCACCACCAATCTTCAGCGGACCTAAAAGTGTGGATTATTGAATCCATACCGAAAAATCTTCCTCCAGCAGAAAGGTTTAAACGCCTGTGTGCTCGAGAATCCTATTGGATATATCGCCTGGACTCCCTGACACCGGGGGGCTTAAACGAAGAAATTGAGGTGAACCCACTACTTTAAAACTACTACTGAGTATCCTAAATATAGCAATACTTCACATCCTGCATTATTTCTCCAGAATACTTCATATTCTGCTTTTCCCTCTACCTTTAAATACTACCACCCTCATCTCAATTAACTATGAGAAGCCCCTCTCCGTCATGGACTTATTTCATTCCCATCTTTACGCGCCTATACATAGTAGTATATATGCATTATTTCTTATTATTTTTTCTAGGTTAAATATTATAAGTTTTTTTAAAAAATATATATTTTTTTTTTTTTTTTTTTTTTTTTCTTTACCTCTATTTTTATTTTCATTTTTTTTTTTTTTTTTTTTTTACAACTGATTGTATACACCACATCTCCACAGCAACAGGCCCCCACCCCCGGAGACTCTCTGTCACATGACTTCCTTTTTTGGCCAGATTACTCATTGTGTATACCGCATCCCCACAGCAACAGGCCCCCACCCCGGAGACTTTCTGTCATATGACTTCCTGTTCTGACCTGATGACTCATTGTATATATCGCATCTCCACAGCAACAAGCTCCCACCCCCTGAGTCCCTCAGCTATAAAACTCCCAGTCTGTCACACAAATCAGCATTGCCTGAGGAAGGAGCACGCATGCTCCGAACGCGAGCACCCCCCTGCCACTATTGGATGTAAGCCTGGATACTGAACGCTGCCAGAACCACAGGAAGTGTCGGACTCCACCGGCACAGCCAGGACCACGGCCGCCACAGTGTACTTCCCGAACATCCCTGCAGTGTTGCAGAAGAACTATTACCATTTGCTGATCAACGATTTCCTCTGTGTGAGTTACTACGTTGTTTTTATGTAATAAATAACCTTTTAATCTACACTGAGGTGGCGCTGCTTTTCTTCTCCTACCCCTTTTAGATATGAATAAGGGCTTTGCAAGTGAAACATGTTAGCGTTCTCCTGTATACTGTATCCTGTATACTGGACTACTTTCTTTAATAAATAAGCTCTGTGAGTTATGTATGGACTCCAGCGTTGACTTTTTCACATCCAGCATTAAAGCGGTTGTAAAGGCTTGATTTTTTTTTTCATAATAACAAACATGTTATACTTACCTGCACTGTGAAATGGTTTCGAACAGAGTGATCCTGACCCTCCTCTTGGTGTTGTCCGCTACGTCTTTTCTGTGTCTGCCCCCATAGCAAGCCGTGCTTGCTATGGAGGCAGACGTGTGGGTTAGGTACCTGGCCGGGCTCTGTTCGTCCATAGAAACACGCAGTGCAGCTCAGCCCCGCCCCTGCTCCCTTCTCATAGGATTTGATTGACAGCAGCAGGTGCTATTGGCTCCTGCTGCTGCCTTTTTGTCCTGTAAGGAAGAGAACCGAGAACAGCACCCCTGCAGATGAGCACAGTGCTGGATTGCTATAGAACTCAGGTAAGTATATGGGGGGGGGGGGGGTCGAGGGGGCAATACTACTACGGTTAGGGTAAAAAATGTTCTGCATTCAGAACCACTTTATTTAAATCCCTTTCTAATAGGGAAATAACCAAAACTGCCACCACAAAGTGTATCTGAAGCATTGTGATCTAACTTCCCCAAGAGTTTACAAAAGACTGAGAAAGAGAGAGAGTGAGAGAGAGAGAGAGAGAGAGAGAGAGAGAGAGAGAGAGAGAGAGAGACTGGGAGTCAAACTTCTCCCTGATTATTCCAATTTCTTAAGTATGCACTATATCCTTTGCTAGCCATACTAGCTTTCCTAGTGCTTTACTAATTGTATTTTATGTTATTTTTTTGCTGCTTTTATCATCATACTGATGAATTCCAACAGAACAGAACAGAATCAAAATTAATGAGGCTAGCCACATCCATAGAAGGAGTGTCCAAGTGATGTGTAATGAGTTTTTTTGTAATTTCTGCAAACTTTCTTTTTTACTTTGACCATTACAGTGGTATTTCTTCACCAGATATTGTCAACCAATTAAAATAAGTAGAATTCAGAAGATATAAGGAATGTCAGATAACTTTTAAACTCAAAGAGCTCAGTGTAGTCCGGATGATGACAGGTAATTTCTGTGTGCTACACTGCACATTGCAGCTTTTTATGTGTCTTACTAGGCCTAATATTATATTTTATTACATTGTAATTCTGGAAATATTTGTAAAAAAAATGGGTACGATTTTGAGCTTTAAAGAGTTGATGCCATATAGGATTAATGGTCTTCTCCTCCTTTGCCACATAGGATAATTTATTTCTGTAATGCTAGTGATTTCAGCACGGTATGTACTAATGACCATTGCTTGGATACGACCTCCATGGACCATGGCTTCTGACAGCTATCTCTCCTCCAGCATATGAAAGAGAAAGGGAAATTGGGACTTTAAATGAGATGGGTGACACTCAGTGGGTATAAATACAACTAGTTACCTAAGGTAATTCAATACTATTTAAAAGATAGTAATGTTGAGAGCAAATTTATTTAACTCATAAACAAATGATAAAATGATTAGATAGATAGATAGATAGATAGATAGATAGATAGATAGATAGATAGATAGATAGATAGATAGATAGATAGATAGATAGATAGATAGATAGACAGACAGACAGACAGACAGACAGACAGACAGACAGACAGACAGACAGACAGACAGATAGATAGATAGATAGATAGATAGATAGATAGATAGATAGATAGATAGATAGATAGATAGATAGATAGATAGATATTCTGTGTGGTCACCATTATTTTGCAGCACTGGTCATGGAGTTCAACAGAGCTTCACAGTTTGCAACTGGAGTCCTCTTCCACTCCTCCATGACGACATTACAGAGATGGTTGATGTTAGAGACCTTATGCTCCTGCAACTTCCGTTTGAGGATGCCCCACAGATGCTCAATAGGGTTTAGGTCTGGAGACATGCTTGCCCAGTCCATCACCTTTATCCTGAGCTTCATTAGCAAGGCAGTGGTTGTCTTGGAGGTGTGTCTGGGGTCATTATCATGACTGCAGCCCAGTCTCCGAAGGGAGGGGATCATGCTCTGCTTCAGTATGTCACAGTACATGTTGGCATTCATGGTTCCCTCAATAAACTGTAGCTCCCCAGTGCAGCCCAAGACCATGACACCCCCACCACCATGCTTGACTGTAGGCAAGACACACTTGTCTTTATACTCCTTACCTGGTTTTCCACGACACACGCTTGACACCATCTGAACCAAATAAGTTTATCTTGGTCTCATCAGACCACAGGACATGGTTCCAGTAATCCATGTCCTTAGTATGCTTGTCTTCAGCAAACTGTTTGCGGGCTTTCTTGTGCATAATCTTTAGAAGAGGCTTCCTTTTGGGACGACAGCCATGCAGGCCAATTTGATGCAGTGTGCGGCGTATGGTCTGAGCACTGACAGGCTGACCTCCCACCCCTTCAACCTCTGCAGCAATGCTAGGAGCACTCATACGTCTATTTCCCAAAGACAACCTCTGAATATGACGCTGAGCACATGCACTAAACTTCTTTAGTCGACCATGGCGAGGCCAGTTCTGAGTGGAACTGTCCTGGTAAACCGCTGTATGGTCTTGGCCACCGTGCTGCAGCTCAGTTTCAGGGTCTTGTCAATCTACGTATAGCCTAGGCCATCTTTTTGTAGAGCAACAATTCTTTTTTTCATATCCTCAGAGAGTTCTTTGCCATGAGGTGCCATGTTGAACTTCCAGTGACCAGTATGAGAGAGTGAGAGTGATAACACAAATTTAACACACTTGCTCCCCATTCACACCTGAGACTTTGTAACACTAACGAGTCACATGACACCGGGGAGGGAAAATGGCTAATTGGGCCCAACTTGGACATTTTAACTTAGGGGTGTACTCACTTTTGTTGCCAGCGGTTTAGACATTAATGGCTGTGTGGTGAGTTATTTTGGAGGGACAGCAAACTTACATGGTTATACAAGCTGTACACTCACTACTTTACAGTGTAGCAACGTGTCATTTCTTCAGTGTTGTCACATGAAAAGATATAATAAAATATTTAGAAAAATGTGAGGGGTGCACTCACTTTTGTGAGATACTGTATGTATATAAAAACATTATAAATACCTTTCTTCCCTTTTTTATACGTAATCACATTCCCTTTGTTCTCAGCTGCATAGTAGCTGGGGGGGAGGAGAAGCAGAAGCTCACTGATCTTCCCAATGAATGGCTGTGCAGTGGGGGCATATCAGGATAAGTCTGATCATTGGAGGAGAGCAGGCTGAGTTCCCAGCAAACCTAGAGAACTGACTACGGCCGGCCTACAATAGTTTCTTACCATTACCTACTCTATCCAAAATTGAAACAAGAAAAGGTTTGTCTTGAGTCATAGTTTTTGTCCTGTTTAACCATTTAAATCCCAGTTAGATTTAAATCAGCCTACTACAGTCAAGGTGCCTCAAAAGGTGTTCATTATCTAGTTTGTTTTTTTTATTAAGTAGCCACAGCCTGAGTAAAAAAGACTGTCATCTGGTCTTTGCTCCCTGTGCTTTGATCTCATTGTAGAGGTCCAACATGCCCCCTGCTGAGTCATAGCTAAAGATCAGCAACATGTAAAGCACACAATTTGCAGAACTCTGGCTCTGATTCAGCAGGGTATATGTCAGACCTCTGCAAAAGAGATCATCTATCTTTGATCTGGCTTCCACAAAATGATGGGTGACTGCTCTTTGTCCGGTATTTCTGTTCTTAGCTCTGTCTGTTGGGTAAGTCTGCCAATGGAAGTCTTTATTTCCCCATAATCTCTCCATGCAGAGATTGTATTTATCTAGACATATGATTTTATACCCAGAAAGCACCCTTTCGTCATGTCAAAGAATAAAGGTCTACATCCATTACTACCTCTGACCTGGGTCAAGTCACTTCACAGTAAGCATCAAAAGATACAGAGAGCAGAGCAGAAAATTCTGCATATGAATATTAGCAAAGGAAAAGAAAAGTAATTAAAAGATATAAAACCAGAATAGGACTCTTAGTATGGTGTGGGACTTGCTGGTAATCATTGAATTAATTGTATTAAAAGAGCAGAAAATCAGACTGAAGGGAACATGAAGATCCTACAGTTGCAAAAAAAAAAAATGTAAATAGCCTTTCTCTTTAAGGCTGCATTCACATGTCAGCTTATAATCGCGGGCAGAACCGCCGCGGTTCCGCCCGCGATTCGGAGAATTATTGCAAATCGCGGGACGGCTAGCGTTGCCCGTTGATTTGCAATGGCCCCCCAAACGCCGAGCGATGTTGCCGCGATTTACGCCCGCCGAATCGCGGCAACATCGCGCAAACAAAATCGCGGGACGCAATACGCTCCAAAGAAGCTGTTGTACTTTTTTGGAGCGTATTGCGCCCCGCGATTTTGTTTGCGCGATGTTGCCGCGATTCGGCGGGCGTAAATCGCGGCAACATCGCTCGGCGTTTGGGGGGCTATTGCAAATCAACGGGCAACGCTAGGCGTCCCGCGATTTGCAATAAATCTCTGAATCGCGGGCGGAACCGCGACGGTTCTGCCCGCGATTATAAGCTGACATGTGAATGCAGCCTAAGAACCCAACATTCCTAACTTTTGTGGGGAAAAAAAAATAGCAAATAAAGAAAAAATAATATAGCGTATACAATTGCGACACAAGTCATAAGGTATTTAAATGTTGTTAAAAATGACCTTTCCTTTTTGATATGCAGCCGCTGTAATTTATTGAAAATGCAATGCAATATGGCAACCTGGAGCTGTTTTGTACACAGAATGTGCACTGACCACACCCCAGAAACTTAATTTCCTGCTTGTGTGATTGGCTCACCAATTTTCCCAGAAGTCTGCACTAAGATACAAGTCAGATCTCTGGCATCCCCTGCAACAAAAGTGTAATTTTTGGTGAGATACGTCAAATAGAAACACTTCTAAATGGATGCAGGCCCAGTAGCTTTCCTCATTAGTGCTCTGCAGCTGCCCAGCTGATTGATAATTATGAAACCACTCCAATTAGACCCACTCTCAGCACAGAGGAACAAACAATGATTTCTTCAGAATAACAAAAGGTAGGAATCTGCAGCAACATTTGTTAAAACCCTTGCAATGTACAGAGGTCACCCAGAGGGGAATGTTTTTTTCTCAACAAAAGTGGAGTTATGCTTTAAAGCTGAGCCTCAGGCACAAATAAAACTGCCAATTAATGGAGCTCAGTATTTGTCAAAAATAATTTTTTTTTTTTTTGTAAACCTATGGCTAAGATATAGACATTCACTTTTTTTAAATATGTACAAGTAGTAAATTAGGTAGTTAAAGTGGTAGCAAACCATCACCTTGTAAAACAACCCATTCAGTTTAAAATAGAAATAAACAGCAAAACATTTTTGTATAGATATAAAAAAAAAAAAACATTATAAATACCTTTTTTCACTTTTTTATAAGTGATTACATTTCCTCTCTTTTCAGCTGCATAAGAGCTGGGGAAGGAGAAGCAGTAGCACACTGAGCTCTCAAGTGAATGGCTGTGCAGCAGGGGCGTGTCAGGACAAGTCTGATCATTGAAGGAGAGCAGCCTGAGTTCCCATTATAGCTAGAGAACTGACTACGCTGAGCTTTCCTGCTTAGTGTGGTCAGTTTTTAATAGGAAAGCAGAGGGACTGGCTGGAACACCAGGGGTTTGACATAAAGGAAGCAATACAAAGAGAACAGGATACTTTCTCATACAAGTACATGGTACAGCATCCACATATCAGGAATATGAAATGTTGGGGGTAACAATGGTTTAAGTAATAACAAGCCCTCGTTGACCCCTGTCACTGTAGGAATGGTGGACAAGTTCATCCTCAAAGTTCTTCTAAGATAACCCGGTATTTTACTCCATCCATCTTCCTATTAATTCTGACCAGCTTCCCTGTCCCTGCTGAAGAAAAGTATCCCCACAACATGATGCTGTCACCACTATGTTTCAAGGTGGGGAAGGGGTGTTCAGGGTTATGTGCAGTGTTAGTTTTCCACCACATATAGTGTTTTGCTTTTAGGACAAAAAGTTAATATTTGGTCTCATCTTACCAGAGCACCTTCTTCCACCTGTTTACTGTGTCCCCCACATGGCTTCTTGCAAACTGCAAATGGGACTTCTTATGGCTTTCTTTCAACACTGGCTTTCTTCTTGCCACTCTTTCCATAAAGGCCAGATTTGTGGAGTGCACGACTAATAGTTGTCCTGTGAACAGATTCTTCCACCTGAACTGTGGATCTCTGCAGCTCCTCAAGAATTACCATGGTCCTCTTCGCTGCTTCTCTGATTAATGCTCTCCTTACCGGGCCAGTCAGTTTAGGTGGACGGCCATGTCATTGTAGGTTTGAAGTTGTGCCATACTCTTTCCATTTTCAGATTATGGATTGAACAGTGCTCCAACTGATGTTCAAAGCTTGGGATATTTTTTTATAACCTAACCCTGCTTTAAACTTCTACACAACTTTATCCCTGACTTGTCTGGTGTGTTCCTTGGCCTTCATGATTTTGTTTGTCCACTAAGGTTCTCAAACAAACCTCTGAGGGCTTCACAGAACAGCTGTATTTATACTGAGATTAATTTACACACAGGTGGACTCTATTTACTAATTAGGTGACTTCTGAACGCAATTGGTTCCACTAGATTTTAGTTAGGGGTGTCAGAGTAAAGGGGGTTGAATACAAATGCAAGCCACACCTTTCAGATATTTATCTGTAAAAAATTATGAAAACCATTTATCATTTTCCTTCCACTTCACAATTATGTGCCACTTTGTGTTGGTCTATCACATAAAATCCCAATAAAACACATTTAGGTTTTTGGTTCTAACATGATTTCAAGGGGTATGAATACTTTTTCATGGCACCGTACCTCTTCTATCCTGTTACAGCAGTTATGCATAGTGTCCAAATATGAATCCCCAGTCCTCCAGACACTCAAATGCGACCGCCCTACCCCAGTCTCCTCCATATTAGAGTTGGTCAGAGATATGCCCTTTCCAGTGTTGGGGTAGTTACTCAAAAAATGTAATTAGTTACTAGTTACTTCTGTAAATTGTAATGAGATTACTTTACTAGTTACTGCATTTGAAAAGTAACTTCACTACATATTACTTTACTTTCCTCTTTCTTAATTGACCGTGTAGAAGAAGATACATGACACTCTTTCTGCATAGAGTTTATTGTATAAACACAGGCTTTGGGAAACATGAGAACAAAACCTGAAAAAACAGAATAAAACATAAAGTGCAACAAAAAGTCATAAACTTCATCCCTCTCTATTCTTCGAAATAACGATTGTATCGCACGGCTTGGGTAACGCAGGAAAGCGCATTCCTATAGCCTAGTAAAGTAGTGTAGTTACCTCCTATAGCCTAGTAAAGTAGTGTAGTTACCAATAGGGCTGAACGATAGTCGATGTGCTATCGACTATCGTTCAGCAGGGGTGGGCGATATTGGCATCGCCGAGGATGCGATATTAATTAGGCAGGGAGAAGTCGGCGGGGGGAGGACTCACAGTTCAGCGCCAGCAGTGAGCAGCGTGCCGTGAGTAGCTGCACAGCTAACCAATCACTCGTGCCTGCACACCTGATTGGTTCGCTCTGTGCCGCTACTCACGGCGTGATTGGTTCGCTGTGCCGCCGGTCAAGAGAACTAGCTGCAGGGCGGCAGACTCCACTGAAGGTGTGGGCTGGAGTCTGGACGGATGATTGTCGAGTCAGGCTGAGGCTGTGTTCTTCTACCGGCTCCTCTCCTACCACCACTGTGAGTCCCGACTGAGAGTGACTGTGCCTAATCCAGATTGTCATCCACAGTACACTGACTGTCACTGAGTGTCAATAGTGCTGCCTGATAAATATATACCATTATTAACCCTGGCCAGCCCTGGCTGTATCTGACTGCAATTATAATAAGAAGAAGGCTGTGCTGCTGCCTGCATTGCAATACTCCATGTCCATGATTTCCATCCCAGCATCCCTACAGTAACATTAACCCTGGCTGTCCCAGTGCAGTATAACACAATCAGAAGAAGGCTGCTGCAATACTCATCCCATCCCTACAGTAACATTAACCCTGGCTCTCCCAGCCGGTAATTGTTGACTTTAGCCTGCATTGACGACTCTCTCAATATCGCAATATATATCGTTGGAAAAAAAAATATCGCAATGTACTTTTTTTCCAATATCGTGCAGCCCTAGTTACCAATATTAGTATTGTAACTAGTTACATTCCTTTGTTACCAAAAAAAGTAATGTAGTTACTGTAATCAGTTACTTTGTAACTACTTACCCCCAACCCTGGCCCTCTCTTTAGCCACACTATGAGGGGAATTTATCAAAACTGGAGCAGAAAGAATCCAGGGCATTTCTACATGACAATCAATCAGCTTCTATCTTTCATGTTCAAAGCTTAACTGAACAAGCTGACCATAGAGACATGTAAAACTGTTTGAGATTCTGCCCACTCCAGTTTTGGTAAATTCCCCCATATATGTGAGCACTCACCTACAGTATGCCAGCATAGAGCACTGGACAAAAAGCACAGGAAATGCATTTCCACTAAGAAAGAATTATAATACATTTAAAGTGGTTGTAAACCTCAGACATCTAATCATATCCGTTTATAATGTGTACTTGTTTCAATTAGAAGCACTAAGTGTAATTTTTGTCTGCTGCTTCGTTCCTCTGCTATCAGCATGAATCACTTCTGACAAGTTTTCCTGAAGCCAAGGGAAAAAAGGTGACAGGGGAGGGATTTCCAGCTGATTGACAGCCTCAGCTCTTTTCCTGTATGCTGTGTGAAAGGGGGTGTGTCCCTTCCCTCCAACCAACTCTCAGACAAGCTTTATAAATTCTGCAGATGTAGAGAAGAAAAGACTACAGATAAACAGGTACAACTTACATAATTACATAGTTAGATAGTTAGTCACTTTGAAAGAAGACTCAAGTCCATCTGGCTCAACCAATAAAAAACAAAAAACAGTAAAGAAAACACAACCATACAACCTAGGGATAGACCGATATGTTGTTTTCAGGGCCGATACCGATACCAATATTTTGGTCACAACTTATCGGTATCGGCCGATATGGGACGATATTTTGTACTTAAAGTTTTGAAAAATAAAGACAATTTTGACACAAATCTGGTACTGAACATATCAATTTTTGTTTAATGCTTAATGGCTGGCTTGCTGGCACCCTGTGGTGGGTGGCTGGCTGGCTGGCACCCTGGGGTGGGTGGCTGGCTGGCACCCTGTGGAAGGTGGGGGGCTGGCACAGGGGCTGTGGGTGGCTGGCTGGTACAGGGCCTGTGGGTGGCTGGCTGGTACAGTGCCTGTGGCTGGCTGACTGTCTGGCACCCTGTCTGTGAGTGGCTGGCTGTCTGGCATCCTGTGGTGGGTGGCTGGCTGTCTGGCACCCTGTGGTTGGTGGGTGGCTGGCTGGCTGGCACCCTGTGGTGGGTGGGTGGGTGGCTGGCACAGGAGCTGTGGGTGGCTGGCTGGTACAGTGCCTGTGGCTTGCTGGTACAGGGCCTGTGGGTGGCTGGCTGGCTCGCTGGTACAATGCCTGTGGCTGGCTGGTACAGGGCGTGTGGATGTGGGTGGCTGGCTGGCACCGGGCTGCTGTGGGTGGGTGTATGGCTGTGACACACTCCCGCGAGACTAGTCCCAACTCTAGGTGAGGCTGTCCAAGGCGAGTGGGGCGGCCTAAGAAGGCAGAATGATGTCACAAAAATATCGGCAAAATCGGCCAGTTCCGGGGCGGATACTGATATATCGTGGAAAGTGCATATCGCCCCCCGATATATCGGCCTTGCCGATAATCGGTCTATCCCTAATACAATCCCATGCACACAATCCTACACCCGCAGTTGATGCAAAGGAAGGCGAAAAACCCCAGCAATGCATGATCCAATTTGCTACAGCAGGGGAAAAAAATTCCTTCCTGATCCCCTGAGAGGCAATTAGATATTCCCTGGATCAATTTTACCTATAAATATTAGTACCCTATGTAGAAGGATTTGTTTTATCTCTGTGTGACACCTGAGGCCAGTCACTTACCTGGTTATATGTAAGGGTTTACAACCGCTTCAAGGCATATCCCGTGAAAATCACCTAAAATAATAATGTAGAGTGATACAAGAAATCAAAAGTTTTAGGGACAGTTTTATTTTAAAGTTATTTTTTTTTTTAACTACTTGCAGACTGCCCACTGTACATATACTGCGGCAGGGTGGCCACTCTGTGCCAGATCACCTACTGATCTAAAACTTCTGAGTCTGGGGCATGCATGTGCGCCGCCGGAGACCCGCTCCCGCTGTGATTTGAGACAGGGAGCTGATCTACAGATACCGCGGACTTGATGTCTGCCAGCACCTGTGGATCATTAGGCAGAGGGCCAGAACAGAAATCTGCTTATGTATACAAGGCAGAATAAATTTTTGCCTAAATTTACGAATAAATTAGATTTTTTTCAACTTTTTTTTTTTTTTTTTTGGGGGGGGGGGGGGGGTTGGGGGGTATGGTTTATAGCAGTAAAAAAATATAGTGTTTTTTCTTCTAAATTTTCTTTTTTTGTTTATAGCGCAAAAAAAAAAAAAAATAATAATAATAGCAGGGAGTATTTCCTTGACATTGAATCAGCAAATCAGATTGGGTATGGGACAGGATTTCCTTCTCGGTGCTTAGTTTCTAGCCCCATCTAATTTCCCTGTGGCTTCCTTCCATATTGTATTCAGGGGAGGACTGGGCCAGGGGGCAGGGGGGTAATTTCCCCCAGGGCTGCTCTGTTGCCCCGTAAAAAGGCTGCACTGCTTCTGCCACAGACATGCCTAAAGGATTCCTGGTGAAGAGAAGTGAAAATTCCCCACCGCCGACCTACTGAGTGCGGGATGAAGACAAGGACAGAGTGCAGGCCTCTCCCCTCCCCCCCCCCAACCGCCCCCAGCATGGATGGTGTAAACTGTGTCTGAGCAGAGGACGGTTCCATGCCCCACTGTAGACTCTTCTCACTCGGCCAGCCCTGAGTTTGTCCAGTGAGAAGAGAGTACCTGGAGTGGAGCATCAGCCTGGAATGGCGGTCAGGTGGAGTCCAGGAAGAGGGAGAGTTGGAGGGGGCCGAGTCGCTGCAAATTGGGCCTCTGGTTTGTACTTGCCTACTGGGCCGAAAGTTGCCAGTCAGCCCCTGATTGTATCATTGTTATGTTGTTATTACTTTTATTTTTCCTTGTATTATATTATATTACTTACCTAGCAAGCTTTTTTTTTTTTTTTCTTAGAAGTTGCCCTAACCCCTTTAACACCCCCCTAAACCAATGCAAAGGTCACTTGAATGTTAATATGCTCCTGTATGAAATTCCACATTGGCAGTATTTTTATAAGGGCAAAGGCTGTAGGAAAATAATCTTGATCACTGAATTATGTGTGCCGACACACAGAGGCAACATCTTATTTTTCCTTTAAGAAGCCATGGTCAGGTTCTTTTTCATTCTGCGAGGATCTCATCTGTTTGATGCAGGTTCTGTCTCTGCGCTCTTTTGCTTTTTATCACCCGTGGCCAGATGTTTGCAGAGGGAACAGATGCTTACAGGAGAATGAGTAAGGCTACACTGGCAAACCGGCATTTATCATGAATAAAACACTATTAATCTTCTCCCAGTCAGAACGACGGAGGGATGCAGAAAGAGAATGTGTTTCTGAACACTGTACCATTTTCTCTACACCCTAGAGCGCACGCACAATGCACTCGGCATGCTCCATACCTGCAAGGATTAGGTGGAAATTACTAGCCAAGGACACTCAGGCAGATTCCAACCGGCACAGTAAGAAGCCACGCGAGGCTATTTATGACGCTTTATCCTCTAGCGAAATATGCTTTACTTTCTAGACAGACTGTCGCATAGACCTTCAAGCACTTGAAACAGTCACAACTTAGGGTGTGACAATTTATCAATGTGACCAGTAAGACTCATTTTTTTTTCTCTTTCTAAGTCTGTGGTGGTGCAAAAACCTATAATAAAAAAACCCGTAAGTGAACAAAAAAACGTGAATTTGAACTCACACTTAAAAGTGCACTTAAGGGTGTGCTTTTAATTAACCCCCCAAAGGGGTAGGACCTCTACCCTGATCCCCAGGGGCGTAAGGCAACTGACAGCGACAAAGGGTTTACAATGGTCTGCCTGCCCAGAAGGCCTGGCAGACCCCGTTCTTCTAGGTCAGCCGAAGTCAACAATCGAATAGTTGGTCGAGGGGCTCTTCTGAAGAGAGACCATCCCAGGGGCAGGGGAGGAAGGAAACTGGGGGACACACAAGGGACGCAAGCTCGAGGACTCACACCCTTCATCTGTGAAAAAAACACACATAAAAGTGAAAGTAGTGACAAACAGTGGGAGAAAAATAAATACAAATAAAAAAGTGGCCATGCAGATTTTGCACTGTCTATGCCCTAAGGCCTGGTAGACAAAAACTGCCCCCCGGACTTAGCCAAAAGACCTAGCCCTAAAAGGCGCAGTGCAAAAGGGAGGAGTTTAGTAACTGTGACCATGTGCCTTTTCACACAGTGGGGTCCCACACCTAAGGGTGACCTCTCCCAGGGGGCACAGACACTGTGGACCTTCTACCTTCCCAGTACATGGCCAAGGTAATGGGCTCTTCCAGCTTTTCCGGGGGAATCATTCCCGTGCCCCAACTGCCTGTGGGTGCCCCAGTTTCTGTTCCAGCCGGTACTAACCTCCCAAGCCCTCATCACTCCAGCAGGTTTGCATAGCCACCACCGCAGCCTTGGTCAGGTCAGGATCACTGATAACAACAAACACTACACTTGATCTTAGCCAAAAGGCCGAGAAGCGACCTAGGTCATGTGACTACAACAAATAGTGCAGCCATTTTGTTGACTTACATAGCTACATAGTTAGGTTGAAAAACACCACAAGTCATTTTAGTTTAACCAATAGAATATAAAATAGAAAACCTCCACATACACAATCCTATAACCAGAGTTAATCCAAAGGAATGAAAAAAAAAAAAAAACAATAAAGCATGGTCCAATTTGCTCCAGCAGGGGGAAAAAATCCTTTCTGATCGACCAGGAGGCAATTGGATATTCCCTAGACCTAGACCAACTACCCCTGGTGTTATTTCCTCTAAATGTTAGTATTCATTTGTGCATTTAGGAATGGGTCCAGCTCTTTTTTAAACAATCTAGAAGGGGCTTTCAGGTTGAAAGCTAGTATTAAAGATTATCCTCTATGTCTATGATATAATGGTTTTATAGGAACAATACCATTTTGGATTAATTCAGCATGAAAAAAAACTTGTCTAACCTTGATTTCCATAACAACCTACTACAGGGTTGATTTACTGTAAGATTGTGATAGTTTGCAGAAATTCTCCAGCCTTTTTCATGTTCATTTTCTGCCATGCATAGGGCTTGCGTACAAACTTTTACATTTGAATGCCACCCAGCTCAAGCGCATGCACTTAGCAAAAGGCTGCATTTGACCTGTTTAGATTGTAATGCAGGGAATACTGCGTTCAGAGAAGCACATGCTGAGATGGCAATCTGCTGACTTGCACTTGATATGTTTCAAAAGCAATAATAATTCAAACTCAAGTAATTTGAAAGCAATGAAAATGCAGGTAAACACGTGTGCACAATCCCCCAGCCAATTTCAAATAAAATATTAAATGCCAGAATGCATTGCTACAATATCCTTAAAAGTAAATTTTTCCTAGGAAAAAGATGGTTCTGTCATTGAGATTCTCTTCTGACAATGCTTGTTGCCTGGCTATCTCTCTTGAATAATTTCTTACTAATAAACTCAACAGGTAGGCAGCCAGTGGCATCAAAACAGATGATCCACATAGCTATGACTCTGAAGACAGAGGATCAACTTGCCTATTGCCTTCTGTATTTTATGAGACACTGAAATGTGACCTGAAACCAGTATACAGATTAAGCCTGGCCATACATGGTTTGAATTTCGGCCACTGATTCGAACCATTATTCGGCAGGCTGAATGTACCAAGTTGATAGATCGATCAACTTGGGTACTGTAACGGATCAGCCGGCACCCCGACTGGCTACCTCCGTTGATGGATGCTCCTAGTGCTTCCCGAGGGCTCCAAGCACTGCACCAGACACCATAACCACCTCAGACCCCACGAACCGCCGCAGCTTGGTTGGGGTCTCGCTGTCCCCTACCCACCCTGGACCTAGGACAAAGCTCCAGGTTCCAGTGGGTGAACCTCTCTTTCCCCAGAGAGTGAAGGGATGATGCTGCGGCACCGGAAGTGACATCGGGGCCGGTGCAGTGCATCGTGGGACCAAAGAAGATGGAAGAGGACCCAGAAGAGGATCGCGCTGGCTTCAAGCTGCCCACACCTGAGATGGCAGCGCTGAACAATACTTTTTTAAGGTAAGTATTTCTTCTAAAAGGTAAGTGCAACCCGGGACAGATCAGAGGCTAGCCATTGTGGAATGTACTAGCCCTGACTGTCCTGGGGGTATTTTTATTAAAAAAAGCTTTCCCAGGGTGGAACTCCGCTTTAACATGCGATCTACTGTACCTTGAAATTACTTCCACTGGCTTTCATTATGCTTCGAGGTTGGACTTCTGTGGTTCTATGAGTGTGGGTTAGGTTCAATGAGCTTGGAAAGGTGATAAAACCAGGGCACACAGTGGCCTACACTGTAGAACACTCATATTTGGGGCCATTCAGGAGTGGATCATGACAGCTATAGATATTTAGTGAGAAGGACAGTCACATATGGAAAATGAATACCAGAGGGAAAACTAGCACAGAAGCTGTGCCGCTAAGTCAGTTTCAATACAAAACTGCCATGTTTAACTAGAGTTTGGGATAAGTTTCGTTTATTATTAACCAAAAGCTGCTCTTCAGCTGGAATGAAGATTCAGCCAGGCTTTTTAGAGCTTCTCAGCTGCAGAAATGCAAAGTTGTCTCAGATAATCGATATGTTATTTCACCAGAGACTGGTGGATGAGTGCAGTGAGCAAGGACAGAAGCTCAGAGAACACGATACAAATACTTGCAGCTTTATTTGCACAAATCCATCCACAGATAGAAGTGGATGTACTGCATTGCGGTTTACATCCCCATCTATGCTTTGTACACAGTTTGAGACGTCCTTCAGTGTTTAGATTTTTGAACAACCTGTTGTGTCCTAATTAGAGGGTGTATGACTATCAAAGTCTTCAGTCATGTTTTGCTGACTGCTTCTAGTTTACCAAGCAATATAAAAACAGAAAAAAAAAAACTTTGCATTAAACATTTGGTAAAAAGAAATGATAAGCCTTAGACAACAATAATTCATGTACCTACAATACATATTTAAAAATTCAACAGACGACTCATGAATCAATGCTCATAGACTGAATTATTTACTGGTTTCTTAAAGCAAACCTGTGCTTTGCCCATGCAGGAAAAAGCAAAAAGGTTTGGTTTAATGACCTCCTGAGCCGGGGTGCATTCTTCCCTTTCCCCTGACACCTTGTAAAGCCATCATGAGCAAATATAAAATGGCCCTGTGTGTGACCCGACAACCAGTTCCCTCCTGTATGTCCTTCTGAGCTGGGGCATTACAGAAAACCTGTTGCTTTGCTCTACATTCTTTGGGACCATTGGCAGCAAAAGTTCCCCAACATTGTATAACAAAGAAAGAATAGCTATCTTCAGGGTGGAAGCTAAAATACAAAAGACTGGAGCAGATGAGCCTACTCAACTGAATGGCTCAGTATACATGCAGGCAGTGGGGGTTAGAATACAGACCCAATACAGCCGGTCGTTCACCTTGACTGATTTTTCCAGTCGAGAGAGGATTCAAATATTAATTGGAAGAAGCAACCTGGGCATATGTTTGTAGAACACTACTCTAATCTTAATCTTCTGCCACTCTTCCATATCCAGCGCCCATCTGAACCCATTCTACTTCTGTAGAAAAATATTAGATAGATAGATAGATAGATAGATAGATAGATAGATAGATAGATAGATAGATAGATAGATAGATAGATAGATAGATAGATAGATAGATAGATAGATAGATAGATAGATAGATAGATAGATAGATAGATAGATAGATAGATAGATAGATAGATAGATAGATAGATAGATAGATAGATAGATAGATAGATAGATAGATAGATAGATTCATCTATCTATCTGTCTATCTCTGAAAGAGGTATGTGTTCAGATGGGTGCTGGATATGGAAGAGTGGAGAGATAGATAGATACATTTGTTTATCTTTGTCTGTCTGTCTGTCTGTCTGTCTGTCTGTCTGTCTGTCTATCTAGCTATCTATCTATCTATCTATCTAGTTTATATTTTTCTACAAAAGTAGACTAGGTTCAGATGGGTGCTGGATATGAAAGGGTGGCTAGATAAATCTATCTATCTATCTATCTATCTATCTATCTATCTATCTATCTATCTATCTATCTATCTATCTATCTATCTATCTATCTATCTATCTATCTATCTATCTATCTATCTATCTATCTATCTATCTATCTATCTATCTATCTATCTATCTATCTATCTATCTATCTATCTATCTGTCTATCTGTCTATCTGTCTATCTGTCTGTCTGTCTGTCTGTCTGTCTGTCTGTCTATCTATCTATCTATCTATCTATCTATCTATCTATCTATCTCCACTCTTCCATATCCAACACCCATCTGAACACAGCCTACCTTTTTAGGAGATAGATAGATTTATCTATCCCTCTTTCACTTCTATATGCAGCACCCAACTGAACCATTGCCGATAGATAGATAGATAGATAGATAGATAGATAGATAGATAGATAGATAGATAGATAATCATACATGCCAACAAAAAAACATAAATCAGATCCTACAGCCTCTGTTCCTAAGTGAAACTCATTTCCCATAATGAAAAACCAGCATTTAGTAGTCTTCAGACATAACCTCCACAGTAACGGGGGGGGGGGGGGGTACAAAAATGAAAAGTCAAAGACTGAGCAATTGCTAGATTGTAGTTTATTACACAAAAAGTATTCTAGGAATAATCAATGAATTCCCAAGGACACTCTAAGTTCTGTGTGAATGCTTGACGAGAAGGATATTCTAAAAACACGGGTGCTCTAAATCTTGCGCTGTGCCTTCACCATAAAGGGTGAATGAGAAGTGGTTTCTCTATAAGGTTCACCCGCCTACCCTGGCCTCTGCGGGGCAATCAAACAGGGTATTCAATTACAGATGCTGTTACATGTGATTGATTTTTGGAGCGGTTATTGAGGGGAGGCTTATGGCAAACATACAATCAATGAATCCTTCATTACCTGTGATAATATGCAGCAGCTCTGCTCTTTTCTGGAGAGCTGGATGCACATTCAACACAGTGTATGCTGAAAGGATGAAATGTTATGTTATAAAAAAAAAATCTGAAGGAGCCAGACTAATAGGGATTAAAGTGATTTTACAACTTTCTGAGAACAGAAATAGACACACATTTTAGTGACAAACATTTCAAGGAAAGGACAGGACTTGTGAAACTGGACGGCCGCACTCCTATGCAACTCACATTTATTGGGTCATATAAAGTCCTTACAGCATTGCAGAGGTACAGAAACAGCAGACGCGTTTCGCACTTATATCAGAGCTTAATCATAGCTACAATGCATATGACCAAACTCAAAGTATATATAGAAGTAAAAGACCAAATGGTATATGCAATCATCCTGAGTTCAATCAGTTGCATATCAGATGAACAAAAGACCGGGCTGCCAAAGCAATCAGGGATGGTCAAATGAACCCTAATGTGGGGTCAATTACACATCCCAAATCATTTTGTTATTTGCAAGCCCTACCTATATCAATTCACATGGACATATTGGTATAAAATCATCACAAAATATATAACAAAAAGCATAAGAAATGAATCAACAAATGCTGTGTGAACACATACAAAAACAATATGTATACATATATATGTTCTGGATAAAACCAACGTTCAAAGATAAAAAATAAAATGTGTGGCACCTTGTATGTCGATCAGCCCATTATTACTACCATTTATGCTCATGCCACCTATATATTAATGCCACATATGTTAAGAAACCAAACCTCTTTCACTAAGCATTCCAATCCAGATATTATCACTAAATCATAGGGATAATCATAATAAGTAAATATTTACTAAAGGGCCCGTTCCTTACGCCAAAATTGGAGGCAGATATTATAGTGCTGAGGCATACATGGCACACACATATTTGGAACTGTTACAGCAAAGGAAACACTCACTGTATATGTATGTAAAGGACAGAGTTATGCTCAGGCTAAAATAAAGCTTGGCACATATAGAACAATACCTCTCTACAAATGACAACATATAAGTCGCAGAAACCTCCCCTAATACAGATGATAGACACTCTATGTTACTCCAAACCAGTTCAAAATATATGCATATATGTTACATATGGGAAAGAAAAGATCCCATAACACAAAAAAAAAAAAAATAGTTTTTTTCTATATATATATTTTCAACCAAATAAGGGAAGAAAAGGTGCCAGGAAATAAACACAAAACATGGAAGGCTATATGCAAAAAAACCCCCAAAAAACAAAAAAAAAATGAAATGAATAAACAGATGGATACACTGGGATGGGACAGAACAAGAGAGAGGTGTTCATGAATTCAATTACCTATTCATAATAATGGGAAACATCCCATTTAAAAGTTTAGGCCTGCTGGTCTTCTAGTATTTAAATTAAAAATCCAGAACACCTCTCTCTTACAAAATAGCCCAAACCTGTCACCTCCCCTAGTAGGTATGTGAATTTTCTCAATACGTTGTATCACCAGACTGGATACATGTTTATTGTGGCGCTCAAACCAATGCTTAACCACGTTGGTGTTATGATCTTTCTCTATGTCATACAGGTGCTTGCACAAACAGGACTTCCATTATTCTAAATAAGCAAAGATACGTAAATCATAAATACCTCAGTACTTCCTAGCATAGAACAGTTTTTGCTGCATTACTCTGTATGCACTCTCCCCCTCAGACTTACTTACCTGAGGTCCACCATGTCTCCTCCTCCAGT
Organism: Pelophylax lessonae; assembly: GCF_965119305.1. Taxonomy (NCBI): domain Eukaryota; kingdom Metazoa; phylum Chordata; class Amphibia; order Anura; family Ranidae; genus Pelophylax; species Pelophylax lessonae. The sequence continues at coordinate 464,717,359 of NC_138771.1, read as the reverse complement.
CTGAATGACACCCAGTGGTTTTTATATCACTTCCTGTGAACCCATGTTATCATTGAAAAATTCCTAGGAAGTACTTCATCACTCTGGCCTGGGCTCACAGCAGATGGTTGCTGAAAAGGATGTTCATGTCACTACCTCAGCATTCTGCCCACTGCCACCATGGGAGGAAGAGGGCACTTGACATTCCAGAATAAACTATTAAAAGTGACAGTGGCTGTGGTAGAGAAGAACACTGCAAGCTGTTACGAGGGGGAGGGCATTCTAGGGGTGCGTTGCCTAGCAATGTGTTACATGGTAACAGTAAATATCGGGGTAACGTGTTGCAAAAGTAGGAGTTAGCCTTTTAGGTAAAATGTGGAAAAAAGTGCAGCGCTAATAAATACTAGCAATATAAACGTGTATATATATAAACCAAGAAAGGTAAATACAAATAAATAGCAAAATGAATAAAAGTGAACATCAAATCAACAGTCCCATATGTGAAGTGAAAAAAACAGTCCACAACGGTGATAATTGAAGTGCTCACTGGATCCCAACACCAACAAGATATAGCGATATAATGTGCTCACCAGAACGATAGGACTCAAAATGCCATATAGCATATGAGTCAAATCAGCTTGTTGTACAATGGATGGATAATCCGAAAGGGATGACTGAGGTCACTGATGTTGAGGTGAAGAGGTAATAGCAGATATGAACCGTCACACCAGAGAGGCTCTCACTCCGTCAGATGGCCAGAAAGGAACCAAAAAACAAGGGAGCACAAAATAGTGTAACACTGCTAAAATTTTAATTAAATAAAAATACACCAAATTGCACTTACAAACATCTCGTGGTAAAGAGCGTATACAGATGCAAAGGTAGGCTGTCAGCAGCCTACCTTTGCATCTGTATACGCTCTTTACCACGAGATGTTTGTAAGTGCAATTTGGTGTATTTTTATTTAATTAAAATTTTAGCAGTGTTACACTATTTTGTGCTCCCTTGTTTTTTGGTTCCTTTCTGGCCATCTGACGGAGTGAGAGCCTCTCTGGTGTGACGGTTCATATCTGCTATTACCTCTTCACCTCAACATCAGTGACCTCAGTCATCCCTTTCGGATTATCCATCCATTGTACAACAAGCTGATTTGACTCATATGCTATATGGCATTTTGAGTCCTATCGTTCTGGTGAGCACATTATATCGCTATATCTTGTTGGTGTTGGGATCCAGTGAGCACTTCAATTATCACCGTTGTGGACTGTTTTTTTCACTTCACATATGGGACTGTTGATTTGATGTTCACTTTTATTCATTTTGCTATTTATTTGTATTTACCTTTCTTGGTTTATATATATACACGTTTATATTGCTAGTATTTATTAGCGCTGCACTTTTTTCCACATTTTGCTATTCACAATTTTCTTGTCAGTTGTTTGGTGTAGCAGCTTTTTTATGGTTAGCGCAATATTTTTTGCTTTTCACTTTTTAGCCTTTTAGGTAAAACTTAGTGGTGTCACTCCTGAGCTGCTCAATGTTCTCATTGTCGGAGAGAAAGCTGGACCTTCTTCTGCCTAATTCCTTCTGTGGATCTGTGCTTTCTCCACCTCTACTACTGTTTTTTACATTTTCTAACACCAGTCATCAGATCACCAGTCAATAGGATAGCTACAGTATGGCATAACGTACCAAAGCATACCTCTCAACTTATGAACTTTAGAATGAGGGACATTTCAGGAAGATAGTGACCTGTGGTGCGCTTACCAAAAAGTGGGTGTGGCCAAATATGATAGTGGGAGGGGAAGGGTGCATTGAAGGCCTCCCTGCCTACCCTCCCTGGTCACTATGATACAGGGAAGAAAGGAAGGAGGGGTCACTAAGGTACATGGAAGGAAGGAAGGATCACTATGGTGCATGGAAGGCAAGAAGAATCACTATGGCACATGGAAGGAATGATCACTATGGCATATGGAAGGCAGAAAGGATCACTATGGTATATGAAAGGCAGGAAGGATCACTATGGCACATGGAAGGCAGGAAGGATCACTAGGGCACATGGAGGCCAGGAAGGATCAATATGGTATATGGAAAGCAGGAAGGATCACTATGGCACATGGAAGGAAGGATCACTATGGCACATGGAAACAAGATCATTATGACACATTGAAGGCAGGAAGAAAGGATCAATATGACACATGGAAGGCAGGAAGGATCACTCTGGTACATGGAAGGCAGGAAGGAAAGATCACTATGGCACATGGAAGGCAGGAAGGATCACTATATTATGTGGAAGGAAATAGATGGAAGAAAGAGGGGAGAATTCAGTTGTTCACTCTCCCAGAGGCTCATGCAGTGACATCAGAAGCACTGCTTCAAAATTCCCGCCTACAAAAGTCCTTCACAGGCACAGAATTGGCTGCACGCCGGGGGTTGTAGGTGGGCACAGGGGGACTGCAGGTGGGGGGGAGGCTTTGTGCTGGCTGGGCACTGAGCGAGTCTCAGCCTTGACAGATGCCACGCAGAGCGCACCTGCCAGGTAGACTAGTGGACTCAACAAGTTTTGGCACTGGGCTTGGCTGCAAAATGCAGCCCTAATTTGCGGGACACTGTGATTTACTTGAAAGCCCTGGACAGTTGGGAGGTTTGCCAAAGCCATGCCTATAGCAAGATGGTCACCTCCCTACACACAGTGCAGAACAATCATTAGTAAATGATTCCAAATGCTAGGTTCCAAAATTTGAACGTAATAATACAAAAAAAGGAGGGGGGGGGGATCTATCCCAAAAATTTAGTGAAAAGTCCGCAGAGCGACAAGGGGGGGGGGGGGATTGGGACTATGCACTACCAAATAAAGAAAATGTAATAGAGAGTAGAAATGTAAATACTGGAAATTAATATTCTAAAAAAGATGTTTTATTGATACAAAATGCAGTAAAATACATAAATGAAAGATCATTGTTGGGTAAGATATAAAACCATGAAAACATAAAAGAGGACATTAATGTATATATATACGGGAGGGCCCCTTATATGAATACAAATACAGATGTCGAAAGTAGTGGACACAGAAGACCCGACGCGTTTCAACCTGAAGTCTTCTTCTGGGGGTAGATGTCCACTTTACACAGTTATAGTGAATAGATCAACATATAAAAAGAAATCTGTATATATGGTCAGGAAACCAACTGTGTGTCAGAAACTCCAAGAGGACCTCAACGGGAAGATAGCCAGGGTTCCCAAAACCACGCAAAAGGCGACAGGGTCTCAAATTCTGTAATTAGACCACACAGCAGAAGTGAGTCTTCCCCTAATAGTAAATCATTAATGGGGAAAATATCAGTTGCAGAGAACCTACAGACAATATCAATGACTAGACTTTTGCCCCCTGTTCAAGGGCCAGTGGATATTTCTGTCTTGGCTTGTGATAAGGGATGTTCCTAGGTACAAGAAATACACAATCATCTTTATGTGATATAAAGTTTTCTGATCAAATTCTCAGCAGTCCTAGACAGGGTGTCACTGTCAATGTTTTAGCCGCAAAGGCAATGCAAGCAGTCACAATACAATTCTTTTACAGCCCCTGGTCCTCAAAATGATGGCTGCCCCGGGCATATATTTTCTTTTATTATTTCTATGCATCAATTTATCACATACAATCATATCTCCCTATCTTAAAAGCTCTACAATCAGGTTACATTGTCATCAGTGGGTATCGCAGTCCCCCTCCTCTATATTGTGTGAAAGCTGTATGTCATATTATCTGAGCGGCACAGAAATGAACGGAGGCAGCTGAAACCATTGTTTTCCAGCAGCATGTGTCATCAGATATTGTATTTATTTTTGCAGTCGCTTCTGATGCTGAGTGGCTAGAAAGATACGTGGGTGTCTCTAACAGTCTCCTAAAATCTGCTCCTTCACATTTTTTTGGTATGTTAAAAAAATGTCCCTAACGATGTCACTGTATACCCCACTATCAATTGCAAAGCTACAAGCTGAATGATGTATATACCCAAAGAAAAGATGGTGCCATTGTTCCAACTAAAATGGGCTACATGATGTTTCATCTCATACCTAATGGTCTTCAATGTCATGATCCAAAAAAAGGAATGGAGCAAAGTGTAAAGTGAAACCCCAGATTTGTTTTTATAATAAAATATTCATTGCATATTTTGGAGCCAAAAACTATATTCACAGAGCAAAATGTATATTTGCTACAAAGCAACTAAATTAGCAACTAGCCCAAAGTCAGATTAGGCATTTATAGTAGAGAGCTACAACCAGGGCTGTGAGAAAGGGTGGGCAGGAGGGACAGCTGCCCTGGGCACTGTGGTATTATGTGAGATGGGAGGGCACCACAACGAGATTAGGAAGAGGGGATTTGTGTTGGAGGGGGGAATTTTGGGGGCGGCAAGGGATAAGAATTGTTCTAAGGAAATTTGGGGAGGTGTGTTAGGATTGGTGATTTGAGGGGATTTGTGTTGGGAGGGAGGATGGGGGAAGAGAATGTGTGCTAGGAGGGGGAATTTTGGGGGGATTTGTGCTAGAAAAGGTAATCTTGTGGGTGGGAGGCTATTTGTGCAAGGAGGTGATTTTTTTTTGGGGGGGGGGGAGTTTTGTCTTAGCAGGGATAACTGGGGGTATTTGTGCTAGGAGGGGAAATTTGGGGGCGGGGGTCTATTTGTGCTAGGATGGGGGATTGGGGAGAATTTGTGCTGGGAGGGGAATTTAGAGTGAGGGGGATTTGTGCTCACAGGGGAAATTTGAAGAGTAGAGGGGGGAATTAGTTTGGGGGGTGGGGTGGATTTGTTTAGGGGGCATATTGGAAATGAGAGTAATTGAGCTGGGGGCATTGGGGGGGGGGGCAAAGATTTGTGCTGGGAAGAGGATTTCAGCAGGGGGCGGATTTGTATGGGGGAGGTGGGAATTTATGCAAATTGGAGTTAATTTTTTTTGCGGGGGAGGGGATTTTTGCTGACACATAATGCTCATATACTATGGGGGGGGGGGGCGCAATTTGGCATGTTCGCCCTGGGCTCTAGATCACTGACATGACTAGGCATGATGGGAATTGTAGTTCCTGAACAACTGGAGGGCCATAATTCGGAGACCCCTGTTTTACAACCCTGAGTGATTGCTTAGCCATTGGATTTTATAGCATTGAACCAGTTCACCCCCAGCCTGGTGAGTGCTTTGCTGAGATATATGGAACATGAGAGTGAGATCTGAGATTGCTATTTCTGTACATGTCGTAAGTTCAAAAAATGTTATTTTTCATTATTTTTAATTGTGTATGAGTGAGTTCCATCATGGGTACTATGTTGAGAAATCAAGCACCATGGCACTACACTTTATTTAACCACTTTAGCCCCGGGGGATTTGGCTGCTCAATGACCGGGCCCTATTTTGTGATTCAGCACTGCGTGACTTTAAGGGACAATTAAGACGCTGTACCCAAACGAAATTGACGTCCTTTTTTTCCCACAAATAGAGCTTTCTTTTGGTGGTATTTGATCACCTGTGCGATTTTTATTTTTTGCGCTATAAATAAAAAAAGAGCGACAAGTTTTTTATATGAAATTCTCAAAAAAATAAAATGTAAAAATCAAAATTTTCTAACATTTTAGGCCAATTTGTTTTCTGCTACATATTTTTGGTAAAAAAAAATCGCAATAAGCGTATTTTGATTGGTCTGCGCTAAAGTTATTGCGTTTACTAACTACGGGAAAGATTTATGTCATTTTTATTTATTTTATTTTTTTACTAGTAATGGCGGTGATCTGCGATTTGTTTTGCGGGACTGCGACGTTGCGGCGGACAGATCGGACCCCTAACTGACATTTTAGACACTTTTGGGGGTACCAGTGACATTACTACAGTAATCAGTGCTATAAATATGCACTGTTACTGTAAAAATGACACTGGCAGGGAAGGGGTTAACATTACTGGTGATCAAGGGGTTATGTGTGACCCTAGGGGCGTGATTCTAGCTGTAGAGGGGCGTGGCTTGTGAAGCAATCACAGAGACATGCGATCCTATATAGCAGGATCACATAGCCTCTGTGATTACTTCAGTGAGAATGACAGATGGCTGTGTTGCAGGAGATCGCGAGTGGCCGGTGGCCAGGTAAGGAGCGGGGGCGGGAGCGTGCTGCCGGTGGTGCGCACTCACCCGCTACAGTCTCCTGAGCGAGCGACGTAGGGCTACGTCACTTTGCCCAGCAGCGGCAGAGTGCCGCAGTAAATGTACGGTGGGCGGGCCGCAAGTGGTTAAAAAAATGTAAAAGAAGCTACCATCTTATTTCCCGATTTTAGGGAATAAATTGGATGTCTCCTGTGGCAAAGTCCCCCTACCCCCCCCCCCACCCTCCATCCCTGTCCTTCTCTTTGCCTATTCCTCCTTTTTTCTGGGGTCTCTTTTCCTCCGGCCCTTCTCATTCCCATGCCAATCTCTTTAATAAAACATACAGCCATGTGAGTCTCTTCTATGACTCATCTATGCTGTCATTTAATACATAAGCTTAGCACATTAATCAATCACCGATACACGTGACCTATAGCTGTAAATCACAGGACAATATTATTCGACCCCTAGCATTTAAATGTTTGCCTCTACGTTAATGTTGTCTCGGAAATCTTTCATTGTGCGTAAATTTGCGCAATGTTTCTACGTGTGTGTTTATATTGACTATACAACCCCTGTGTGGGTATATTGTAGCATTTCCTCCACCTAAAGTTTTTCAATCTATTGCACATACATTTGCACTCAATAAGTTATGTGATTTGATGTTTATGGTAAATAAAAAAATTTTAGTACATAAAAAAATTTAAAAGAAAAAAATGTGGATATCATACATTTTAAATCTAGCCTATAAAAATGCAAGTCAGTTTGTTCCCTTGTTCTGAGCTCCACCCTCTTTTCAAAGAAGCAGATTGTTCACCATAGCATGATGTGACAAGAGGCTGCAATCCCGCTCAGAAAACTCTATTTAATTCAGCAGACTCAGTAATACTACAGCTGTAGTAACATTTAGCTGTAATATCACCTAGACAATGTTTTTCAGTTGGCTGATTGATCTTATGTGTCACCTACAGTTGCTCTTTAATCATGCACCCTAGAGTTACTTTATGTATATTCTGTAACTCAGCAATAAAGAGCCTCTGATAGAAAAGACAATTCAAGCTGTGACTTTAATTGCCCTTTGAAATTAAAACATATATCCACCTTTATGACAAGTTTCATAGAGTAAGACAGAAGGGAGCAAGATAATGTAGCGTGTAAATAGTATTTATTACAAATCCGGTACATGCTTTTAAAACATTCATGTCTGTAAAAAATAAAAATGTCTACATTTTATATAATTTGTAACTATGATTCTGTATGTTAATGGGGCTACCAATTTATAATGGTCAGGGAGGCTGGCAAGAGTGAAGACATCTATTGGTCCTGAAACCCATCCAGGAGTTACATAAGCATACATCAATTGCCATCATGAAACCAGACTGGGAAGGCAAACCTGTACATATACCCTGCCAGACAGGTGGACATATACCCTACCAGATAGGTGGACATATAGCCTGCCAGACAGTTGGCCATATACCCTACCAGACAGGTGGCCATATACCCTACCAGATAGGTGGACATATAGCTTGCCAGACAGGTGGCCATATACCTCTACCAGACAGGTGGCCATATACCTCTACCAGACAGGTGGCCATATACCCTACCAGACAGGTGGACATATAGCCTGCCAGACAGGTGGCCATATAACCTACCAGACAGGTGGCCATATACCCTACCAGACAAGTGGACATATAGCCTGCCAGACAGGTGGACATATACCCTACCAGACAGGTGGACATATAGCCTGCCAGACAGGGGGACATATACCCTGCCAGACAGGTGGACATATACCCTGCCAGACAGGTGGATATATACCCTACCAGATAGGTGGACATATAGCCTGCCAGACAGGTGGCCATATACCCTACCAGACAGGTGGCCATATACCCTACCAGACAGGTGGACATATAGCCTGCCAGACAGGTGGCCATATACCCTACCAGACAGGTGGCCATATACCCTACCAGACAGGTGGCCATATACCCTACCAGACAGGTAGACATATAGCCTGCCAGACAGGTGGACATATACCCTGCCAGACAGGTGGCCATATACCCTGCCAGACAGGTGGACATATACCCTGCCAGACAGGTGGCCATATACCCTGCAAGACAGATGGCCATATACCCTAAAAGACAGGTGGCCATATATCCTACCAGGCAGGTGGCCATATACCCTACCAGGCAGGTGGCCATATACCCTGCCAGACAGGTGGCCATATACCCTACCAGACAGGTGGCTATATACCCTGCCAGAAAGGTGGACATATACCCTGCCAGACAGGTGGACATATAACCTGCCAGACAGGTGGCCATATACCCTACCAGACAGGTGGACATACCCATAGATACACTCCTAAACCTTGTGTATAGCCTTCTCAGAAGAGTTTAACCTGGTATAGCTGCAAAGGGTGGGCCAACTCAATATTGGATGGACAACGGACTAAGACTGGGATACCATTAAAGTTCATATGTGTGTAAAGGCAGGGGTCCCAATACTTTTAGTAATATAGTGTATGTGGGAATGACTCATTGCTTCTTTATGCACTCAACCATTGAATCCTACTTCAACAAAATGACGACCGTCTGCACACAGACACTGGCTCCCTGTTACATGAATGTGAATTAAATGAGGAAAAGAATTCAGCTCCTGTTCTCCATCCATAGAGAAATCCCCAGACGCGTGTTGCCCTTTTTTGGGGTTTAATTATAGAGGCCTTTTTGTAGAAGGTCTAAACTCAATCATTACCCAATAATACATGGAGATCCTGACATGAGGATCCCTTTTCTGGCATTTCCTCTTATGGAGTGACAATTGTGTCTCAGTTATGCTCTTCTGTTGTCACCCTGTCACAAACACTCCTGGTGGGGACTACAAGTGACACACATTGTGTGGGCATGGTCCACCGTAGTCACTTTGGACCAGTGCACATTACCTGCATGGTAAAATGCCATGCTTTACCATGCAGAAAGTCTCAGTTCTGGTCAGCGGGTGCCTTGCAATTATTTTTTTGGGCTTTATTGCAATGTCACACTGAGGTTTATTTACTAAAGCAGGAGAGTACAAAATCAGGCTCACTTCTGTATAAAAACCAATCAGCTTCCAGATTTTATTGCCAAAGCTTAACTGAACAAGCTGAGGTTAGAAGTTGATTGGTTTCTATACAGAAGTGAGCCTGGTTTTGCACTTGCCAGCTTTAGTAAATAAACCCCAATGTGACATTTCATAGAAACGCAGACAGAAACGGAGCTGCATTTAAGTGTGAACACGGCACAAAGAAAACAATTGTTTCTTGTGCGCTCTTGCAAAGATCGGCATTTTCTAGTGCAGAAAAAAATGCCAATCTACGCACACGTGTGAATGAGCCTAAGGGCCCTTTCACACGGGCGTTTCCAATCAGGTCCGCCTGTCAGTTTTTCAGGCAGACCTGATCAGATGCTCCATGCACCCCTATGGGGCAGCGGATGTCAGCGGTGACATGTCCGCTGACACCCACTGCTATCCGATCCGGTCCGTGAAATCCAGATGGATGGAAACCCTATTTTCCATCTGTCTGGAGGATCGGATCGGATGAAAACAGAGAGCCGGTCCATTTTCAACCAATCTCCCATAGAGGAGAGCGGGGATCTGACAGGTCCATCTCAGCACAGAGAGCGGAGACAGAGCTGTCATCCGCCTGCTCAGCGGGGATCGGTGGATTGACATAATGGAAGTCTATGCAAGTCACATAATGGAAGTCTATGCAAGTCACATAATGGAAGTCTATGCAAGTCGCTCCGAGGTCGCCCCAAAGTAGTACAGGACCCTTTTTCTAAGTCGGAGCGACTTGTGTCGCTCCTATTAGAACGGCTCTTGTACTACTCAATGGACCGCGACCGTCCACGACTTGTCAGCCTGACAAGTCGGGGCAGTGTGAATGGGCTCTTAAAATATCACTTATTCTGCAACATTGCAAAAATAGCTAGTAACATGTGACCAAACTTAGTTTTTTCTTTGTAGGTGAACCAGTCCCACACAAAATGTAAAAAGAACACTGGCATTCCAGACAGCTAAACAATTTTTTTTCTAAAGTTATTGGGATTAATAGTGTTCGATAGTTGGCTGTTTGCTGTGCTCTAAACTGAAAGATATCTGTTCTGGTCCATTATACACAATGTACTGTGGGAAAAAAAGCACATCAATTCATTAGATTACATTGTAGAGTGATAGACGTCCGTTTCACACCATTATATACCATGCATCAAATGGAGATGTCAAATGAATTCAAGAACCTAAACTGAGCACATACAAGTTCATAAACTTAGGCTGTTACAAAAAGTAAAAAGTTACAAAGTGCATCTATCACACTGGAACATTGGAACATTACGTAGATTTGATGTACTTAGCTTTGAAAAGTGAGGACAGTTACTGCCCTTTAAGTAGTTGTAATCCCTCACTGAATTACATTAATCTGGTAAAGCACTGTGTATTAACAATAATTCTCATCATTTTTTTTTTATTATTATTATTCATTGTTGTATATCATTGCTGCAGCCTTTTACAGCTACATTTTGTCCTGAATGTCATTTCTCAGGGGAGGCTTTCTGATGGTGACAACAGTGGATTGTGTCCACATGGCCACTTATAGGCTTCACTGGGAGAGCAAGTGACAGGGTGACAATACACACTGGGAGACTGCGGCAAAGCGTTGTCACCCTCAGGCCCCATTCACACATGCAGACCCTTTCATTTCATCAGTTCAGTCACGTCAAAATGGATGAAATATTGATCAGTTTTTCATCAGGTTTTCATCAGTGCTCATCTGTTTTTCATCCATTTTTCATCAGCGCTTATCAGTTATACATCAGTTTTTCATCCATTTTTCATCAGTTTTTTATCCATTTTTCATCAGTTTTTCATCCATTTTTCATCAGTTTATCATCAGTTTTATATCCGTTTTTCATCAGTGCTTATCAGTTTTTTATCCATTTTTCATCAGTGCTCATTGTTTTTCATCCATTTTTCATCAGTGCTCATCAGTTTTATATCCGTTTTTCATCAGTGCTCATCAGTTTTATATCCGTTTTTCATCAGTGCTCATCAGTTTTTTTATCCGTTTTTCATCAGTGCTTATCAGTTTTCCATCAATTTTTCATCAGTGCTCATCAGTTTTATATCCGTTTTTCATCAGTGCTCATTGTTTTTCATCCGTTTTTCATCAGTGCTCATTGTTTTTCATCCGTTTTTCATCAGTGCTCATCAGTTTTTTTATCCGTTTTTTATCAGTGCTTATCAGTTTTCCATCTATTTTTTATCAGTGCTCATCAGTTTTATATCCGTTTTTCATCAGAGCTCATTGTTTTTCATCCGTTTTTCATCAGTGCTCATCAGTTTTTTATCAGTTTTTCATCAGTGCTTATCAGTTTTTTATCGATTTTACATCAGTGCTCATGAGTTTTATATCTGTTTTTCATCAGTGCTCATTGTTTTTCATCCGTTTTTCATCAGTGCTCATCAGTTTTATATCCGTTTTTCATCAGTGCTCATTGTTTTCCATCCGTTTTTCATCAGTGCTCATCAGTTTTTTATCTGTTTTTCATCAGTGCTCATCAGTTTTTCTTTCATTTTTCATCAGTGCTCATCGGTTTATCATCCACTTTTCATCAGTGCTCATCTGCTTTTCATCCATTTTTCATCAGCGCTTATCAGTTTTACATCCATTTTTCATCAGTTTATCATCAGTTTTATATCCGTTTTTCATCGGTGCTCATCAGTTTTATATCCGTTTTTCATCGGTGCTCATCAGTTTTATATCCGTTTTTCATCAGTGCTCATCAGTTTTATATCCATTTTTCATCAGTGCTCATAGTTTTTCATCCGTTTTTTATCAGTGCTCATCAGTTTTTTATCCATTTTTCATCAGTGCTCATCAGTTTTATATCCGTTTTTCATCAGTGCTCATCAGTTTTATATCCGTTTTTCATCAGTGCTCATCAGTTTTATATCCGTTTTTCATCAGTGCTCATTGTTTTTCATCCGTTTTTCATCAGTGCTCATCAGTTTTTTTATCCGTTTTTCATCAGTGCTTATCAGTTTTTCATCGATTTTACATCAGTGCTCATGAGTTTTATATCCGTTTTTCATCAGTGCTCATTGTTTTTCATCCACTTTTCATCAGTGCTCATCAGTTTTTCATCAGTGCTCATCAGTTTTATATCCGTTTTTCATCAGTGCTCATTGTTTTTCATCCATTTTTCATCAGTGCTCATCAGTTTTTCATCAATGCTCATCAGTTTTTTATCCGTTTTTCATCAGTGCTCATCAGTTTTTTATCCGTTTTTCATCGGTGCTCATCAGTTTTTCATCCATTTTTCATCAATGCTCATCGGTTTTTCATCCATTTTTCATCAGTGCTCATCAGTTTTTCATCCATTTTTCATCAATGGTCATCGGATTTTTCATCCGTTTTTCATCAGTGCTCATCAGTTTTTTCATCCGTTTTTCATCAGTGCTCATTGTTTTTCATCCATTTTTCATCAATGCTCATCGGATTTTTCATCAGTTTTTCATCCATTTTTCATTAATGCCCATCAGTTTTTCATCCATTTTTCATCAGTGCTCATCAGTTTTTCATCAATGATCATCCGTTTTTCATCAGTTTTTCATCCATTTTTCATCAGTGCTCATCAGTTTTTCATCCGTTTTTCATCAGTGCTCATCAGTTTTTTATCTATTTTTGATCAGGTTTTTTATCCATTTTTCATCAGTTTTTTAACTGTTGTTTTTTTTACATCCACTATCAACGCAGAAATTGATGAAAAACTTACCATTTACATCCGTTTTTCATCTGTTCCATTTTTTTTACTTAGGCCCCTTTAAAGCAGGCCATACACGATGCGAATTTCGAACGATTTATCGTGCGATAAACGCAAGCGGTACTCGTGTACATCATGCGAGTGAGTGTACCATCAATGTGATCCGAAAATCGTACTTCCAAACACTATTTTTTGTGCCCTTTTAACCACACCTCTACTGGACACACCCCCTACTGTTCTGTGTTTTGTTAGGTGAAATCATACAACTCCTCCATTAATAATACGAAATTTGGCCAATTTTCGCAAAAAAACCCAACATGTTGGATATGTGAATTTTTGCTGTTGAACAAAAATCGCATGCTGCACATACCACACTAACGCTACGAAAATCGTTCGAATTCACTGGCAATTTCGATTTTCAGACGAAATTTGCATCGTGTATGGCCTGTTTTACACATGCAGACCCGTTCATTTTATCAGTTCAGTCACGTCAAAATGGATGAAATATTGATCAGTTTTTCATCAGTGCAGAGTTTAGGGGCACGCTATGTGTGTGCAGATATTGGGGGTGCGCTACATACAGTGTAGAGTTCAGGGGTGCGCTGCATATAGAGTGCAGAGTTTAGCCTTCTTCCACAGAAGCTTACCCCTGCACCCCCCACCCATATCTCACTTTCACACCTCTTCAGCTCTGACCTCTAATCACAACCCCCACCCTCCTCTCCTCCACTGCCCCCATCTTCTCCCCTTCTTTAAAGCTCCACCATGTTCCACGTGTTTTACTTTTATTCCTTTATTAACCTCCCTGGCGGTATGATTCTTTCGGATTTTAGGTGCTGAAAGCGGTACCATTATTTTGCATGTAATTCTTGAGAATGAGCAGCCCAAACCAACTATTTACATATTTTTTTTTTTACTGTGCGTTCTTCTTTATAACATCTTGGGTATGATAAAGTTTGAAACACAAAATTTATAAATTATAATACAATAAAAAACTATAAATAAGTTAAAGTATGTATGTATGTATACATATATATATACATATATGTATATATATATATATATATACACGTATACGTATATATATATATACATACGCATATATATATACATAAAAAGTACAGTAAAACTGCAGGAAAGGGCACTGGGGGGCAATGTAATGTGAATTTATTTTATTTTGAATGGTATCAGTGTGTTTGGTGTGTTTTACATTTGAATTTGCCGCCGGTTCCACCCCCTGCGAACGTCACGTCGAGGAAGATCCGCCGACGCATACCGCTCGCATACATCGCTGGATCCCGGTGACAAGGTAAGTAACCTATTTTACAGGATCCAGCGATGCTTCTGGAGGTACCCCAAGTGTGGCTTGGGGTTACCGCTTTTGGCTCTGAAATTTAACCACCGAGCCATGCTTGGGAATACCGCTAAGAAGGTTAAGCTGGATGATCTCTGCCATTCTCACTTGCAGGGAGATCATCCAGTAGGGGTGTAGACATCCACACTGTGCCTAGGCACCTGCATCTCCCTGGTCCCCATCCTACACTCAGTAGTAAGCCGCTCAAATCTGTGAGAGCCATTGGGAGACAAGCTGTCACTTGTAAACACAGAAGCCCTTCTTTTGTGTTTACAAGTGATAATGGTGAACTGAGTTCCACCAGGTTCCAGCTGAAAAAATGCCCTGTAATATACATATATATATATATATATATATATATATATATATATATATATACACACAGTATCTCACAAAAGTGAGTACACCCCTCACTACAATGTAA